>NC_139685.1:72103549-72771674 GCF_964106915.1 Podarcis gaigeae
TTCTTTCAGTGGTGTAGCATGTGGCAGGGGGGCCCACAGGGGCAGTTGCCCTGGGTGCGAAACTGTCAGGGGCTGCAAAATTTCAACACCCGGTGCTGCTTCAATACAGCTGTGTGCTTCCATTGCCAGGCTCCATTGAAAATGGCTTCTCCATGCAAACCAGGAAATGACCTCTCTAGACAATGGAATGACTCTCTCTTATCTTTTTGGCTGCATTTTCCTGGGTGACATGGACACTGTTAGGCAGTAAAAGGATCACTTGCTGGATCATCAGCTTATCGTGGTGAGTGGGCTTGCACGTTCCTATGACCCTTGTGAGCAAAGCCGTCGGGAGTCTTGTACTCCCAGCAGGGTCACCCAAGGTGATGAGGTCAAAGGGGAGGAGCTAGACTAAGACTGATCCAAGAAGATCTCAATGGCAGAATAGGTGGATGATAACAAGTGGTATGTTACAACGGCTGTGAAGGCAGATGAAGGCTGCAGCAGATAAGAATCTACATGTCATTGTAATACTCATGCCTTTGGAATAGAGCCTTACTGCGAAGACTGCATTGGTCAGCATGCACTGATCTACACACATAAAACAAATTCACACACAGGCGTCTTCCAAAAACCCACCCCAAACCTAAACCCCCAAAACTTATGTCCCCCACTGTGGAAGGACGTGTGGATTCAGAACTGGCCTCCACAGTCATTTACTGACTCACTGTTAAAACTGTGTTTACGGAAGACAATCTTACTCGGCTACAAGTGATCTCCAAAGAAGAAAGAAGAAGATGAGGCAGTTGAATGTGCATGCATATTCTATTTGTTTCCCTCCCTCCCTGCCCCCCATCCATACAGCACCAGGCACTGGCAACCCCTGCTACACCACTGCCATCTCTGATGACCAATTGACACCACCCCTTTCCAGGTTGCTCATAATTGCCTCCACCTATCCACACAGCTGCCTCTACCACTTCCTGCTTGTTGCTGCTGACTGCTGCATCCTGTTGTCTTCCACTGGTGCACTGTAATGTGGCTTCTAAAGCACTGCTATATATATCAGTCAAATCCCCGCAACAGGGTGAGCTCCCATTGCTTGGTCCCTGCTCCTGCCAACCTAGCAGTTAAAAACATGTCAAAGTGCAAGTAGATAAATAGGCAGGAAGGTAAACCTTCGGCAGGAAGGTAAACGGTGTTTCCGTGCACTGCTCTGGTTTGCCAGAAGCGGCTTAGTCATGCTGGCCACAAGACCCGGAAGCTGTACGCCGGTTCCCTCGGCCAATAAAGCGAGATGAGCACGACAACCCCAGAGTTGGTCACGACTGAACCTAATGGTCTGGGGTCCCTTTAGCTTTACCTTTATATATATGGGGGGTCCCTTCACTGCCTCCTTTCCTGGCATGCTACTTTGTCTAATGAGAGGGCCGGCACTGAAATTACTTCCATCACCCTTGACTGTGATTCTTGCCTTGCAAGGGGTTTGGACAAGATAGCCCTTCCAACCCTACCATTCTATGATTCTAAGCAGTGGACATAACCAGCCCAGAACTCATTGATTTAATATTTTAAGGCAGTTTACGCTTCAACTGTTTGAAGTCCCTTCACACATTCAGGAAAAGGCAGGTGTAATGTGGGTGTGTTGTATGTGCACCTAAGTTTATTCCTGAAGATCCCACAGAATGCAGGTTTACTCTGAGGAAATGCCCCGGAGGGTTTATCTCCTAGGATACATTTAAAGACGAAAGTTGTGAGGTGCCAGTTTCCAGTTACCTAAGTACTCGATAGGTGGGTGGGGTATGTTTAGTCAGAGTGAATTTGGCAACAATTTTGCTCTTGCCTATCTGCATGTTCCTTTTCCTTAGTGACGATCCCTATGGTAACAGCAGCAAAAAAAAATCCCTTAATTATCCTGAAAGGATGAGGGAGACATTGGTCTTTGGTTCGGCATTTCGCGCTAGAGGAAAATGCATAAGCAAACATGAACAGATGTAAGTTCCTCCTGCAAAAAAATCTTGTCAGGTTTTCCTCAGTGAGCTGGGATGTTTCTGCTGGTGAAGATTCTCTCTCTCTGTGTGTATGTGCACAGACACACATGAACATCAGGTGGAGCTCCTAGACCAGGGCTTGGGAACCTTGCACAATGGGCATTGCTCGTTGCATCAAAGCCTTCAAATGTCCAGCTAGGAAGACTTCCCTTCAACTGATGACCACATCAGCATGTAGACATCTAGTGGGTGGGGGATGTGAGAGATCATGTGCCTATTTAGCTCTACACATAGGGAGCTGTTTTATTCTGAGTTAGACCATTAAGCTCAGTACCAGAGGCACTGGATTTCCTCCAAGATTGGGGGCATGGCGCTCGTTGCATGCAGGTGACGCCATGCGGCCATGCACCATGAGCACGCAATGCAGGAAGCTGAGCTCTCTGGAGGAGCCGGCCACTGGACCTGCACCACGCACCACGCGCTGCATGTGTGACGTCACATGTGTGCAATGCACTCAGGTCTGCCTGAAGATTGGGGGGGCTGGTCCCCTTAAAAAAAATATTGAGGAGGCTGGAGGCACCTCTAGAGTTGGTGAACCTGCTCAGTATTGTTTTCACTGATTGGTAGCAGCTGTCCAGGATTCCAGGTCAAAGTCTCTCCCAGCCCCACCTGGCGATGCCAGTGGTTGAAATGGGGACTTTTGGCATGTGATGCATGGGCTCCAACACTGAGCTACAACCCTTTAGGTGACCACATCACCCAAAGAGTCATCAGAAGTAGGCCATCTGCCCCTTGACTGCATCACATATTCCAGATTCATATCCCAAATGGACAAGTGTTTGAGCTGCTTATTCCACTCTCCTTGTTCCTGCTGTTAGTATTTATCCATACTGTATACTATATACTAGAACACAGATATATGTGAAAACATTAAGGTTTATAGGGGCAGTTCTTCTGGTTATAATTACCTTTCCATCTCACAAATCCGTTTTCATGGGAAGCAATCAAATATTTAACAAGGGACCTTTGCATTTTTTAAAAAAACCATGCTAAATGGCATATTTAAAACACAGCTGTTCTCACTGTCATCGGTTTCTGAAAGGGGTGTTCTTTTTTGGGGAGAGGGCTGTATGTGTGTGTGTCAACTTATTGCTTATTATGATGATTCTTTCAGAGAAATGTGTCAGGCGCTGAGAAATGGCACAAGTTAACCCTCCTATGGTTAACCTAACAAGCTAGTTACAGCCTTTTTAATGTGTACATCTAAAAATGTAATGTTTGAAAGCAGCAAACACACATTTTGTGCCGGTATATTTCTAAGGCAGAAGTGGCTGGATGCAGCTGCCTATTGAAATTATCTTCAGGACTACACATCTGGAAGTGGGAACCTCAGGCTCAGAGCCTTAATGAGGTTGTCTGCTGCCTGGCTCTTGGAACTCTCCCATAGGCTACACACCTTTTTCTCAGACCACACCCCTCACCAGCCCTGTGCTCTTGCCTTCTTGAATGCTTTTGCCTGGCTGCAATATGCAGTTGAACTGTGATAATGTCTCTTATTTTCCTTTCCTGCTTTGGAAAAGTCTCCAAGCACCCTCCTTCACTTTTGCAACAAGACTCCAAGTGTCCCGATTTTCCAGGGACAGTCCTGGAAGAGGGAGGAGGAGGTGCATAACTTTCAAAGTTTACTCAATATTTTAATATAATTTTTTACCCCATCCCTCGGTGATGAGTAAGTTGCTCTACCCTTATCTGAAGAAGTGTGCATGCACATGAAAGCTTATACCTAGAACAAACTTAGTTGGTCTCTAAAGTGCTACTTGACTATTTTTTAATTTTTATTTTGACTGTGTTAGACAAACACAGCTACCTACCTTGCTCTACTCTGTTTCTCACATCTGAAAAATCCTTATGCTGATGCCTCCCTGCTCAGTAAAATCTAATCGCTCTTTATTGTTTTCTGTTCACAGATCCCCCTTACTGTGACCTTCTTTGAATGCAGACTAGGGAATGTTCAAGTTTTGATTCCTATTGATAGTTTTCTGCCACTCTGCAGACACCTCCTGCAGTTGTCTTGGGGAGCTAAAGTATTTCATTGATCTTTCTGCCTTCCCGTGACCTCAGTTTCCCCATGAGGTCTTCGTCAGGGTCATATTTTGGACACCAGCTCCCTGCTGATTGGGACAAAGGTGGCCACCCCAAACTGAGCAAGCCATTTTCAGTGAAAGGTCATGACTCTAATTTTCTTGAAATGAGAAGCAATCTTTGGCACAGTGGGGTGAATAGGAGAGGGTGTTTTGCTCAAAAATGCATGCAATGCTGCTTGCAGTCAAGATAACGGAGTTCTTTTCTCCAGTGTCTGGGACTCAGCTCTTGCCTGACCTGTACTCAGACAAGTATGAAGCCAAAGTATGAATACAGACAACAGGAAAGCATAAAATATCGAACTTAGGTCTTGTAGATATACTTCTGTTTTTCCAACAAAAAACAATGGATTGGGAGGAGGAGGAGAATTATCATATGGAAATGTGTGGGTATATTCACCCTTTCCAAAGCTTTCCACTGTCATTGTTATTTCCCTGATCACCTGTTGCTTTTAACTATTTCCCTATGTTTAGGGCTTTCTCCTCCTTCTATTGTGAGCTCAGCCAATCAGGGATCAAGCGGCGAGTGATGAAATCCAGCCTATCAGGGATAATGTAGCAAATGTGACAACAATTTAAAGTCTGATTTGGGGATTCAAATCATGCAGTTAGCAGTTGCATGGAGTGAAAGACCAGGGTGCCCCATTGACTTTACTCTCTAACATCTATGCATTGGTAGATGGCAGCTTACTTTCCTGAGCTGGGAAAGTCTGAGGACGGAAGTTACATCTTATCTCTTCCGTTATGTTGTGCTGTTGCACTGTATTTTTCTCTCTCTGTCTGCCTCTGAAGAAGAGAGCAGAAGCCATTATGATTTGTCCTGTAAATATTGCAAAATAAATCTAAGAATGCTCACATTCATGCTTCCAGTCGTCACTGCAGACTCTGCTGATTAACCGCATGCACAGGATCATCCGACCTGAGCACTCCGGGATGAAGATTGATGTCCATCCTTGTGGGGAGCACAACACCGGACAACGCCCGGAGAGGTTTGTCTCATACCAGGGGCAGTGGGGGCCCCCAGGGTGTGTTACAGACATATATATATAGCATAGTGGAGCTATTGGGCATTGTCCCACTCTTCTGCTCCACGTTATTACTAATTATATGATTTGAATGCCTGGTTAAGTGCTATAGAGAATCAGATTTTGCTGTGTGCTGACCTCATTGGGAGGTTTTGTCATACGTTTTTCAAAGCTTTTTTTCTGTTTTTCAATTTGTTAAGTTGCCTTGTTTTTCGGGGTGAAGGGTAAGTTGACATGCCTTGCTAAATCAACTTGCAATTAACTTGATACCCAACTGTGTTCCCAACTCCATACTTCTCTTAGAAGCTGATGAATGCCCAATTTCAACTAAAGCATGGTGGGCTGCCCTAAAATATTGGCTCAGGATTTTAGTGTTTGATCTAGGGAAGGGTTTGTACCAACACCTGACCAATGAGGAGTTTGTCAGCAAATGGCAGAAAACCATGGCTAGAAAAGCCACCTCTATCGGTCTGTCACCCCCCCCAACTGTATTACCTGTGTTATGAAGGTGCCCTAAAGACGTTAAAGCAAAGATTATGGGATAATGCACACAGTGACTTGCGATCTCGATCACACGCAGTCTGTAGTCGGCTGGCAGTAGGAGTACAATATGGGCATGTCTTTAAGTTAACATCTTACATTAAAAACCTGACAGTACCAAATTATTGAATGCTTTTCACCAAAGCCAGACTAAACGTCTTTCCTTCTGCAGTGTGGGATGGCAGGTTGAGAGGTGTTCCCTACCAGGACAGACTTTGCTCGTGTGCTCAATACACTGATTCCATAAAACATATTTTGCTGCACTGTGCAAAATATGAGCAAGCCAGGGTTGAACTGATATTACCCTTGCTGGTACCTTTCCTGGGAAAATCGGAGGTTCACTATGTCAGGTTCCCACTGGAAGACCGGACAAATGCTAGAACATTAGCAGTGGCAAAGTTTTTATCGGTGGTCACAAGAACCAATGATCCCTATCTTTTGAACAAAATGCTTGTTTAACCTGGAGGTAGGCTGTATAATAATAATAATAATAATAATAATAATAATAATAATAATAATTTATTTATACCCCGCCCTCCCCAGCCAAGGCCGGGCTCAGAGCGGCTTACAAGCAATAATAAAAACAAGATGAATGGTTACAACTTAAAAACAAAAATAAAATACATTAAAATAATGGAACATTAAAATATTAAAATGTAGCCTCATCGCAGGAGGAGAAGGAAAAGAAAGGGGGGGGGAGAGAGAGAGGGGGAGGGAATCAAATTGGCTCCAAGCCAAAGGCCAGGCAGAACAACTCTGTCTTACAGGCCCTGCGGAAAGAAATCAGATCCTGCAGGGCCCTGGTCTCATGAGGCAGAGCGTTCCACCAGGCCGGAGCCAGAGTTGAAAAGGCCCTGGCTCTGGTTGAAGCCAATCTAACTTCTTTAGGGCCTGGGACCACTAGGGTGTTGTTATTTATGGACCTTGAGGCTCTCCGTGGGGCATACCAGGAGAGGCGGTCCCGTAGGTACGAGGCTCCTAGGCCGTGAAGGGCTTTAAAGGTCAAAAGCAGCACCTTAAATCTGACCCTGTACTCCACCGGGAGCCAGTGCAGCTTGAAAAGCACTGGGTGAATATGCTCCCATGGCAGAGACCCCGTGAGGAGCCTCGCTGCAGCATTCTGTACCCGCTGGAGTTTCTGGGACAGCTTCAAGGGCAGCCCCGCATAGAGCAAATTACAGTAGTCAAGCCTGGAGATGACCGTCGCATGGATCACTGTGGCCAGGTCGGGGCGGGAAAGGTAAGGGACCAATTGCTTGACCAATTGCGGCGAAGGTGGAAAAATGTCGCCTTGGCTGTTGCTGTAACTTGCGCCTCCATGGAAAGGGAGGCATCAAGGATTACACCCAAACTCTTAACGGAAGGCAATGGCACTAATTGGGCCCCCGCAAGAGAAGGGAGTTGGTCCCTCATCCCCATGCCATCCCGACCTAGCCATAGGACCTCTGTCTTCGAAGGATTTAGTTTCAATCGGCTCCCACGAAACCATCCAGCCACAGCTTCCAAGCATCTGGTCAGTGTGTTCGGGGCTGAGTCAGTGTGGCCATCCATCAGGAGATAGAGCTGAGTGTCATCAGCATATTGGTGACAGCCCAGCCCAAAGCTCCGGATAATCTGGGCAAGGGGGCGCATAAAGATGTTAAAAAGCATCGGGGAGAGAATTGCGCCCTGCGGCACTCCACACACCAAGGAGTGGTGCGATGACATTTCCCTCCCTAGTGCCACCCTCTGTCCCCGACCAGAGATAAAAGAGCACAACCAGTCTGTATGAATTGTGCATTGCTTTGTAACGATTTGTTGTGTCTCTGGACCATAATAAAGATTGATTTAATTTGATTAACTTGATAGTACAGTGGTCAGATTTGGAGAGCATAAGTGGATTAGCATCCTCTTCTCACACTAACCAAGCAGGTGCTTATGGGAAGTCCATAAGCAAGACCTGAGCGCAATTGCTCTCTCCCCACATGGGATTCCCAGAAAGTGGTATTCAGATGCTTACTGCCTCTGACAGTGGAGACAGAACATAGTTAACATGGCTAGTAGCCACTGACAGTCCTATCTTCCACAAATTTGTCTAATCATCTTTTAAAATCATTGAAGGACATAGTCAACCAACTGGACGTCCTCCAGGTGTTGTTAGTCTGGAGCTCCCATCATCCCTGCCCATTGACTAAAACATCTGGAGGTTATCCCATTGACTATCTCTGCCTGTGGAACGTGGGTGGCACTGTGGTTTAAACCACAGAGCCTAGGACTTGCTGATCAGATGGTCGGCGGTTTGAATCCCTGCAACGGGGTGAGCTCCCGTTATTCAGTCCCTGCTCCAGCCAACCTAGCAGTTTGAAAGCATGCCAAAAACTGCAAGTACATAAATAGGTACCGCTCCGGCGGGAAGGTAAACGGCATTTCCGTGCACTGCTCTGGTTCGCCAGAAGTGGCTTAGTCATGCTGGCCACATGACCCGGAAGCTGTACGCCGGCTCCCTCGGCCAATAAAGCGAGATGAGCGCCGCAACCCCAGAGTCGGTCACGACTGGACCTAATGGTCAGGGGTCCCTTTACCCTTTACCTTATCTCTGCATGTAGGAGATACACAAACCTGCAACCCTCACCACTTGGGGCTACTCTTGACAGAACTGTAGGTGGTCTTAGTTTTAGCCATGTGAGTTCTTGACACTTCAACAAACCTTGACCAGGAATCTTTTGCAATTGACTTTGCCCTATATAACCACCACCACATCAGTTTTCATTTACTATCCCACCACTCAGGAGTGATTGCAATATGTTCCCTAACATAGCAAATACAACGACACGGAATATTTTGCTCTCTTCTTTAACACATGAAAGGGGTGGGGGAAGGAAATCAATGATGTGCAATCTTTAGCCCAACAATGAGTGATTTGGCTTTTCTTTTTCCCCTGCAGTAGCAATAGCACAGATAGCAATATCATTTATACAGGTCACTGCGTGCAAGCTTTAAATGTCAGTCTTAGCATTGCAGAAGCGGAACACGGCTTTTATTGATTGCAGAAATGTTTCATAAAGTTGGACTGAGTCTATACGTTTGTGTGTGTGTGTGTATCTTTTGAATGGTACAATCTGGGTTCCAACAAGGCTATACTTTGAGCCACAGAGTAATTTCAGCACCAGGGCTTTCACAAAGCTGTCTTGGGGGTGGAGTGCAGATCTTAACCCGAAAGAGACAGAATGCGCTAATTGAGAACTGGCCCTGCCTAAAAGAAGACTTATGAGACAAAACAGTGGAATAATTGTTCTATGTGGTATTATAACAGCTTGTAGGAACTGCAGACCAAATTCACTAAACTAACTGAATTCAGAAAGTATGTGCAAGTGGGGATTTTATCTAATATCTGGTAGGGAAACATCATTCCAGACTCCAGGCATGTGATATAGTCACAGCATGTGGCTCCTCAACAATGGATGGGGAGAAAGTTGCTCCCTTTTTGCCAGGTGAACCTTGGGTAAGAAGAAGAAGAAGAGAAGAAGAGTTTGGATTTGATATCCCGCCTTTCACTCCCTTTAAGGAGTCTCAAAGCGGCTAACATTCTCCTTTCCCTTCCTCCCCCACAACAAACACTCTGTGAGGTGAGTGGGGCTGAGAGACTTCAAGGAAGTGTGACTGGCCCAAGGTCACCCAGCAGCTGCATGTGGAGGAGCGGAGACGCGAACCCGGTTACCCAGGATTACGAGACTACCGCTCTTAACCACTACACCACACTAAGATGTTCACCAAGGCCTCACTGTCCAGTGTTCACCCAAAATGTGCATGTCAACACCAAGATGATGGAAAGTTGAAGTCCAGCAACATCTAGATATACACAAGTTCCACATTCATGCTCTAAACAGCCATAAGTGGGTGCCCCCCTGACCTGAAAGGGAGATGCAGAAATTGGTTATGCACAAAAGAATATTTGCCCATTTCTGGGCAGACTGAGCCTTAGTGTCAACATGAGCATATGATCCAAGAGAAGTTCAGAGAAAACTAGAAAGGAATCTGAAAGGAGACCTTGCTAAGGACAAACAGTGCCTGAGAAGCAAAGTATCCGATGAAGAATGGGAATGGCAGGGGAATCAAGCACAATAAATTATATGAGAAAACGCCTGAGATGTAATTAGGAGTCCACATGAAAAATGAAGCTCAGATAACAGCAAATGTCTCATTTAACCATCCCCACTCCAATCCAAACACTGGAGAGATTGTCGTGGGTGGTAAATCCATCCATCTTTCCTAGAAGATTGGTTTGAAATTCAATAGTTGTGTAACCTCACCCTTCCAGCTGCCTTTAAGCATTGGCTATGGTGGGATTTAAGGCCCAAATGTTAGTTATAATATAAATGGGCATTCCATTCTAACCAGAACATGTGTGGCTTGAGGTCACACCATGATCTCACTACATGCATGGAGAACACTCAGAACCATTAAGCCCACTGGAAGGTGGTGCATTCCAAACACCTATCACCAATCATTCCAGATCCTTAGAGGTCTCTCACTTGTCTGGGACTTTGAATTGTCTGCTCCAGCCCAAATGGCCAGGTTTCTCTATGGTGTAGAGAGAAACTGCAAGACACATTATTTCTGGATTCTCCCTTTACAGATCATAGAATCATGGAACCTTAGAGCTGGAAGGGAACCAAAGGGTGAAATGCTTGGACTGTTTATTCTTCTCTTTCCCATACTTCATTGGTTGAGCATCTGCTTTATATGCAGAAAGCCCCAGGTTCGTTCACCAGCATCTCCAGTTAGGGAAAGAAGCTCAATGCAGTCATTGTTGACAATATTAACCTAGATGTATCTGTGGTCTGACTCAGTATGAGGCAGCTTCCTGTTTTCCTATCTCTCCCTGTTATTTGTTTCTGTCAGAGAGTAGCATACTAGTGTGATAATATAACCAACAAGGTATCCATTTGTCTGTAGTGTCCCTGTGTGGTTATCAACATCCTGGCCTTGAGCACCAGTCAAGACACACAGAGAAAAGGGAAACAGTGGATCAACCCCATTCCACCTGTTGTCCCAGCAGAAAAGCAACTTAGATTTTGTCCTTTGATACAGAGCTCTAAGAAGAGTTGTGCTGAATCTGCAAAATACTGCTGTGAATGACGATGATACTGCTTTCATGCTAGAGAAAAGCATAAATAATTGTGAGAATACTCAAACCTCCCCCTGCCCAGTCCTGATCATGGCTTTGGTAAATAGGATGGTGCTTCTGTGGTACATAGCCAGTTGGATTCATTAATGCCATGACCTCATCAAAGGTACGTAAGTCTATTGGTAGAGAGGGCTGCTGCCTGAGCCTGTCACATGGAGGAGCCCAGCTAGTTATAAAGGGGGTCCTCCTTTTTAGTTCCACTCCCCTCTAGTGGTGGTAGCTTGGGAGAGGGCTGTCTGTGGCAGTCCCTGTTAAGCTCTAGAATTCCTTCCCTCTGAAGGTGCATCTAACATTCTCATTGCATAGTTTTCATCATATGCTGAAAGTGCACCTCTTTGCCCTGGCTTTTTACACCTAAGACACAATTTTTAAGGATCCACTCTGTTCCTTTGATTGCAAATTGTTTTAACGTATTTCAATGCTTTTTAAAAATATTGTTGTCACCTACCCTAGGATCATCTGTATATCTGTATAATGGTAAGTAAGAAATCCTATTATTATTATTATTATTATTATTATTATTATTATTATTATTATTATTATTATTATTATTATTTATTATTATTATTATTATTATTATTATTATTATTATTATTATTATATAGTTACTACTATTGCCATCAAGGGCAAATAAAGCCTATTGAGAGAGGACAAGGAGGAAAGCCATTTCATAAAAATTGCTGACAAATTGTCATAGAAGGAAGATACTTTTCAACATTATTACTTTTTTAAAAAGTGATATTGAAGGTTGTAGCAAGTTGACTCATCTCAGTTGTTGGCCTAATGCATTTTCAGGTGGGTTATATATTGTTTACTCTTGCAAACTCTGTAAAAATGAAGCCATGGGAGATGAAACTGCGGAACAAACCAAATTGACTTAACACTATGCGACTTTTGCTGCAGCTCATCTCAAAATTGTTATTGTCCTAGATTTTATTTATTTATTTGCTTGTTCACTTTGACAGTTGTCCAACACGAGGCACTCCCTAGGTGACTTACAACCAAGTTTCAAAACACACAACATTGTTTTAAAATCGCCATCAAAATTTATCTGTTCAGTACATAAAACATAAAACACCAGCTTCTACAAAAACTAAGGAAACAATTGCATCACAGAAAGCCACTAGGTTATGCTCCTAGATTTAGGAAACCATCACAATGTTATCTAGGGATGCAACCAGACCCAGTGTCAGCAGTTGGTCAAGTCAGAACTAGTCAAGAACCTCAGGATTCCGAAGTGTCCATCATCAGGTCAACTTGCTACCCAATCAACCACTCTGAGGCCTGGCTTCCATCTGTGGTGTCTGGCTAGCTAGCCATCTGCTTGCCCCGCCTTCCACCTCTGTGCCTTGCTTGGGCTCCAAGAAAGCGCCAAGAAGTTCATTCTTCTCAGAGCATGGCATTCTCAGCTATCTGGCAGTGACCCTATTAGCAACCCAGAGTGGCAGTGACATGAAATTTGGCACAGCTAGATCCTGGTCCACCACATAGTTGTCAGAAGAGGGAAGCCTTAATCTAGTGCGGCGGTTTTCAACCTTTATGAGTCCATGGTTCCCTTGACCAACCACATTCTTTCTGTGGCTCCCCTGTGGAGCTAACACTAACCCTGGGGATTCCATTACAGAATGCATGGAAGAGGGGATTCCCACATTCCTCCCCTGCCATGCTTCGTTCTCATCCAGCTTCTGCGAGATGTGCTTGTGCTCTACCTTGCCCTGAGCTTGTGGAAGGAGCCTCTATGTAAGTGTGCCACAAATGGGGAGCTGGGGGAGGGAGAAGATTAGGAATCTGGGATGTGACTAGGAGGTAGGGAGGAGGAGGAAGAGGACTCAAGGAAGGATGGCCACTGGGGAGAGTGGGGGGATGGGCTACAAGTTAATGAAAGGACACTCCCCCCCCCCAGGTGTCAGGGACTGGGCAGAGGAGGAAGGGTGGAATGGCCTCCCCAGCTTGACCCTTCCAGGGAGGAGGAAGAGGAAGACTGTATAGATTTAGAACAGGGGTTTGAGGAATAATAATAATAATAATAATTTATTATTTATACCCCGCCCATCTGGCTGGGCCTCCTCAGCCACTCTGGGCGGCTTCCATAAAAACCAAAAATACAGTAAAATCACACGTTAAAAACTTCCCTGAACAGGGCTGCCTTAAGATGTCTTCTGAATGTCAGGTAGTTGTTTATTGCTTTGACATCTGCTGGAAGGGCATTCCACAGGGTGGGTGCCACTACCGAGAAGGCCCTCTGCCTGGTTCCCTGTAGCTTTGCTTCTCGCAATGAGGGAACCGCCAGAAGGCCCTCGGCGCTGGATCTCAGCGTCCGGGCAGAATGGTGGGGGTGGAGACGCTCCTTCAGGTATACTGGACCGAGGCCGTTTAGGGCTTTAAAGGTCAGCACCAACACTTTGAATTGTGCTCGGAAACATACTGGGAGCCAATGTAGGTCTTTCAAGACCGGTGTTATATGGTCTCGGTGGCCGCTCCCAGTCACCAGTCTAGCTGCCGCATTCTGGATTAGTTGTAGTTTCCGAGTCACCTTCAAAGGTAGCCCCACGTAGAGTGCATTGCAGTAGTCCAAGCGGGAGATAACCAGAGCATGCACCACTCTGGCGAGACAGTCTGCAGGCAGATAGGGTCTCAGCCTACGTACCAGATGGAGCTGGTAAACAGCTGCCCTGGACACAGATTTGACCTGTGCCTCCATGGACAGCTGTGAGTCCAAAATGACTCCCAGGCTGCGCACCTGGTCCTTCAGGGGCACAGTTACGCCATTCAGGACCAGGGAATCCTCCACACCTGCCCGCCTCCTGTCCCCCAGAAACAGTACTTCTGTCTTGTCAGGATTCAACCTCAATCTGTTAGCCGCCATCCATCCTCCAACTGCCTCCAGACACTCACACAGGACCTTCACTGCCCTCACTGGTTCTGATTTAAAAGAGAGGTAGAGCTGGGTATCATCTGCATACTGATGAACACCCAGCCCAAACCTCCTGATGATCTCTCCCAGTGGCTGCATGTAGATGTTGAAAAGCATGGGGGAGAGGACAGAACCCTGAGGCACCCCACAAGTGAGAGCCCAGGGGTCTGAACACTCATCCCCCACCACCACTTTCTGAACACGGCCCAGGAGGAAGGAGCGGAACCACTGTAGGACAGTGCCCCCAGCTCCCAGCCCCTCAAGACGGTCCAGAAGGATGTTATGGTCGATGGTATCAAACGCCGCTGAGAGATCCAGCAGAACTAGGAAACAGCTCTCACCTTTGTCCCTAGCCTGCCGGAGATCATCAACCAGTGCAACCATGGCAGTTTCAGTCCCATGATAAGGCCTGAATCCCGACTGGAAGGGATCCAAATGGTCCGCTTCTTCCAGGCGTGCCTGGAGTTGTTCGGCAACCGCTCGCTCTATCACCTTGCCCAAGAATGGAAGATTTGAGACTGGGCGATAGTTGGCCATTGTGGCCGCATCTAAAGATGGTTTTTTAAGAAGCGGTTTAATAACCGCCTCTTTCAGTGGGTCTGGGAAGGCTCCCTCACGGAGGGAAGCATTCACCACCCCATGAAGCCCATCGCCCAGTCCTTCCTGGCTAGCTTTTATAAGCCAGGATGGGCAAGGATCCAGGAGACAGGTGGTTGGTTTCACTCGTCCAAGCAGCCTGTCCACATCCTCGGAGGTAACAGATTGGAATTGATCCCACTCAACTTGACTAGACAGAACTCTAGCACTCTCCCGCCCTGGCCCTGCTCCCACGGTGGAGTCTACTTCTTCCCGAATCTGAGCGATTTTATCTGCAAAAAACTTTGCAAAATCATTGCAGGAGAATATGTGGCCCGTACTGGGCCCCGGTGTTACAGGTGGTTCCGCTAAATTGTGAACCACCTGAAAAAGTCTCCTGCTGCTGTTTTCTGCAGATGCAATAGAGGCGGTGAAGAAATTCTTCTTCGCCATCGCTATCGCCACTTGGTAGGCTCGACGTTGAGCTCTAACCTGTGTCCGATCAGATTCGGAATGAGTTATCCGCCACCGGCGCTCTAGCCGTCTCAATGATTGTTTCATTGCCCTCAGATCCGTGGAAAACCACGGGGCTCTCCGGGCTCCATGCAATCGGAGAGGGCGCTTCGGAGCCAAACAGTCAATAGCCCTGGTTAACTCCGCATTCCAGCGGGCCCCCAGGGAATCAGCTGAAAGGCCATCAACATGGGATAAAGCATCCCCTACCACTCTCTGGAAACCATTTGGATCCATTAAGTGGCGGGGGCGGACCATCCGAATTGGTCCCACCTCCCTGCAGAGGGGATGGGTCGCAGAGAAGTCCAGTTGCACCAGGAAGTGATCTGACCATGGCACTTCTTTTGTTTCACTTTTACTTAGTGTCAGATCACCAACATCCATAGAGGTAAACACCAGGTCCAAGGCATGTCCGCGGCTATGGGTTGGGCCAGACTTATTCAGGGACAGCCCCATGGAGGCCATGCTTTCCACGAAGTCCCGAGCTGCCCCTTGTAAGGTCGTGTCGGCATGGATGTTAAAATCCCCTAGGACGACCAAGCTAGGTGTCTCCAGGAGAACATCTGCCACGACCTGAAGCAGCTCAGGCAGGGAATCCTTGGTGCAGCGGGGAGGTCGGTACACCAAAAGGAATCCTGTACTGCCCCTATTGCCCAACTTCCAGAACATGTACTCAGAAAACTGGGTCTTCCCAATAGGATGCCTGGTGCAAACTAATGACTTTCTAAAAATCACTGCAACCCCCCCCCCCGCCCACATGACCTGGGTTGCTGTGCGTAAGAGAAACCTGGTGGACAAGCAGCGGCAAGGACAGGCCCATCTGCTTCATCCAACCAAGTCTCTGTTACACATGCCAGGTCGAGTCCTCCATCCATGATCAAGTCATGGATGGCAGTGGTCTTATGAATCATTGACCTGGCATTGCACAGCAGCACCTTCAGGTCATGTGGGTATCCCTTGCTGATTCTAGTATCCATCCGGTCAGGACCAGACCCGGAGGCAGGAATAGTCCTCAGACAACGACTAAACCTGCCTCCTCTGTAATGACATGGTCTGGTCTTAGCGTAACTCCTCCTCCTACCCGTGATCACTGAGATCGGTTGTCCCAGTGCATTCCCCCCTGTGGAACATGCCCCAGCCATTTTGTGGGCTGGGGCCCACTCCCCGGCAGCCCTGACCCTCCCCCTAAGAACAAAACAACAACTTATACAAACAAACAAAACCAATAAAACAATACAAACAAAAAAATGTAAAAATTACAAAAAGATCAAAATAAAAAAAATAATTCCCCAAACCCAACCAAACATCCATCCCACCCCCACCCCCCACATACAAAAAATCCAAAAGAATTTTTTAAAAACATTTTAAAAACACTCTGTGCCCCTCCTGCAGTAACACTGTCCTAGTGAGGCCTGTCAGGCCCCGCCCTGGGCCAGGTGGTAAGTGGCAAGAGCAGGCCCCTCAGGCACTCACTCAGGGGAGTCCTCCTGGGCAGCAGGCAGCAAGCAGCCTGCAGTCCTTATGAGGCTTCAGTCCCCGCCCTGGGCCAGATGGTAAGTGGCAGGAAGGAGCAGGGCCCTCAGACACTCACTCAGGGGAGTCTTCCTGGGCAGCAGGCAGCAAGCAGCACGCAGTCCTTGTGAGGCTTCAGGCCCCGCCCCAGGCCAGATGGTAAGTGGCAAGAGCAGGGCCCTCAAGCACTCACTCAGGGGAGTCCTCCTGGGCAGCAGGCAGCAAGCAGCACACAGTCCTTGTGAGGCTTCAGGCCCCGCCCCAGGCCAGATGGTAAGTGGCAAGAGCAGGGCCCTCAAGCACTCACTCAGGGGAGTCCTCCTGGGCAGCAGGCAGCAAGCACCACACAGTCCTTATGAGGCTTCAGGCCCCGCCCCAGGCCAGATGGTAAGTGGCAGGAAGGAGCAGGGCCCTCAAGCACTCACTCAGGGGAGTCCTCCTGGGCAGCAGGCAGCAAGCACCAAGCAGTCCTTGTGAGGCTTCAGGCCCTGCCCCAGGCCAGATGGTAAGTGGCAAGAGCAGGGCCCTCAAGCACTCACTCAGGGGAGTCCTCCTGGGCAGCAGGCAGCAAGCAGCATGCAGTCCCCATGAGGCCCCAGGCCCCGCCCCAGGCCAGATGGTAAGTGGCAAGAGCAGGGCCCCCAGGCACCCACCCAGGGGAGTCCTCCTGGGCAGCCGCTCAGAGGCAGATGAAGAGGGAAGCTGGGAAATCATGGGAGAGCCAGAGCAACACCAAGATGATATGTCATTAGAAAGCATTCCCAACCCCCCTTCTCCCAGAACCCAGTGAGCCTTGAAAGTAGGAGAGCAAAGAGCTCAAAGACAGAGGGCACATACCAGCACCCATAGAAGTGATGAATGAGAGATGGGGTGGGAGAGATGGGGTGGGTGGAGATTCACTTGGGACAGCACCATTATCCAAGAGGCTGGGTTTTATAGCCTCTCTCTGTAAATACTGAATTTAAAAAAAAAACGGTAAGAAATCTTCCCTTGTCTTTATACTTTCCTAAGCAACAGCCAGGAGTCACTGACAGCATCCCGACACCAGGTGTCTCCTCAATGTTCCTCAAGCCACGGCACACTGGTTGACACCCAATAATCTAGTGTGAAAATAAGCCACAGCTGGTATCAGGTGAGCGTCATCTCTGTATCACAGTGCAGAGGAGTTGCATTTTAACTTGCCTGATCTCTTGACAGGGCCTATCGCAGCACCATGGACAATTCAAATGTGATATAGCAGTCCATTTTTGCAGTCACCCCAGCTTTGTGAAGCTCAGCCCTCGCCCCCTTCCATGACAAGATCTTATTTGACTTTCGCCTACACCTTCTCTTGAGGAAACATTGATTCTTAATCACTATAAACAGGAACCATTTAATGGGACGTTCTGGGCAAAGATCCAAGGATACTGAAAATAATGGAATACTTCAGCCAACTCAATGAGGAGTTAAGGGCCAGATACTTTTATCACAATTAAGCAGTGGTCAGCATATTAAGAGAAATGTTTGATTTTTGTCACGGCCTCAATACTTATATAACCTTGGTAGGTTTCTATATATTCATTCTTAGTCTATCTGCAAAGTAATGCTTTATTCATTTGTCCAATGGAAGAAGCAACAAAGTTTAAATAATAATAAGATGAAGAGAGCGTTGTGTTTTTATTCCCCTGACCCGGGGTTGCAATGAATAACCATTTCAGTAGCCCAGGCATATAGATTTCAGTTTTTCGTACAGAAGAACCGGAAATGACTAATTGACTAAAATGCTGAACCAGACAAAATATACTTGTCTGATTCTGAAATCAGGCACATTTCTTAGTTTGCACAACTATGCTGCAAAAACACTCAGGGGAAGTTTCAATGGTTCTCCCATATTTCACACTTAAAACTAAAATTATGAGCATCTGATAGATAGTGATTGGCCCAAGGTCACCCAGCAAGCTTCATAGCACAGCAAGTTCCAGCCCTCTGAGGATGAGGCCCAAAGCACAATTCTGCAGCTGCAAGTTGCATACATATGTACACCTCATGAAGGATCTTCACTGTATTACTTAGCTGGGCACATCAAAGCAAAGAGCACAAGAGAAGGAAGCAATGGTGCTAAAGTGAATATTTTCGTGGGGCAGGGGGTGATCTGGGGGAAGTTTCATCAAAATTGAAAGCAAGCAATTTTGGTAGATAATTGAATAATTGCTGATAACATGTTTCATAATTACAGTGGTACCTCTAGTTACAAACTTAACACGTTCCGGAGGTCCATTCTTAACCTGAAACTGTTCTTAACTAGAGGCGTGTTTCGCTAATGGGGCCTCTTGCTGCCACTGCGCCGCTGGCAGACGATTTTCGTTCTCATCCTGGGGTAAAGTTCTCAACTCGAGGTAACTCTTCCAGGTTAGCAGAGTTTGTAACATGAAGTGTTTGTAACCTGAGGCGTTTGTAACTCGAGGTACCACTGTACAGTGATCTTTGATTGGACAGTATCATCCAAGAAAATCAAAACAGAATTCAAGGTCTTGGAAAAAAACTTAACAAGCGTGGAAAGAGAGAGGTTTCAAGAGGAAACTGGTTTAATTATGGCAAAAAAAGTGAAATACCTGGGAATTAATATGACACCTAAAAATGTGAATTTATTTAAAGACAATTATGATAAATGTTGGACTGAGATTAAGAAGGATCTAGAAATATGGTCGAACTTGAAGCTTACCTTGCTAGGACGAATTGCAGTGATTAAAATGAATGTATTGCCTAGAATGTTATTTTTGTTTCAGACATTACAAATTGTGGATAAACTGAATTGTTTCAAGAAGTGGCAGAAAGATATATCTAAATTTGTCTGGCAGGGCAAAAAGCCCAGAATAAACTTTAAGATACTCACTGATTCAAAAGAAAGAGGGGGATTTGCCCTGCCAGACTTAAGACTGTACTATGAATCGGCAGCTTTCTGCTGGTTGAAAGACTGGCTACTACTTGAAAACGCAGACATTCTGGATTTGGAAGGTTTTAATAACATGTTTGGTTGGCATGCATATATCTGGTATGGCAAGGTTAAAGTGCACAAGGGTTTTAAAAACCATATTGTCAGGAAAGCATTATATAATGTTTGGACTCGGTATAAGGATTTGCTGGAAAATAAAACTCCCAGGTGGTTATCACCAATGGAGGCTAAAGAGGTGAAGAAGCTAAACACGAGAACCAACTGGCCAAAATATTCTGAGATTTTAGAAATAGAGAGTGGCAAATTTAAATTACAGAGTTTTGAGAAGATAAAGTCCAAGGTACGAGATTGGCTCCATTATTATCAAATAATGGAGGCCTTTAAACAAGACAGGAAAATTGGGTTCCAGGTGGAAAAATCGAAATTAGAAACTGAATTGTTAGAATCCAATACTAAGAACCTATCAAAGATGTATAACTTGCTGTTGAAGTGGAATACAATTGATGAAACTGTTAAATCAGCAATGGTTAGATGGGCACAGGACCTAGGACATGACATTATGTTCGCTGACTGGGAACAGTTGTGGACCACAGGTATAAAATTTATGGCTTGTAATGCCTTAAGAGAAAACATTATGAAAATGATTTATAGGTGGTACATGACCCCAGTCATGCTTGCTAAGATTTATCATTTGCCCAATAATAAATGCTGGAAATGTAATGAGACTGAAGGTACCTTCTTTCACCTTTGGTGGACCTGCCCGAAGATTAAAGCTTTCTGGGAAATGATTTATAATGAAATTAAGAAAGTACTTAAATGTACTTTTCATAAGAAACCAGAGGCATTTCTTTTGGGTATGGTGGGCCAACTGGTGCCAAGGAGGGACAAGATCTTTTTTATGTACGCCACAACGGCAGCAAGGATTCTACTAGCAAAGTATTGGAAGACACAAGAGCTACCCACGCTGGAAGAATGGCAGGCGAAAGTGACTGACTTTATGGGACTGGCAGAAATGACCGGCAGAATCCGCGACCAGGAGAAAGAAACTGTGGAGGAAGATTGGAAGAAGTTTAAAGTATATCTTAAAAATCGCTATAAAATTGAGGAGTGTTAAAGTGTGAAGGGAAAGGAAGATGTAAAATTACAGCTATATTTATTCTTTTTCATTTATTGTGATATTGAAAAGGAGAATAAGTTTAAATATTAATTGGTTAAAAGAGTTGCTGAAAAATTGTGAAACTAGGATGCAAAAAGGGGAAGGTATGGGGAAGTCCGAGAAAAGAGGCTTATGAAAAGGAGGTTAAGAAAGTTGGATCTATGTTTTCTTTTTGTGTGTGTCTGTTGTTGTATGTATTGTTTAGTGTTGCTGTGTCGATAAAATTGGAAAATCAATAAAAAATTATTAAAAAAAGAAAAGAAAATCAAAACAGAAAACATTGCCTTCACTTGAATAGGCTTTGTCACATCAACACTAAGGGTGTGTGAATCTGTAAATTTTAGTTTATTTCAGTTTCTCATTTTTACACTCTTGGATTCAATTCTCCACATTTCTGCAGCAATTTTTTTAAAAGGTCCTTAAAACCCATCAATATTTTATAGTGATTAGGAGTTTTGTCTAATGTATACATTTTTGCAAGCAATTAGAATGCATTTTCGAATGTTATTTTCACTAAATTATACACTAATATATGCATTTTCGTACACATTGCTTAGCTGGAGAACTCCCTCTCAAAATTAAGAAAAGTGCAAATTCCAAAGGATAGTTATCCTATCTTTTAGTTCCTGTCTCCTCACTGGGAGACAGTGGGGTGGGGGGGGAAATGATGGCACTATTAAGACGTTGCCTAGAATTAAGCTGCAAATATGTCTGGCATGCTAAAGCCATTTTATAATGAAGTTATAAACTCCTGAGTGGAATAGCATTCTAGGGCAAGTATATTTTAGAAAGCAACTGTGTTATGTCCCTAGATTTGTAAAACCATCACATCATTCTCTAGAGCTGCATTACTATGTACCTGTGGTCTTCTTGGTCCTACAGCTTAATTCAATTATCCTGTATTCAGGTTGCTGAATTTGCTGAGCAACTCAAAACTATCAAATCACTCCAATCTCAGTTTAAAGAAAGAAAGAAGCCAGAGAAGCGAGAGATTCTGGAGCAGATCATTAAGCAAACAGTCTGTGAGCACCTAGAAAGGAATGCTGTGATCACCAATAGTCAACATGGATTTCTGAAAAATAAGTCATGTCAGACTAACCTGATCTCGTTTTTTGACAGAATTACAACCCTGGTAGATGAAGGGAATGCAGTGGATATAGCCTACCTTGATTTCAGCAAGGCATTTGACAAGGTGCCCCATGATATTCTTGTAAGGAAGCTGGTAAAATGCGGTCTTGACTATGCTACCACTCAGTGGATTTGTAACTGGCTGACTGACCGAACCCAAAGGGTGCTCATCAATGGTTCCTCTTCATCCTGGAGAAGAGTGACTAGTGGGTTGCCACAGGGTTCTGTCTTAGGCCCGGTCTTATTCAACATCTTTATCAACGACTTGGATGATGGACTCAAGGGCATCCTGATCAAATTTGCAGATGACACCAAACTGGGAGGGGTGGCTAACACCCCAGAGGACAGGATCACACTTCAAAATGACCTTGACAGATTAGAGAACTGGGCCAAAACAAACAAAATGAATTTTAACAGGGAGAAATGTAAAGTATTGCACTTGGGCAAAAAAAATGAGAGGCACAAATACAAGATGGGTGACACCTGGCTTGAGAGCAGTACATGTGAAAAGGATCTAGGAGTCTTGGTTGACCACAAACTTGACATGAGCCAACAGTGTGACGCGGCAGCTAAAAAAGCCAATGCAATTCTGGGCTGCATCAATAGGAGTATAGCATCTAGATCAAGGGAAGTAATAGTGCCACTGTATTCTGCTCTGGTTAGACCTCACCTGGAGTACTGTGTCCAGTTCTGGGCACCACAGCTCAAGAAGGACACTGACAAACTGGAGCGTGTCCACAGGAGGGCAACCAAAATGGTCAAAGGCCAGGAAATGATGCCTTATGAGGAACGGCTAAGGGAGCTGGGCATGTTTAGCCTGGAGAAGAGGAGGTTAAGGGGTGATATGATAGCCATGTTCCAATATATAAAAGGATGTCACATGGAGGAGGGAGAAAGGTTGTTTTCTGCTGCTCCAGAGAAGCGGACACGGAGCAATGGATCCAAACTACAAGAAAGAAGATTCCACCTAAACATTAGGAAGAACTTCCTGACAGTAAGAGCTGTTTGACAGAGGAATTTGCTGCCAAGGAGTGTGGTGGAGTCTCCTTCTTTGGAGGTCTTTAAGCAGAGGCTTGACAACCATATGTCAGGAGTGCTCTGATGGTGTTTCCTGCTTGGCAGGGGGTTGGACTCAATGGCCCTTGTGGTCTCTTCCAACTCTATGATTCTATGATTCTATGAAGTACTGGAACTCAACTGTGCTCGGAAGTTGCACCTCCCCACCTGACCTTGAACATCAAAACCATGATTTAACTCCTTGGCATGGGAAGAATATAATGTAGCTAAAACTGCTGACCTATATCAAGGTTGGTTTTCACCCTCCGAGGTTTAAAATGTATATTAAACTGCCTTATATTGAGGCAGACATAAATCCATCTCGCTCAGCATTTTCTATTCCGATTGACAATAGATATCCAACTCTTAGGCACAGGGTGGATCAGAAAACACAGATTGTTTTTAGCTAGATGATAATGTCATAGAATTATGATTCCTCTGGAAGCAGGGATGTGGGAGAAATTAGATTCACTTCATGTTTAAAGGAAAACTAACTTAATTTGCACTTTCTAAAAAAAGTTGTGAACCAAAACACAACCCTCTTTTGAAATTTGCACTTTTCTGAATTTTGCAATGTGTTTTCTCCAGCTGAGTAATGTGTTCCAAAATGTATATACTATGGTTAAGTGTGCATTTAATGCATACACCAGTGAAAATGACACACAAAAGTGCATTAAATTAGGTGAAATTGTTTTGCAAGTATATATATATATATATATATATATATATATGCAGGTTTTGGTGTCCTCGGGTGTCTTCCCGTGTAAAAGTTGGGGTGTCTAGGCGACGTTTCGACGAGGTCTCACTCGTCATCTTCAGGCTGGTGCTTTCGGCTTCTTGTTACTGGAACAGAGCGGGATCTCAATGTTTGAGTTCCTATAAATACTGTAGAGGGGGTGTGGTGTCTAGCCTCCAATGTTCTGGGCAGAGAGGAAGTTCCCAGGCTAGTGTGCCTTTTCTTCTTTTGTTCCTTAATTACTTGAGAGATACCTTGAGTGATTTCTTGAGTGATATCCTGAGTACCACTTAGGTGGGTCATTAGGTGTGGATTAGTTGCTAAAGTCTTTGTGTCTTGACCTCTTGAACTTTGTGAAGAGTTTTCCTGAGAAGATGGCTGTATTGCACTTAGTTGTGCTTTGGCTTGGCTTCGTGTATAGGGGCGAGCTGTGGTTTTGTGGCTTGTGTCAGCCAGATCTGTGTAGGGATTGCAGGGGGGTGCAGCATCCGGAGGTGCCACCATGGATTGGCTACTGGATGGTGTCAGTAATTCATCTGTGGAGAGGGTCTGGGTTTGGGTCTGGTGTGGTTGATTGGTGTTGGCGTTCTGTGTGCCTCTGGATCTGGTGTCAGTTTTTGTGGGGAGGGCTAATTTCCAGATGTCTGGCAAGCGGGATGTGTCGTCACGCTTGTTCATGTTGTGAGGGTGTTTCTCTATCTCGATGGCTTCCATGATTATTCTCTTGTGGTGATGTTCCGTGTTAAAGAGCAATTTGGAATCTGCAAAATTAATTTCGTGTCCTGTTTCTTTCATGTGTTGGAAAAGAGAGGAAGTTTTTTCTTCTTTTTTGACGGCATTCTTGTGTTCTGCGATACGTGCATTTATTCGTCTGTTTGTTTGTCCAATGTACGTGGCTGGGCAGACTTTGCAGGGTATTTCATAGATCCCTTGGTTTTCCAACTGGATTTTATCCTTGGGGTTTCTGAGGATATTGGCTATTTTTTGGTTGGTGCAAAAGGCTGTTTTGATATTGTGTTTATGGAGGATTTTGCTAATTTTATCTGTAGTGCCCTTGATATAAGGAAGGAGGGCCATGCCATTGTTTTCTTCTGTGTCTTGGTTTTTGGGGGGTGTTTCCTTTTGGATTAGCTTCGTAATCCTGTTTTGCTGGTATCCATTGGCAATTAACACATTTGAGAGATTCTGTAACTCAGTTGTCAAGTGGTCTTTGTCAGCCAGGCGTTTGGTTCTGGAGATGAGAGTCTTGGCTACGGAGTTTATTTGTGCAGGGTGGTGGTGTGATTGTGCATGTAAGTAGCGGTTGGTGTGTGTTTTTTTCTGGTAGATAGTGTGTCCTAGGGAGCCATCAGGTTTTTTGTAGATTAGGACGTCAAGGAAGGGAAGTTGGTTGTTGGCTTCTATTTCCATAGTGAATTGTATTTTGGGGTGTAAGTTGTTGAGATGTGTGAGGAAGCTATCCAGTTTTTCCTTCCCGTGTGGCCAAATTACAAAGGTGTCGTCAACATATCTGAGCCAAAGTTTGGGTTTGTGTTCTGACTTGTCTAAAGCATTGGTTTCAAAGTGTTCCATGTACAGGTTTGCGATGACCGGTGAGAGGGGTGATCCCATAGGTGCTCCTTCTATCTGTTTGTATCTTTGTCCATTGTGGATGAAGTACGTGTTGGTTAGGCAGTGGTTGGTCAGGTCCAAGATGTATTCGGGGGGATTGTATTTGTTTTGAATAGCTGTCAAGGCTTCATTAATGGGCACTTGTGTGAAGAGAGATACAACATCGAAGCTCACAAGTAGGTCATTAGGATGTAGGTTTTGCTTCTTTATTGTTTCTATGAACTGGAAGGAGTTTGGTACGTGTGAAGAGATGGATTCTGCATAGGGCTGAAGTTGCTTGGCGAGAAATTTAGCGAGATTTTGTAGAGGTGAGCCTATGGAGCTGACTATTGGTCTGAGTGGTGTTCCTTCTTTGTGTATCTTGGGGAGGCCGTAGAGTTTGGGGCATCTGGATGATTTTTCTCTGGGGATGATTCTTAGCTGGATTTCTTCACTGATAGGAGAGGCTTTTATTTTGGATTTGGTGGTTTTTTCCAGATAGGTGGTGGGATCTGTTTTTATAGGTTTGTAGGCAGGATCTTGGAGTAGCTTTGATAGTTTTGCTTGGTAGTCCGATGTGTTCATCACCACTGTGGCATTACCTTTGTCTGCTGGGAGAATGATTATGTTGTTGTCTTTCCTCAGGTTGGTGAGTGCTTTCTGTTCTTCTTTGTGTAAATTGCTTCTGGGTGGTTTGCTGGAGCAGAGGATGTTGGTGACTTCAAGTCTGATTTTATTGGCTTCATCTGGGTTGAATTTGGTTAGGCTAGCTTCGACTCCGCATATGATGTTTTCCGTGGGGATGCGTCTCGGGGCGACTACAAAGTTGAAACCTTTGGAGAGTACTTTGGTTTCAGTTGTGGTGAGGATCCTGTCTGATATGTTATGTACTGTTTGTTTCATGGGTTGCTGTGGAGGGTGGCCGGGCTTCTGGCGTTTCTCTAGTTTGTGGAGTTTGTTGGTGTGTGTGTCTGTCTTATGTGAGGTCTCCGTTTCAGCTCTCCAGACGGCTAGTTGTTTGCATTTGTCCCAGAGTGCAGGGTGGATTTTGTTACAGAGTTTGAGGTGAAGAGTGAGTAGATCTTTGTTGGTTTGGTCTAGTAGGTATCTTTTCTTGTGTAGTTCGTTTCTGATTAGGGATAGTTCAGTTCGTTTCAGGATCCTTTCGGTGGCTGGGGTTTTAGAATGGAATTTAAGTTGGAAGCATGTGGGAATTAATTTGTTGTCTCGGCAGTTGCGTAGGAACAAGAGATCACATAAGATGGTGGCTCTTCGGACTTCTAGTTTCTCGTAGGTTCTTGTCAGCTGGAAGGTTTCCTCCCCGTAGAGGTAAGATATTTGCTTTCGTAGATTTTCACGGGTACAGGAATGCAGGTTTTGGTGTCCAAACATTGAGATCCCGCTCTGTTCCAGTAACAAGAAGCCGAAAGCACCAGCCTGAAGATGACGAGTGAGACCTCGTCGAAACGTCGCCTAGACACCCCAACTTTTACACGGGAAGACACCCGAGGACACCAAAACCTGCATTCCTGTACCCGTGAAAATCTACGAAAGCATATATATATATATATATATATGCAGGTTTTGGTGTCCTCGGGTGTCTTCCCGTGTAAAAGTTGGGGTGTCTAGGCGACGTTTCGACGAGGTCTCACTCGTCATCTTCAGGCTGGTGCTTTCGGCTTCTTGTTACTGGAACAGAGCGGGATCTCAATGTTTGAGTTCCTATAAATACTGTAGAGGGGGTGTGGTGTCTAGCCTCCAATGTTCTGGGCAGAGAGGAAGTTCCCAGGCTAGTGTGCCTTTTCTTCTTTTGTTCCTTAATTACTTGAGAGATACCTTGAGTGATTTCTTGAGTGATATCCTGAGTACCACTTAGGTGGGTCATTAGGTGTGGATTAGTTGCTAAAGTCTTTGTGTCTTGACCTCTTGAACTTTGTGAAGAGTTTTCCTGAGAAGATGGCTGTATTGCACTTAGTTGTGCTTTGGCTTGGCTTCGTGTATAGGGGCGAGCTGTGGTTTTGTGGCTTGTGTCAGCCAGATCTGTGTAGGGATTGCACAACTAAGTGCAATACAGCCATCTTCTCAGGAAAACTCTTCACAAAGTTCAAGAGGTCAAGACACAAAGACTTTAGCAACTAATCCACACCTAATGACCCACCTAAGTGGTACTCAGGATATCACTCAAGAAATCACTCAAGGTATCTCTCAAGTAATTAAGGAACAAAAGAAGAAAAGGCACACTAGCCTGGGAACTTCCTCTCTGCCCAGAACATTGGAGGCTAGACACCACACCCCCTCTACAGTATTTATAGGAACTCAAACATTGAGATCCCGCTCTGTTCCAGTAACAAGAAGCCGAAAGCACCAGCCTGAAGATGACGAGTGAGACCTCGTCGAAACGTCGCCTAGACACCCCAACTTTTACACGGGAAGACACCCGAGGACACCAAAACCTGCATTCCTGTACCCGTGAAAATCTACGAAAGCAAATATATATATATATATATATATATATATATATATATATATATATATATATGTAAAACTGCATACAAAAATTTGCACTGAAATGCTGGTTAATTTTAAAAGAAAATCACAACTTGCTGCATAAATATGGAGGACATTGCTCCTCTGTTGCTCTCCATGCTAAATAATAATAATAATAATAATAATAATAATAATAATTGCTAGCTGATGTGGAAATGTTGAGAACTGAGCTTTATATTGGAAAAGGAGAGAAACTAAAATTGACATATCCATCCATCCCTACAGAGATCTGAACACTCCTCCATGGGAGCCTCTGCTTAGTTCAGAAATCATACAGTCCAGACACAGGTTGATTTCCTCACTAAGAACTAGGCCCACATTGCAAACAAATGACTGTCACAAATCACTCACCTGACTTGATGCTTCACTGAATACAGCAGGTGTTGTTGTTGTTGTTATTTTAAAAAACGTAATAAAAACTATTCAGATGTTTGTTGTCAGTAAGCATTAGAAATCTTGCTAAGTGAAGGAAGTTGGTCAGCAGCATTAGTTTGAAACAAAGCATTTGCAAAGCAATAAGTTGCAATTTTATTAACCTTTCAGACATTTAGCAATGTTCAGGCACTATAGGGAGGAAACATATTTGGAAACCAATATATTCTCCTCCCACTGTAATTGGTGCTAATTGACATTTTATGAATGGACAGAAAACAAATTGGTTACTGCTTTGACATCCTTCAAAGCCAGAGTATCTCCTTCAAGTAGCATCCCTGTTTAATATATCGATTGCAAATGCTGTTAGAGAAATAATAGCTTATCCGCATTTTCATGATCGCAAGGCGATATAGATCCATTGACTCAATTACAATTCAGGAGGTGCCCTTTTGGCAATCAGTTTTCACTGAAGTAATAGCGACGTTACTATCCGTTTCCTTTCTTTATTCTTTTTTCGAAAGGCGCCGGGTGGATTTAGTGTTCTGATTTCTTTCCGTTTACTTATTTATTTAAATGCATAATCCAGCCTAAGGCAGGTAATAACATTTTGCAAGAAAATGAAAATATAAAATGTAAGTGGAGACCTGTCAGATTTCATGAAAGTGTGTGTATCTGAAGAAGCAGGGTGGAGGGAGAAAGTTTCTCACTCCACATGCATTATAGAACCATGTTGATTCTTTGCTTTGCTACGGGAAGGTTTCAGGAACTGACTTCCCCTTAACTTTATTCCCCTTCTGACAGGAACTATGAAGCTCAAGGCAGAAAGCCTATGGTTCAGGCAATGTTCCCTTCTCTTTGCACTATCACGTCCACTGGGCAGAGGTGGGAACTATGGACTGCTCAAGCTATGATAGAATCATCTGTGATCAGAATCTTCCTACTTCATGTGACCCAGGAGAGCCAATGCTTTTCTATTGCTTACTTAGTACTTCTGGAGTTTTATGCATTACCTCATTCTCCACCACTTCTTCTACACTTTTATGTTTTAAGCTGTTCCCTTGCCCATTTACCATTTACTACTTGTCTTCCACACTTGTCTCCTGATTGGTTTCTGGGCCTGTCCCACCCTGCTGTACCAGAGGAATGTAGATGGAGTCAGAACCCTGGTTCATCCAGCTCAGTATTTTGGATTCCAACTGGCAGCAGTTCTTCAGGGTTTGTTCTCTGTTCTCTAGGTCTGTCCTTGACCTTCTGCCTCTTCCCTCTCCCCTACTCCCCTACTCCCCTCTCCCACTCAACAGCTGCCTACATATTGGCTCCACA
Source organism: Podarcis gaigeae (assembly GCF_964106915.1). Lineage (NCBI taxonomy): Eukaryota > Metazoa > Chordata > Lepidosauria > Squamata > Lacertidae > Podarcis > Podarcis gaigeae. Next base: position 72,132,751 of record NC_139685.1, read on the forward strand.
CTGATAATCAAGCCTATTTCTATTTTCTTCATCCCAATCCCTCATCAAAGTCTCATCTTCTAAGCACAACACCACCTTCAACTACAACTCACCCTATGGTCCAAACTGTCCATCTTGACACATGCAACTTTTTGATTCCCCTCCTCTTCCCCTCTGAAGCATCTTCCATTTTGCATGGGGGACTGAACTAGCAATGACAGGGGGCAGGCAGTTTCCCTTCTAATGTATAAAAAAGCATAATTAAAGGACAATAATCTTTTAGTTTGTGCAGCATATCACATCCAGACTATATAGTTGCATTCAGAAAAGATAAAGCGGGCAACATTGAAAATGCAAAGGAGAATTTATTCAAGCAGTAATTCATGGTCCTGCTATAGTTAATGCTTTAGCCATGAATCAACCCCTGTTTATAGGACTATGGCGCATTGGGTAACACACAATTCAGTTTTACATATATAAAGTCAGCTTATAAATGTACACATTTATCCTTATTAGGCTGTGAAATGTTCTGACTCCAAAGGTGACAAAATACGTATTTCACAGCTAATGGGGGCCATTTATTTTTCTGTAAGTCCCAGTGGACTCCAAGCACCAAAGGATATACATCAGTTGTGAAACCAAATAAAATGGGTACATTAAAATATCCCAATAGCTTTGTAAATTAGGAGGTTGTAACAACTGACTCCAATTCTCCTTGTAAAATATAAAGGAAATTGTCATGGGGAAAGAATGGTCACTGTGGGGGAGAAAGTGGCCAGTCTGGGGCCACAAGTTGACCCTTCTGGTCTTGAGTTGGACTGCTGAAGTCAGAGCCTCGGGTGAAATCTGAAGGAACTCAAGAATGTAAGAAGAGTTGTGCTGGATCAGATCAAAGAGTAGTCTCATGAGGCATCCTATTTCTTAGGGGCAGTCCATCAAGGAGGTGAGGTGAATCCATTTGCCTCAGGTGACAGATCTGACCTCCAAAACCCTGCCCCAACTGCCATTGCGCCATTGCTTTGCCCACACAATTGCCACAGCACCATTGCCCATGCTGCTGCGTCTGTTGTGGACGCATGAAAACCCATGGATGGATCTGCGAGGAATTTGACAGACCTAATCCACTCTGGAGGGGTTCCTTTGCCTGCAAATTTCATCCACTTTGTGCACAGAGGGAAAAGGTTAAAGCCACGGTCCGAATCCGAATTGTAGTCAGTGGTGGAGGAGAAGAGCTAACCTTCATAAGGAAACTTCATAAGGAAATGATGCCTTATGAAGAATGGCTAAGGGAGCTGGGCATGTTTAGCCTGGAGAAGAGGATGTTAAGGGGTGATATGATAGCCATGTTCAAATATATAAAAGGATGTCACATGGAGGAGGGAGAAAGGTTGTTTTCTGCTGCTCCAGAGAAGCGGAAATGGAGCAATGGATCCAAACTACAAGAAAGAAGATTCCACCTAAATATTAGGAAGAACTTCCTGACAGTAAGAGCTGTTCAACAGTGGAATTTGCTGCCAAGGAGTGTGGTGGAATCTCCTTCTTTGGAGGTCTTTAAGCAGAGGCTTGACAACCATATGTCAGGAGTGCTCTGATGGTGTTTCCTGCTTGGCAGGGGGTTGGACTCGATGGCCCTTGTGGTCTCTTCCAACTCTATGATTCTATGATTCATATTTAGGAGAACAGATTTGAACCTCAATAACAAATCAACTGAGAATGACATAGAGCATTCCAGGGGATTGGACTAGATGACTCTTGAGGTCCCTTCCAACTCTACAATTCTATGGTTCTTTGATTTTATGAACGAGATCAGGCTGCTTCCAAACAGTATGAGGGCAAATTTTGTCAGCACTGCTCACTCTTAATATATACAATTTAAGCATGACAAGCAGCTAGCATTCCTTTCAGAGGTCAGCCGTATCCTTGGGGATTTAATGCTGAAAAGTCAAGTTGCCTCATGCACATCCCTGTTAGGAAGGACACTAGGCAACTCAGCTGTGCTGCCTTCTAGGCCTCAGCCATATGACTCTATAAAGTATATGTGTGTATGTGTGTGCCTCAAAGTAACTCAGTCGGATCAAGGCTGAACCTAGCCAGAAGCCAGCTGACTTCCATTTAAAAGAGTTGGGCTCTATTGAGGCTCTTCAGACTGGAAAGTATCTTTAGAAAGGTGGAGGGTGGAGGGAGGTTGAAGCAGCATTCTCTAAGGAGATTATCTACCCATATCTGTAACTGTGTTGCCCAACCATGCACAAATTAAGAGTGCACGACATTCCATTCTGAATTAGACCAAGCTCCATTTAGTCCAGCATTTGGACTCAGTAGCAGGCAACCAGATGCCCCTGGGTGTTCCCAAACTATCAGTGAGTGCACACACACACACACACACACACACAGAGAGAGAGAGAGAGAGAGAGAGAGAGAGAACACAGAGCTCACTATCTCATTTTCATTAAATTGAATGAGAGACTATTTCTGGCACTTTTTCAGCAGGGGCAAATTCTTTTCATTAAAAAAATCAGCAGTTTTGTGGGGGGCGGGTTGAAATAAAAGACATCTAACTTGTACAGCATTGACACCCATCTTGCAAACTTCTAGCTAAAAGCTACCATTTCTCCAAATATGCTGGGAACAGTATCATTAGGAGGCATTCAGGGCAACAGCTGATAGCCAACCTGTATTGCAAGAGATAGGGGTGGAGGGAATTGTGATTATTGAAATGGGATGCAGGAGGAGGCCTAGCCACAATTCTCTGCCCCCTCACTTCCTTATCCCCCAGTTGATGGTCAGGGCATTAGGCTTTTATCTATGTTAGAAGAAGCTTATGGGGGCACATTCCAGTGCTGGAGAGGGACAGTGACAATTTTTTTGCCTTTGTACAGTTTCTGGACACTAGGGCTGGGCGATACCTGGTTTTCAGCACTGTGATATATCACCACCTAAGCATCATGATATACCGATATATCACGATGTCTGAAATAAGGATGGAGCTATGTAGCAGCACTAGCTGGCTTCACGGTTTCTCCCGCATCATGATTTTTGCTCTTGTGGTTCACTACCCTCTGCAAGCATCCTGGGGGGCAGGGGTGTCCATGATGTCATCCCCCCCGGATGGTATTCAGGGCGAGCTGTCCCCCTGCCCCCACCTTGGTCTGCCAGTGACACATCCCAGCTGGGGAGAAACATGTAAAAGGAGGTGAAAAGAGAGTCTGGTTAGGAGCATTAACTGAGGAAATGAGGTGTGTTTAGGTGTGGGGCTCAAACATGGCAGAATGCCAAGGGCCAGAGAGAGAGAGAGAGTTCTAGAGTGCCACATTTGGGCTCCAGGCCTGAGGTTGTTCATCGCTTTGCTAACATAACACCTAACAGTTCCGGTGACTTGTGGCTCAGTTACCAAGATATATGTCCATATACCTATTGGTATATATTTGAGAATAAATCCCAGCATAGGAGAGAGTCATAACCTTACACAGGCATCCAATTAGGCAAACCTGCTTCTGAACAGCCACCTTTCCCCACGCCTTCGCCAAAGTAGAGGATATATCGTGCTGGGTGAAAAAACCTAATAGCCCTTTGCTAGAGGAAGGCGTGAATTATAAGGTCATCGTTATCAACTCCCTCAGCCAGAAATAGAAGATATATTAAGGTGTCTAATTGAAATTAGATCATCCTGTATGCCTGGTGTTAGCAGCCATGTATCTTGTTATAGAATGTTTACTAAAGGTCAGAGCATCCTAGCACATCAAGCCAAAGGATAAATGTAAGTTACGGAAGTGACAAATTAAACAGTGGTCATAAGGGACAGCTTATTCCCTGGTAGAGCCATAAATGTTTAGTGCATTTGGGGATGGCCTCCTTGATGGAAATTTCTAGACAAATGCACTGGTCTTCACCCATAAAATTAGAAAGATAGACTCTGGGGGAAACCGCCTACTACATCCAAGATGAATTGCTGGGCTCCAGAACAGCCTTTAGTCACACTCTTGGATTTTATTGTTTCCTTATCTAGGCTACTAAAGCACCTTTTCCAACAAGCTAAAAGTTCCTTTACATCAATTAAAGTGCAGTTTTTGGAGACCTCTTTTTTACCCCAGCCAGCAGAGGAAGGAGGCTGAAAAACATAGTTGAGCATTTGAAATTTAGAGCTGAGATTAAGTATGTGACCAAGGTTGTACACAAACTGGATCACCAATGGCATATGGCCATTTGTACCTTTCACATTTCGTGTTTGAAGACATATTTGCTGCCCTGTTATTATTGTTGCATTATTATTTATTGGTGTTTTGTTTTGTTTTTTTTAAATTGAACTCACTTCACCACATCTGGGATTCAGAGCTGCTCACAAGAAATTAAAATGTACATAATATGAAATGTAAATCATGAATTAAAGTAACAGAGAATGAAACATGATATTCATTAGCATGTGAAAGCAGTCCGGACCCAAGGATCCCCAGGGATGTACCTCCAGATAGTGGCGATGTCAGGTGTCATCCTTGCACCTGGGCATCTTCACTTGGTCACAAGTGGCCCAGAGCCAGGTGCAAAAGGCGCCTGGTGCCTGGCGAATTTCCATCGCTGGCCTCAAGCATATGGGACAATATGTGAGTGAAACCTACTGGTTGAATTCCATTTGCACTCGAATGAATCACAAACACACACTTTAACATCCAGCTGTTAGGTTCCTCCTTGCCTGGTTCTTACCAGTTTTGTGGAGAGGTTGAACTCTTGCATATGGGACACTTATTCCTCATCATTTGTTATTACCGTATTGGCTCAAATATAAGCCGCACTTTCCCCCAAAATTCTGACAGGGAAAAGTTAAAGTGTGGCTTATATTTGCAAAACAGCACCCCCCCCCCCCAGGAAACAACACAGGAGCATGGGGCAATTGAGTCAACCCCTTCTGCCACTCCCAAGTCTCTCCTGAGCCGTAGGGGGGAAGAGGGGAGGCCGCTGGCAAAGCGGTGTGCCCCCCCCCAGGAAGCAACCTGGGTATTGTCTTTTTTTATTATTTTCCTCCCTTCAATTCACTTATTTGCAGGTGCAGCTTATATTCAGGTCAATACGGTATGTTGGCAAGTGAGATAGTTTGACATGGGCTTCCATTTTCAGCAGCATCCTTTTAGCACTCATAATGTGTGAATCCACTCTATAAGCAAGAGAATGCAGTGGGTTAAAGAGAGTGGTTAGCCTCTCTTTCCTTAATGTGTTAATTTCCGCCGTACCCTGCTCTCCATATCTCCCCCCCCCCACCATCTTTTCATCATAATTTCCCTCTGATCAGTTTCAACCAGTTGTACAACCCACTTATGAATCCCATTAGTGGAGATTGCATTTGTGGGCAGAAACTTAGAATGTCATTACACTAGGCGGCTGGAACATTTACCCTCTATAGTGAGTTATATATTATAACAAAGGCAGCATAAATTGGAATTTATTTCATTAGAGAAATTTAACACCAGCAAAATAATGGCACTGATCTTTCTTTGGGGACACTATTGCATTACAGTGTTGCTTCACTAAATTAAAAACCGCTATCAGGTTGGCAGTAAATTCTGGAATGAGTGGCTGTGCAAACTATAAAGGCCATTCAGAGGCCAAGAGTTTGTATATATATCAACAAAAAAACATATCAGACAGAAAGTTTAATAGGCAACTCGCAATTCGGAAAACTTTAAATATAGGAAAACATTTTGAAAACATCTCTGGCAGCAAATCATTTTATTTCGATCTGACTTGTTCACCATGGCTGAAGACATCTTATAAAATAATAGACATGATGTCCTATGAGGAAAAAGCCGTCCTTCAAAATTCACATTTCTCTGAATTTTGCGATGCAGCTCTCTAGCCAAGTAAGGTTTACAAAAATGCATATACTATGTAAAATGTGCGTACAGTTCATGAGATACTGGAAAAGACAAAGAAAAATGCATTATATTAAATTGCTTTGTGAAAAAGTGTGCATATTAGGCAAGACTGCATACAAGACTGCACATTTACATACATCTGTACTAAAACGTTGATGAATTTTCATGAGGAATTTGTAAAAATAAATAAATTGCAAATTGATGTGGAAAAATGAGAAGCTGAAAAAAACTGAAATTAGAGTCTTCACCATCCAAGTCAGCCCTAACCTCCCCTCAACGCAGTCAAAACACTGTTGAAAATGTAGCACAACTTTCCACTGCCCCTCCCATCCTCGGTTGTAAAGTTGAACAGATGCTGTTTCCTTGGAGGGATGCAGCTGGCCAGTGATTAGATGTCACCGTAGCTGTTAACAGCACAAATGACTAGTTGCTAATAGACTGGGCATCATTCCTAACAAAGCAAAATCGCTTGCAACTGCAGGGATTGCTGCTCCTCGCTCAAGGAACACTGAAAGGACTATTAAAGAAAAGGGAGCAAAATGCCTCAATTTAGCAGTGGACGCTCAAAAGAAAGTGGAAATGCAAATCAATGTGAAATAGCCTCACTAATTATGTTTGGAGTGAGAGAGAGAGAGAGAGAGAGAGAGAGAGAGAGAGAGAGAGAGAGAGAGAATTGTCCCTCACTCGCTACTGATTTTGTAGGCATATGTGCATGATGGAGAGCAGAGTAGACAGAGGCATTGTTATAGCAATGCAAAATGAAGTGTGCCAACTTCTCTTGTCATCTTTCCAGATTTATTTTTTTAAGAAGAAGAAGCACTCTTGAAAAAGAACAAAATTATCAGTGTTAACAAATGATTATTATAACTCTTCCTTCTAAAAAACATGCCTATTCAGAATTAAGCTCCTTGGAGCTCAATGGGGCTTACTTCCAGTTAAGTGTGCATAGTACTGTAGCTTTACTTACCTGAGAGCAAGCCCCACTGAGCTCCATGAAGCATAATTCTGAGTTAAAAAAAGGACCCCTGGACAGTTAAGTCCAAAGGAGACTGTGGGGTTGTGGCACACATCTCTCTTTCAGGCCAAGGGAACTGGCATTTGTCCGCAGAAAACTTTCTGGGTCATGTGGCCAGCAGGACTAAACTACTTCATGCACAATGGAACACCATGATGGAAACCAGAATGCACAGAAATGCCATTTTCCTTCCCGTTGCAGCGGTACCTTTTTATCTACTTGCACTGGCGTGCTTTCAAACTGTTAGATTGGCAGGAGCTGGGACAGAGCTGGGACAGAGCTGGGACGGAGCTCACCCTGTCGTGGGGATCGAACTGCCGACCTTCTGATTGGCAAGTACAATAGGCTCAGTGGTTTAGACAACAGCGCCATCCACGTCCCTGACTAGACATGGCTAAATATTGTGCTCTAAAACACAATACTAAAAATGAAATCAGCAGGCTCCATACCCAAGATCTACTGGGGTCAGAGAGTCTTGATTGAGCATATTTTGGGCTTTTCTGGCTCAGCTAGGGCTACATAAGGCTCTCCCCCACTCCGGCTGAGCCAGAGATACACTGGCAAAAGTCCCTCACCTGCCCTGGCTTCTTCCACATCTTGATTGGCCCAATGGGCCACCTGGACCTTCCCCAGTTCCCCAACCCCCTGGGCAAAACCATTTCGATTCTTCTTCCCAGGGGAGTTGGGGTGTGGCAAATTGACCCCCACTCAAGATGCAATCTTTCTGCAGCGTTGTCTTCTCTGCCTACTTCTACTTCCTACTTTTTTTAAAAAAATTACCCCCCCCACCTCAAGATAAGTGCAGAGCAGATCTCGTGCTAAGCATTCATTATTTTATTTATCTTGTTCAAGTGAAACTAAAAGGAATCCCTGAAAGATTAGAGCCAGAATTTTAATCACTAGGGCCCAGGATTTATGTTCAGGTGCCCACAAGAAATGCTCAAAACGATGGCTCTGTCAGATGATTTACGAGGCCCCATTCCCTGGAATCTACCAATGCAATTTGTATGGATGGGCAAGAATTATAGCAGTGCATAGCTCTGGCTTTAATTGGCTGGGTGCTAAATGCATTACCTTAATGAACAATCAGTGGGAGATAGAAGGCTGGAGAGGGAAAGATGCTGAACATATAAAGAAAGCAACAGAAATTGGTATAGGGCAGATACACACACACACACACACACACACACACACAGTATACATTGCAATTCAGTGCCAAGATAATCCTGAAATACAGGACTGCAATATCGTCAACATTTATGTAAATTAAACAATTCTGCATAATGTTGCTTATCTTGAATAATTTGGCCTGCAATGCTAGGCACACTTCCCTGGGAGTCAATTTTATTGAGCTCGTTTGGACTGAGCTGACATGCATCTAATTATCATGTGAGCTTGCTTTTGGAAGGCTTACACCACATACAGCTACACCTCAGGTTATAGCCGCTTCTGGTTGCATTTTTTCGGGTTGCAGACCGCCGAAACCCAGAAGTGCTGGAATGGATTACTTCCAGGTTTCGGCGGTCGCACATGCACAGAAGTGCTAAATTGTGCTTTGCGCATGTGCAGAAGCGCCGAAGCGCAACCCGCATGTGTGCAGACATGCAGACACGGGTTGTGAACGCTGCAGGATGCAAACGTGCATCCCGCATGGATCACGTTTGCAACCCAAGCGTTCACTGTAGATATTGGTCAATGATGGGCCAAAGGGATCCAGATTTAGCAACCTGGGCTGTGCATATGCACATATGGGATCCAATCTGACACATAGTCCATCACTTCAGGTCAGCCCTGGCTGATCTAGAGCCAACCTGACCCAAATACAGACCCCAAAATATTTTAGGGGCCAGCTCTTATGTTCAATTAGGGTTTTAAACAAGGAAAGAGATTGTGTTTGTTGTTATATATTTAGTTATACCCCACCTCCCCCCCCCCAGAAACTCAAGGCAGCTTACAGATAAAATAAGAGCAGCTAAAACATAGGGGAGAATCTATTTTTTAAAAATTAAACATGAATATATTTAAAAGTACACAAATGTCCAACTATATGTATGCTCACTATCCAAAAAGTCATTTATCTACAGCTAAATAATTATGCCCAAACATCACCATACGCTGCACAGATTCACTTATCCAAACAGCCAACTTCCTTACTTCATTTTTTTGTGTTTTTTTGCTGATCGAGAACAACCATTTTTGGGCAGAAACCATGGAGAGAGGGAAGGGAAAACGAGATCAGATGAATCAGTGACCAGGAAAAATCAGACAAATCAGGGAACAGGAGAGATTGGGGATATCAGTTCCCTCCCCTTTAGTCCTCTTTTGCTGATTCACTGCAGCTGTTTCAGGAAGAAACCATGGGGAGAAGTTGGGAAACAGAGAGAATAAATTGTGCATTAGAAATGTTTCTATAGGAAACAGTGGAAATTGTGAACTTGTTATGCGAACACACGCCTAACAAACAATTTCCAGGGAGCACGTTGTGTTTGTAAAGTGGGATCTGCCTGTGTGTGTGTATATATATAAACTATTAAAAACATAAAATCACAACAAAAATAGTATGGCACCCACCCTATCATTAAAAGTAGTCAGTTCCTCACACCCTATTGGAATAAGAAAGTCTTCACCTGCTGGAGAAAGGACAACAAAGAAGGGCCAGTATAGTTTCTCTACTTGTTGTTTAGTCGTTTAGTCGTGTCTGACTCTTCGTGACCCCATGGACCAGAGCACACCAGGCACTCTTGTCTTCCACTGCCTCCCGCAGCTTGGTCAAACTCATGCTGGTAGCTTCGAGAACACTGTCCAACCATCTCGTCCTCTGTCGCCCCCTTCTCCTTGTGCCCTCCATCTTTCCCAGCATCAGGGTCTTTTCCAGGGAGTCTTCTCTTCTCATGAGGTGGCCAAAGTATTGGAGCCTCAGCTTCAGGATCTGTCCTTCCAGTGAGCACTCAGGGCTGATTTCCTTCAGAATGGAGAGGTTTGATCTTCTTGCAGACAAACTGGAGCTTCCACTTGCATCGGTTAGAGCAAGAGAGAGAGCGGGAGAGAGAGAGAGAAAGAGATACAAGCAGACATACACACGCCACCGGTGTGGGTAGGAACCTCTGATTTGCTTGTTTGTAATTCAGAGCACTGAATTGGATTTCTGAAATGATGGCGAACATTTTGATTGCCGTGAATTTTCAACTCTATTACTGGTTCCCCACTTATCCTGGTGAACTGTTGAGGTAGGAGGGGAACTGCAGAATGAATGGTTTCTGTTCAGTGTCCTTGCTGCCAACAAAGGAGTGTTTCAGAAGATGGCATGTATAATCTCTCAAGGCCAGATTTAAAATATGAGCTGAAGAAGAAAGGACAGTAAGTACTTTTTACGCCCATCCTTATTGTTCTGTTGCATAAAATAATGTTCAAGAGAGCAGACTATAAAAATTAAACCAGAGAACCTCTTTCTGGCTCAGATGCCTGATTGTGCATCTCCTGTAAAAGAACTGTTGTTCTCTGAACTTTGGCCTGTAAGACAAAGTTAGCCCAGAAAATGCATTAATGCTGGTTTTGAAAGGCAAAGTGGAAAGGTAATACAAATACAACATTGTACTTTCAGCACATGGCAAAGATCAGATTTAAATATACAGTGGTATATATATTTTTGAGACAGTAGAGCAGTGGTGGTGAACCTATGGCACGCCCTCTCTGTGGGCATGTGTGCCACCGTCCCAGCAGGGCCGTAGCTTCCGTGCTGGGGGTGGGGGTGGAAGAGGAGGAGGAGGAGAGGAGGGCTCACGTGGAGGCGGGGATCCCTCAGAAGTGGAGTAGAGGCTTCACGCTGAGAGAGCTTTGCCTCCATCCCTGCTTGCACACAAGTAGGAGCGGGATCGGGCAGCTCAGCTGAGGAGCGCCTGGCTGCCTTCAGGTGGTGCAGGGGCTCTTAGATGCAGCTTCTGAGCTGCCTCCACCTTCCCCAACCCCAGCAACTATTCAGCCTGGCTGCCTTCATGGGGTTGCAGCGGCTCTGATGCAGAGATGGAGGCTCCTTTAAACTTCTCCCTTGAGGGGAGTGCAGCCGCAAACCCCTCAATGGAAAGTGTGATGGAGCCTGCACCTCCCCAGCTGAGCAGCCCCAATCCAGCTTCTGTTCCCGTGCAAGCAGCAACGCTGCCTAGTGAAGCAGCCGGATCCCTCTCCTACTTGTCTGCAAGCAGGAGTGGGGTGGTGGTGGTGGCGGCGACATCCCTTGGCTGCCTGCTTGCTGCCCCAGCCCAGCCTTCCATCACTCAGCGCCGGGGTCTGGTTGCTATACTCAGAACAGAGCACATTCGGCCTCTGAAAAATGTTCCCAAACCTGGAACACTCATTTCTGGGTTTGAAGTGTTCAGCTTCCAAATAGTTCAAGAACTAAGCTTTTGAAAACTGAGGTACCACTGTATTTATTTTTCCCAATTTGAACTGTATTTATTTTTCCTAATTTGAACTGTATTTATTTCCCTCTCAGCGGTGATTTTCTTGAGTCAAAACGAGAGCACCCCTAAACATTTTTTTAAAGAAAAAAGCACTGAGTTATGCCATAAAATTATATATCAATGGAAAGATAATTTAATGGAGAATGTAATGCAATAACTTTTATGAAGGATTATTTAGTACAACAGCAGTCATAAAGAAGAAATGTGAAACACATTTACTTAACCATCCAGGGGTACTTTACTTTACCGTTTAGGGGGAATGCCATAAGAGGGGGCAAATCTGCCACAACCCAACTCCCATAGGAAGAAAACTCAAAATAGTTTTGTGATGGGGGAGAAGGGTCAGGTGGGCCATCAGGCCAATCAGAATGAGGAAGAAGCCAGGCTTTATAAGGAGGCTCCGCCCCCAAACACTCCACTCTTCTCTTTGCAGTGCCCTCCCTCTGCAGTGGGGCTTTGCTGGTTGCCTGTTAGGGGGCTGAATAGGATTTTGGGGGGAAGCCCCTTATCAGCCTTGGTAACTCCTCTTTTTCATCTACTCCATACTGCTAGGAGTCCTGTTCTTAGACTGGGAACTCTTTGTCACCCTACATTGTCTTGGTCCTAGGTCCCTCAGGGTGCCCTTCAGGCTTGGCTGGTGCACTGGGGTGATCATTGACTCAGCCAGGCAACAGTGCACTTCTCAGGTTCACATACTCAAAGGTTCTCTTTTTGGTTTTTTTAAAAAATTACAAACATAGAAATTACAAAAACTCAAATAACATACATTTCTAATATACATATACCTTGGATCTTGAATGCCTTGGCTCCCGAACAAATTGACACCTGAACGATCAAAACCTGGAAGTGAGTGTTCCAGTTTTCAAATGTTGTTTTGGAAGCTGATCATCCAATGGGGCTTCTGCAGCTTCTGATTGGCTGCAGGAGCTTCCTGCAGCCAATCAGAAATCACGCTTTGGTTTCCGAATGTTTTGGAAGTCGAACAGACTTCCGTAATGGATTCTGTTCAACTTCCAAGGTACGACTGTATTTGACTTCCCTCCCCACTTTTGTGGTTCCTTTTTCGTTTAAATTTTCATATGCATTTTCCACATTACTCCATCTTTAATTTATTCTTTAATTTCTCTTATTAATATCTTTAACTGCTTGTTTTATGTTAACCCTGCTAATGAGCTTATTTGCATGCATGAATTTTTCAAATATTTCACAAATGTTCACTAATCTTTAATAATAATAATAAAATCTTCTTGGGTTTTTTTTATTACACCTGTTAACCTTGCCATTTTGGCATAATCCTTTAATTTAATTAGCCACTCTTCCTTGGTTGGTACTACATCTTCTTTCTATCTCTGGGCGAAAACCATTATATACTCAAATGTTCTCCTGGCAAGGAGGAAGAATGCCTTTCAACCCTTTGCTGCAGGACCATATCTGGTACCTGTAAATATGCCCAGGAGTGGAAATGGACCCAATCTGTCCCACCTTATGGAACTTCCTTGCCTGGACTATATTTTTATTCAGCCAGTTTGTTTGGGTGTTTGCAGATGCTCTTTGTTCTTATATTTGAGTATAACTTTTCCACCACAGTTTCTTGAGTCTTATTCAAGGGTGTGTTGGTGTAATGCTACGTGCATATGAGTGCAGGCTATTCTGCGTCCCTAGCCAGCTGCCTGTTGTGAATGCAGGAGTATTAGGAGGGATTTCAAAGGCTGATTCACACAATGTAGGCTCCCCAGTACAGAATCCAGCTATATATTCAATGGTCATAGGAGACCTTAATATCTATTCTCCCATTCTTCTGCAGTTGGCATCTGTTGTGCTGACCAGGATAACAATATGGTATCCTCTGATGCTGCTGTTTCCCCTTATATGGATAGAAGGAAGGTATGCTAGTCATAACAGGACATTTTGAGCTCTCTTTAAGGTTCTCAATGCATTTACATCAGCTTTAGAGGGTGTGGTTGCCTCCTCTGTAATGAGCTTAAGGTATTGGCTAACTGAACACTCTCAGGCCTTGTCCCCAGCAACCATCCTGCCTTATGTTTTTTCTTGGTTCTTGGTTTAATGTATTTTTAATCTCTGTATTAAATGTATTTTAATGTATTTTAAATCTTTGTTGGAAGCCACCCAGAGTGTCTGCGGAAACCCAACCAGAAGGGTGGGGTACAAATAATAAATTATTATTATTATTATTATTATTATTATTATTATTATTAAACATGCTTCTTTCTGCCTAGCATTCTGGGTGAAAGTCTCAGCTGTCAAATAACCAGGAATGTCTTGTGTGGTGCTTATGTTTTCTCTGTTACACACTCCTTTCCAGAAGGGATTCAGGAGGGGGGAAAACCTTTATCAGACAAACCAAAGATAAAACCAGCAAATACAATTTCACCTTTTGGAAATGCCAGTCGAATGCTAAGGCCAATCTAATCCCTCTGATTCTTTCCTTTCCAGCTAACGAGAGGGAAAGTTTGAGGCATTCTGACAGCATATCTCTCTCTCTCTCTCTCTCTCTCTCTCTCTCTCTCTCTCTGCCCCCTACGGTGGGCTTAAGAAGAGATTGCTTAATTCTGCAACTGTATTCATTTTGCATTCTGATTCATAGAATTGTAGAGCTGGAAGGGACACAAGGGTCATCTAGTCCAACCCTTTGCAATGCAGGAATCTTCTGTCGAATGTGGAGCTGGAACCCATGACACTGGGATTAAGAGTCTCACACTCTACTGACTGCGCCACTGACTAGAAGATGCAATAATCATAGACTAATAGATTCTATACCTATGATTTCCAGAGATATCTATTTGATTTCTTTATGTGCCCACTTTAGCACAACAGCAACAAAAACAACATGTTGCACTCTCCCTCCCTCACCCTCTCTCTTTCTCTTTCTCTTTCTCTTTCTCTTTCTCTCTCTATGAGGCAACGGGTCCCCATTAGGATTGGTGGGGCCAGAACAATGGAGTCCAGACAGTAGGCCTTCTTATGCAACCTGCAGGCAATATGCCTCTGCCAAGGTCAGTCCTCAGCATCAGGTATTGTGTTATACTACCGTTCACTTGGGATGCAGGTGGTGCTGTGGTCTAAACCACTGCAGTTCGAAAGCACGCCAAGTAGATAAATAGGTACCCCTCCAGTGGGAAGGTAAACAGTGTTTCCGTGCGCTACTCTGGTTTCTGTGCTCCATTGCACCAGAAATGGCTTAGTCATGCTGGCCACATGACCTGGAAAAACTGTCTGAGGACAAACACCGGCTCCCTCGGCCTGTAAAGCGAGATGGGCGCCGCAACCCCAGAGTCATTCATGACTGGACTTAACTGTCAGGGGTACCTTACCATACCTTACCTTACCTTACTGTTCACTCACCCTTTGCATCTTAGAAGGATACAGAAGCTGAACAAAGAGACTGTGGTGTTAATGAAGAGAAGGGGCAGCAACTGCTACTCTCAGCTTACTCATGTGGCCTCTCCTTCTGGCTGGTGGTGATGATGATGAGGTCCAAGGGAGAGAGTGTTCTATAGGTCCACTGAGGATATGTTGCTCAGATCACCCACAAAACCCAATGCATTGGATATAATACTCCCATTCTCTCTGAAGAAGGGTTTCATCATAACATTCCGGCTAAATCATCACAGAAGGCTATGTAGATATTAGAGGAATTTATCTACCTTGGCTTCTGTAAGGCAGGCAGCCAGCAACACATCTCACTTGACACCACTGCCGTCTCCCAGCAAACTTTAACATAGGGCTCTGGCATCTGGAACCGAGAGAAAGGGAGAGCCTCCGGCCAAGGCGAGATAAAAATGCATGTATAACAAATGAAGTGTGCTTGCTGGAGTGTGCAGAGAGAACCTGTAGCAATTTGATAACAATGAGGAAGCACCCTTCCCTCTCAGATGCTGGTAGTGAAGCAGCGAATGCGGCCGATAACTGCAATAGAGATGAAGCAGGAGCCAGAAGCTTGTTTACGGTTCATGCACAGATGCTTTGGAAAGGTTGAAGGCTGCTTTAAAATTGAAGCAATTGCCCCAGCTGGGATCTATTGTATCAAATTCAACAGCAGTGACCATTCCTTTTGACAAGCGTGCTCCAAACCAGGCCCAAATCTGAGACAATGGATCCCTAGTTTGTGCTACAATTGTGCACTGGGGTGGTCAGTTTTACCTAAAGAAGCAATGGTGATGCACCAAGTTTTAGTTGCAAAGCAGTTAGTGTAGTTCCACTGGTGTGGGCAGAAATCCTGGACCCCACTTGTTCCTGAATTAATGTTTTGTTCAGTTAATGTTATATTCTGGCCTATAATAACTTGCCCCAATCCTTGCAAATCTGGGCAGATAAAAAGACCAGGAAGTCCACCATCAGATGCATTAAGAACATAACATGCTCTTAACATGCATTAAGAATATAAGAGCTTGCTGGCTGAGACAGTTCGGTCACACTGGGTGCAGAGCATTGGAAGCACTCCAGGGGGTTCTGCAACTACGATGTGGAATTGAAGGCAAGAGGCAGGGTGCCTGAATTTTGGCGTTGCACAGGGTGCCACTGAAATCAGAGACTCCTGTTGGTGTGTTGTGGGTATCAAGGAGTCAACATTACATGCTAAGTGGAAATGTTGACTCAGCATCATGTGATGAGTCAGCATCATGAGACATGGGGCGTTGCTTTATTGGTCTATAGTATAAAGAGGAATGTTTGACGCCCCCAGTGTCTTCTCCATTGCATGTAATCCTACCTGTGTTTGCTGAATCCCAGATGTAAGAAGACTGCTTTATGATGATGCAAGAATGCAACAGAAATAAAGCCCTAGCTTGACTCTTGAGTGCTTCAGGTGGGGCTTCTATACATCACAACAATCCCAAGGCCTGCCACTGCTGCTGGGTCAAGCCAATGGCCCATTCTCGCCCAGCATCCTGTTCTCACAGTGGCCAAACAGATGCCTGTGGGACACCCACAAGCAGGATTCATGCGCAAGAACATTTCACTCCTCCGTTGCTGGATGTGTAATTGTGACATCACAAGTCCACGTTAACTTTCTTGGCTGAAAAGCCTGAGAATGGAAGCTAGCCTTATCTCTTCCGCTCTACTGTATTTTTGTACTTTTCACTTTCTGTTCTCTCTCAGAGCTGGAGTGTGAGGACGCCATGATCACTTTGTCCTGTAAATATTGCTGAATAAAAGCTTAGAATGAGCACACAATTCTCCACTTCATTTCTGCTGATCTCTGCTGAGCATGCTTGCACTTAGGCATCTGATATGTGTTGCTGGAGCATCCCAGGACTGTTGATTTATAGATGTCCTGGAGCTGTGCAACACCAGGAAGATGCCCAGAGAGGTTTGTCTCATCCCGGGGGCTGTGTCGACCCCCAGGGGTGTATTCCAACACTTCCCTCCTGTAGTTTCCCAGCGACTGGCATTCAGAATCATTTCTGCCTCCAGCTTTATAGGCCGAGCCTAGCCATCACAGCCAATAGCCACTGATAACCCCTTTCTATTTCTCTAACCCTCTTTTAAAGTCATTTAGGTTGGTGGGCATCACTGCCATCACTTCTGGGAGCCAGTTCCACAGTTTAGCTATGCACTTTTATCAGCCCCGAATCTCCCAACATTCAGATTCATTAGATGTCAACAAGTTTTAGTGTTATGAGAGATGGAGGGGGAATTTTTTTTTGGGGGGGGGGCAACTGGCAGGCCCCAAGCTGGTTCCAGCCCACCGGCTGGTGTGCCAGGCAAACTCCGGTCCTTGGTACAGCATAAATAAAGCCCAGGCTTTAGAAGACTGAGCACGTTATTCAGCAGAGAAAACCCTGTGCAAACAGAAGTGGCATGAGAGGCTGTGTGAGCATATTTACAAGCAGGTTTATTCAGCGTAGATCAGGACAAAAGGAAACATGTCTGATCTCCTTCATGTCCAAAGCAAAACAGAAAGCAATACACAAATGGAAGTTCCCAGCATACTGTGCTGGAATGTAACCAGACATGTGATATGCAACAATTCCACACATCTGTCCCTTAAGGTGGAACAGAATTATCAACAAGTTCCACAGTTTAGCTGTGCACTTTTATCAGCCCTGAATCTCCCAACATTCTTTTAACATTCAGATTCATTAGATGTCAACAAGTTTTAGTGTTATGAGAGATGGAGGGGAAAAACTTTTCTGTATCCCTGCTGTTCAGGCCAAAGAAGGAAAAGATGGGCTTCTGGGGAGCATCTGCTTTGCTTGCAGTAGGTCCCAATTTCAATCTCCTCCCCAATATCTCCAGATAGGGCTGGGAGAGAATGCTGTCTGGAACCCTGGAGTGCCTCTGACAATCAGTGTGGATAGGATTAAGGTAAATCAGGCTTCCTCAACCTCAGCCCTCCAGATGTTTTTGGCCTACAACTCCCATGATCCCTAGCTAGCAGGACCAGTGGTCAGGGATGATGGGAACTGTAGCCTCAAAACATCTGGAGGGCTGAGGTTGAGGAAACCTGAGATAGATGGACCAATGGTCTAACTCTGTAGAAGGTAGCTTCCTAGCCCAGCTTCCTGTTCCCTTCATAACCCATCAGGACGAGCATGACGCAGTCTCATGTAAGAAAATTGTCCCGGAACACCTGCTTTCTTCCAGTTTTTAAAAGGCAAACATTAAATTGAAAGTCAAAAAATAAAGATATGCCGAGAGGTACTTTTGTTGTTTTTAATTATCATTTGAGCACGGGAGGCTGGGTCCTGGCTTGGCACTGCAGAACAAAGCGGGCGGCGGCCTCGCTGGCAATTTCTGTCCTTTGGGTGATTTGCTTTGCCTGCAGCGGTTTAATAAAGAGGCTCTGCTTTATCTCGCCATTCCCCCCTCCACAATGTACATTGTTATTGCCAAGCTCCTGATAAACAGAAGCTTTGTCTCAGGAGGCAGAAGTGTGTGCATGAGAAGTGGGCAGGAGAGAAAGCAAAGGGGGGGGGGGGAGGGAGAGAGAGAGAGAGTGTTTGAAAGCAGAAAGTGATTAATCACCAGCTGATCCTCTCCCTTTCTCTCCCCCCCCCCCCAAATTCTTTTTAGGTTTTATTATGGAACGCTCTTGACTAATCCCCCTGAAGGCTTGTAATTTGTAACCGAGTTGAAGAGAACAATATTACTTTTCAGCAAAACAATGTAGCATTAAAAATAATAATATCTGCAAATACGTACAGGGCAGATCCTGTGGAATACAATAGATAAAAAATCACTTGGATGAAATTAATTATACTCTGCAGACGAGGACATTTTTCCCCTATCTCTCTTTCTCCTGGAAGAGAATCTGCTAGATTTCTGCAGATGACTGGAATGCATAGAAATGGTAATTGTGATATGGAATCCAATGCTGGAAGGTATGGGATGAATAGTAGCATGAAATGGCTTTTTAAATTGTGACAAATTCATGGGTGATGGGCAGTGCTAGAAAAAGTGGTGCAGGAACTCACCATGAGCGCCTTGTTCTCTTGTAATGGCAATGGTGCCCACCTAAGAGGTGCCGAAACTGAGTGCTGGTGACTTCCGGCTGAAAAATAATAATCCTGAGATGGGTCTATCAGCAGCTGTTAAGAACAGAATAATGTAAGCAGAGCCCTTTTAGACCCCCGTCTTGCTTTTGGGCTTCCCATTGGAATATCTGGTTGGCCACTGTAGAAGAAGAAGAGTTTGGATTTGATATCCCGCTTTATCACTACCCGAAGGAGTCTCAAGGCAGCTAACATTCTCCTTTCCCTTCCTCCCCCACAACAAACACTCTATGAGGTGAGTGAGGCTGAGAGACTTCAGAGAAGTGTGACTAGCCCAAGGTCACCCAGCAGCTGCATGTGGAGGAGCGGGGACGCGAACCTGGTTCCCCAGATTACAAGACTATGGCTCTTAACCATTACACCACACTGGCTCTCACTGTAGGAACTCACTGTAGGAACAGGATGTAGGACAAGAAGGGCCATTGGCCTCATTTGGCAGGGACCTTCTGATGTTCATGTGTTCTTTGTGCAAAGTGTGTATGTCCCCCATTCCCCAGCCACAAAATTAAAACAAACCCTTTGCAGAAGGAGATTTCTGTAGCTGTTTTGCATTTATCGGCATCGGTAGAAATGAGACGATTAAATTTTCATCTCTGCAGAAAGGGTCTCCCTCCCCTGCTTCTCATTTGTTTGCCTTTTGATTGATCGAACTTGCTAACTAGAGAGTGTGCAGGCGAGACAAAACAAGTGATTTCTCTCCGGGCCCATTTGCAGAAACCTCAGTGAAGAAAGTGTGTGTTTGATATGCATGCCTGCTGAAAGACTCCCCGTCCTTTTATTTTAAGGGTTCTGCTAATGTCCCCAGCCCAAGGCAAATAAAAGGAGCAATTAGCCACGAAAATTAGTTAGTGCGTCCATTTGTGAGACCTTTTTTTTTTAAGCGGCTGGTGTAGAGATGTTGATGGCTAAGAAATTTTATAGAAATCTGCTTGCCCCATTAAAACAAACAAAGCAAAGCTCCACATAGAGGAGGGAGAAAGGTTGTTTTCTGCTGCTCCAGAGAAGCGGACACGGAGCAATGGATCCAAACTACAAGAAAGAAGATTCCACCTAAACATTAGGAAGAACTTCCTGACAGTAAGAGCTGTTCGACAGTGGAATTTGCTGCCAAGGAGTGTGGTGGAGTCTCCTTCTTTGGAGGTCTTTAAGCAGAGGCTTGACAACCATATGTCAGGAGTGCTCTGATGGTGTTTCTTGCTTGGCAGGGGGTTGGACTCGATGGCCCTTGTGGTCTCTTCCAACTCTATGATTCTATGATTCTATGATTCCATCAGTGGTGTCATGTGGTTGGGACAAGGGGGCCTGTGGCCCTGGGAACAGTTTTTTGTGGAGAGTATTTTGCTCCCCAAGCCACCATACCAACTGCTGGCCTCTCCAACCTCACTGCTCAGCTCGCTGCCTTCACCACCGCTGCAGCAGCTTCTGTCCTCCTTGCTTGCTGGTGCTTCTCCATGCTACCTCTTTTAGGAAGCCCCAGCAGTGGCAGCATCTCCTCTCCTTCTCAAAGGCTGCCCTTTTGCTCATCAAAGTACAATCCTCAGCACCTTTCACAAACTACAGCTCCCAGGATTCTTTGGGGGAAATTGTGTGCTTGAAATGTGTGGTGTGTACACTGCCAAAATCCAACCCAAACCCCTGTTTACCATTTCAGGTTGCAGGTGGGTGTCGGCTTGTTTAAAATCTCCTTCGGGTAAAGGAAAAACCACGTGGAAAGGCTTGAGCAAATATAAGCGTGTTACATAGTTTTTTTTCTTCCTTGAAGAACCAATGCATTCATTGACTTGGATATGACAGGTGTCCATTATTTTCCCTAGGTACATTTACCTGTTTGTTAGAACCTAGTGAGGAGAAGGCTGCTAAGTGCATTTTGCTCTAAACCTCATCAGCAGCCAGTTTCACGATTTGACTTGTAAAAGCTTTCCTCCCAGAGTTTGACAATAGAATATAATACCCAGTCATGTAATTGCAAACTGTTTTTTTCTTTCTTTCCAGCTTCCAACTACAGTGGTACCTCAGGTTAAGAACTTAATTCGTTCTGGAGGTCAGTTCTTAATCTGAAACTGTTCTTAACCTGAGGTACCACTTTAGCTAATGGGGACTCCTGCCGCCGCCGCCGCGCGATTTCTGTTCTCATCCTGAAGCAAAGTTCTTAACCCGAGGTACTATTTATGGGTTAGCAGCGTCTGTAACCTGAAGTGTCTATAACCCAAGGTATCAGTCAACTCTTATAAAAGCATTAAATGGAGCCACAAGTTTAGTCCTTATACTTATTCCATTTCAACATCTAATGAAGATCCATAGGATTACACTATCAATTGTTAATAATACATTTACATTACTTTACCTTTGCATTTTAACTGCCATGCTGTAAGCATCTTGGAGCATCCTCTGAAGTGCAAAAGCAGCCTGCAATTCTGAAAATAAATACATATCCTAATATTATAGTGACTGGATGAATAATTATATCTATTAGTATACCTAACAACTACCTGCCTATTGAGATCAAGCAGGTGCCTTCACTGTACTCCTCTTGGCACCTGCCAAAAACATTCTTCTTCAGACAAGCCTAGCCAGATACTTAGAAAGTCGACGTAATTTTAATCTGTTTTGACTGTTGCATGTTTTAAAATAGGGTTGTGGATTTTTCTTGATATTACTGTTTTACCTTTTGTAAAATACTTCAAGTGGTTGTTTTTTTTTTTTTTACAATCAAGCACTCTATCAATGTTATGAAATAGAATAGAAATAATAAATAATGATATAGAATTGTAGAGATGGAAGAGACCCCAAGGATCATCTGGTCCAAACCCTTCAATGTAGGAATCTCAGCTAAAGCATCCATGACGGATGGCCACCCAACCTCTGCTTAAAAATCTCCAAGGTCCACAACCTCCTGAGCTATATTAGTCAATGTTGTGCCCTCCATATGCTGCTGGACTACAACTCCCATCATTCCTGGCTATTGGTCAACCTGACTGGAGCTTATGGGTGTTGGAGTCCCACAATATTTAGAGGATGCCATGTTGGTCAGGCATGATCTATAGAAGAAGAAGAAGAAGAAGAAGAAGAAGAAGAAGAAGAAGAAGAAGAAGGGGAGGAGGAGGAGAAGTTTGGACTTGATACGCCGCCTTTCACTCCCCTTAAGGAATCACAAAGTGGCTAACAATCTCCTTTCCCTTCCTCCCCCACAATAAACACTCTGAAGACTTCAGAGAAGTGTGACTAGCCCAAGGTCACCCAGCAGCTGTATGTGGAGAAGTGGGGAAGCGAACCCAGTTCACCAGATTACGAGTTCACCGCTCTTAACCACTACACCATGCTGGCTCCCTGCAATGACAGTGATGATGATGCAAATTCTGTTCCGATGTGAGATTACAATATTAAGTGCAACCAAAGGTATCAGCATTCATGGCAGTCAAGGGATCTTCACACATGTTCAGGATCTGTTCACATTCTGTATACTAACTGTGCCATAAAATGTCAGCAACCCACTTTGCTTCCGATCTCTGGATGCACTGCAACAGCTCCAAAGCAAAAGCGTTTGCCTCATTGATCCAATTACCTACATGCTTTTCAGTCCTACTGGTGAGTTAATTGAAGTGATTGTGTGTTGAGTTCTTTTCAAGTGTTGCATCATAAGCTAACATCCTTCTTTACTACTATGGGCCTTCACAAGCAAGTGAGCAATGCACAAGGCAACGATTTCTAACCCTGCTTACCTTTCAGTAACAGCAGCAAAATAATAACAGAAATAGCAAATAGTAATAATTGTCGACAATGAAATCAGCAGCATTGCTTTGCAAAGTTGTATAGACAAACGAGGAGAAATTCACACCAAAGTGCCAAATGCACTATGAACATCAACAACAATAAGAGGTGCAAACTGATGTGGAAATGTGGAAAACTGAACTGGATTGGAAAAATGAGAAACTGATTTGCCCTTCCCTATGGATTCAGGGGCAGCAGCCCAGGAAAGACTTAGCAGGAATGGGAATGGGCTGCTACCCCCCTCAAAAAAAATCTACCACCTGAGGCAGTCACCTCACTGCCCAGTGGTAGGACTGGTTTGGCGATAAACAGAGCCAAAAGTTAGCGCTTTCATTTTTGTGCCCCTTCTGACATTTTTGTAAAACCAACATTACCGCAATTCATTCAGCAGTATTCTTCCGCCAATCCTTTTATTTTCTTCCTCCTGACTCTGATTTTTAATCAGTTAATGAACGGTCCTGGCAAAGCAAGCTAGCATCCTTTTCTGGAGTTAATCAATACAGCACTACTAAGATTAAACTGGTTTGCACCAGCTGAGACTTCAACACCTTAAAAAAAAAATCATATTCATGTAATAGAAGGAACCCTCCCTCCCTAGTGGGATTTTGTGGCTCCTGTATAATGTACAGATGCTAGACTGAGGGGCGATGCTGCCTTCAGACACACAGACTAGAGACTGATCAGTTTCCTCCCACTGCCATATTAAATGTCTGTCTTGCATGGCGTCTGACATTTTGGAATAATAATTAGCAGCTGCTCATTCCAGATGCAGGAAGCAACATTACCTCTTGCATTTTCCCAGTGCTGTTAGGGGCTGAGCAAAACCTAAACACTCCACATGTTATTTCTTGAAAAATACTTTAATCCGGAGGATTTAAAACCACAGAAAAGGAAGAGCAATGAGGACACCCTGGGCTTTGTTTTCACAAGACCTCTAAGAACGAAAGCACACTCTGATGATCCATCCTTCAAGGAGTCAAAAGGGACCTCATCAGGCAACACTGGGGAAAGTGCATCTCTCCACCACCTCACCCTTCGGGCTGTTTGTCTTCATCAGCATTAAAGTCATGTTTCACAAGGACTAGACGGGTTAAGAAGTTGGGTTACATAAAATAGATGTGCTTTATGGGGCTTATTTTGCAGTTGGGTTGGGCAAATGAGGCTGGGGCCTTCCTTGTAGCCACACTGAAACGCAATCTTTACAAAAGTTCTTTCTCCCTGATATATGGATTCCACCCGCAAAGAGGCTCTGAGATGGGGGCACTTTCAAACACACCATTTTGAGGCGCTGCAGTACAGTGTGTGTATTTCTCAGTGTTTTGTATCAACCTTGCGAAATAACTTAGCTTGAGGAATCACAGCATCAGGTGTTTATGGCAGTACCAACAGCAGTTGTGTGGTGGGTTAGAAAGTGGTAGGGCAGGGGTGTGGAATCTGCAACCCACCAGATTTCCATGGACTACAACTCCCAGCATCCCTGATCATTCATGATGCGGGCTGGATCTGGTAGGAGTTTGAATCCAAGAATTTGGACTTCATCCCTGTGGGCAAGGTGATGACCCATCCACCAACAGTGAGGAATAACCAAGAGCAAGAGGAAGCCACCTTCTCCTTACTGGAGGAAGATACAAGGTGGTAGTGGAAGCAACAGTTGTCTGGAGCCTGTGTTGTGCAGTTATGTGGTTGCTGCCTGGCTGACTCCATTCTTGGCACTCCTAGTAAGGCAAGACCCAGGCATCCACATAGCACTTGACCCCATCACCATCTGCATCTCTTGCCCAGAAGGGTTTGGAGGCATGTTTCCCAGCTGTTGCTGCTTAGCACCATCAAGTTTTCTCTCCTCTTCCTACTAGTCACACTGCCTCTGAGCCTTCACTAACAAAAGCTGAAATAAGCCTCTGTACAGGCAGCTAGTTTCTACACAAACAGACACACCCCTGTTCCCCAGGCAGACAAGCATGAGGTTTTCTCAGGGTTCCCAGACACACTCCATGTTGGTGGCAAGGAAAAAAAATAGGTATGGAAGGAGAATTCCTGGATGCCAAAATCTAAGTTTAGGGCAAGTACTCTTTGTGTGCAGGCAAAGGCAAACTCGACCCTCCAGATGTTTTTGGACTATAACTCCCATCATCCTTGACAACTGGCCCTGTTAGCTAGGGATGATGGGAGTTGTAGTCCAAAAACATCTGGAGGGCCAAGTTTGCCTGTGCCTGCTTTAGTGGGATAACCCCTGCAGAGATTTGAAGTCACAGAATATGCAGCAAAGTAAAGCATGGAAATATGGGCTGTTAGACAACCTTGTGAGTTCCAAAGTTTCCCTCTTCCTCCAGCATAGGAAGAATGCCACACATTTGATAAGTTAAAAAAAATACAATGTACCCAAGGAACTTTAATGTAAATAAATGACTTCAGTAGTTTGCTTTGCCATGTTCCAACCATTTTGGACAAGACCAGAGGCATAAACATCATTTGAGTTTTCAAGTTCAGTAGCCAGACAATGGCTGATGCTGGCCTTGACTTGGAAGAACTCTTTAAAGAAACTCATGAATTGTGATACATGTAATAAAGAATGATACAATCGTGAAAATGATACACGGTCATAAATCACATTTGCTTTCCACAATGATAAATGAGAAGATTCAATGAAAGGTTACACGGATAACACAATGACAAATAATAATGTAAATTGCACTGCAGATAATAACAATTACCATGAACTGTGATCCATTTCGAGCAACTCCAGATGACATTTCAGAGGAGCAAGAAAGAAATGAGGAAAGGTGAAAGATATTCCAAAAGGCATCCATCCCAAATTCTGACAGCTGCTGTCCCATCCACCGCATTTCCTTTGCCTCCACATTTAAGCCTTAAGAGTCCCATTGTATCATTTATTTACTTAAAAGCAAATATAAGCTGCTTAGTGTGTGTGTGTGTGTGTGTGTGTGTGTGTGTGTGTGACATCCAACATAAAAAACAGAACTAAAAATAACTAAATCACAAATATAACATAAAACCAGCAAGCAGTTGAATATAAGCATATAAGCACAAATAAAAACAGGGAATTCAAACAAATTAAAACAAAGACTAATATTTTGGGCCAGGGAAAGCCTGGGCAAGAAGATATGTATTTGATGATGGGAAACTGATGATTGTTGCTTCCTGTATGGCAGAGAGGAGCACATTCCACAGTACTGAGGGACAATAGCAGAACCATGTCCATTGTCAGGTCACTGCCCTGGAACATTCTCTTGGATGTGGTACCAGGAGTACAATTTCCACAGATGATTTAAGTCAGAGATTCCCAAACTGGTCTGTAGATCACCAGTGGTCCACAAGCTGGGCCACACTCACACCCTCCTTTTAAAGCAATATGATGCAATCTCAAACAGCCATGGCTTTCTCCAGAATATTTTGGGAGCTGTCATTTGTTAAGGGTGCTGAAACTTAGCAGGAGAGCAGCTATGTAGAACTAGTTGATTCCAACTCCACCCCCAACTCACTTCCTCTTCAGACTTACTTCCTCTCAGCAGTATCCGTCTCCCACCTCACACCATGTGCTCTAACAGAGCACACAGCAAAACACACAAATACACGAACAAACTAAATCAATTCTCCAAACAGCTCTGATAAGCAACCAGCCTCAATTCAAAATGTGCAAACTCACTTTGTTTAATAGGGAGGTTCACACTAAGCTCCTATTGTCCAAACCAGGCTTCCTAAACCTTGGCCCTCCAAATGTTTTGAGACTATAATTCCCATCATCCCTGACCACTGGTCCTGCTAGCTAGGGATCATGGGAGTTGTAGGCCAAAAACATCTGGAGGGCCGAGGTTGAGGAAGCCTGGTCCAGACTTTATTCAGTAATTCATTACAGGGCAGAGTGCAGAGTGTCTGTGGGATCATTCTATTACAATGCAAACTGTATAGGAAAAATACATAATCTTATGTCATCCTCTCCTTAACTACCGGTAGCTTCTGCCATATCACTGCTCCACCATCTCTCATCCAACCACAGTCCTCAGAAACACGTACTCATCCCAATTATTTTATCTACTACTGTATGTACAGAGCCCTCTGGGGTTGTTTTTCACTCTTAACAGTCAGTGTTAGGTTCCTCCTAAACTGTTTCTTATGAGTTTTGGGGTTATCCCATATTCTTGCCTACATGGCACTGGCCTCACTGATAATGTGCATTACACAATTTCTGTATCGCCACTCCCTGCAGATACCTTTCCTTTTTCCTTTCCTTTCCTTTCCTTTCCTTTCCTTTCCTTTCCTTTCCTTTCCTTTCCTTTCCTTTTTCCTTTCCTTTCCTTTCCTTTCCTTTCCTTTCCTTTCCTTTCCTTTCCTTTCCTTTCCTTTTTGTTTAAGAAATGAATCATTAGTGCTGCCTAATGTCTCAGGACCTTGCTCCTCACACCCCACCCCTGGCAAGATGTACCCCATCCATAATACTATTATAACCTTGTAAACAAACTATATATGGGTGACCCTATATGTTAGGAGTGCAATATCCTGTAGCAGGCAGCTCGAAGGTTAAGAGGCTGTGATGACTTTTGAAATGAGAGTTGGTGGGGGGGGGGAGAGAACATTTGCAAGCACAAAAGAGCTGATACAGGAGAAAATAGCAGGCACTGAACAGACTGCTAATAAAATGGGCAGTGAAACAAGCTTTGTGAGCTGCAGGGCTCTTTACAGTTCTTTGAGCATTTGGAAGAGATTTCCCCTCTGGCATTTTGGTAATTTCAAATCATTTGAGCTACTGAACATGACACAGAAAGGCACCCCTAATCTCCCAAAGAGCTGCCCAGTGCTAAGGCCTCCAAGTCAGGACTGCTGCATAGGCCAGTTCATGGCTCTATCAGCATAGAAACTTTGAATGTCGGGCAACTTCTTCTGCATGATTTCACAAGCAGGGGGTGAAGGTGATGACCTGCTGCGATCATCATTGTTCAGCCTCACCATCTGGCCTTCAGAGGTGAACTGTCTCAGACCATGAGAGTTGCACTGAGCTATCATGCACTAGGGATGGGGAAAGCTGTCACTTTCTCTTTTTCTGCTTCTCATTTTTCCAATCTTCAGTTCTCCACATTTCCACATAATTTTGAGGTTGTGTGTGTGTGTGTGTGTGTTTGTGTGTAGACACACACAGTATATACACAACCCCATCAAGATTCATTTGCACTTTAGTGTGTGTTCCTCCTCTTTAAAATTAGCATTTTTGTAGTTTTGTCTCAAGTTACAAGAATGGAGATTCCATTCTAAATATTAGGAAGGACTTTCTAATGCTAAGAGCTGTTCGACAGTGACATGGTGGTGGTGGTGGACTCTCCTTCTTTGGACGTTTTAAAGCAGAGGCCCAAGAATGGATGGGTGGGGAGGTGGATGGGTGGATAATATGGTTGTGCACAGTCTGCTGACACACAAAGTGGGGCTCCCGATCAGCCTCTGCCCAACCCAAGCTAACCTGGTAGACATCTAACCTGGATCTGGTCCCAAATCAATTTTGGGGCAGGGCTTTACTTCCACTTCCGAGTCTCCCTTTGTTTGCAGGATGCCTGCCTCTCCTTCTCACCCAACACCCTGCCGCCAACAGCCCTGGATTTTCCCAGACAGCTTGACCTGACCCAGGCCAATCCATGGGAGGCTATTTTCATTCAACTTGGGCAAAGCCTGGATTGCCCCAAATCAGCCCAATTCTCTTTGGACTTCTGCCAAATCTGTCACACAGCCCTGGTAGATACATGCATGCATGCATTATTAAACTGCATGACTGTATCCATGCAACTTCCTATTAGTTAGTGTTATGTACTGCATATGGTGCAAGAATCTACATTGCTTTTTAATATAAAGAATTTACTAATCTTAATTGGCCTTGCAACACTTTCTTTTCCATCAAGGTAGACAAATTCAGCTGAGGCATATCGAATTTAGGCAAATTAAGCAATGACAAATGGGAAGCGAAGGCCTCAAAGGATGCAAATCCAATTTGAATATCTGTTAATGGAAACCAATATTCCAATTGGATTTGCAAATTGCAAATGCCTTCTTCATTTCAGCTGCAATCCTTCCCTCGAGATGGTCCTTGTTGATGTACACTGTGGCTGGACTTAATGTCAAGCCTTATTTTGCTCTTGCCCATTTTTTGTTGCTGTTGCAGTTTCAAGGAGAGATTGAGAAAGTTTCCCCCGACAGGTCTTCCTGGTGCTTGTCAAAAGCACAAAAAATGTCCTGAAAGATGAAGGGAAGAGAGGTGAAGAATATATATCTTCCTAAAAATGCAAGGTATTGTCCCTCCCTGCAGTTCATACGCAGTGAAGTTTAATGGGGGGGGGGTGTGGAGATTCCTCACACAACATGAAATGAAGTGCTCTTCCCTCCTTTCAAAGGGGGTGGGGCTTGGAGGGAGGGAGGGAGGGAGGGGAAAGGATTTAGGAAGAGCTGTGGAGGAATTGGCAAGTGGGTGAGGTGCAAAGAGAGGAGGCTTTGGACAACTGTAGGAGAAAGTCATGTAGATAGGATTGGTGAACAGGGGTGACAGGCAAAAGATAAAGGTAAAGGGAGCTGGTGTTTGTCCACAGAAAGCTTTCCTGGTCATGGAAACCGCTTCTGGTGCAATGGAACACTGTGACGGAACCAGAGTGCATGAGAATGCTGTTTACCCTCCCACTGCAGCGGTACCTATTTATCTACTTGCATCGGTGTGCTTTCAAACTGCTAGGTTGGCAGGAGCTGGGACAGAGCGATGGGAGCTCACCCCGTCATAGGGTTTTGAACTGCTGACTTTCTGATCAACAAGCCCAAGAGGCTCAGTGGTTTAGCCCACAATGCCACCTGTGTCCATACAGGGGTGACAACCCCTAGTAAATACATAGTTTCTGATTTAGAACACTTGGTCCATTATTCTCACAGAAAGTAACCTCCCATTAAGAGGAATACAATATGCACAAGCATGCACATCATTCCTTTCATTTGTGCTAATGCATAATCATTCATTTCAATTGTTGTTGTGCAAAAACATTTATTGATGGGATGTGCTCACAATTTTGTGAAATCCTTGCGACTATGAATGGCAATAATATATACAGTTCTTCTCCTTCCGATGCAAAATGTGCTCATTCACTTTTCCTTGCAAATGGTTTAATCCAGACTGTGTTAGGGCGCAATCCAAGCACCTTCTCTCCCTGGCAGGTCTTTACAGAGTGATGGGGCTACAGATGCATTTGCAGCATTGCTACTCAATAGTTCAGTTGGTTAGAGCGTGGTGCTGATAATGCCAAGGTTGCAGGTTTGATTCCTGTATGGGACAGCTGCATATTCCTGCATAGGAGTGGGGTTAGACTAGGTGATCCTCACAATCAGCTTCCATCACAATCAGCTCCAGCGTTTCCGAGCACGATTCAAAGTGTTGGTGCTGACCTTTAAAGCCCTAAACGGCCTCGGTCCTGTATACCTGAAGGAGCGTCTCCACCCCCATCGTTCAGCCCGGACTCTGAGATCCAGCGCCGAGGGCCTTCTGGCGGTTCCCTCATTGCGAGAAGTGAGGCTACAGGGAACCAGACAGAGGGCCTTCTCGGTAGCGGCGCCCGCCCTGTGGAACGCCCTCCCATCAGATGTCAAAGAGATAAAGAATTACCTGACGTTCAGAAGACATCTTAAGGCAGCCCTGTTCAGGGAAGTTTTTAATATGTAATGCTGTACGGTTTTTAACACTGATTGGGAGCCGCCCAGAGTGGCTGGGGAAAACTCAGCCAGATGGGCGGGGTATAAATAATAAATTATTATTATTATTATTATTATTCTGCTATCTATGATCCACTCACAGCAGCTATGATAGAAAGTGGGAAAACAGGACTATTGAACCTAATTACGCCTGGATTGGACCTGATGCCATTGCACAACACTCAGAACTGCCCCCTCCCCACATTCAGAATGCCCCCGTTCAATCCACCACCACCCAGCCCAACATAAGGGGAGTTGGATTACTCTCCAAGTTGCACATTTTCCCATTGAAATCAATAGAACTTAATCCATGACTGTTTGGTCCCGTTGATTTCAGTGGGAAGTGCCATTTGCAATTGAGATGCAAGCCAAGGCTCCTGGAAAGACATGTACATGAGAATGTTATTGCAAGGTCAAGGGGGAGAGAGGGAAGCATGATCTTTAAGTAGATGGTCAATGAATGCATGGAGGTGGAGAATCAGTATCACCTTCCTGTCCCCACTTCCAACCTCCACATGTGGTGGTGGTGGTGGTGAATGCTCAGAACTTCATTGCTCTGTGCTGGAGCAGAACGCCTCAAGAGGTGTGATGTTTCCTTCATTACAGACTTTTAAGGAGAGGCTGGACATCCACCTGTTAGGGATGCTGTAGTTGCATCCTGCATTGCAGAACCTGCATGGAGCAATGAGTTGAACTAGATGTCCTCCAAAGCTCCATCCTACTCGATGTTCACTCCAATATCTGAACAGAGCCCTCATGCATATGATGTCAACCTAGCAGTTCAAAAGCACGCCAAAAAGTGCAAGTAGATAAATAGGTACCCCTCCAATGGGAAGGTAAACTGTGTTTCCGTGCGCTGCTCTGGTTTTGGTGTTCCATTGCACCAGAAATGGCTTAGTCATGCTGGCCACATGATCTGGAAAAACTGTCTATGGACAAACACCAGCTTCCTTGGCCTGTAAAGCGAGATGAGAGCCACAACCCTAGTCATTTGCGACTGGACTTAACTGTCAGGGTTCCTGTACCTTTACCGTTTACCTTTTTAAGATGGTTTTGCTGGATCAGGGAAAGGCAAAAGGTGGGGTCCTTGATCCCATCTGTATGTAGTAAGGCTGTGCACTGGATTCTATTGAGACCTAAGTCCCTAGCCAAATTTGATATACTGTCATACCTTCGATCCCAAACGCCTTGCAAGTCGAATGTTCTGGCTCCCGAACACCGCAAACCCGGAAGTGACTGTTGCGTGGCTATTCCCTCCCCACCACAGGTGGAATGAATGAAGACACAGGACACAAGTATTTAGGTTAATGGGCGAAAATGGCCACAACTTTATTGATTACAGGTAAGAGAGGTATTGGCATTAGGCATTGGCCCCTATCCGACTATCCGGTCTAACCGGGAAGGGTTAAACACCAACAGGGGGAGCTACCCGAGATGCATATCCCTAGGCGCTCCCCGAGGGGTTACCGCTCGGGGGCGCGCTTTAGGCCCTAGCCTCCGTAGGTTTCGGACGAGGCGTCGCCCCTCGGAGTCCTTTAACGAACTACCCTTCAGGCATTGGGGGAGGTGATGGCGCTCCTCCCCCCCGATCTCATTTGCATGACAATACCCCTGCCAATGCCTACCGCCAAAACCGAAGAAGTTGTGACAATTTGCTACGAGGTAGGCGAAAAAACCAAGTGGCTCCAATAAACAGCCAATTAGCCAAATGGAAAAATTCCTACCCGGCCCCTTGCGGCGACCAGCCGAAGCCCATAGCAATGTCGAAGGCAAACCTAAAGGGCGGGTGGGTGGGAAAACCGCGTCAGCTGCGAGGGAGAAAAGTGGCGAGCCAAGGGCTGCCCCGACCTTAAGTGGCCTCTAGAAGGCCTGCCCCTGCCGCCAGCCGATTGGCTGGCGCGCGGGGATACCAACAAGGGGAATCCCTGCTTCCCGCGAGGCTGACGCCAGCCCCGCGGGAGTGTGGGCGGGGTCGAGAGCCCGCAACCCCACCTCCTCCTGAAGCTCGGTAGTGGCATTCCAGTTTGAGAACATTCTTTGGAACCCAAAGGTCTGATGGGGCTTCTGCAGCTTCCGGTTGGCTGCAGAAGCTTCCTGCAGCCAATCAGAAGCTGTGCGTTGGTTTCCAAACATTTTGGAAGTCAAACAGACTTCCGGAATGGATTCCATTCAACTTCCAAGGTACAACTACATTCAGGTGGACTTGGCTGTCACCACACCATGCCATCCACAACCAGCAGAGTGTAAAATCCTGCAGAGGGTGACTTCCCCTCCTTCAAGCATATTAAAACCCTACACCATCCACACTTGAAAGATGAAACTGGTTCCATAATACTCCTTTCCTGCCCGTTGTTTCCCAATTCCCTTTTTTCTTCTGTTTCCACTTTTGTTACTTTTATGGACAATTTCTCCTAATAATTTAATAATTTAATAAATAAGTAACAACAAACCGCCACACGCCCCCCCCCCAACTGAGTCGGGGAGTTCTATTCTATTCTCAAATGGCATTTGAGTCGAATGGATGAATCTCTCTTCTTTAAATAGAAAACAGCACTGCCTTGGGGAAGTATCTGTGAAAGGGGTTATGGATTTTAAATAAATGGACAATACACATTCATTATTAATGGCAACAAGAGCTCGCTTTCGAATGCAGTGTTCCCGGAGGATGAGTACGAGGCACAAAAATAAAATTTAGCTAAAGAAAATAATTAGTCCAAACTGTCTATGCAGAACAACACCACTCAAAGAGACCGCCATCGCTTCTGGGGTTGCATCTCAGAGGTAGGAGAGACTGATTTGTGTGTGCAAGTCCCTGGTTCTTCCTAGAAATGAAGGAATCAGACTATCTCCAGTCTTTCTGCATTATCCTGTGAAAAACTGCATTTATATACAGATTTAAATAAGTATCTATAAATGTATTTTCTCTCTGGAAATATGTTTTTCTAAATAAATTTCCTACCTAAAAATGCATTTTAATGTATTTGGGTAATTTTAAATGACTGAGTTCTGCATCACAATATTCAAATAGCCTGCTAGATCAGGCCAGTGGCCCATATAGTCCATTGCCCTCAAAGTAGCCACCAGCTGCCCTTGGGAAGCAGGACCTGAGTGCAACAGCATTCTCCCTTCCTACAGTTTTCAGCAACTTTTCAGCAGCATGCTTCTTGAGTCTGTGGGGGTAAAGTGGATAGTACACTTATCCTCCATGAATTTGTTCTGGTCCTCTTTTAAAGCCATCTGAATTGGTAGCCATCGTTGCCCCCTTGTAGAAGAGAGTTCCAAAGTTTAGCTATGTGCTGTGTGGAAAAGTACTTTCTTTTATCTTTCCTGACTTTTCCACCATTTAGTTTCATTGGATGTCCCCAAGTTCTAGTGTTGCATAGGAGCGAGGGAGAAAAATACTTTCCTCTGTCCACTTTCTCCACATTCTGCTCAATGCTTTAGATTTCTTAAGCACCATCCCTCTGAACCAAAACGCCCAAATCATAGTAACCTTTCTTCATAGAGAAGTTGCTCCTCCGCCCATTCTCATCCACCCATTCATTGGAGAGGTGTGGATTGAGTCAGTTCATCTCAGAGTTTGTAATGATCAGATCCCTCAAGCACCTTTTGCTCATTCTTAAACATCTTGTTTTAAATGTTCTTGGAAAGCAGAGGAGGAGACCAACTGCAGCTTGAAATCTTTGAGAGCTGCTGCAGTTATTGGAGGTCTGCACACTCCTGGTTTATTGCTTTGACTCAGGGGCAAACTACCCTTGTAACACAGTGTTTTAGGTGAAAAACAGTCTCAGGAGGTGGTAACCTGGAGTGTAGAAACAGCAAGGGGGAGGAGAGAAAGGAGTTTGGCAATGATTGTTTGAGTTGAAAAGTGGGAAGTAGGCAGAGATTTAAGCATGCATGCACACAGCCATGAAAAAAATCCTCTTGAGTTTGTATTTATATTGTTTTATATTGTTTAAAAGGTTGCACACCACACCCAATCTCTGGCAAGCAGTGCATGAAATTTCAGGGGGTTCCAGGGTCATGTTTCCTTTGTGAATCAAAATGCAATAGAGGCTGTAGTGTCTTTAAGAAATATGGTTTAATTAGACATATTTAGATGAAGGAGGTGAAAATCCTCTCAAGAACAGCTTGTTCTTTATAGAAGCCCAGAACTGCAGTCATCCTAAGCACCATCCTTTAATTCCTGTTTCCTAGCCAGCTCTTATCGCTGCAGCCCTTCCGCCCCCAACAAGGTGTTCCTTCCAACACCTCCTCCTCATTCCCAGAACCCCTGTCAAATGCATCCCCTTCCCTTTGGACTCAGCCACTCCTAGCGTGGCACAAAAGGTACAATTTTCCTGTAACATTACGATATACGATATCTTTATTGTCATTGTCCCATGCAGAACAACGAAATTGATCTGCAGCTTTCCAATTGTCTTCTAAACTTCCCAGCCAGTTGCACACAATCTTAGTTATGCTGGTCTCTTCCCTCCCTGTCCCTTGTTAGGTCAATCACTACCTGATGGTCCCTCTGCCACATGGCTTCCTGGTTCCAGAAAACCAGTCTCAGTGGTGGATTTAGGGTTGCATGAGTGGTGCATATGCACTGGGTGCTGAGCCAAAGTGGTGCTGTTTCAAAGCCCAATAAGTGAGGCACTGGGCTTTGGGGAGGAGGTGCCAAGGTCCTAGAATCCTCCAGTCTTCTTCCCCAAGCCTAATTAGTGCTTTCCCAGCTTTGGAAAGGAGGAAAGAGGGCTCTAGGACCCTGCCAGAGCCCTCACACTTCCATCTCAAAGCCGGGCACCTCCTCAAAGCCGGGCGCCTCCTTACTCACCTGGGGACGTCAGCTTGAGGATTGATGGGAGGTGCAAAATGTTGGCTTTGCTCAGGGCACCATAGTACTCAAGCCTGCCACTGCCATTCCCGCCTATGTTTCAGCACTTTGCTAAATGCAATGTCTGGCTCCAAGCATTTATTAAATTTAAGAACTTCGGAGAATCTGACACCCAGAACTTGTAACAAGATGAAGGGCATGCCCCCAGCATGCAATCTGGAGCCCACCCAACCCAGATCTGGGTTCTGGACCGATTGGAGGGTTCGGACATGTGGTCAAGAGGGGAGAAGGAGGCTGCCTGGCTTAGAGGCTTGATTAAACATCCAGTTGGGAGGAAGGAAGAAGGAGACACCTACAGGTTGCCTGCACATCTTCTCCTTCCACTCTCCCCTATTGAAAGCCTTGATAGTTCCAAATGGACCCAATCCTACCCACAGAAATCTGGAGCTTCCTCAAATCCTGTGTTGACCAGAATCAGTGCAATTTGGATTGGGATCAATATGGTGGTGCCTATTATGTATACACTGACATACAGTTTTCTCCTCAGTAAACAGCTCCTTATAGCCTGCAGGGAACCTGCAGACCTCCAGATGTTCATCCCTGAAACTTAGCCATGCAAGCTGGGGTTGAAGTGGAGGAACAGGTTCTCTATCACTTAAAGGGAAGAGCCATGGCTCAGTAGCAGCCTGTCTGCCTTGCAAGCAGAAGGTTCCAGGTTCAATCTCCAGCATCTTCAAGTAAGGTGGGGAAGAGACTCCTTTATGAAATCCTTAGAGCTGCTGCCACTGAGCTAGATGGACCAGTGGTCTGACTCAGTCTAAGGCAGCTGCTATTTGCAAATATTTGCAAACCATCTTCCATTAAAAGAAACCAGAGTGGTGCATTTGTATCTAATTCTCATCTATATAAGCTGTAGGTTTAGTTTTTTTAAACAAAAAACAAAAACCACAAGTATTGTAATGTGCAATTAAAAACTGGCTGTTTGGCCAAGCACATCCCTCATTACTGCTGCCTTCAACCCCACAAAAAAACCTGCAGAGAAATAATGTTTGTGAGCTATTGTTTTCCAACACCTGAGCTCCAGGGCTTATGAAGACATCCTTACTA
This sequence comes from Podarcis gaigeae, assembly GCF_964106915.1. Classification (NCBI taxonomy): domain Eukaryota; kingdom Metazoa; phylum Chordata; class Lepidosauria; order Squamata; family Lacertidae; genus Podarcis; species Podarcis gaigeae. Next base: position 72,168,996 of record NC_139685.1, read on the forward strand.
ATGAGATTTGCCAAATAAATTTCATATACCTGGGAAGAACCTTAGACAATTGCCCATGGCATTCCTGGCTTAGCCTCAACAACCTGTGTGAAACTGGATTGCGAGCTGGATTACTGTTCATTATCCCATGAAGCTCAAACAAATGCTTGAGTGTTACTGATGGCAATAAGAAAGGTCGATGATTCCCGCAGAGGGAAATGTCTGTTTGGAAAGTTGGGGTTTTTTTATTAAAAAAAAACCTATCATACATATATCCCCACCTGCCAATGATGCTTATTTACCTGGTCTAACCTTGATTTTTTACACACACACACACACACACACACACACACACACACACACACAAAAACAATATACTAGGTATTTTGTTGTTGTAAAAACTCTATCAGCATCATATTACAGGATAGGGAATCCAATAATCATATTGGGTTAATAGATAAGATAATTAATGACCTTTATAGAATCATAGAGTTGGAGGGGATCATGAGGATCATCTAGCCCAACCCCGTGCAATGGAGGAATTATTTTGCTCAAAGTGGGCCTGAGATTCAAAGTATCAAGTTGTACTGACTGAGCTAGTTTGCAGAATGGAAGTTTCCCATCTCTTCATCCTCTGTACAACCACAAGTGCCTCCCCCCCCCCAAAAAAAAATCATCTATAGAGGATGGGAGAAACATCCTGGACAATATGGGATGGTTACAGATAGGTAGCCGTGTTGGTCTGCCATAGTAAAAAAAAAAAAATATTAAATTCCTTCCAGTAGCACCTTAAAGACCAACTTTTCGTGTGCATGCACACGAAAGCTCATACCAAGAACTAACTTAGTTGGTCTTTAAGGTGCTACTGGAAGGAATTTTTTTTGTTTTGAATATGGGATGGGGCAGGGGGGGCTGTAGCAGGGGAGAAATGGAAGGAAACTTTCTTTCTAAAGTTCGCATACCTTAGGATCAATAATTTTGAGTTATCCCCCAAAGCAACTGCCAAAGCAACCTTCCCAACCCATCCTATATTATTCAGAAGAATCACTTAATGTTTCATTGAATCATAGAATTGGGACCCTGAGGATCATCTAATTCAACCCACTGCAATGCAGGGATGTGCAGCTGTCTCATACAGTGGTACCTTAGGTTACAGACGCTTCAGGTTACAGACTCCGCTAACCCAGAAATAGTACCTCAGTTTAAGAACTTTGCTTCAGGGTGAGAACAGAAATTGTGCGCTGGCGGCGCGGTGGCAGCAGGAGGCCCCATTAGCTAAAGTGGTACCTCAGGTTCAGATTAAGAATGGACCTCCAGAATGAATTAAGTTCTTAACCCAAGGTACCACTGTACAAGGATCGAACCTACAACCTTGCAATTATCTGCACCATGCTCTAAACAACTGAGCTATCCATGACCCACATGCAAGAGGGTGCAGGTGGGGCTGTGGCAGGTCAATTCTGTTGCAGTCAGCATGGTGGGTCTGCAGGAAGCCTCTGTCCTCCTGACAGCTGAATTGCTGCTGCTTATTAAGAGATAGAGGGACACGGGTGGTACTGTGGGTTAAACCACAGAGCCTAGGACTTGCCCATCAGAAGGTCAGTGTTCGAATCCCTGTGACGGGGTGAGCTCCCATTGCTCGGTCCCTGCTCCTGCCAACCTAGCAGTTTGAAAGCACATCAAAGTGCAAGTAGATAAATAGGTACCGCTCCAGCATGAAGGTAAACGGTGTTTCCGTGCACTGCTGTGGTTCGCCAAAAGCGGCTTAGTCATGCTGGCCACATGACCCGGAAGCTGTACACCGGCTCCCTCGGCCAATAAAGGGAGATGAGCGCCGCAACCCCAGAGTCGGCCATGACTGGACCTGGTGGTCAGGGGTCCCTTTACCCTTACCTTTATTAAGAGATAGAGAGAGGGGAGGGGAGGCAATGGAGAGGTTCGAGCAAGGCAATCTTGTGCTCCTGCATTTCTGTCTGGCCTCCTTGACCCTCCTCCTTTTCTTTCTTGTAAGCAGCAGTGAATCAGCTGTTGTGAAGTCATGTGACAGCCACCCACCCACCCACACAATGGCACCCGCTAGCTGGCGAAACTTTCCTTCTGCAAACTGCTTGAAATGAATTTATCTTCAGATCCAAGTCAATGCCATTTCCTCTCATCCTCTCTCCTCCCCACCCATAAAAACTAAGTATAGCATGTTTTATCTCTTTATTATAGAGTAAGTTGGCCTTGCTTTATTAAAAACGAAAAGGAAAAGGAAGAAAGGTCAGGGAGGAATTTGGACTGTTTCATGGAGGCAATGGAGAAGTCCTGCCTGCCCACAGCCTAGCATTCTAAAAATATGCAACAGCACAAAAGGAAACAGGGATGGATAGGGAAGAGGAAAAAAGTCAGTCAACAAATATTAAAGTTATATGGTAGTTCTTACAACGAGTAGTTTGACTGAGCTGGGTTTTTTGGCAGACCTGGTGGAATGAGCCCTGCTTTCCATCTCTCCCTCTTAGTCTGCTGGAATGGCTGTTCTTGTGGAATGGAGGAAACTTGCCCCATTGATACCCCAACTCGGGAAATTCTGTGTGCTTCCTGCCTTTTGATATGCACAATAACTTCATAAACATTTCAAATGAAGTGGGTATTTAGGTCCTTTTAAATTCCTGAGCTGAGCTGATCTTTTTATTTTTATTTTTTATTTTTAGAAAAAAAGCGGGATTTGCCTAAGCAACTGTCTCCATGTAGACCAGTGGAGGATGACATTAATCTTTCAGTATGATATCTCTATTTTCTCTTTATTGGACAATTTCAGGAGAAATTGCAGCGATGGGAATTTGCAGGCTTTGCCATTTTCTTTTGAAATCCCTTCCAGCATTATATCTCTCTCACCCACCCCCTTCAACCACAAAGTTCCTCTGATTTCAGCAGGAGGGGGAGAAAAACAATCAGAACTTGGTGTAAGCTAGAAACGCAGGCTTGGGTTTGTTCGTTTTTGTTATTTTCTTTAAAAGATTCAAAGGTCAACCCTCAATGTTTGTTTCATGAAGGCAGAAACCTTGATGCTACACTGCATTTTTTAAAGAAATTCTCACTGTCAAGGTGAAAGGATGAAAACCTTACTTTTATTTTATTTTTTTCTCGTGTCCTGATAAACATTTTTTATTATTTTTATTATAAGCCAGAAAAAGGTGGAAGAAGAAGTAAAGCATGCATGCTGAGAGAGAGGACTGGGGATCAAAGTACTGAGAGAAGGGGCACATAGAATGATAGCAGAGAATCCATTGCTTGAAGTCCTAACTTCCGAAGCAGCAGAAAACAAGATGGCTTCCATGTGACAGCCCTTTAAATATGTGACGATGGCTATCATATCACCTGAAATATACTCAGAGTCGCAAAGTGATTTCATGCTCTTTATTCAGCTCATAGAGGTGAGGAGGAATGAATGAAAGTCCCCTCAAAGTATCTGCTTTATATACATTATTTACACAATGGGCTGCACATGATTGGCTAATTCTGGAATTCTACTGTAAGCCAATCAGGTTGTGGATTCACTTCTATCTGGAGCACGATTGGGTGGTTCCTGCCAACCAATCATACTGCTGCATTGTTCTAAGACCAATCAGACTGCTGCATTATGAATCCTATTGTTCTAGGACCAATCAGACTGCTGCCTTTTGGATCCTATTGTTCTAGGACCAATCAGACTGCTGCAGTTTGGATCCTATTCAATTCAGTACATAACATCACCTCTCAGTCTTCTCTTCTCCAGGCTAAACATACCCAGCTCCCTCAACTGTTCTTCATAAGGCTTCATTTCCAGACCTTTGATAGTCTTGGTCACCTTCCTCTGCATACCTTCCACCTTGTCAATATCCTTCTTAAACTGTGGTGCCCACAACTGGACACAGATCTGCAGCTCTACCCACAAAGCCCTCTTCCTTGCAGTCACAGAAACCCCTGCAGCTTTCTCTCTGTCCTTCTTTGACTTTTGCTGCTCTGATTTGTAAAGGGTAAAAAGAAGGCATTCTGTTGGTGTACGGGGAAGAAGAAGAAGCGTTTGGATTTGATATCCTGCTTTATCACTACCCGAAGGAGTCTCAAAGCGGCTAACAGTCTCCTTTCCCTTCCTCCCCCACAACAAACACTCTGTGAGGTGAGTGGGGCTGAGAGACTTCAGAGAAGTGTGACTATCCCAAGGTCACCCAGCAGCTGCATGTGGAGGAGCGGAGACGCGAACCCGGTTCCCCAGATTACAAGTCTACCGCTCTTAACCACTACACCACACTGGCTCTCAGAAGTGACTTTGGTTCCTTTTTATCAAAGACACACCTCTTGCATGCCTTTTTTTGGGGGGGGGGTCTTGTAGTTGGCACACTTATTTCCCCTCCATTTGGGATCAATGGGAAATAAAAGCCATGTTTTAAAAAGCTAAGCTGAGACCCACTCAAGAGGGAGGCTTGAAGGAGGATGACAAAGAGGGCCTTTTCGGTTGTGGCTCCCCAGCTGTGGAATGCTGTTCCCAGTACCTTCTCAGTGGTGTCTTTTTGGTGCCATGTTGAAACATACATCTTTCTCCAGGTTTTCGATGGACCACGATTCTGTAGTTTCCTTTAAACTGTGCACCCAAAGTTTTTCTGTTGCTATTGTTGATGTTGTAGATTCTTTTTTTAAAAAATGAATTACATGATTTTATTACTTTTTTAAAAATAAAAAATTGTGCTTATGCTCTTAAAAATGTCACTTGGGTATCTTTTTTTGTGTAACAAGTAGCTAACAAGTCTGGTAATTGTCAGCATCAGTCTTTGGGGACTCTTTGTGTTGGAATTCTCTGGATTTTAATCTTTTTAAGTCCTTTACTTCAAGCATTTTAAGCAATATTTATGCTTTGGTTGTTTGGAAACAATGCCCTGCCCCCTTAGGCTCCCTCGCCACGACATTTCCTGATACAAGCTTGTGTCAAAGGAACTCCCGTCTTTCTCATCTCTTTTAACTGCTCCACCTCAGACCTTTGAATTGCCTCCTACTGACAAACTCTCCGCATCTTCTGGTGTCTCTGGTTGTTTGTCTTTCGCAAGCACCTAAGGCTAAGGGATCCACACTTTTGTTTCCTCTCCTACCACACATCATTCTCAGTGGCCACCAAAGCGCAGCGCCTGCTTTTTCCAACAATGAGGTAAACAATTCATTCTTGGCCTTAGTTGCACAAATCATACCAATGAGCAGCTGGTTTAGACTCTCCCTATACACTTGCACACAGACACAAAGATGTGTTGCCCTGGAATTTAACCAGAGCCAATCCAAAAATGAGGCAGGGAGAAGCACCTGCAGTGGTATAGCGTGGGTTGCCAGCACCCAGGGCCACACAGAGGGGGTGTGGTGGGAGGGAGGGAAACAAACGGAATACACATGATCATTCAATAGCCTAAGGGCATCATCATCACCCAGGAGCTTGCAGAGATAAGAAAAGAAGAGTCAATCCATTGGAGCTTCCTGGTTCGCATGGAGAAGCCTTTTTCAACAGAACCCAGCACCAAAAGCACGCAGCTGTATGAGGCAGCACTGGGTGTTGAAATTTGGCACCCTTAATAATTTTGTGTCCACCCCTGTGCCCCCCACTACACCACTGGGCACTTGCCTCAGGGGATAAGAGGTGTTCAGGCATGCCTGCTGACATGTATTCCCATCCAGGGGATGGGGGACTGGGACAAGGTGAGCATGAATGCCTTCCAGAATGCCCCTTCTCTTGCTGAGTTCAGCAAATGGGGGCATGTTCCAGAGGCAGCAGGAATGGGGCATGGTGGGAATGGCAGGAGGTGACACATTCCCATTTCACGTCAGGTGGTGAAACTGGGTGGGCCACTCCTGAACCTAAGACTTTGCTATGGGGTCCATGGGTAGATTCCTTCACTGGAGTCAGGATGCACCAAAGAAAGTACAACTTCACAAAGCACATAGTTAAAATGTGGAATTCATTCCCACCAGATGTTGTGATGGCCACCACCTTGGACAAATTCACAGAGGGTAAGGCTATCATTGGGTCCAAACCACAATACAGTGGTACCTCGGGTTATAGACGCTTCAAGTTACAGACTCCGCTAACCCAGAAATAGTACCCTGGGTTAAGAACTTTGCTTCAGGGTGAGAACAGAAATGGCGCAGCAGCGGCGCGGTGGCAGCAGGAGTCCCCATTAGCTAAAGTGGTGCTTCAGGTTAAGAACAGTTTCAGGTTAAGAATGGACCTCCAGAATGAATTAAGTTCTTAACCCAAGGTACCACTGTAGCTCTCTTCTGCCTGCACTGTCAGATGCAGGATGCCTCAGAGTACCACTAGCTGGGTATTAGGAGGGTGCTATTGCACTCATGCCCTCCTTGTGGGCTTTCCATAGCCATCTTGTTGACCATTGTGGGAACAGGATGTTGGACTAGATGGTGGATGTCACCACACTACATGCTGAGGACCAAAGTTGGAAGTTTCTGGATTGAAAACACGTGGTCTTTGTTACACACACAAAGACATGATCTACCCCTCCCATTCTTTGATCAATTGGAAACAGAAAATATACATTAAGAGCTGCAAAAATGACAGTATAGGTACCTGGTCACAGATGTCACTTCTGACAAAGATGTAGAGTTTCCTTTCACTGCCATGCATAGCAGATCTCCAGCCAAGGTCCATGATGACCAGCCACCCAATTCCATGTACAACCAGGACTTCTTGCTGTAAGAGCCTCTGCCCATTGAAAGTAGGTCAAGCTGCAGCATAGACATCACCAACTAGAATCCTGGTCCTAAAAAGCACATGATTCTCAGAAACCCCCCCCCCTTTTCTTTGCCTGTGAAAAAGTTCTGTGACCCACTGCACCCTCTCTCAATCTGTGTAGAACATCTTCTTGTAAGAGTCCAACAGGTTAGCTCTCTGCCACTAAGCAGGCTTGTAGCCAACTTGCTTATGGGTTTGGTAGCTTGCCTGCCTGCTTCTTTCACAACCTCTCTGCTCCCTATTTTTGCTACCTCTCTATATGTGATTTGAAGCCCCTGAGCATCACTCTTCCTTGCACACACATGCATCTAATTAATTTTTATTCTATTTATTAAATTTATATACAGTGATACCTCAGTTTAAGAACAGCCCTGTTTACGAATTATTCGGTTTATGAACTCCCCAAAACCGGAAGTAGTGTCCCAGTTTGTGAACTTTACCTCGGTCTAAGAATGAAATCTGAATGGTGGAAGGGCACTGGCAGCAGGAGGCCTCATTAGGGAAAGTGCACCTCCTTTTAAGAACGGTTTTGGTTTCAGAATGGACTTCCAGAACGGATTAAGTTCGTTAACTGAGATACCACTGTACTACCCTTTAACTAAAGATCACAGGGTTGTTCACAACACCTGACATTTCCCCATTTAAATTGGTAACTTCTGAGAGGAAGAAAGGTATATGCCATCTCAGAATATTGTTGTCCTTCTGCAGATCTTCACACTTCTCTTAGGAGGGCCCACATTTCTCATATGCGAGTCTCAATTTGATTTCAGCTATTTGAGGGAGTGGGGATAGTGGTAATAGAAAACAAATCTGCATTAAAGGGGGTTTCATTTCTTCTTCACACCATCTCTCTTCTGGGGAGATTTGAGGTTCTCCAGAAGCTGGGGTGCTTCCTCCACAAACTCCTAAACAAACATCAAATAGGTCATCCCTTTGAATAAATGTATATATATGAAATTTACTTGTGTGCTGTGTGCATTACCCATATATTCTGTGTTGGCAATACAGAAGTGCCTCTAGCTAACCACCAAAATCCATTCATGGCTGATCAGCTTCTGATGGATCTAAAGTGACAGTAAATCGCTGCTTCTTGGGTTAACTACTAAAGGACGGAATTACACGCCACCTTATTTTAGCAGTGAGAAAGGGCACCATGGTCTCAAAGACAGAGAAATTCCCCCACGAGCCCTGTAGACATGGGAGGGATGTCCTCTGAATGCCTACAACACCGGAGGTTATTAACATCTGGTGGGTCAAGTTGCAAGTTGCACAGAGCCTCCTAGCGCCACCTAAGGGTGGAGCAGCCCAAACTACGTTCAGTTCATGCTTGTTTGCATAATCCCAAATGACAGCAAGTTGGCAGATTCAACCTAATTGGTCTTGACTTAGGACCAATAAATATCCCACTTGCATCAGTAGCTTTACCTTCAATGTGTGGTTCTAATTTGGTTTTGAATGTGGAATATGCATTGCATTTCCTGTATCAACGCCTTATTGCTGGGACATGTGAAATTTCTGTCAAAATATGACATATGAAATGGTATATAAATTAACCATCTAAAGACTTCTGAAGGCAGCCCTGTTTAGGGAAGCTTTTAATGTTTAATAGACTATTGTAGTTTAATATTCTGTTGGAAGCCGCCCAGTATGGCTGGGGTAACCCAGCCAGATGGGTGGGGTATAAATATTATTATTGTTATTGTTATTATTTAATAAACACAATAAGAGTTTGTTGGATCAGATCCAAGGTCCATCAGACTCTACATCCTGTTTCCTAGAGTGGCTAAGTCAGCCTTTTGCTTCTGTGAAGCCTACAAGCCAGGCATGAAGGCAAGACTATTTCCTGTACACCATCTGAACAGATAGGTCCTTTACGGTAATCATGGCAACTAGCTTAGGATAGACCTGTCATTAATGACCTTGTTGATGGCTAGGGGGCAGGATGCCAAGGGTGAAGCTTTTCTGCTCTGCAAACATTTTTGCCCCTCTCCATGACCAGCTGCAAACGAATTCTTCCAAATAAGCAAATATATAGACTTTCCTAGGGCCGAGCTCTGGCGTGCTCTGATCCATTGGGTCACGAAGAGTCGGACACGACTAAACATCAACAACAACAGGGCCGAGCACTACATTTGACCAAATTCCAAATTGACTTCGTAGGAATCTGGGCTTGGGACAGATTGGGTTGAAACAGCCCCAGATTGGCCATCCTGAATGATCTAGGACTGTTGGGGGGGGGGGTAAGGTGTCAGGTAGGAAGACTGCAGAAGTCTTCTCCACCAGGCTGTTCCATGCAGGAAATGAGCAGGAGACGCTGACCCCAGCAGGAATGCACCCTTCTGTTCTTCCTCATGAGAGGGGTAGAGAGGACACTGTTTCCATTTCCTCTGCCCTCCCAACTATATATTTAATTGGGGCTAAAAAGAACCCTAATTAAACATTAGCCCCACCTGTCCTGGGTCTCCTTCTCAGACTCAAAGCTTGACCCATCACCATGACTTGAAGTTTTAAAAGCTGTATTGATAGATTCAGAACAGTTCCCAGCCTGGGGTTAGAGGTTACAGGCAGGTGAAGCACGGTAGGTAAGAGACATTGATCCAACGATTGACATATACCCATGCTCTCCCTTTGAAAAATGGTGTGGGCATGACTATTTGCATGATTCACATCCTGAGTCTTTGGAATTCATACAGGGGACACACCTCTGTAGTGGCTGAGGATAATGCATGGCTTGCAGAAGAGCACTTTTCCTTCTGCAGTTTGCAGCACCTGATATTCAGAAGCATTATTGTCCCTGACCATGGAGGAAGAAGATAGCCACCATGGCTCCTTGCCATGTTTACCCTTTTTAGCCCACACAGAAGGAGATGCCCTTTTACAAAGAAGACTTTATAAGTCAAAATGCACTTGGTATGTTTCCTGAAGCACATCTCATCTTCTTCAGCATATTGAGGTTTACGTCAACCATACCTATGCATTTCATTGCTGTGGTACAATCAGCACTTGACAGATATGTACACCCAATAAGCACTGCTAAATATGTTAGAATGCATTCACATGATATTATGCATTGTGTCTATTTTAAAGTGTTGTGAAGTCATGTAATATTGTTTAGTTGCATTCTATATCGCAAAGCCCATAAATGTATTTTTTTTTGTAAAGCTTTAAAATCCTCCCCTTTCTCACACACACACACACACACACACACACACACACACAAACAGCGGTACCTTGGTACTCAAATGGCTTGGCTCCTGAACGCCACAAAACCCGGAAGTGAGTGTTCCGGTTTGCGAACATTTTTTGGAAGCTGAAATCTGACGCGGCTTCCGTGGCTTCTACTTGAGTGCAGGAAGCTCCTGCAGCCAATCGGAAGCCGCGCCTTGTTTTTCAAATAGATTCAGGAGTCAAACAGACTCCCGGAATGGATTAAGTTTGAGAACCAAGGTACCACTGTGTGTGTACACACACACAGAGAGACACACATGATGTTCATTTAGTACCTTTACTCCTTGATCCTTTGTTGATTCTTTTGTCTAGACCTGTAGCCCATGCATTTCATAATATAAGATGCCTCTGGGTGATTTTTTGCCACATCCGGACATAATGGGTGGATCATTCCTAATACATTAGCAGAAAGCTGACAGCATGAGAGGCAGTCAGGCCCAGTGATGCTCCCCTTCTGCTCAAGGGACTCTTTTCTTCATTTGGACTGCAAAGATTCTGGCTTCATGGTGTTCTCCAGATTGTCCACCCATATCAAAGAAAAAAATATGAGAGGCCACCGCACTGATGGCGAGGAACAAGGTCTGCTAATTACCTGTGCTTCACTCTTGATATGTAGAAAGTCGTTTAGAACAGATGCTGTCGTAATTAGAATGCACTGGGGAAATTAAAAGTGTTCAATGGCCCTCAACTCCTCACATTCACTGCTCATGGTGTTACTGTTGCTAAAGTGTGTTAAAAACCATTTGGGAGAATCGACTAACTTGACACCTGCTATTTTTCCCCCTCTCACCTCTTCTACTCAGTGCTTTCCCTGCTTATTTGCCTTTCGCATCTGTCTCGAAGAATGCATAAAAAGAAAGGTGCAGTCTGTGAGTCTGTGAGAAATGGGTTACCTACAAAGAATATCATTTCAAACAAGCAAACACCAAGATTTACAACATACATGTGAAGTACTATGGAGCCACTTTAGATTTTCATATGTCCCTCCCCCAAAGAATTCTGAGAACTGTTTAATGTCCTGGAAGTTGTTAGGGGATACCCTGTAACCTAATAAGAGCTAGATTTCTGAGAATTCCCTGTGGGGAAGGAGGAATTGTTAAGCAACTCTGGGAAATGGAGCTGTGGCAGGGGAATTTGGGAGGGGGGTGGTCTCCCCTGTTTGGTGCGAAGAAATGGCTGCAGAACTGTGGAACAGAGAAATAAGCAACTGAGTGAAGACTGCAAGAAACAAAATAAAAGCAGCAGCAGCAACAACCAACGATCATCCCCAAAACTTACCGTTGATGAAAATTCAGCTCTGCAGCAATGAGGTAGAATGCAATTAACTGATTTCTCCTTCACCACACCTACAAACAGACCGTGTTGCAAGAGCAAATTTACAAGTCAAGTAGCTTCACAGTACAATGAGTTGTAGGCTGACAACTTTACTTCCAATCAGCTTAATTATACAGAAGCAAGCAAAATGACAGAGCTATTTTGTGCATGCCAGCCTGCTGTGCACAATGACTCAAAATGAAAAAAGCAACTCAACGGCTTCATATCAGCTTAGGTCTGTCTGTACCTGTGTCAGGATGACTGGCAGGGGCTGGCTTAGGAGGACAGAAGAGCAGAAGAGCATTCACAGACCCCCTTATAGATGGCATGCAGCAACATTTTCAAATATTGGCCCCTACATACAGCCAGTGCCTCTTTTTACTGTGACCTTTCCCACTTGGGATATATAGTTTAGGATTCTCTTGGCTGTCATTGGCCCCCACCATGGCAGCCATAATGTAACTGGCTCCAATAGCAAAAATTCCAAATGTATCCAATGGACCCCAAACACAAGTCACCCCTGACTTTACTGCACCACTGTGGGAGCACCTCATCTATGATGACATTCTCTCTCCATGAATTTTGTACATAGTTGTGTTTAAAAATTGTGGTTAGACACACACACACAGAGAGAGAGAGAGAGAGAGAGAGAGAGAGAGAGAGAGATACAACTCTTCAAATCTAATGCTCATTAAATCAGCATTTTTTGTATTTCATTGAAATGTTTTCAATTGCTCGATCTAACCAACTAATTGACTAAACATCACAGGCACATTAATTAATTAATGAGTAAGATGATGCGGCAGGTTTCCTGCTCTTGTCCAAATTCCTTGGTCCCACCTGATGTCATACCTGCCTCTCGCCAAAACTGTAGTCAAGCTTCTTGAAAGGGATCTCATGTCATCCATCATAAATGAGTTCAAAGCTGAACTCGGATCATGTGAAATGAATAGCCTGCAATGAGCTTTATGAAGTGTCCAGCTCCTCATCCGCCGTTGCTTTCTCTTGTCCACGGCTGGAGCGGAACTGATGTGCCTCTAGACTGAAATATGTAATGGCTGACTTTGGGGAAGCTCTAATACATTTTTCATTCTGATGAAATACTAAAAGTTACAACAGAATGCCTTTTCATATAAAGTATTTAGATTTATGGACAGGAGAAGCTTGGCTGAAAATTGCTGGGGTGTTTGTCCATTACAGTGTTTTAAAGAGAATGCTTTTAGCACACCAGGCTTGCAGTCTTTATTTCTTGATGTTCCACAAAGGTCTGACTCTCTGAATAACTGTATCACATTAATAGGTGCTCAATGAATAGTGCATGGCTTAGATGCATTTTCTCCTAGGATCCCAAGAATGGGAGATTCTGCAGTGAAATAAATAACACAGCATAGCAAGCAGGTCAGCTCTCCCCTCATGCACCATTGCATTGTGTGACAAGGATCACATTCACTGCATCTCAAAAAAGTGGAACTAGGAGGGGTAGCACCCTTCACTGGGCAGGTAAAAAGACACAGCCAGTGGCTCCCCCGCCAAGGATTGGGAGAAAATACTCCCTCCTTTCTAAGTGAGTATGGTTACATGAACCCAACATGAGAACTCAAGCTCTACTGTCCAATGTTCACCATGATATGCATGCAGGACTAAAGGGCACTTAAGGCTATGGAATGTGACTCAAGAGTGCCTTAAACCCAAAAATGCCTTAGGATGCCTACCAATGAAGTTATTAAATGCCCTTACCAATCCAAAAACCCTACAGTGTGGAGTAGGCCATGGGTTCCCAAACCATCAACTGTGGTCTTATTATGTTCATATAAAAACACAAGAAAAAACCTGCTAGATCTAGGCAAAGGTCCATCTGGTCCAGCAACCTGTTCTCACAGTGGACATCCAAATGTCTATGGGAAGTCAACACGCCAGATCTGAGTGCAACAGCAATCTCAAACCTCGCAATTCCTAGCAACTGATATTCAAAGGCAGAGTAGAAGCAGAACATAGCCATTGTGGCTAGCAGTCACAGTGATACCCTTACCCTGCATGAATTTGTCTAATCCTCTTTTAAAGCCATCCAAATACTTGAGGGTACCAACAAAGTCCATTGATAGATTTTCATTGAAAAAGCTGAATGGAGTGCATGTCTTTATTTTCCTCAGATGGCTTCATATCTCTTAATGTTTATGGGCCCAAGGTTAGGGTGGTCTGAGTTCTCTTTGGAAGGGTGACTCAATTCATATGTGTGTTTCTATTAATGGCGTTGTAGGTGCTTCCTCCTATACATGTCCAATGCTGACTATAAATCCAATTTATTTCTCCCATTCTGTCAGCTATGGCCCCAAATGCTGCTCAAATATACTGTGATGACAAAGAAATCTCGTTGCTGATTAGATTGAATCACACATCTGGTCTTCCTGCTCAACCCTGTAGGAAATGAGTGTTCAGAGAGAGTTGCCAACCCAGCCTTGGAAGATCAAACAACATCTGGTCCCTTCTGACGGAATGAAAGAATGTATGTAACCTTAATCATGGCCCACAGGGTTGGATGGGTAAATTGCTTCACTGGCAGCCAAAAATTAAAAAAACAGGACAGATGGACCAAACCAATCATCATCCTGAAGAGAGGAAATCCTAACACAACAGTGTCTACATCAGGGGTGAGGAGACTTTTGCAGGCAGAGGGCTGCAATACCCTAGTTGAAAGTTGGTCATGGATACATTCCATAAGGAGGTGGGGCCTGTTCTAAAACTGAGTGGCATCAAACAGGAATCAGACAGGAGCATGATGACACCGCGTTAAAACACAAATGGGGACGCACAATCTCACACATACACTGATTTACAGAATCACACATAGGCCACATTCACATAATACATTTAAAGAAGAAGAAGAACAGTTTGGATTTGATATCCCGCTTTATCACTACCCGAAGGAGTCTCAAAGCGCTAACATTCTCCTTTCCCTTCCTCCCCCACAACAAACACTCTGTGAGGTGAGTGGGGCTGAGAGACTTCAGAGAAGTGTGACTAGCCCAAGGTCACCTAGCAGCTGCAGGTGGAGAAGCGGAGATGCGAACCTGCTTCCCCAGATTACGAATCTATACCACACTGGCTCTCTTAAAGCAGCATTATACCACATTAAGTAGTCATGGCTTACCCCATAGAATCCTGGGAGAGGCAATTTGTTAAGGGTGCCAAGAGTTGTTAGGATACCCCATTCCTCTCAGAGAAACACAATTCCCAGGGTGGTTTAACAATCAATCCCTCTTTACAGGGAACTCTGGAAACTGTAGCCTTTTCCTGGTTGTTACAGTTGATCTGAGCCGAAAGGCCAAGACATAAAAGAAAGCTTAGTAGGATGTGCTTTTGCTCCATCATGTCTGCAGTACCTGCAGACTAATTTATAAAGAGGGTAAGTGTCTCTGTTGTGTCAGAGTGGAACTCAGATTTTTATGTGTGTTGTTTGTTGCATTATATTTGTTGCAATATGTTAAATGTATCTGCATTCTATAAGTATTTTGTATTTCTAGTCACATTGTATTGTGAGGGTCCGTGACTTGAAGCAATAAAGATTCAGTATCAATATCCAAACTGCCTACATGTGCATTGGGGGGCGGGGGGGGGATTATTTTTTGTAGATGGCTACCTGCCCAGGAGACATATCCCAAAGCCTGTGCAAGGCCAGAAAGGACAAGAAAATGAAGTGGGAGAAAAATGTCATGATGTGTGGGTGTGAGTGACTGCAGAAAGAACATGTAAACTACTCCTTAAATGAAAGAGCAGAGTGCAAAGAGACTGCATTTTTTTAATGGTTTCCAGAGATGATTGCAATACCTCCTACCTTTAAGAGCTATGCCATGGACACAGGAGCATTTGAAATGCTTTGTTGCTTCAAACCTCAGAAATCTCACAGAGGCCATGACGAAAATATATGATATTCTGGACCCCTAATATCTGGTACACTGGAAAAAAAAGAATACACTCTGTTGTGTTCCCTCAAAATGATAAATTGCTTATTCCATTTATGAACCAGTTCTAGGAGCTCTTCAAAGTAGTCCTAGAAAAGGAAAAGAGAAGGTTGTATGTGTACATGGGAACCCTACAGTGAACCCTTTCCTAATCCAGGGATCTTGCAGTGCATGGGGGACCCAGATGACGATGAGGTTCAGGCTGCTTCATCAGACAGAAAACCATTGCTTCCCTATTTGGAATCAGCCACTGAATGAGTAGCTCCATCTTTCTAGTCCCACGAAAGTTGAAGCCTACAGAATAAGATGAGGGGCCTTTAAGAACCCAGCAGTTCCTCCAGGAAGGCAGCCTAGCATACTCAAGGTCTCATCAACCTGCGTAAGGATTCAGTTGGCTCCAGATCCATGCTGAGGCAACATCTTCCTATGGTTGCCTTAGAAGTGAGAACAGCAACCAGCGGGTCTCTCCTTTGAGCTGTCCAAGGTCCTGTTATTTGTCTGCCCTCTGCTTTCTCCGCACAATGTCTGTTTCCTTTGCATCCATCAAGTTCCTTGTGAAACTGGACACTTTTGTGTTCTAAGAGATACATTTTTAATGAAGGTGCTATCTTTTTGAGTTGAGAACTGTGCCACAGCATTTGGAGAAGTGTGCAAGCTAACCTCGGGCTGAGAACTGTATCAAACCATTTGGAGAAAACCAACCAGAACCCAATTCCAAACTGAGACTGGGAAGCCCACCACCTATTGAAAGATCCCCTGTGGGAGTGGGCTGTTTCCCAAAACCTAGTTGCCCCAAAATCCATCTTTAAAGCAATGTTCCAAAGGAGGTCACTGTAACCTCTGCTTTCCTGATTGGAAGTTACAGTGAGCACCTTTGGACATTGAAGGTTGTCAGTCACCTGACAATAGGTGATTGACATGTGGGCAGTACCCATCCACCTTTCAGTTTATGGTGGGAAATTAAAGATCAGTCCCACAGGCCAGATCAGGTTCTGCACCTCTGGTCTACATTGATTTGCAGTGGCTCTCCATGAAACTGGGTCCTTCTGCATGAAAAACAGATTCTCTACCTCTGAGCTATGGCCTTTCACCATCAGGGATGGTGGGAGAGCACATGGAAGGTCACAGGGTAGATTCTCCTGCAATAAGAAATAGTTCCAATTCATAATGAACATAAATTCAATTCAAAATGATACTACCTGAAATGTTGTCTTCATTTTGCAGCAAGACAAAAGGTTAAAAGAAACATATGCAGAATTAAATTTCTGAAATTGTGACCTTTCCAATTGACTTAACACTCTGGTATGGTGACATCTCTCTAAGACTGACATTTTGAAACACTTGAATTTGCTTCCAGCATGTTGATCTGAAATGATCGTTTTTTTTAAAAAAAAAAAGCTAACAGCCACACTAAAAATGGCCTTATTCCATGCTCAGTTGGGCTGAAATCATGTTTTCTGACAAAACCCACAACAACCACAACCCAGAAGTGTTAAGGCAGCAACAGCTCTATCAATAAGTTGTTTTTTTTCTTCTTTTTGGTCCTTTAAAATAATGTTTGTCCTGTTCTATGAGGTTTGTGCAAAACTCTTGGGGCAATGTGATGGTTGGCTCAAACCTGACTGGTACAGGATGCTCCTTTGCCAGTGGCTCCTCAAAGAAGTCTCTAGAATTAACCCCTTGCTCTCAGCAGAGGGGGAGAGACACAGCATCTCCCAACTGTATGTTTAATTAGGGCTTAAAAAATAACTAAACATTAGCCCCACTCCCAAACTAATGTGGAAATTAAAGGCAGTGCAGGTGGTCCCCTAGTTGGCCTGTGGGGATGGGGGAGTTGACTTGATTGGGTGCCCCAGAAATGTTTCCATGAAGTGGATGGAGTGCTTTGCACAGCCTCAGGCTGCAAAGCACTGTTCTAGTTTTGAGTAGTACGTGACTAGTGGTTTTCTCTCAATCTAATCTACCTCATTGGGCTCCTGTAAGGATAAAATTGAAGTGAGGATTGCTCCTTGGATAGGTGGAAAGACATGTTATATAAGCACCACTGAGCCCATTGGAACATTTCTGAGTAAATATGCTGAGGGTTGCTCTGTAAATGTCACCCATGATACACCAAGAAAGTGGACTGAAGTGAAAAAGCTTGGACAAGATGGCCTTTGGGAGTCCTCCCAAAGCTATGTTTCTATGAAACTTCATACTACAATGCAACTCTTCTTGCTCCTCTTTCTTTCTCGCTCTCTCCATGAAGAGTAGAACTTTTACTGCAAAGGCTAATCCACCACTGTATCCCCTAAAGCAGTGTCATTGAAACCTTAGCTGCTGACACACAAAGCTAATTAATTGATTAATGTTGTTATCAGAGTGGGCTCACCTTCTGAAATTTCTTCTGATCAGGGCACTAATTTTATAACATCATTGTTAAATGAGGTGTGCAGCCTTTTAAAAATTCCCCTTCCGTGATCACAGCTCCCTATCAGGTGGAAAACAGATGGGCTCTCAGAGTAGTTTAATCAAACGCTTAAGCAGATGCTTGGGAAAATTAATCAGCACTGAACCAAAACACTGGGATAAATGGTTACCTTTGTTTTCTTTGCCATTTGGGAGGTTCCTCGGTCATCAACAGGATACCTGCCTTCCCTTCCCTCCCTCCTTGAAAAGACTCCTCAGATAATGGGAGTGAGGCTGGCGCTCTGCATGATTACTGGAGACTGGAGGCATCATGCTTCCCCATAGAGTGGTTTTAATTATGTTGTCTGCCTATGCAATATGGAGACTTTGGCTCAGTCTTCAGACATGGAGAGATGAGGTATGAAACAAGGAGTGCTAAGAAAGGTTGAAAGAGCTGTGTGTGGCCGCTTTCACACCATATTTTCAAAGTTCTGTGGTACCACTTCAAACAGCTTCCCTCAAAGGATTTTGGGAGCTGCAGAATTGTGGGATTGTGCAGCTTCTTAAGAGTGCAGCGAGTTGTTAGGAGACCCCATTCCTATCCCAGAGCTACAATTCCCTGAGACATTTAATGATCAACCCGTCTTCACAGGGAACTGTAGCTCTGCCAATGGAATAGGGGTCTCCTAATGACTCTCAGCTTGCTTAACAAACTACAGCTCCCAGAATCCTTTGGGAGAAGCCATGGCTATGCTATTGGTAGCATAGTGCTCTGAGTGTATGGTGTGAATGTGGTCTATGCTTAGCCTCAAGAAAGATGACTTGGTTGCCAGAGTGCAGGTGGATGATTTGTTGTTGTTGTTTAGTCGTTTAGTCGTGTCCGACTCTTCGTGATCCCATGGACCAGAGAACGCCAGGCACCTCTGTCCTCCACTGCCTCCCGCAGTTTGGTCAAACTCATGCTGGTAACCTCGAAAACACTATCCAACCATCTCGTCCTCTGCCGTCCCCTTCTCCTTGTGCCCTCCATCTTTCCCAACATCAGGGTCTTCTCCAGGGAGTCGTCTCTTCTCATGAGGTGGCCAAAGTACTGGAGCCTCAGCTTCACAATCTGTCCTTCCAGTGAGCACTCAGGGTTGATTTCCTTCAGTATGGAGAGGTTTGATCTTCTTGCAGTCCATGGGACTCTCAAGAGTCTCCTCCAGCACCATAATTCAAAAGCATCAATTCTTCGGCGATCAGCCTTCTTTATGGTCCAGCTCTCACTTCCATACATCACTACTGGGAAAACCATAGCTTTAACTATACGAACCTTTGTTGGCAAGGTGATGTCTCTACTTCTCAAGATGCTGTCTAGGCCTGTCATTGCCCTTCTCCCAAGAAGCAGGCGTCTTTTAATTTCGTGGCTGCTGTCACCATCTGCAGTGATCATTGAGCCCAAGAAAGTAAAATCTCTTACTACCTCCATTTCTTCCCCTTCTATTTGCCAGGAGGTGATGGGACCAGTGGCCATGATCTTCGTTTTTTTGATGTTGAGCTTCAGACCATATTTTGCGCTCTCCTCTTTCACCCTCATTAAAAGGTTCTTTAATCCCTCCTGCACTTTCTGCCATCAAGGTTGTGTCATCTGCATATCTGAGGTTGTTGATATTTCTTCCGGCAATCTTAATTCCGGCTAGGGATTCATCCAGCCCAGCCTTTCGCATGATGAATTCTGCATATAAGTTAAATAAGCAGGGAGACAAAATACAGCCTTGTCGTACTCCTTTCCCAATTTTGAACCAATCAGTTGTTCCATATCCAGTTCTAACTGTAGCTTCTTGTCCCACATAGAGATTTCTCAGGAGACAGATGAGGTGATCTGGCACTCCCATTTCTTTAAGAACTTGCCATAGTTTGCTGTGGTCGACACAGTCAAAGGCTTTTGCATAGTCAATGAAGCAGAAGTAGATGTCTTTCTGGAACTCTCTAGCTTTCTCCATAATCCAGCGCATGTTTGCAATTTGGTCTCTGGTTCCTCTGCCTGTTCTAAATCCAGCTTGCACTTCTGGGAGTTCTCGGTCCACATACTGCTTGAGCCTTCCTTGTAGAATTTTAAGCATAACCTTGCTAGCGTGTGAAATGAGTGCAATTGTGCGGTAGTTGGAGCATTCTTTGGCACTGCCCTTCTTTGGGATTGGGATGTAGACTGATCTTCTCCAATCTTCTGGCCACTGCTGAGTTTTCCAAACTTGCTGGCATATTGAGTGTAGCACCTTAACAGCATCATCTTTTAAAATTTTAAATAGTTCAGCTGGAATACCATCACTTCCATTGGCCTTGTTATTTGCAGTGCTTTCTAAGGCTCATTTGACTTCACTTTCCAGGATGTCTGGCTCAAGGTCAGCAACCACACTACCTGGGGTATACGAGACATCCATTTTTTTCTGGTATAATTCCTCTGTGTATTCTTGCCACCTCTTCTTGATGTCTTCTGCTTCTGTTAGGTCCTTTCCACTTTTGTCCTTTATTATGGAAATCTTTGTACGAAATGTTCCTTTCATATCTCCAATTTTCTTGAACAGATCTCTGGTTCTTCCCATTCTGTTGCTTTCCTCTATTTCTTTGCATTGCTCGTTTAAGAAGGTCTTCTTGTCTCTCCTTGCTATTCTTTGGAAATCTGCATTCAATTTCCTGTATCTTTCACCATCTCCCTCGCATTTTGCTTGCCTTCTCTCCCCCGCTATTTGTAAGGCCTCATTGGACAGCCACTTTGCTTTCTTGCATTTCCTTTTCATTGGGATGGTTTTCGTTGCTACCTCCTGTATAATGTTACGAGCCTCCATCCATAGTTCTTCAGGCATTTTGTCCACCAAATCTAAATCCTTAAACCTGTTCCTCACTTCCACTGTGTATTCATAAGGGATTTGACTTAGATTGTATCTTACCGGCCCAGTGGTTTTTCCTACTTTCTTCAGTTTAAGCTTGAATTTTGCTATAAGAAGCTGATGATCTGAGCCACAGTCAGCTCCAGGTCTTGTTTTTGCTGACTGTATAGAGCTTCTCCATCTTTGGCTGCAGAGAATATAATCAATCTGATTTCGATGCTGCCCATCTGGTGATGTCCATGTGTAGAGTCGTCTCTTGTGTTGTTGGAAAAGCGTGTTTGTGATGACCAGCTTGTTCTCTTGACAGAACTCTATTAGCCTTTGCCCTGCTTCGTTTTGATCTCCAAGGCCAAACTTGCCTGTTGTTCCTTTTATCTCTTGACTCCCTACTTTAGCATTCCAATCTCCTATAATGAGAAGAACATCCTTCTTTGGTGTCACTTCTATAAGGTCTTGTAAGTCTTCATAGAATTGGTCAATTTCAGTTTCTTCAGCACAAGTAGTTGGTGCATAAACTTGGATTACTGTGATGTTAAAAGGTCTGCCTTGGATTCGTATCGAGATCATTCTATCATTTTTGAGATTGCATCCCAGTACAGCTTTCGCCACTCTTTTGTTGACTATGAGGGCCACTCCATTTCTTTTACTGGTTTCTTGCCCACAGTAGTAGATATGATGGTCATCCGAACTGAATTCACCCATTCCCGTCCATTTTAGTTCACTGATGCCCAGGATGTCAATATTTATTCTTGCCATCTCATTTTTGACCACCTCCAACTTACCCAGGTTCATGGTTCTTACATTCCATGTTCCTATGCAATATTTTTCTTTACAGCATTGGACTTTCCTTTCGCTTCCAGGCATATCCGCAACTGAGCGTCCTTTCGGCTTTGGCCCAGCCGCTTCATCAGCTCTGGATCTACTTGTACTTGCCCTCCACTCTTCCCAGTAGCATGTTGGACGCCTTCCGACCTGAGGGGCTCATCTTCCAGCGTCATATCTTTTATATGCCTGTTGTCTTTGTCCATGGAGTTTTCTTGGCAGGGATACTGGAGTGGCTTGCCGGTTCCTCCTCCAGGTGGATCACGTTTGGTCAAAACTCTCCACTATGACCTGTTCATCCTGGGTGCCCTGCTCGGCATAGTTCATAGCTTCTCTGAGTTCTTCAAGCCCCTTTGCCACGGCAAGGCAGTGATCCATGAAGGGGAGGTGGATGATAGCACTCTCCAAATCCCTGATCAAAGAGGCCAAAGGCTTATTCTCTGCTGTGACACAGGGAAGGACTACATCCAACACCTAATACCTACACTGAGGATTCTTGCAGTGAGAAATGGACAGAGGGAGCACAATTCTGATAGTCCTCTTAGATCTCCCATTAGCATTTGATACCATCAGGCATTGCACCCTTCTGGGCTGTCACACTGGTTTGGGTCTGAGAGGCACAGACTATTACTGGGAAGATTCTGGGTTCCGCACACCACACTTTTCAGGTATATGTAGTCCAGAATGCTAAAAGCAACCAATTCATCACAAAAAAGATAATGGCTGCACAGTTTTATGTGCACAAATTATGCATAATTTCCTGAACGGTATGGAATTGTTTAGGGATAATTTCTCTCCTTCTCATGAATCATGTGTAACCTCTCATCCTCTCTCTAACTCACTCAAATATTCAAAGATTGTCCAATTATTTCCAGAAAATGAAGATAGCGGGGGTGGGGTGGGGGATGCAGTTCTTTCTCGGCAGGAATGCTACTCCATCAAACAGGGACAGCCACACTACAAGTCCTGAAAACAAAACTTCCAATGTAGTCATGGCACTATACAAATAGTAGAACCACATTTGGAATACTTATAATACTTATAATAAAATGAGAAGAGCTTGCTGAATCAGGCCAATGGCCCATCTAGTCCAGCATCCTGTTCTCACAGTGGCCAACCAGATGCCTGTGGGAAACCTGCAAGTAGAATTCAAGCACGAGAACATTCTCCGTTCCTGTGGTTTCTAGCAACTGGAATTCAGAAGTGTCTCTATCTCCAGCTCTGGAGACAGAGCTGAGCCATCATGGCTAGCAGATGCTGATAACAGTCTCCTCCATGAATTTGTCTAGTTCTCTTTTAAAGCCATCTAGGTTGGCAGCAGAGACATAACCTTGCCGACAAAGGCCCGTATAGTTAAAGCCATGGTTTTCCCAGTAGTGATGTATGGAAATGAGAGCTGGACCATAAAGAAGGCTGATCGCCGAAGAATTGATGCTTTTGAATTATGGTGCTGGAGGAGACTCTTGAGAGTCCCATGGACTGCAAGAAGATCAAACCGATCCATTCTTAAGGAAATCAGTCCTGAGTGCTCACTGGAAGGACAGATCGTGAAGATGAGGCTCCAATACTTTGGCCACCTCATGAGAAGAGAAGACTCCCTGGAAAAGACCCTGATGTTGTGAAAGATGGAAGGCACAAGGAGAAGGGGATGACAGAGGATGAGATGGTTGGACAGTGTTCTCGAAGCTAGGAAGCTACGAAAAGTAGGACATGACTAAATGACTAAATGACTAAATAACAACAACAAACAAACAACAACAGGTTGGCAGCCACCACTTCCTCCTGTGGGAGCGAGTTCCACAGTGAGTAGAATGCTGGACTAGACATGGCTTTTGTTTGATCAATACAGGTTCTTCTTAGGTACTTGTGGGTCAGGACAACCTCATAAGCACATGAGAATAGCTTTGCTGAATCATGCCAAAGGCCCAACTAATCCAACATCCTGTTCCTGCAGAAGCCAACCATGGGAAGCTCACAAGTGACACCTGAAAGCAACAGTGTTCTCCCCACCTAATATTCCCAGCAGCCAGCTTTCAGAGGCATACTACCTACAACAGTAGGCTCCTTTAAAGCCATCCAAGTTGGTGGCCATCACCACTTCTTATGACAGCAAATTCCGTCATTCAACTATGGAGTGTACTTTCTTTTGTACCTCCAGAGACTGGAAATCACCCTGGCACATGCCACACTACCTGTTAACTCTTCCTGCAAATAGAACCATTGAGCTTTTAAAAACCCATGCCTTTTATAGCACAGAGAAAACTGCAAGAGATGGGTTTGAAAATCTTCCACCCTGCTCTTTCCCTCCTCTCTTTCTTTTTTATGGCCCTGGATTGCATTTTGCTCAGTGACACTTTATGACTTCTGCACCTAAGAGCCTATCGCCTTCATGCTGAATTATCCTGGAAGAACTCCTTTCCTGCCCACATATAGCTCAACACAGTGGGCAGAGTGCAGAGACGTTCTTAATGGCCTGATCTAATTGCAGAATTCAGCTGTCCCACTTCTTTTATATATGCCCAGAAAAGTTATCCCTCTAGCATTTTTTTAGCATAACCGTGGCTCCCAGATTAATATCTGCATTAAAAGCACCTGCCATCTTCCCCTCGCCAATATAATTTTTCACAGAAACAACCTTCAGAAGTCGCTGGAAATTTCCTTGTGGTACAAAGCCATAAATGCTTGCAGATATGAACCTGAGTATAGTTTATGGTGATTAAATCATGAAATAGGAAGGGTCCATTTTGTTTCCCCCAACACTCTTGCTGTAATTTGAAACAGACAAAACTAATAGCAAATAATATTTATGCCTCAATTGGCTTCAGGACTTTGACGATCTTGTTAATATCTCTCTCGCCAACAGTCCTGGGTAATCTGGAATGCCACTTTGTCATTTCCTTTCCCTGTTGCATCCAAGGAAGAACTGCATCAATCTGAAAATTGCATATCAGCTATTGCATGAAAGTGTACTGAGGATATGAGGCCAGGGTAGCAAGCAAGCAAGCAAGCAGGGTAGAAATGCATGTGAAAAGAAACAGGGTGGTTTCCACCCTGCAGCCTATCCCTTTCATTCTACCTAGTTTCTCCTCCAACCATGTCACTTCTGGAATGTTACAGATAGGTAGCCGTGTTGGTCTGCCATAGTCAAAACAAAACAAAATTCCTTCCAGTAGCACCTTAAAGACCAACTAAGTCAATTCTTGGTATGAGCTTTCGTGTGCATGCACACTTCTTCAGATACACTGAAACAGAAGTTTCCAGACCCTTCTATATAGTGAGAAGGTGGGGAGGGGTATTACTCAGAAGGCTGGTGGGAATGGGTGATTGGCAGATAGCTGTAATTCAGCAGCTTCTCTTTCCAGTCTATTTCTGAAATTCCTTTGTAGTAAAACAGCTACTTTGAGATCTTGTATAGAATGTCCTGGGAGATTGAAGTGTTCTCCTACTGGTTTCTCTGGTTTCTCTGTCTTGTGATTCCTGATGTCCGATTTATGTCCGTTTATTCTTTGGCGTAAGGTCTGGCCTGTTTGTCCAATATAGAGAGCTGAAGGACACTGTTGGCATTTGATGGCATACACAATGTTAGACGATGAGCAATTAAATAGTCCCGAGATGGTATGTGTGATGTTGTTGGGGCCAGTAATGGTGTTGTCCGGGTGTATGTGGCAGCAAAGTTGGCATCTGGGTTTATTGCAGGCTCTGGTGCCAGTGTCCGTGTTAGGTCTGGTTGTAGTGTTATTGTGGGTTAGGAGTTGTTTAAGACTGGGTGGATGTCTGTAGGCAATGAAAGGTCTTCCTCCCAGAGCTTGAGAAAGAGAACTGTCATTGTCAGAGAAACCAGTAGGAGAACACTTCAATCTCCCAGGACATTCTATACAAGATCTCAAAGTAGCTGTTTTACTACAAAGGAATTTCAGAAATAGACTGGAAAGAGAAGCTGCTGAATTACAACTTATCACCAAACTTAAAACCATGGAGAAACCTGGTCTGAACAAAGACCTTGGATTCTTATCTCATTATACATGACAAAGCCATTTTTCACCTTCTCACCCCTTGCTTTTTCCTTTAAGACCTATTGCAGTCGTTAAGAGTCGTCAACAGGCTCATCACAGCTATCTGCCAATCACCCATTCCCACCAGCCTTCTGAGTAATACCCCTCCCCACCTTCTCACTATATAGAAGGGTCTGGTGACTTCTGTCTCAGTGTATCTGAAGAAGTGTGCATGCACACGAAAGCTCATACCAAGAACTGACTTAGTTGGTCTTTAAGGTGCTACTGGAAGGAATTTTTGTTTTGTTTTGACTTCTGGAATGGATTGCCCTTATTGCCTTTGGCTAACTGAGAGTTACCTTCACAGTCAGAGGTAGCATGCTTCTGAATACCAGCTGCTAGGACTTGTCAATGGGGAGAGTGCTGTTGGATGGTTGGCCACTAGAAAAACAGCATGCTCAGCTGGATGAACCTTTGATGTGATCCAGCAAACTCTACTTGAGCATCGCTGGACAGAGATGCAAGGGAACGCCATGCTCACAACCTCTCACAAAATATGATATTATTTTATTCATAAGAATGATAAGCAAGCAAGTCAAGGTCCAAGCGTCCATTGAGGACTCCCTTCCAACCCTGATAGGCTTCACGGAACATGGACCAAGCAGCACAACTGTATTTGGGTGGTTCTGAGATGCCCAGTAACCATCCATCAGGAAGCAGCTGCTGGCAGCAATGTCATCAGGTCCTAATTATTCCGAAGCTGCCATACTCTGACCACCAGCTCATCTATGTAGTTGAGTAATGTCTTCACTGACTGCTAGTGTAGGGTTACCAGACATCCCCAGTTCCCGGGGACAGTCCCCAGATATGCAAATCTGTCCCTGGGAAACATGGCAGCAGGAGCCTCAGCAGCCCAGAGCCAGCCTGGTAGCGTAGTTGGCTCTGGTTGGCTTCAGGAGCTGCTCGCTGCTCGCTACCGCCGCCACTGCCGAAGGAGAACCGGGGACATTCAGTGGTACAGATATCCCCCTTCCCCCTTTGTTTTGACAGATCGAGGGAGACTCGGGTGTTGCGGGTGGGTGGCCATTGCCCAGGTGCAAGGTGCACGGTTTCTCTGTCAGGCAAGGTACAAAGCCCTTCTTTCGCACCCTGTGAAACATAAATGCACAGATTTATTTTTTTTTAAAAAAACCTGGGCAACGGCTGCCTGCCCATGACTTCAGAGCCTCCCCTGATGAGTCAAAACAAAGGAGGAAGGGGGAGGAGATTGGGGGAGGCTCGGGAGTCACAGGCGGGCGGCGCGCCATTGCCCAGTTTTTTTGAAACTCTGCACATTTATGTTTCACAGGGTGCGAAAGAAGGGCCTTGCACCTTTATACAATATGCATGTGTTCTTGAGCCCAGGATCTTTTGCCTCACCATCCCCACTACTGACTCCCTGTTGCTACTCAGCTTCCAAAAAAAGAGAGAGAAAAGTCCCCCCAAATCACTGGAAAAAAATCTGGTAACCATATGCTAGTGATCCTTTTCAGAAAGGGAGACTTTCCTAGTCCTACCAAAAGATGCTGGGAATTGAACATGAGGCCTTTTGCATGAAAAGCAGATGCTCTACCACTGAGCTACGGTCCTTCTGTCTAGCTGTGGCCCTTCCACCTAGCTACAACGTTTCATTGGATTCACTCCCTGGCTGGTTGAGAATACAAGAAGAGCCTGATGGATCAGACTAATGGTTTGTCTGGTCCAGCATCCTGTTCTCACAGTGGCCAAACAGATGCCTATGGGAAATGAGCAAGGAGGATTTGAATGCAAGAACACTCTCGCTGTCTGTGGCTTCTAGCAGCTGGCATTCAGAAGCATTGCTGCCTCCAATGGGGGTGGCAGAGTTTTGGGTTAGGACTTTGGCTTAATTGCTTTGACGGTCTAGATCTTCTGTACTTGCTTCTGGGAACTGATATCAGCTTGTCTGGACCGCATTCTCACCCTGCTCCTAATAGAATTGCCTACAAGACATCTTCCCCTTCCCCTGTTGTCCTCTCAACCTGCTACTTGTCCACATATTAGGACAGGAATGAATAAGCTTCATCCATCCAGATATAGTTGGACATTCCCTGACCACCGGCCATGTTGGCTGAGACTGCTGAGCCATGGAGTCCAACAGCAACTAGAGGACCACAGGAGGAAGGTGGGCAGCAAGGCTGGGGAGAAGATAATCAGCTGCCTAGGTTCCTAGTGCATTGGTAAGTTTAAAGCGCAACACAGATTTCTGCAACCCTAATTCTGGTATATGCGAAGTCTGAACCCTACAAGGAGCATGAGAGTCAAGCCAGATTCAAACCACATTATCTCCTTCTCACATTTCTGGCACTCTTTCTTTACAGAAACTCCTTTGCCTTCTTTCCACAAGAGTGTTTTACAAAGCTGAGGCTATATAAGTTGTAGTTTATGATTTGCCTTTCAGGCAAGCAGTGCACCAATTAAATGATGGCAAAGTAAAGGAGCACGGGGGTCCTCTCTCTGTAGCAAGGTGTTGCATGAAATGCAGATAAACAATACCAGAGCATTTTATTGTCCATGGTGTTTTTCTATTTACCAGGACAAAATGAGAAGCATTCATTCTCACTGGGAAATTTATGGGCATTAGGCATTTAGATAACCAGGTCACGTAGGGAATCTTTCGAGCCTCCTATAAGGGGCTTGACATGCACCTTAATTTCTTCTTTTTATGTGAATGTTCGTTGGTAATTTGAATAGACCTGTATTTTCTCCGCTTGCATTTTCTGGCTGGCTGCACTTAAAAAGGAGCAGAGATAATGACAACAAGAGATGGTGTGAAGACTGTCATGAGGGCAAGATCCTCAAAAGCACCAACAGTAGGATGGAGAAGAAAGTCACCTCAGTTTGTATCATCATCATTGATTTATTAATTGTCTTCTAAATGATAATGATAATAATAATAATAATAATAATAATAATAATAATAATAATAATAATAATAATAATAATTTTTTATTATTTATACCCCGTCCATCTGGCTGAGTTTCCCCAACCACTCTGGGCGGCTCCCAATCAAGTGTTAAAAACAGTACAGCATTAAATATTAAAAACTTCCCTGAACAGGGCTGCCTTCAGATGTCTTTTAAAGAGAAGATAGCTGCTTATTTCCTTCACATCTGAAGGGAGGGTATTCCACAGGGTGGGCACCACTACCGAGAAAGCCCTCTGTCTAGTTCCGTGTAACCTCACTTCTTGCAATGAGGGAACTGCCAGAAGGCCCTCGACACTGGATCTCAGTGTCCGGGCTGAACGATGGAGGTGGAAACGCTCCTTCAGGTATACAGGACCGAGGCAGTTTAGGGCTTTAAAGGTCAGCACCAACACTTTGAATTGTGCTCGGAAACGTACTGGGAGCCAATGCAGATCTCACAGAACCGGTGTTATGTGGTCCCGGCAGCCACTCCCAGTAACCAGTCTAGCTGCTGCATTCTAGTTTAGTTGCAGTGTCCGGATCACCTTCAAAGGTAGCCCCACATAGAGCACATTGCAGTAGTCTAAGCGGGAGATAACCAGGGCATGCACCACTCTGGCAAGACTGTCTGTGGGCAGGTAGTGTCTTAGCCTGCGTACCAGGTGGAGCTGATAGACAGCCACCCTGGACACAGAATTGACCTGCACCTCCATGGACAGCTGTGAGTCCAAAATGACTCCCAGGCTGCACACCTGGTCCTTCAGGGGCACAGTTACCCCATTCAGGACCAGGGAGTCCTCCATACCTGCCTGCCTCCTGTCCCCCCAAAACAGTACTTCTGTCTTGTCAGGATTCAACCTCAATCTGTGAACCGCTATCCATCCTCCAATTGCCTCCAGGCACTCACTGCCTTCACTGGTTCTGTTTTAAAAGAGAGGTAGAGCTGGGTGTCATCTGCATACTGATGAACACCCAGCCCAAACTAGCATCTCAAGGCAATTTATACATAAGATAATTAAAAACAGGTTTTTTAATATAATAAAAAGCACAAAAAACAACACACACGAACACCACCCTAACATGCAGACATTCATAGCATACAGCTCGGAAAGCCTATGGGGGGGGGGATACCTTCAATTAATTTCCAGAAAGTGCAGATAGTGGGCACCCACAGAACCAAGACAACTGCACTAAAAGCCCTGCTCTGTGTGACTGCATAGCGGGCCTCTGAGAACTTTGGAAGCTGCAGGAGAAACTCTCCTACGGACCACAGTGAAACTCCATAATTCCCACTTGCGGTAATGATATGCACACCAGAACACCATAGAATTGTGTAAAAGCATTGTGACATCCGCAGTTTTATTTTCAATAGATTTTCCTAATGCACCCTTTGCTTGGAATTTGTTTTTTTCCACAAAATAAGGGTACATTAGGAAAATCTATTGAAAATAAAACTGCGGATGTCACAATGCTTTTACACAATTCTGCGGTTCCTTAAATTTATTTTTTAATATCTTCTGCCTATCCAAATTCATTTATAAAATTCATCTTATAAAACTGCAGGTTATTACAATAACCCTGCTAATGTTTTGGTCTGTTTACAATTTATCCGTAAATATTCAACAAACCATTTCAAATTTTTTGTAAAAAGTTTATTATCTTGATTTCTTATTCTTCCAGTAAGTTTCACCATTATTGCATATTCCAAAGGTTTTGTATCCATTCTTCCTTTACTGGGACTTCTGCTTCTTTCCATTTTGGGGCAAGTAAAAAAAACCAAAACAAAAAACAGTCACCAGTTCAGATCCCATATGGATATATACAAAATAAAGATATACTTCACTTTTTACCTGTTTACATTGAATTGCATTTGGGTTTCCTCAGCCACTCTGGGCAGCTTCCAGCAAAATATTAAAAGCACAATAAAACATCAAACATTAAAAGCTTCCCTAAACAGGGCTGCCTTCAGATGTCTTCTAAAAGTCATAGTTGTTTATTTCCTTGACATCTGATGGGATGGGGTTCCACAGGGCAGGTGCCACAACTAAGCAGGCCCTCTACCTGGTTCCCTGTAACTTTGCTTCTCACATTGAGTGAACCATCAGAAGGCCCTTGGAGTTGGACCCTAGTGTCCGGGCTGAACGATTAGGGTTGTTTTAAGAACCATGAATAATTATCATCAAGAAACTTCACCACCTCATGGCTCACCCCAACGCTAGATCGTTTAATAACAACTTAAAAAGCATAGTTCCCAATGCCAGTCCTACGGGCATTCTACTTTCTACAAACTAAATAAGGAATATAGTCTACAGAAATTATTTTGCTGTAATTGTCAAATGCTTTTGCAGCCCACGCAATACACTCAAGCCTGACAATGAAATGGCTCAAGTGTGTTATCTTTACATAGGCTACTTTATTTTGACTGTAAAAAAAAGGTAAACCAATTACAGCCAAGTGAATTACATTGCTTTGTGCGTCTCCATTCATCCTTTACACAACACTTGGTAAAATAGGAAGAATAAATGACACTGAGGTTATTTTTCAGTGAAACAGGGTTATTACAGAGTTTAAAATCAATGGAGGACAGGATTGGGACAAATAGCAGCAGTGACACATTCTTTTACTAGTCTGGCTATTGTGCTCCAGGAATGTTACCTCAAATTTCAGATCCATTTTTTGTTGTTGTTTTGGCTGGTGGTTAGAGGCATTGTAGCTAGGAGGACTTTCAAACAAAAATTTGAAAAAAGCCAAGAAAGTATTCTTTCTGACCTAGAAGTTAAGCCACTGATTCCCTACCTTTGCCAGAAGGCAAAGGCATTGTGGTTGACAGAAATGAAGAAGAGGCAGGGCAAGGATTGTTAATGAATGCAAGCTTCAGAGCTGGCCCTACTGTGAGACACAGTGAGGCAAGTGTCTTGGGCAGCAGATACTATTAGGCGGCAGCGGCAGCGGCGGCGGCAGCAGCAGCAGCAGCAGCAGTAGCCTCTCACCCATTTCTCTTCAGACTGTGGGATGTAATCCACTGGGAGTAGTCAAATACAACATCCCTTGTAATGCTAGAGAAGACATGTGGGGGAATGTTTGGTCCAGTCAGCTGAAAGCTTCCTGTTTCCTCCTGGCTGGAGCATCCTTCCTTTGCACTAGAGGTGGGCATGACCTTACCTGTCCAAGTAACAAAAGGACAAGGCATGCTGCCACTCTCTCTCTTTTGCACTTCCTCCTTCATTGGACCAGGTTCTTAGCTAGAAATGCTCTGCTAGCTCTCAGCTAGCAGAAGCACTGGGATCATACCCCCATATGGGGTAGATCCATCTGTACATATTTGTAACTAAGTCTGCCTTCAGGGATCCAACTGTGAATTGATGTGAGTAAACTTCTTTTATTGCCTTTAAATAAGATTGTTGTGTCTTTATTCTTTTAAGAGGGAACTTACCAGGAACATACAATTCAAGACTGAATTGTATGATACTGAGAGCCTTACACAAGCCTGCAACCAGCTATCTGCTGAGCATGTTAGAAGGGGAATGTAAACTCTGCTAAGTAAAGAAACTTGCTAGCGCAAGTTAGGAAGGATATTTTTTAAAAAATGTATTCTCTCCTGCCTCCCTGAACATTCCCACACAGACCCCACAGGAGTGCATGGGATACTGCACTCATCCATCCTATCTTCCTCCATAATGCTCTATGTACAGAGGATATGATGCTTGGAGATGGCTTGAACTGCAACTAAATTTCTCTAGATTACAGATTAGTAGTTCAAGTATATAAAACAGACACTGCTGCAATCCTCTCCACACTTACTTGGGGACTCAATGGAGCTTACTCCTGAAGAGCTAATCATGGGATTGTGCTGTCATTATTCCTGCAACTGTTGCTTGTTATCCGTCTCAGCTATTGTCACATAGTCACTGATGGCCCTCTTTTGTCAAACTGTAGCTCTGATGAGATAGGACAGGGTCCCACAACCATTACTTTCTGAAAACAACTGAAGATATTTTTTTTATTTCAACCAGCTTTTCCAGTTGAATGAAATGGTCCCCGCATTAGATATTTATTTTGTCTTGTTTAGCTATATTCCCCCCACCCTACTTTTAAAAACTATTTTTAGCTGTTTTGTGCTATAATAGTACATAACCTTGAGATGAATGTAAAAGTCATTATTATTACATACCTTCCAACATTTCTCTGATGAAAATAGAGACATCCTGTTCTACATCGCAAAACTTCTCCTGCATTTGATATCGCTGAACACCTAGACGTTATATACACATTGACACTGGTAACCTTGAGCCAATTGCAACCTCTTCACTAAACCCATCTCATGGGATTGTTGTAAAGAATAAATGTGCAAAGGAAGGGATCGTGCACAACACCTTCCAAAGATAAATGGAATGAAATAAAATTTTAGCTGTAAGCTGTGTTGAGTCTCTGTCAGGGAAAAAGGTGGAGGAGGAGGAGGAGGAGGAGGATGACGATGACGATGATGATGACAACGGCAACAACGACAATGACAACGACAACAACTGTGAAAATGCTCAGGAACATATCAGAGTAAATCCTATTGAACTCAGTGGGACTTAGTTCTGAGTAAAAATGCTTAGGATTGCAGCATAAAGCTGCAGTCTCTTTACCCAGTTAAGCTCCATTGAGTAAAGTGGGACTTACTTCTGAGTAGACAATAAATGAATCCACGCTCCCTGCATTTCCTGGCTGGCTGCTGAAGCACCGCAATTCAATAATTTAAAGTGGATTGGTGACCTTTTCCTTCCAAATTTTAGGAAGGGCTTTGTATGACAGCGTCACAATTTCCTTCATTTGGTGCAGGTATTTTACTTTCAGGAAAAACAGGACTCTGCTTTTTGCACGCACACCACTTTTAATTGTTCTCTGAAACATGGAGGGGAGGAAAAAGGAAAACCAGGACATTCCAGGATCAAATCTGAAACCGGGACAGCTTCTGTAACTCTGGGACTGTCCCTGGAAAATAGGGACACTTGGGGGGGGTATGTTATTGTTATTATTAAAAGGTAAAGGTACCCCTGCCCATACGGGCCAGTCTTGCCAGACTCTAGGGTTGTGCACTCATCTCACTCTATAGGCCGGGAGCCAGCGCTGTCCGCAGACACTTCCGGGTCACATGGTCAGCGTGACAAGCTACATCTGGCGAGCCAGCGCAGCACACGGAACGCCATTTACCTTCCTGCTGTTAAGCGGTCCCTATTTATCTACTTGCACCTGGGGGTGCTTTCGAACTGCTAGGTTGGCAGGTGCTGGGACCGAACGACGGGAGCGCACCCCGCCGTGGGGATTCGAACCGCCGACCATGCGATCGGCAAGTCCTAGGCGCTGTGGGTAAAGCCACCCACGTCCCTTCATTATTATTATTACTGAAACATTAACAACAACAATGGGAAAGCTAGCCTCTGGTGTCATTTTCAACACCCATTCCTCATCTGCATTGTTGTTTTTCCACCATCGCTGCTATTATTAAAATAAAATTAAAAATTAAAAATCCACAAATTCACAAATACTGTTTTCATTTTATTGTGATCCTTTACCCCTGCTGGATTTCAGTGATTGCATCCACGGGAGTAAGAGAACATCTTTGAAGAAAATGCACAGCGAGTTGCCTGCAAACTCAAACCATATTATTTTAATAAACATCTGTATATGCCAATTTATATTCTTGCTCCTAAATTATGTATCATTTTAGTTTGGTCAGTAAATGCTAAAGAAAAGCTTACAGCCTCAAATATTTATGATGCATGTAAAATATTGATAGGAAGTCTTAAGTGAATTAAAATAAGGAAATGTATTTATGGTATCCTTGCCATCCACAAAGGTTCTGTCCCAGAGAAGCTGGGCTGATTTAATGAAGGATCTTGCATTACTAATGATGCAGTCCTATGCAGATTTACCTGGGAATAATCCCATTGAACTCATAGGGACTTACTTCCAAGTAAACATGGAGACAATCTGGCTACAAAGCTATAATTCTTTCCCAATTTACTCGGAGTAAACAAATGTTTATTTATTTGAAAATAGGAAGAAGTCTCAAGGGTGGGCTTACGGATATATTTGCCTCTTTATTCCTCCCCCACTCTTCCCAGTCTGATGCCAGTTTACAAATGACCTTTCTGGAAAACAGAATGACTAACTATATGTGCAGGAAAGTTATGTCATCAAATCTAGTTTATGTTTTCAATATTTCTTCCAAAATCAGAAGTAGGCAGGTTAATAAAATTGTCCCTAGTAACATTACACCCATGAAATAAGATCATGAAAAAATGTTTTGATTTGAAAATACTTGTTTTGACTGAACTTTGGAGAACATTTTAAAATCTGGTCATTTTCAAAAAAATGTATTATTCTATTTTTTAAAAAATGAAAGTAAAAGAATTAGAGTATAACCCTGACTATTTCTTCTCAGAAAAACATGAGAAATGATTGCTGGATCTGGCCAATAGCCCATACAGTCAGGCATCCTGGTCAAACAGATGTCTGTGGGAAGCATGCAAAGAGGATCTGAGCACAACTGCAGACTCTCCTTTCCAGCAACAGGCATATGGCATCCAGGACCGGAGGTAGAACATAAACACCCTAGTTGGTAGCCATCAATAGCGTTCTCCTCCATGAATTTGTCTAAACCTTCTTTAAAGCCATCCAAGTTGGCAGGCAACCCCTGGCTCTTGGGGGAGTGAGTGCCATAGTTTAAATATGTGTTCTGCCAATACAGTGGTATCTCGGGTTACATACGCTTCAGGTTACATACACTTCCCAGAACTCCACTAACCCAAAAATAATGCTTCAGGTTAAGAACTTTGCTTCAGGATGAGAACAGAAATCATGCTCCAGCGGCACAGCAGCAGCAGGAGGTCCCATTAACCAAAATGGTGCTTCAGGTTAAGAACAGTTTCAGGTTAAGTACGGACCTCTGGAACAAATTAAGTACTTAACCCGAGGTACCACTGTAACTTATTTGTTTTGTCTGTCTTGATCCCTGGCCCATAGCTGTCAACTTTTACCTTTTCTTGCAAGGACTCCTATTTGGAATAAGGGAATTTCCCTTAAAAAAGGGAAAACATTGACAGCTATGCCCCGGCCTCTCCAGGAAAGGCTGGGTAAAGCCTCCTGTATGAAACTCTGGAGAGCTACTTGGAGTGTGTGTAGATCGAGGATATCCAATGCAGTGCTCTCCAGATAATATTGTACTATAACTCCCATCATCTCCAGCCAGCAGGGCCAATGATTAGGTTTGGGGAGTTGTTGTTCAACCCAGGGGCATCTTACCCATAGAGGTTAGTGGCGTGGGGTGCCAGGGTGCCAAGTTATGGAGAGAGCCAGGGAAGAAGCGGAGGCTGGACGCGGTGCCTCCTGGCATCAGCTCGCCACCCTTGCCCACCTCCGCCATGCTGCGCCAAAGCAGCACCACGCCCGGAGCCTCCATATGCCATGGCCACCACTGCATAAAGCAGCCAGCTGAGCTGGGAAGTGCCGCATCCAGCTTCCGCCTCTTCCCCACTGGAGGAGTCACCCTCCAGCTGCTGCCTGCCTCCTCCAGCCCGCTGGCAGCAGCATCCTCCCTAAAAAACTCTGGGAAATGGGCAGGCCGCCAGAGGGAGCTTTGCACCACAGTGCCGGATATGCTTAAGACGGCCCTGGTCCAACCACACCTGGAGGACACTCTGTGGGTTGAACCACAGAGCCTAGGACTTGCCGATCAGAAGGTCAGCGGTTTGAATCCCTGTGATGGGGTGAGCTCCTGTTGCTTGGTTCCTGCTCCAGCCAACCTAGCAGTTTGAAAGCACACCAAAGTGCAAGTAGGTAAATAGGTACTGCTCCGGTGGGAAGGTAAACGGTGTTTCCGTGCGCTGCTCTGGTTCACCAGAAGCAGCTTAGTCCTGCTGGCCACATGACCCGGAAGCTGTATGCCGGCTCCCTTGGCCAATAAAGCGAGATGAGTGCCACAACCCCAGAGTCGGCCACAACTGGACCTAATGGTCAGGGGTCCCTTTACCTTTACTATTAAGTTAGCTTCCTATGTCCTGATATCCACACCCATTGGTGGGCATTTTTCTGACCTTACCTGGGTGTAGACACTTCTAAGTCCATTATGAGCAACAGACAGACTTTACACTTGATCTTAGCCAAAAGGCCGCAGACAGACTTTAACTTTGCTTCTGTGGTTCTCCCTACCTACCTTCTCATTTTTCAATATGTCATATTCCTATCACACTTCCTTGTCTATCTGTCTGCACTTTTCACCTGACATTTGATGGACCTCTTGGCCCCAAATGTGTCCAGCAAGTGCCTCTGCCACTGGGGATGCCCCACATCTCTCCATGCAACTTTCACCTCCACCCTGCAAATCCTTACTCTTCCCAGGGCCTGCTAGAGAGACATTTCGGTGGGTGCTGTGCTTAGGGGGGGGGCATTTGTAAGCATGCAAAAACCCACTTTGAATTAATCAAAACCACCAAATAACAAAAGCTTATAGAACGAGACCTTTGGCTCCATAAATGCTCACCCTCATTAGCCAGACTGGCGATAGGACATCTAAAGTGGGAATTGCCAATTTGTAGAAACCGCAATGAGAAACAAGACGGCAGCCAATTAAATGTGAATTCTTCAACATTGTTAACTCAAAGGTCACTCAGCTCTTTTTAGGGAGTCATAAATGGAGGATTCGCTACTAATTAGCCACGTTGCCTCGGCTCTCTCATCCTGGCCTTAACGAGCACAACCGTCCAGTGACTTTAAAATGGCATCTTTTGTCGGGAAGATGAAAGACAATGGGAAATGTTTGTTGTTTGAGAAATACAAGGGCAGGGTTGGAGAATTTGACCCCCATATCATGAAATACTATGCTCTAGCAACATGACTCAGACAACGTTAAGCCCCTCTAAACCCCATTGATTTCAGTAGGAATGTTAAGCACATGAATCAACCTCTTGCGCTGGAAACATTGGGAATGGGAGACAGAAATCCTGAGCACATGTACTAGGGAGCAAGCTACTCTGGTCACATGGTGACTTACTTGCATTTAAGCATGCATTCTATTGCACTGTAAAGAAGGATTTGCACACCTAATGCACACCCAAGCATCTACTTCTAGCATCCTTCTCTGTGCACTGATGGCAAGAATTTTGGTGTGACATGTGTGTAGGTCCTATTATTACTGCATAATATGCCCCAGGCAGTGGAAGGCACTATTTATCACCCTTTTATGGTGAAATGTAAGTTGACTCAACCAGGTGGCAAATCAGTTTACAGGGTTTCATTTCGAACTGGTCTAAGTTAATGCTTGCTAACATCAATCTCACAAGCCTACATTACCTCCTTGCCTTTGGACCTATATAGGCCCCAGAAGTTGATTAAGTAAGAATGTGTTGCTTTTTTGGGGGGGGGGAATATCCATTCCTCACTCTCCAATATGTAGATATAATGGTTCTTTTGAAGGATCATTCTAATATCACATATATAGGTCCAAGACCAGCACATTTATCCAATGAGCTTCTACACAACTGCTGTGGACCTCTAGATTTCTGAAAGAGAACTTTCAGTTATGGAACTTCACTGGCACCCATAGTTTGATGTCCAAGTTGAACTCCGTAGTCTCAGGCTTCCACACTGCTACTAAGACAAGAGTTGCTGGAGGTGGTTTCCTGCTGGTTGAATGTGCCAAGTTAAACTCAGATCTCCAACAGCTGGCTGGTGATTTAATTGAAATTAATGGTTCACTGTCTTATTTATTCAACACATTCATGCATAATAATACTTCTGAGTCCATTGCATTTTCTTTAATTGCTAACAATATTTCCTGCTGGTTAGATGGCTTCTTGCGACTGGACTACATAGAAATCTGCCTTCCACTGAATCAGAGGATTGGTCCATCTAGTTCTGTATTGTTTTCACTGGCTAGCAGCAGCTATCCAGGATTTTAGGTAGTAGCCATTCCCATCCCCACCTGGAAACATCAGGGATTGAAACTGTGACCTTCTGCATGCAAATCAGATGTTCTACAATTGAGCCATGACACATGTGCACACACACGTGCGCGCGCGCACACACACACACACACACACACACACACCAGATCTATAATGGGACCCTTCAGATGTTGACAGATTACAACTGCTTGGATTTTTTTCCCCAGAGTGTCAGGGACTGGCAGAGCTCTGAAGAGTGTGTGGTGGCACAGGGGACCAGTAGTGCGACCCAGGAGAGGGGGGCAGCCATTTGTGGGGCTTGGTGGCACCCCATAAAGCAGGAGCCAGGCCAGGGAGAGGAGGAAGAATGAGGACAGTCCAAGATGGAGGAAGGTGCACAGGATGTGACAGAGGAAGAATAAACGATCTGGGTAAGGGAATGGCCCATCTTCCCCTGCCCTGCTGTCTCCTATAAATAGGAGGGGCTTGAAGAGGGAAGAGCAGTGATGACTTCCATGCAAGAAAAGTCTCATATTGTGGGCATGCAACCTGTCAGAGGAGGATATATAAGCAGGAGGAGGGGAGGGCCCCCACTGTCGCTGCAACTACTTTGAAGGGTCCAGACCTGTGAGCAGCTGTCTAGAGGCCAGGGGTGAACAAAGACATCATGACACCCTGAGTGGGGCATCTCTACATAGGGCACATGTGTGGCATCACTACATATGACGCATGCGCCATATGTGGTGAGGCCACACATGCGCTGTACATAGCTGTTTGCCAGTGGTGCCACTCCAGCACCGTATGGACGTTGCCAGGATCCTCTGCTCATGGCTGAAGCCGCGAACGGAGGA
Organism: Podarcis gaigeae; assembly: GCF_964106915.1. NCBI lineage: Eukaryota > Metazoa > Chordata > Lepidosauria > Squamata > Lacertidae > Podarcis > Podarcis gaigeae. The sequence goes on from NC_139685.1 coordinate 72,208,038, forward strand.
TCCTCTACATGCGGCTGTAGCAGCGACGGAGGGATCCCACTGCCGTCCATACGGTGATTGAGTGGTGCCGCTGGCAAACCGCTATGTATAGCGCATGTGCAGCATTGTTACGTACAGCGCGTGCATGTGACGCCACACATGTGCTGTACATAGCGGTTTGCCTCCAGTGCCGGGATCCTCTGCTCGCGGCTGCAGCTACAAATGGAGGATCCTTCACATGTGACTGTGGCAGCATGATGGCTGCTTGCTCCACGGCGGTGGGGCAAGCCCCTGTGGGGTGCCTTCTTGTCACCCTCCCAGACATGGCACTTGGGGAGCACCCCCCCACACACACACCCTGTTGTGACGCCACTGCTAGAGGCTAGAAGACTATGTGTGTGTGGACATCTGGTGCACTGTGGGAGCTGCTGTAAATGCTTCTCTTGTCAATAAAGAGTTAACTCACGGCATGTGCGTTACTTACCTGGAGTGGCAATCTTGGACTCAAGAGTTTGGCAGCTGCCTTAGGTGGTTTTCTATTTGGAGGGATGCTTTGGGCTTCTTGAGCTTGAGGTTCTTCATCTCTGATCTGGAACAAATATCAGGGTAGAAAGACCCCCACACAGGGTTGTTTTGCTCTATAATAAAGGCACATTGGGAAGGCCTATCTATCACATGTTGGGGATTCCTGTGAGAACAAGGTAAAAATATATTTTAAAAAAGAAAAACCTTTTTGCTAACATGATCCAACAAGCCTGCTCTGAGGCACCAGAAATTGAAAAAAAAATGAAACAAAACACTCTGGCATGTTCAAGCTACTCTTTCTTTCTTTTTTCTTTTTCTTTCTAAAAGCTTATCTTTGATTAGGGCCCTCCTAGCATTCTCTTCTCCCTTTCCAGAGAAAGTATAATAAATTAATTCAATTAATTTAAATCTCATGGTATTCCCAGGCCCAATAATGATAATAATAATCCAAAAATGAGGTCTAAAGGGTCTCCACCATGAATTCTCATGAATGCGAAAAAGGCTGCCCCTGCCAACGTTCAGCTTTTATGCCTTTTCCAGCTCAAAATACTCCCTGAACGTTACCATGTAATTAAAGCAAGCCCTTGATGTTTCAGAGAACTCCAACATCATATAACTTTCCTGGGCTCTTTGCACTGTGGGATCTCAGCTTAGCAGTCTACTCATCCTCCTTGTCTCACTGCCCCTGCTCACGCTGTAGCTTTCAAGGTCCTTTAGAGACCCACCAAAATGCAAGATGCCTAAATGTTCTCATTTCAGCTCTGTCTTGCTGCTGCAGTTGTTTTCTTTCAACTTGACTGTGCTTTTGCAGCGTGGGATGGGCAAGAAAGGGGGAGGGAAAATTTTAGACCCAATTTAAGTTATTGTAAGGATTGCCATTTGTTAACTGGGCACTTCAGATGACAAGGCCACTTCTGCCTAAGGTGGAGGTGGGGTTGTGGGCTTCATGGCCCTTCCACATGTGCGGCAGGCAGAGCCTGCCCTGCATGCTGGGGGGGGGGGGATTCCCAGCCGTGTCATCCCCTGGCTGGCCAATCGGGTGGCTCAGGGTGTGCGGCCTGCCCTATTTAAGGCAGGACATGGCCGGGGATCTCCCTCTTTGCCGCCCGCCAATAATTGTGTCATGTGTCATTATTTCCACCTGGGGGGGGGGGGGGACTCGCCACGCAATTCCACTGTTAATAGTGTCCATACGAAGGGAAGTAATAGTTACACTCTATTCTGCCTTGGTCAAACAAATGCCTGGAGTGTTTTGTCCAGGTCTGGGAGTCATAATTTAAGAAGGATATTGATAAGCTGGAACCTGTTCAGAGGAGGACAACCAAGATGATCAAGAGTCTGGAAACCAAGCCTGATAAGGAACCGTTGGGAAAGTTAGGTATGCTTAGCATGAATAAAATGAGACAGAGAGATTATATGAAAGCCATCTTCAAATATCTAAGGGGGAATCACATGGAAGAGGAGAAGGAGAAGGAGAAGGAGAAGGAGAAGGAGAAGGAGAAGGAGAAGGAGAAGGAGAAGGAGAAGACAGAGACTTTGGATTTGATATCCCACTTTATCACTACCCTAAGGGGTCTCAAAGTGGCTAACAAGCTCCTTTCCCTTCTCCCCCCACAACAAACACTCTGCAAGGTGAGTGAGGCTGAGAGAATTGTGACTAGCCCAAGGTCACGCCGCAGCTGCATGTGGAGGAGCAAAGAATCAAACCCAGTTCACCAGATTACGAGTCCACTGCTCTTAACCACTACACCACACTGGGAGCAAGCTTGTCTTCTGCTGCTCTGGAGGGTAAGACCCAAACCAATGGCTTCAAATTACAAGAAAGGAGATTCCAACTAAACACCAGGAACAACTCTCTGATGGTAAGAGTTGCTTGACAGTGGAACCAACTCCTTTTGAACCTCCCTTCACTGGAGTTTTTTAAGCAGGTGTTGGATGTTCATCTGTCTTGGGTGCTTTAGCTGAGATTACTGCATTGCAGGGGGTTGGACCAGATGACTCTAAGTGTCCCTACCAACTCTACAGTTGTATAATTTTATTATTCTAATTAGAGGCTTACTATTGTCATTAGAAACCCCTCCCCCAAAGCCATTGCCTTAATTCATCATGTGGTTGTACTCAATATTCTATACTTAAATTCCAGACTCCCCCAAAAATCCACCCATCAATTCTTGCCTCACTGCAGGGAAAGCTCATTTTTTCTGATGACTGCGCCAGCACAATCTGGTGACTGGGCTGGTTTGGATGACAATAGATGACCTAGAAATCTGCAGCTGGTGGGATACCACTTATACTGGCCTTGATAGCAGCCACACAATGGGATGGAGAGGAGTGTCCAGGAAAATAGAATTTTGTTGAAGCATGAGCAGCCCACGGTGTGGACTGGCTCCACCTTTTCAGAGGACAATCTGAAAGGCTGTCAGAAGATAGTCCTTTGTTTGACAGAGCTGTCTGCTTGAAGAGTTGCTTTGTCCAAATTTAAAGCTACACTGAACAGGTGTACAAGGCATCTGACCACAATCCTCCCCACTATTTAAATTACAGTAAACTGAATTTGATTTTCAATATTAGCATATGTAGGTGGTGGTTGTTTCCTTTTTGCAAATCTGTGTCCCCTTTCATCCTCTTTTTAGGTGCTGCTGAAATGTCCACCTTAATCTGGATCCAAGCCAGACTTGTTTAACTATTATTCTGTCCCTCCAAGTCTTCTTTTCCATGCTATTTATAGTGCTGAAGCAGACTAATGATATATCATCTCTGCCCTTTCAGAAACAGATTGATGGTGCCCATCCCTTGGTAACACCAGTCACCAGCCTTTGCTTCCATTAGTATGCTATTTTTGTAACTCCATGCTCTATTTGATGTGCTGTTCTACAGCATGTAAGGGGTATATCCCACTGACCAATTTGTCATTTCACCAACTCTTGAAGAAATGGAAGGATTGGAGCTTGGATATCCCCCTTTCTTCCTTCAGCACCATCAGATGCTTTTGTACCTCCAATGAAGAAAGACTTCTTCAACCCCTAGTAAGCATTCTACTTGCAGCTTAACTCAAGATGTAGACCAAATTACTGCTCAAAGACTGATCCGCCAAAGACTGGATGACATCGATCTACAGCGAAATTATATGCTGGGGGGAGGTGTTTGTTCGCCTCAGAACATTGGTATCACTTTAACCTACTGCGTTCCATCATACCTCTCCTCCCTTTCGACTGTTGCCCATAGACTGGCCTTCACCAAAGCAAGGTTCAAGGTTTTTCCCTCCAACGTCCTGAGACATAGATTCTCAAAGGGCCAAGCCCCCGCCATGTGCGAATGTGATAAGGAGACACCGGAGTCGCTCCAGCACATTATGTTCACTTGCCCCCTGTTCAATGTGCCACGGGCAAATTTGTTGGGATCAATCATACAGAAACTAGAGGGTACCCCACCAAAATTCCACCTTGCCCAAATCTTGCAGGATAAGGATACTCATACGACCCTGAAAGTGGCAAGGTTCCTGGTCGCTGTCCTTACCCAAAAGCGACGCCAAGGAGCACTACAAGCTAACTAAGGCGTAGTATGCCATTCTATCTTATAGTATTTTATTGTTATAGTGGTGTTTTAGCGGCTGTTTTCCCCACGTGCACAAGTTGTTATTTATGTGTCGTTTTTACCTGTATGGGCCTATGGCCGTAAATAAAATTACTTACTTACTTACTAACTCAAGATGCAAGTTGGAAGAGTAAGGATGAGAGCACAACATTATTACTGTCACCAATTGTTGTTGTTATTTCAGAGTATTCCAACATGGACTATTCCCAATATTCCAACATGGAATATTAAAATGCAAAATCTAAGGAATCAACAAAATTAAGTACATAAATAACTCCATAAAACAAGCAGGATGCATTCCATAATCACTACCTAAAATATGTAATACAGACCAAAGTGAATTTGGGTGTGTTAAATAAGTCATAGAATTGTAGAGTTGGAAGGGACCACAAGGGTCATCTAGTCCAACCCCCTGCAATGCAGGAATCATTCACCCACAACCCTGAGTCTCATGCTCTACCAACTGAGTTATCCCAGAGCTACAAGCCTTGAGTTGAAGAGGAAACTTTTGATGGTTACCTAAGGGAAAACCTTGCCCCATATATCCCTGCCTGGCAACTGTACTCGTCAGCAGGGGCACTGATGAGAATTCTACATGCCCCAAAGATGTGCTTAGCTTGTACCAGAAACTGGGCTTTTAGTGTTGCAGCTTCAGCCCTCTAGCATCTGTGACTAGCTAAAATTAGACAAGCACCTGGGATCTTGGGCATGAAAATGGGATGCTCTACCACTGGGATACAGTTCTTCCTGGGTTTGGGAGGGAGCTATTACCTTCATGCCCTGCTTGTCAGCTTCCCAGTGGCATCTGAGAAGCCTCTCTGAGAACAGAATGCTTGGCTAGACAGGCCTCTAATTTGATCATATGGGGGGTACATGTCACCCTGAGGTCATTGGAGGAATTAACATGATGAAAGTAACATTTTGAAGGATACTCTTGGTTGGCATATATGAGCCACAGGAGGATGCAAGAGAAATTTAAGGTACAGAAGCTCATGCAGTTATGTGTTTTAGAATTGACTGTTAAAAGGTCTTAAAAGCTAGTGAAATCATTAGGCTAAGGAAGGTAGGTGAGTGTGTTATCCTTCATCTTAGCCCAGTTTCTCTCATTCCAGTTATGGATATTCTAACTGCCAAGTTGTTTTGAACAGCCAGAACACTCGTCTGGCAATTTACATCAGCGGCAAACAACTTGGATAGCTTTCTTAGATGCAAAATGCTTTTTGATGGGGAAAACATCTGTAAAGATTGCTTCTCTGATTGCAAAACCCTCTGGAAACCCACCCCCCTTCCTCCTATAGCTATGTGACTTATTTTACTGGGAAAGTAGCTGTTTTCATCTCAGTTCAGAGCAGCCCCCTCTCCCCTCTACCACCAAGCCCCTGCTGGAATAGCCACATATTCCTAAGAATTAAAATGTGGCGGGAGCCTAGCTCAGTGTATCTCTTCCAAAAACCTGGTCAGTGTAGACAACACTAAGCTAGATGGACAAGAGATCTCATTTGGTATAAGTCAACCACTTATGTTTCTGTGCTGTTCCTAACCCCACACCCATTGAAATTCTAAGGCATCCTGCAAATTGTTATTACAGTGGTACCTTGGGTTAAGAACTTAATTCATTCTGGAGGTCCATTCTTAACCAGAAACTGTTCTTAACCTGAGATACCACTTTAGCTAATGGGGCCTCCCACTGCTGCCACGCCACTGCCACGTGATTTCTGTTCTCACCCTGAAGCAAAGTTCTTAACCCAAGGTACTATTTCTGGGTTAGCGGAGTCTGTAACCTGAAGCGTCTGTAACCCAAGGTACCACTGTATTTGCTATTATTTATTCCATTTATATCCTGCCCTTTCTCCCTAAGGAACTCATTTCCTCCTGAAATGAGACAGAGCAATTGAAGCCTCTTTCTGGTTGAGAATAAAACTTCTAAGAAATAGCAGGACATGTTTTAAGAACATAGGGTAAGGCTGCTGGATGAGGCCAGTGCCCTTCTAGTCCAGGATCCTGAGCTCACAGTGGCCAACCAGATTTCCACGAGAATCCTGTTAGCTGGACCTGGGCACAGCAGCACTCTGCCAAGCTGTGATTCCAAGCAACAGGTATTCCAAGGCTTGATACCTATGACAGTGGAGGTAGAACCTAGTTATCATGACTACAAGCCATGGGTAGTGTTTGGGCAAAAACTAGTCAGTTCTGGTGAGTGGAAGCTCTCCAGAGTCTCAGGCAGAGATAGAATCATAGAACTGTACCATTGGAAGGGACCCAAAAGACATCTCCTTCAACCCACTGCAATGCAGGAATCACACCTAAACATCCATGACAGAGGCCCATCCAACCTCTGCTTATAAACTTCCAAGGAAGGAGAGTCCACAACCTCCTGAGGAAGTCCATTGCACTGTTGAACAGCTCTTACTGTCAGAAGGTTCTTCCTGATGTTTAGTTAGAATCTCCTTTCTTTTAATTTGAAGCCAGTGGTACTAGTCCTACCATCCAGAGCAGGAGAAAACAGAGCAGGAGTAGATCTTGCACATCACTAGCTATCTAAACCCTTTTATTTGAAGAGAAGAAGAGTTTTTCCACAGACGAGGCATGTTTTCTACTGATTTGGACTGAGTGAACTTATGTTGAGGGCTGGAACTGGTCTGCAGACCATCACTTGGCCACCTCTGCACAAGGAGATCATCCATGATCCCTTCTAAGAAGAAATGAGATATTGGTTATGCTTCTTATCTCGGATGAACAAGCTTGAACCCAATTCTTCCTTGTCACTTTTACTAAAATCAATCAAAGGAATTAGCAGTATTTTCATTCCTCACCTTCATAGCAGTAGACCTGTGTAAGTGTATTCTTCATGGCTAACAAACACAGTTGATCTTTGAAACATTTTTTTTTTTTTTGGTCTTACTTACCCATCTCAATACAAAAATCCTCTAAAGGACATTGTTGATGAATGTTTGGAAGTTTGAGCCAATCTACCTCCCAACAGCTCTCCAGAGAGGCTGGGACATTAATATTAGCATGTTCTTGCAACCCACAAGCACCTCAGTGTCACCATTTATCTTATTTACTTCCACCGACTAAAATGTCAGACTGATACAGTGGCTCTAAGTCACTCAGGAGGACTCACAGCAAAGTGCAAATTCCAAACTGGGGACAGCGAGCTCCCAAGAGGGCTGAGCCAAGCATTTATTCACCGAATCCTGCAACCTTCCCATTTGCCTGTGAATTGTTCGTGAAGAGACTGCAAAGAGCTCTCAAACATTATGGATCATCTGCATTTGCTCAGGGCGATCAACGCTCGCAGAAGACCAGCTATAGCACATTTTGCTTTGGAAGGGAAAATGATGACATTTCTCTTCTTGTATTCAGCCTGCAATTGCTTCTGATCCTGACCTTCAGGTCAAACGGTTCTTTTCAAGTTGCAGGAATAAACATCAGCAGACTTGATTCCTTGGTATGTAGGAGGATTCTGACAAAAATGATGAAGGAAGCAGAAATTTATGCAGTTCACGTGTTCTTCTGAGATCAGGAGCAGAAATCAGTCACACAAATAAAATGGATATTCATTCAAAACACTGTTATTGGTTTTTCAAGCCTACAAATGATGCATAAGCAGTTACTTTACATTATTTTGGGATTTTCCTTTACATCTTGCCACCTTCCCAGGAATGTTTGGTGAGGAAACAATGAAAGGTCTTCTCGGTGGCTGCTCACAGGCTGTGGAACACCCTTACAAAGGAGGCTAGTTTAGTTCCCTCTCTGCTTCCCTTTCACCCACAGGCAAAGACTCTTTTGTTCCAACAGGCTATGAATCACTTTAAAAAATGGCTGTTGTGCCAGGGTTTTCTGAGAGTGGGTGTTGTCTTTTCTGTTTGGTGCTTTAAAGTGCTTTTAAGGTGTGTTTTTTTCCCAGGGCTGTTTTTAGCAGGGTTATTTATTTGTGTGCCCCCCCCCCCCCGATATTTATATTGATCATATGTTTTTAGTTGTGTCTACAGTGGTGCCTCAGGGTAAATACTTAATTCGTTCCGGAGGTCCGTTCTTAACCTGAAACTGTTCTTAACCTGAAGCACCACTGTAGCTAATGGGGCCTCCAGCTGCCCCCACACCGCCGGAGCACGATTTCTCAGCTGGTGTCTTGTCAAGGCAAGGGGGCTCGTTTTCAGGGATTTTGGTGTCGCGAATTCCTCGCGGCACTTTTAGCAGAAACGCTCAGAGTCCCAGGTTTTTCTTGTGCAGTCTTTTTAATGTGAGCTATATACAGATATTGCAGTCCCATGGACTGCAAAAAGATCAAACCTCTCCATACTGAAGGAAATCAACCCTGAGTGCTCACTGGAAGGACAGATTGTGAAGCTGAGGCTCCAGTACTTTGGCCACCTCATGAGAAGAGAAGACTCCCTGGAGAAGACCCTGATGTTGGGAAAGATGGAGGGCACAAGGAGAAGGGGACAGCAGAGGACGAGATGGTTGGATAGTGTTTTCGAGGTTACCAGCATGAGTTTGACCAAACTGCGGGAGGCAGTGGAGGACAGAGGTGCCTGGCGTTCTCTGGTCCATGGGGTCACGAAGAGTCGGACACGACTTAACGACTAAACAACAACAACAACATATACAGGTATTTACAAAAACAGTCCATACAGAGTACCTGCTCCTTAAGGCAAACAAATACTCTCCATCACAGCACCACCACACCACAGCACAACCACCACAACCACTGTTGAGCAGGCTTTCCTTTTTAAAACAGGTGATAACCAATCACATTAATCACACTCCTGCTGAGTCACTCTGACCCAGCACTTCACAGAGTATTGCATCAGCCTGTTGAAGCCTGCAGACTTACTCAATATCCTGCGAATCCCAACATTTGGAACTAAAAGCAAAATGTAAGTGGTGAAGAAGTCTAAGATTCATTAAACAGCAGGCATATTACACACAAGAGTAGGACAAAGCGTGTTCTCCTTCAGGGAGAGCACGTGTTGCGGTGGGGTCTACTGAGCCACCCCCTTTGTTGCTGGGTAAGTTCTCCAAGATGGCCAGGGGGCATTGATTGGATTGCCGAGTTGCTGGGGGAAAAGTTATGTTGCAATTTTGGTGGGAGGGGTAAAAGGTTTAAATACTCTGCACACAGCCTTGTACTTTCTCTTTTGCTGCGTGCAACGGATCACCCGCCCACCCGCCCTAGAATAAGGGGTTGTTGCATTGACCTTGCTATGCCTGTCATGGGGTCGTCTGCCTTTGAGCAGGGGCCTGGTAGGAATTTTTTCCACCTGGCAAATTGGCTGGCTGGGTGTTTTTTGCCTACTGCGTAGCAAATCGTCACAACTTGTAAGGTTGTGGTTAGGCATTGGTTATAAATCTGGTGGAGGAGGGGTTAGGATAGGCTGGGCCTGCCCCTCCATGGTTGCTGCGGAAAGGGAATTCCGTTAAAGGAATCCTGGGGCTTGCCATCTTTTCGTCCAATCCCTGGAATGGGACTAGGGCCGGCAAGCCTTCGGGGAGCAGGCGGGTGAGAGTTGAGGGTCTGTGTCTCAGCTCCAATTCTTCCCTGACTTGCTTTCCCCCGCACTGTCTTTCGGTGGTGCCCGGAAGTCAGTTCTGTCCCCAGGCGGGGGGACAGATAGTCTTAACCAATGCCTAAACAACCACTCACAGTTTGTATTTTAATAAAGTTGTGCCAAAATCATGCCAAAAATCTTAAACAAAAAATTACGTGTCCGTTGTGAGTTATTTTGGGGGGTGGATTGGGGACCTCGACACGCAACACACTAAGCAAGTAGATGACAATCCCTCTGTTCAGCTGCGGGGAGGTCCAGAGATACAACAGCAGAGAGAGACCCCAAACTGGCTAATGGGCCAACACAGAACCTGTGCCAACCCTCTAGGTCTGCTCCGAAACTCAGTCTCTCTGGGTCGAATACTAGGGCTTACATCCATGAGGTGCAATTGCTAAACTAATTACTCTCACCTGGCACCAGGGGTCTCAGGATCCAGGCCGAAAGGTAAACATGATACAGTTGTGTTCTCTCTGAACAGGGAACACTCCAGTAAATTAGGAATTCAAGCTTGGAAGACAGTCAAGTTAGAGTGATTCAGCGTTAAATTATTGTCAGACTTAGGAGAGTGGTGTGGCCCTGATTTTCTGACAGGCTACATATAATGATGACATAAAGGACCAATTGTTCCACGCCACTGTACCTCCTTGAGATACAAAATGTCTTTTGATGGTTCCACCACAACTGGGTGTGGAATTCTGCTCAGTCGCATCTTTCTTCCTGGCCTCTGTTTTGCAAAGTTGACAGCTCCTTGCCTCATAACATAACAAGTATGATTTCTTTGCACCAATCAAATGTGGATTAAAAACAACAACCCATAAAAAACATTCTGAGGTGGATGGGTGTGACTGTGTAGTTAATTATAGTTTGCTTTGTTATTAACTACTTTTCCATGAATATACATAAGCCTAAATAGTCCATTACGGTTTAATTATACAGCCATTAGAAGGGGAAAATTGCTAATGAAAGCAGCTATAACAAAAAAGTCTATAATTTGCAAAGGGGGGGACCCACAACCCATGCAAAACACACACTATAGATATTTTCAAATATCTTAGCAAAACTGATGACTCCTCAAGGATTTTGGCATTCCAATTAATAGCTTTTGTACCTTATCAGCCCTTTAATTATGCAGAATTATGAGCGTGCAAGCATTGGGAAGCCATTTACGTATCATTTTAACCGAGATGGCTTGTTATACACTGCAAAGTGGGCATTTTTTTTCTTACACCTGAGCTCGTTCTCCACCATCTGGGGTTTTCTTTAGCTGTAAACTTTAAAAAATTCATTAACCTTCAGAGTAGGAGTTTTAGAGCTCAGCCTCCCTTCTGTTGCCTTAATGGCTAATTACCTGATACATTTGCTCTCCTTATCCTGTCTGTAACATTTTGAGCAATCTGATGTGCTGCTGTCAACAAAACCTCAGCATTCTAAATTGATTCGCCAAGATTTGGCATTTTAACTTTAGGCTGACTGTACTGAATCATTCCAGCAAACAGGCAGCACAGAAATCATCAAAATCAGGGGCAGTCAATGTGGTGCATTCCAAATACTCTTGGACTTTAATGGAAAAATTAAATCTTATGAGCCATTGTTGCCAAAACAAGATAACACCTGATTGGCTCTCTAAATACTCCTTTTTCTGGTTATTTGGCTATAATTTTTGATAGAATACAGATAATTGAACAAACCTTGTTGCATTACATTCGTCTTTAAATTATCTTTAAATTGATGCATAATTTTATAGTATTTCCCCAAAGGAAAGTGGTGCTATGAGCCATCAAACCTCGGAAGTACACTTTTTCCAAAATGTTTCCACAGTTTTGGCCACTAGTGGTTATAATAATGTTAAAAATGGAAAATTAATAAAAATATTTATTGAAAAAAGAACATTGGTCATGCTGGGTGGGCCTGGTGGGAGTTGTTGGGGTCCATTCACATCTGGAGGACACTGAGTTGGCTAACCATGATTAAGAGGTTCTATGTGGGCTGGGGGGTGATATATAATCTGTCAAGTTAGCTGGTGTTCTTTAGCCTAGTGGCACTGAGGTGGCAAACCTGGGTCTGAGGCAATGATGCCTGGTGCCCATTGGAACCAGGAGGGCAGAAGGCCAACAGTTGGTGAAGCCAGTGACAGGTGGAGCTAGCAAGAACTTACCCTTGCTGAATTCCACAAGAGCATCCGTGAAACTAAGGAGGAGGAAGCTAACAGCCAGGACCACCCCTAGGACTTGTAAGTAAGAAGGCAGGCAGATGGGCTTGAAGGAATCAAGAATGGCATTGGTATAAAAATGGTATTAAAAAAGAACGCCCTTTTTAAAAGTATCTACCTTGGTACCTCGGGTTAAGTACTTAATTTGTTCCGGAGGTCCGTTCTTAACCTGAAACTGTTCTTAACCTGAAGCACCACTTTAGCTAATGGGGCCTCCCGCTGCTGCCGCAGCACGATTTCTATTCTCATCCTGAAGCAAAATTCTTAACCCGAGGTACTACTTCTGTGTTAGCGGAGTCTGTAACCTGAAGCATCTGTAACCTGAAGCGTATGTAACCCAAGGTACCACTGTATTTAACATTTTAAACATTACATAATGATAATTCCACAACATTTAACATTTTAATAATTATTGTTGCTGTCATTATCCCACTCTTCCCCACCTAAGCTCCCAAGTCATCTTATAGCAGTACAACACCATATTTAAGAGAGTTTAAAACAACTTACAACCAGAAAGAGGAAGAGAAAAGAGGAGGAGAAAGCACACTCCTCCTTAACAAACTTGGCAAACTAAACCAATGTCTTACTCAGCACTAGGGATGGGGTTCACTCTTCAATACCTGTTCGTCTTTTGATTGCGTTTTTGTTACTCAAACCCAGTCTACAGTGGTTCACATTTTGTTACATTTGAATGATCTCTGCCTGATATGGCAATTTGAAGAAGAAAAAATCTTATTGTTTTCGATTCTGCTGATGGTGGTGTGATCACATCTTACATAACGCATGCCATTATATTCCTATACTTCCACTATTTACAGCACTGCTGCTGTTATTGATTGCCCATCACCAAGTAGCTCACTGCCTCCAGGGGGCACGAAACAAAGCGAAAATCACTGCCTCTGTGTGAATGACACATATCATCAGGAAGGCATCCCCCTGTGGGACAAAACCATTTAACCCAAAAACAATTCCAATCCTCTTGCTCAGCCTCCCTTCTCTTCTGCTTCTCCTTGCCAAGTTTGTAAAAATACTACTTTTTTAAAAAAAATGTATTAAGAAAAAAATATTGTTTAGTAATATAAATAAGCAACATTAGCAATAATTATTTCAGTAAGATTCTCATTTGAAGCACTCAGATGAATGCATATCATTTTTGCATTACAGAATACCACACACCGAGTGGGTGAGGGTTGGATTGTAATGGCCTCTGTCTGTAAACTCAGCGTGCAGCAGCTGTGAAGAAGGCAAATTCCAATGCTAAGGATCATTAGGAAATGAAGGGAAAATAAAAAATGCCAATATCATAAGGCCATTAAACAACTGTATGGTGCAACCACATTTGGAATTCTGTGTATGGATGTGTTCGCTTCACCTCGGAAAGAATATAGCAGTCTGTAGAGCTGGAAAGGATCTAGAATAGGTCAACCAAAATGTTTGAGGAGATGGAGCATCTTCCCTATTAGGAAAGGCTGTGGAATTGGGACATTTTAGTTTAGAGGAAAGGCGAGTAAGAGGTAGATGCTAGAAGCTTAAAAACATTATGCATAGCATGGAGAGAGTGCATAGACAAGTCTTTACCTCTCTAATAACAGCATAACTCATGGACATCCAATGAAGATGAAGTTTGGAAGATTCAGGGCAGGTTACGGCCAGTACCTCTTCCCACAATGCATAGATAAACTATGGTACTTGCTCCCACAGGAGGCAGTGATGGCCACCACCTTGGATGGCATCAATAGAGGATTGGACAAAAACATGGAGGACAAGGCTATCCATGGCTACAAGCCATGATGACTATGTGTGCTGGGCCCGGGGGTTAACCCGAGCAACACGGTCCAGGTCTGGTCCCGAATCCAAGGATTCCACAAGGAGTCAGTCCAACAGGGCCAAGGCAGGAAACCAGGCAAGGTCAGGTACAGGGTCTCAGGCAGGTTCTAGCAGAAAGCAACATTGTTCCCACAACCTGGGGTGGGGTCTGACAGCCTTTTATCTTTGTTGGGGTAATGGCCGGTCCTAATCCCCAAGTGACTCACCTCCCTGTCTCGTCCAAAGGTGAACACTCCTCCTGTGAGTACTCAGGTCTCTCCTTCCTTCTCTCTGACCTTAGTCTCTGCAGCTCGGGAGATGCCAGGTTACTAGACCCAGAGGCTGCCTCAGCCTCTCCTGAACCAACTGGTAGTGGAGCAGCTGTAAGTGATTGCCCAGCTGAAGGCAATGAAGTAATCCCCGCATCTGGAGCCAGGGCAGGCTCAGGCCCCTAACCTGTCCCAGCTGGTGATTGTTGCAGGGGAACCTGTGCAGTCTGGGGTTCTTCAGAATCAGGGTTCTGGTGCGGACTGAGACTCCTCTGGTTCTGAGTCCAAGCCCAAGTCCCAGGCCATCACACTATGTTCCACTTCCACTGTCAGTGACAGTAAGACTCAAAATATCAGTTGCTGGGAATCACAGGTGGGCAGGGTGCTGTTGTGCTCATGTCCTGCTTTTGGACTTCCCACAAGCATCTGGTTGGTTGGCTGGCTGCAGTGAGAGCAGGATGCTGGACTAGATGAGCCTTTGGGCTACTTCAGCAGGCTCTTCCCATGTTCTACATGGAAAATAGTGTATATTTTGTTTCTTCATCTGCATGAGAAATAAATGAAAAGCATGATATCAATATATGATGACTTGACGATGAGAGATGAGACAAAAGAAAACTTGTGTACTTCAAGAATCCCTCAATTTTGCACAACAGTGTATGAGGCTTTTATTCTCAGAAGTTCAGAGAATAATTTAGATTCTCCTTAGGTTCTTATATCATTTCAGCAGCATGAAAATTTGAAACAATTAAACTAAACCTCTGCAGTATATAACCAGTACAGGGAGTCAAAAAAGTTTCAGATCATTCTCTTCTCTGTTTCACCATCTCCTAACCATACAAATTCTGTAAGTCTGGTAATCATACTGAAATACCACATTTTAATAACACCGTTCTTTTTCGATAGGTATTCATGGTATATCTTATTTGGCAGCAATTAACATTTCTGCTGCTACTATTAAGTTTCCAGCAAAAATACATTCTGGTCCTACTTCAGTTTTCAAATAATCTAAAAGAGCACACAATGGAATTAGTGTTATGGAGCAGGCAATCATATTGTCTATATTTTTAATATCATTCTTCCCACACTTTGAACAATTATTAATCACATTGCATTGTTGTTGCTGTTTAAAAATGTTTCCTTGGTTATTCACCTTTATGAATAATGTCAACCTGGATGTACTGATACCACATAGGTGTTCATGTCTCCATACAATCTGCAAGCTCAGAAGTGTGAGATGTGATGCTGGGATGGTCAGTCAAAAGGTGTCACTGCCACCAGTAGGAGAAGAAGAAGCAGAACCTGCCACAGCCCCACTCCCCTCAGTGATGCCAACATGAAGAAGCTGTTCAACCACATGATGCAGCTGACCAACCCGATGGTGGGCAGAGCCTAGAGAATCAGAGTCCTCAGTGAAGATCTGCTACAGATTGAGAGCCTTCTCAACAATGTGAAGTCCGTATACCACACTTCCTGCAAGCGTCTAGGCATGTGTTGGCATGGGTAACCTGGAACAGATGAAAAAAAGTGACGCGGAAAGCTCAGAAGATTGTATCCTCCCCATTTTCATGTAATTCTCCCAATAACTTTAACTGTATCACAAGCCAAAGAAACATGAAAACAGTCTGCTTCTGGTTCCCGACACTTCCAACATTTGAGTATTTTAACATTTAAAAATAAATACCTATTAAATTCCTATTAAATTTAAATTTAACTACAAGTCTACTTTTTCCAGATAAAAGAAAGAAAGAAAGAAAGAAAGAAAGAAAGAAAGAAAGAAAGAAAGAAAGAAAGAAAGATGGGTGTTGTGAGATCTTAGGTTAGGGATATGGTAGCCATGGGCTTCCAGATTCCATGGGACTGCAGATCCCATCATCTCGGACTCTTGACCATATTGGCTGGGGCTGATGGAAACTGGAGTCCAGGAACATCTGCGGGACCATAGACTCACCATCTTTTCCTTAGGTGAAAATATTTCCTTGCACTTTCCCCATACTTACTGTGTAACTGCAATGTTCACAATTTGCTTTATAAAATGTTGGATATTCTTGTACATTGCAGCAAATTCCCATGAAAAATGTTCAGGTGGTTTTTGAGTGTAAATCTGCATTAAGGTCTGGGCTGGGGTGCTAGCCTCTACGTTCCTTCTTTGTGCAATTAATTTAAGATGTATAGCTATATAGTGGGAAAGTTATTCAGGACAAAACATTCCCCATTTATTGCAAGGCTTTTACAGAACCGTAAGAGCTTTAAAGGCCATTTTGCTGCTGAGCTGGATTTGCAGTGCCTGTTTCACACTTTCCCACAGTATTAATAATAAAAATCCCTCAGCCACCTCACCCGAGATGTAAGCATGGCTCCTCCCCCAATCACACCCTCGAAAACTGTCCCAGAAATTGTCAGAGTCCTTTTGAATGCTGCAGACAGTAGCTCCTCAAATTGGAAGGGGTGAAGAGCCCCACAGAACTGGGGATCGAGTTTCAGTGCAGCACAAAAAAAGAAGCATTTTTGTGCCATTCTGTTTCACGAAACATTCACATTTCAGCAGGGAAATTCAAATTCATAAAATTTAGTTCCCCAACAGTCTAATTCCATGCCATTTCAGTTCTGCTGGCACTCAATCATAGGTCTCACAAAACAAAGTACTTATTCACACAATACCTTGTTAAAGTATGGGATTTGCTCATACTCCATGCAGTGACGACCACCAACTTGGGTGGATTTAAAAGAGGATTAGACAAATTCATGGAGGAGAAGGCTATCAATGGCTATTGGTCATGATTACTATGTTCTACATCCACCGTTGGATGTGGTAGTCCTCTGGATATCAATGGTTCGGAATCCCAAGTGGGGAGAGCATTCTTGAACTGATTTCTTGCTTTCAGGCTTCCTGTTGCCATTTGGCTGGCTACCATGAGAACAAGATGTACGTATGAGGAGATGGTCCTTTAGTTTCTGATCTATTAGGGACCATCAGCTTCATTGAAGCTGGGACCATCTTATGTTTTGAGACAGGACTCCAAATGGCAAGGCATCTATCAGGACGCAAGGACGTTTTTTCTGAACAGCACGTACTGTCCATGGAAAGGAGAGCGCTAAATCAAATCTTATCTTCCTTGTTATTACAGCTTGTACTATACTTTTCAGGAGAAATTAATATCCTCCAGCAATGTGCTGCTATAAAAGGCAACAGACGGGTGACCACGATCAGAGAAGTAAACCCTTGTACTGTTCCGATTGCTGTTGGAAATCTACCAGTTGTGAAATGAAAATGTGGATGAGCTCACTTAAGGAAACGGAAATGGATTTAAGTGGGAAAGCTGAGCCAGAATGCACTTTGATTATTAAGGCTGTCAAGTTAACCTATTAAAGAGTTCTGAATTAACCATCAGCTATGAATCAGTCAATTAACTAAGAAACTCTACACTTCCATATTACCTAATTTGCAAGACGTCTTTCCAAATGTACTGCAGAGATTCTTCTTATAAAAATCCTTGCAAGCCTCTTTCTCTGTGCTATTTTGGTCTGAAAAAAATTGGAGCAAAGTTCAGAAACTACTGCAGGGGCAGAACTTCCACAAAGACCAGAAAGGGAGGGGTTGGCAGGTAGACAGAGAGAATTATCTGACATGCAAACAGACAAGGCCAGAGAATCTTGTTGACACCCAGGCCAGGGCTCAGGCCTGACCTAAAATAATATATAGTCATCTCAGGCATGGGAAAGTCAATGGGTTGCCTAGATAGATCTGCATCCTGGGGAAATATAGATTCAGCCATCTCTGTGCAGGATGTGCATCAAATAACAAGAGCCCACTGTGGTTTATGCATCCTTTACAGAGAACAGGGAAAGGGAAGTGCAACTTTACTCCTGCTTCTTGATCTCTCTGCAGCTTTCAGCACCATTGGTTGAATCAAGTGCTCAGACTCAGTATAAGGTTTATAGGAAGAATATATATGTCCCTATATCTGTAACACTTTTAAAAATGGTTTTGATGTTTTTTTTTTATTTCTATTTTTTGTAAAAAGCTATGTGTTGTATTGGCAAAGGCAAGTAACAAAAATCTGTTGTTGTTGTTTAGTTGTGTCCGACTCTTTGTGACCTCCATGGACCAGAGCACGCCAGACACTCCTGTCTTCCACTGTCTCCCGCAGTTGGTCAAACTCATGCTGGTAGCTTTGAGAACACTATCCTACCATCTCGTCCTCTGTCGTCCCCTTCTCCTTGTGCCCTCCATCTTTCCCAACATCAGGGTCTTTTCCAGGGAGTCTTCTCTTCTCATGAGGTGGCCAAAGTATTGGAGCCTCAGCTTCAGGATCTGTCCTTCCAGTGAGCACTCTGGGCTGATTTCCTTAAGAATAGAACATAAATCTGTATATTTAAATAAATATGTTTCCAAATATCCCAGTTTGCATCTGTGCTGGATCACAAATTGTTTTTATATATGAAATCATGTTCATTATTTATCTTTTAAAATCACTTCAATAAGTTTTATAGGACGTTTTATAGGATGAGTAAATCTGCCAGTTTTGGTTTCTTCCATAATCTCTTTTTTCCCCCAATCTCAAATTCAGCTTTCCATATCAGTTTATGATTCTTCTTATTGAAGTCCTCGTGAATATTCACCAGTATTTTAGTGCAGATTTCTTGCCATATCATCCTTGTAAGCAATTTTGCTTAATATATAAATGCATGCTAAATAGTTTTTTTTTTCCCCATGCACTTGTGTATGCATTTGTATTCACACTTCCCCCTAGCATATACATTTTGGTACACACTGTTTGGCTAGAGATCGGCTGTGATTAGGTCTGTGCCTCTTTTGGGGAAAGTTAAAAATATGTAGGTTTCTTCCCCCATACCTAACAGGAAGTGATTCATAAATGGAAATGAATAAATAAAGGAGATTAATGGAGCAAGAAAGAGAAAGACTAATGAATGAAAAGCTGGAGATCTATTGCTGCTGGTTACGACTAGATGGCCACTGGTCTAATTCAGTGGAATCCAGGTTCTTCTATTCATTTGATGGGCAGGGTTGCCATCTGCAAATCCAAGCTAAGCGCTTTGAAATCAAATGAAGAAACCCAGAGAGTGATCTATCAGAATAGGATATTTATAGAGTTGGATGTCTGGATGCTGTTTTAATTTTCCCCATAGGAAGCTGACTGTAGTCACACACACACACACACACACACACACACACACTTAGAACCCATAAAGTATTTCCTGTTCAAACGGTCATTTATCATTGGAGTTGTCAACACTGCCGTTGCCAGTTAAAGAGTAATTATGGCACATTTTGTAGCTTGATTTATTTGACTGGCATAGTCAGAGGCAACATAAACAATCCTGTTCTGGGACACATTCAAAACTTTCCGGTCGTATTTTAATATTCATGTCTCTCTTGATCTCACTAGGGGGAATCATTTTATTTTATTTTTCTTGTTTGCGATTAGAGCTTCTGTATGATCAAAAGCCAAGCCAAGTGAGTTCTTTGGTACAGTTCATTTTCATCTAGAATAAGAGGCTTATCTTAAAGATCTTCCCCCATCCCCAATCAAAAGCTCTTGGTTGTATTATTTACAAGTGGCATTAACAAAAATAACATTTGCTCAGAATTAGAAAAGGCTCTGATGGAAATAGAGAAAAGAGATCTCTAGGGGAGTTCTCAATAAACTCATAGCTAAAGTGGAATAACAAAAAATACAACTGTGCATTGAAGAAAGGCCAGCCACCTCTACTGAAGGTCAATGACTTTTGCACAATGTTGTGTCTGGCCATTTCTCTTTCTACCCTGGGCAAACCTTTTCTTAATCAAATGTAACTAGTGTCCTTTATCTGAATGAATGAGAGTCTTATAGCCCCACCCATAAGCTAACCCAGTTGGATTCAGCTAATAAAAAGCAAGATGTGTCAAACAGTTATACCTAATCACTCTGCTGAAGGCGGATGCCAAGGATCTTTTCTCCCCTGCTGATCTCAGGGATCTTCAGAGCCTCGGGACACCTCTTCATTTCAGAGACCACTTGCTTTCACTAGGTTAGGTGCTCTTGTCATCATAAGAAAACCATCTGTTGGTTGTTTATTTTCTCAGCTAGGGATGCTCCACTTACACAGTCCCCCTGCATTCCCCTATATTACTACCTTCCCCTATATTCCTGCTGGCTCCATGCCTCTTAGCCCTTGGGGTAAGCTTTCCCAGCTTCTTTCCTCGGCACCCTTTTCCTTTGTCTTCCCCTCCTTTCCCATCTGTACCTCTTGTCCCTGCTCTGTCTCTTCTGCCCTCTTGCTTCCTTCATTGTTCCCTCTAAATGTTCCATCCTCTCCAGTTTGGGACATGCTAGGGATGTGCAGCCAGTCTCTACTTCACTCTCTGGCTGCATGCATTCGCCAGCAACTACCACATCACCAATTCAGCCCACCCATGGAGTGCCAGCTGGCCAGGTCTCTACCCACCTGTTTCAGCAGGACCAGTCCAACCATAAGGCAAGGTGAGGAGACTGCCTCTGGCAATCACAGGGCTAGCAGATCCAACATCCAAGGAATTCATTGCCTGCTGCTGCTGTTGTTGCCACCCTTGTTCCTGATGTAGATCTTCACTCACTCCTTCCTCCCTGGTACAGAGAGAGCATCATTTTGTGGTTTGCCTCAGGTGCCAAAATGTCTTGGGCTGGCCCTGCATCTCTTCTCCTGACAGATCTTGCCATTACCCCTCCAGCCTGCTTGGTGTCACAGGATAAATAGAATATTTCTTTCATGAAATAAGGCAGTATGCCCACAATGTTTTTTCTCTGTGCTAAAGGTATTCAGTAGCAAAACTGGGGTGGGGGTTGATATTCTCAGGTGTTCCTCCCAACATATTTATGGGGTGGTTGTTGGACTTCTGCAAGCTCTATTTAAAAGTTTGTATTTACAGCTCGGTCATCTGGAACTTTAGTTATTTTAACATGTTTGTTCTTGAAAATTGGATTTATTAATTATTGGAATAGTCAGATCAAATATAATATACAGCTGTGTGCATTATTATTAAAAGACTTTGTTATTATCCTTGCATTCAGTTTTGATTGATTTTGTACTTTGCTTTTTTTAATCAAACAGACACAATGCATTTAATGGATTTTAAGATTTTGTTAGTTGGTAAACCATAATAATTATATGTCTTATTCATCAAATTGACTGTAGTAAAGCATTTAGAGGTTAATCATGCAAGTTTCCCCTCCATGTTGGAGCTAACAATGCCTACCACCCATGATTGGTTATGTTCCACCTCTAGTTCCACCTCTAATGTCAAAGTTCAGTGTTTCTCTGAATTTCATTTGCTGGGAATCTCAAATGGGGAGAGTACCATTGAACTCACATCCTGCTTGCAAGTTTCCCTTTGGGGCATCTGGTTGCCACTGTGAGAACAAGATGCTGGACTATAGTGTGTGCTTGGCCTGATCCAAGAGGAGTCTTCTTATGGCTTGCTAAAATGGCCTGCACAGAGTATATTTCTCCATATATAAAAAGACACATAGGAAGAATGTTAACAAGCTGTGACATTGTGGTAGGTGCCCCACATTGGCATTTGTCGTTAAAGACATATAAAGGATCTGGGAATAATATGATAGAAAGGATGTGGTTGGAGTCTTTGTAGTAGGGCAAAGATGAGCTTTCATTTCAGTTTTGAATTTCGGGGGGGGGGGGGAGAAGCTTCAAGTATCCATCTCTGGTGTTGTGGATTTCTTAGTATACACAACATTCCCCTCACAAAAACTGAAATTTGCAATTGGGTAGTTTATGATGGGTCCATGGTGGAAGCCATTTTCCTGGGATTCGCTCCCCACCAACAACTCAAACAGAACTGGGACAGTTATT
This sequence comes from Podarcis gaigeae, assembly GCF_964106915.1. Taxonomy (NCBI): domain Eukaryota; kingdom Metazoa; phylum Chordata; class Lepidosauria; order Squamata; family Lacertidae; genus Podarcis; species Podarcis gaigeae. The sequence goes on from NC_139685.1 coordinate 72,229,826, forward strand.
TGGGTGAGGGGAAACTTAGCTTGGGCTAAGGACTCAACCCCAGGATAGGTTGAGTCACTCAGAGTTATCTGGGGCTGTTAATGGGTGGGGCATCAATTGGAAAGGCTGCAGGGGTCTGATTTGCCAGTGTGTTCCCCACAGGAAATCCTCAGCTCATCAGCTCATCGGATCAGTCCACTCCAGTGGCTAGTTCAGTTTTTGTGTGTATGCACAGTCCTAGTTTCTACAAACACACTCCATTCTCATTTCTTCATTGCATTAGAAGGAGACCTTCCAAACAAGCAAAAGCACTCGAGAAGGGTGTGATCTGGTAATAAGAGGTGTGACCTGGGGAGAGTCTTGAGGGTCAATTGGAGAGGCCTAATGGGCCACTTTCATCTCCCCAGCCTGAGATTCCCTGCCCCTTCCATATGGATTTTCTGATTCTTCCATTGCTGGATTCACACATGATGCAAGCCAGATGAAGCTACTTCCAAGCCTCTACCAGAGAGAATGAATTAGTCTTTTGAAAAATGCAGAACACATCCTTGCACTCTGTGACAAAACAAAGCCCCTTTGAATTGTCTCCAAGCAGAGGTAAACATTTGTCTACAAGGGTTGTGATTGCTAAAGCATTTTAAGTGGTATGAACAACGCACCCTTTGCACCGTTATCCAAAATGTCTTACATTTCAGGGAGGCTGTCTGGGTGAACAGAATATTCCAGGGTTCGGCCCTACACAGCGCCAATTATCATAATCTAGCATTGTCTACTTCTTGTACACTGGGAATTTTAGTTTCATGCATCATTCTCCATTTACAAATTGCTTTCCCAAGTCTTTAAAGTGTCTCTTATTATGCGGAGTCAAAGCAAGCCCTCCCTCCATTTCCACATTAAAATAAAACACATTAGGAATCTCTTCTGCTTTTAAGTGGAGCTCTAATAAACTTTTGCAGAGTTCATTTCCCACCCCCGCATATTGAACATATTATTTCATTTATGGCTGGTTTCTTTCACCAATTTCCCAAAGTTCTGAGGCCTGGGGGACATTATCTGTTCTGTTATTGTTATTTATTAAATGTGTACACAGCTACACAATTGATACAGACAAAGTCTAAACAGCATAGTAAATGTGGTAAATCAGGGGCAGAGAACCCAAAAGCACAAATATGCTTCCCCCGCCTCAGTCCCTTTTCCCATTCTTTGGGATTCTGTCTAGGCCACACACCAATGCCCAGGCCAAGACAGACAAAGTAAAACAAGGTGGGGTAAATAACTGAGGTGGTATTTGGTGAAGGGCAAATAACTGAGATCATTAGGGTGCCTGGGGTCAATGGGGTGCCCTTTAGTCTTGACATGCACACTGAGGTGGTTTGCTGAACTGGCAAGGGCTCAGTGCACTTGTCAAGTTCACAAACCTAAGGTTCTTGGGGCAAGAAGGAGTGCTCAGAAGTGGGGACAGACTTGAATCATAGAATTGTACAGTTTGAAGGGACCCACGGGGTCATCTAGTCCAACCCCTACAATGCAGGAATCTCAGTTTCATCATCCATGACAGATAGCCATCCAACCTGCAATGGAGGAGATTCCACAACCTCCCAAGGGAGGCTGTTCCACAGTCAAACAGCTCTTACTGTCAAAAAGTTCTTGCTGATGTTTAGTTGGAATCTCCTTTCTTGTAACTTGAATCCATTGGTTCAGGTCCTATCCTTTGGAGCAGGAGGAAACAAGCTTATTTCATCTTGTGAAAGCCCTAAAATATTTGAAGATGGCTATCATATTTCCTCTCAGTCTCCTCTTTCCCAGGCTAAACATACCCAACTCCCTCAACCATTTCTTACAAGGCTTAGTTTTTGAACACTTTATCATATTGGTTGCCCTCCTCTGAACATGTTCCAGCTTGTCATTTTCTTTCTTAAACTGAGGTGCCCAGACAGATGATTCCAGGCAGAATAGAGCAGGACATTCACTTCCCTTGATCAGAACACTAAACTTACCGCTTACCCCACACCCCACAATAAACCTCCCCTTGCCCAGACCCACTAGGTAGCCCCTGCTCTTATAAATGTCTTGAACAAAAATGTGTCAATGGCAGAACCCTACCACACACCATTTGTCACTTTCCCCCAGGATGATGAGAACCATTAGCGACCACTCTTTGGCTTTGGTCAGTCACCCAGCCACAAAACCACCTAACAACCCACAAAGATATCATGGGAGACTTTGTTAAAAGCCTTACTGAAATCAAGATACACTATGTCCACAACCTTCCCCTGATACACCAAGCTTGCAACTCTATCCACAGAAGAAATCAGAATTGTCTGGCATGACTTTTTCAGAAACCCATGCTGGGTCCTAGTAATTACAGCATCCTTTTCTAAGGGCTCACAGATAGTTTAATTAACTGTTCTAGGACTTTTCCTGGTATTGACATCAAGCTGACAAGTAGGTCATCACCTGGGTCTTCTTTTTTCACTTGTTTTTTGAAGCTGGGAACAACATTGCCTTGCTTCTAGTCTGCAGGGACCCGCCACTCCGAAAATTCTTGAAGATTAGACAGAAGTTCTGAGAATAGTGATTCTTCCTATATTTTGGAACTTCAGTGCCCAGGCTAGATTTTTTTTGCAGTCAGTTATGCTTTTCAGTTTGCAGATCCTCCAAGATATTATATTTAATAAACATAATGCTTCAAATCACAGTAGCATCTCCTGAGTCCTTTGCAAAATATTCTTGATTGTTTTATGCCATGCCTTTGGCTATTTGTTATTGTTGTTGTTCACTTATATACTTTCTTTTCATTTGTGTTAAACTCTCAATGTCCCCCATCAGGAACTCTGGAGAGCTGCTGCCAGTCAGTGTGTAGACAATAGAGGGACCAATGGTCTGGCTTAGAATAAGGTGACATCCTATGTGCCTAAGATTGGAAATAGGAGTGTTGGTATTGCCACTATATTTACCTTGAATGCCACATGGTTGATTCATTCTTTCATCTCCTTTGCAGGAATGATTGGATTCCGTCCCCCTTCCATACACAGAGAACTTGGACCGTTCCCTTTGCAACGCCACCTAAAAACTCATTACTTTCCAATCTATGTTTGTTTGTCGTCACCTTCCTCTTTTTAACAAAGCTGCTGTTAAAATTGATGCTTTCATGTTTCTCTCTGTATTAAGGGAAAGGGTGAATTGCATAGCACACTCGGTATTAGAGATGAGAAACACAGATGACATTTTCTATTCACTGCCAGCTAATCCACCTGTGAGTATAAGCATCTAATCCTTTTTAAAGACCTTCCCATTGGAAATGCTAAGCTGCATGTTTTCTTATTAATGGAAAAGCACTTCTCTTTCATAGCATTGTAATTATAATTTTTTCCCCTTTGCATTTTTATCATGAATCCAGTTGACCCCTCTTAGGCTAGACTCCTCCTCCTATGAAATGCAGCTTGAGTTCACTGGGGCTTCACTTAGAACAACAATGCTTAGAACTGGGTTGGTACTTGTCAATCACATTAGTGGCATCCAGATCAACTAAACATTTCTGTTTCTGTTTATGCCCTGTTGCAGTGATGGAGAAACTTTTTCAGTATAAAAACCACATTATTTCCTGGGCAACCTTCCATGGGCCGTGTACCATTGGTGGGCAAGGCCAGAGGCAAAATTCAGAAGAACCACTGGTGTAAACCTTACCTTTGTACAGTAAGCTGTTTTATTCACATTCACACATCTGTTTCTATCCTCAGTCAAGGCAAGCAGTGGCGTAGCATGAGTTGCCAGCACCCGGGAAATGGATGGAGTTTGCATGCTCATTCAACTGCATAATGACACCCACGGCACCCAGGAGATAAGAAAAGAAGAGTCATTCCATTGTCTGGAGAGATCACTTCCTGGTTCACATGGAGAAGCTGTTTTCAATGGCGATCAACAATGGATGCACACAACTGTACTGAGGCAGCACTGGGTGTTGAAATTTTGTGCCCTTAACAATTTTGCACCTGGGGCAACTGCCCCTATGCTCCCCCCATGCCCCCTCCTGTGGGGGGTTCTCAGAGAAATTAAATGTTATGGTGCATCTGCAGCAGCACAACTGGATGCCTTCATCTGCCCCAACTGCAACAAAACATGTCTCTCCCGTATCGGTATCTACAGCCACAGCATGTGGTGTAACTCTGAAACAGTTTGACTTCACCCCCAAAGGCACACTCCTCCATTGTCCCCCGAGACAGATGGATACCAACAATTTACAGTATAAGCATTTATATGTTGCTCAATATTTCTCCAAGCAATGTCTGTTTCATTGTCTATCAACCAGCCTTGGCCAAACCCTACAAATGCTTCTTCCATCAGAAAGTAAGTACCATCATTTCAAAACAAGCTGATCTTCTCAGTGCTTCCTCATAGAAGGCTGAAGGTAAGAATATTGTTATTGTATGTTCATATACACACTCAAATTGCATATGCTTATTTTTGTATGCAAAGTTTATGATAATGTTTTTGTTTCTTCAAGAAAAAAGTATTATGCTTTTGGATTCACATTCAAGTTATTGTTCTGTACACTTTATCTGCCACTAAAGAAGACTTACTAGTCGAAATGTGTCTGGCTGCTGATATTGCCTTTGGAAAATACCTGTTTCATGGGCATGTTATATCATTTTAATTGATTTGCATATGCACAGGTATTCAACATGTGACTGTAATTATGTATCGGGATGAATCTATTGGCCACTGAGCTATGATATTGCTTTTACAAAGTTCTCATTTTAAAGTTGCTTTATGCATGGCTACTAGCCATGTAGACTGTGTCCTAACTCACTATCAGAGGCAGTACGCTCTGAATACTGGTTGCTGGGAGCATAAGTGGGAAGAATGCTGAGATGCTCGGCTTCCCAGAGTCATCTGCTTGGCCATTGGAGGAACAAGATGATGGGCTAGATAAGTCACTGGCCAGATCCATCTGCAAGGCTCTCCTTATGCTACAGATGTATATTTCATGCATAGACTACCAGTCTTATCCTAGGATAATCATGTGAAGAGACCTCCCCATATAAACACACACACATACTCAAGATTCCCGCGAAAGGGGGCAACTCCACCAGTCCTCCTCAGAGGACTGGGATGTGAAAGAACAGAAATCTCAATGTTTTAATATATAAGTGTCATTGTATTTTGATTGAGACGGCTTAGGCTTCCCTGGAGCTCTGGCGGTTTACATTTAGCTAAGAAGCTTTCCCTCTTTTAAACAAAAGTTTTGCTTTATTCTTCTTCTTTGTTTGTTTGTTTGAAGAGGAAAAACACACTCTGCACATTCGTATGCATTTGGGGAATAGAAGCGCTGCTATAAAATATCGATCTTTATATCCACAGTGTGTTCCTGGCAATGCAAACCATATAAATGAATTCAAATGTCGAAGCTGAAATTGTATTTTCCATCCGACACGGTGCCGGTTCCTCGTGCTGTTAGATGCTTAGGGACCAAGCACTGCTTGGTTTATTGTTATGCAGAGTGCTTCTGGTATAGTGTATGCGGACTACTGTTTGGGAAAACACCCAAGCCATGCCCCATAAAAGCTGCATATGCAGCATTAGGGCTTTTGACATCTGAGTCTCCCAAAATTAGTTTCTCTCTTTGGGAGCTCCAACTCAAATCTCAGCAAAACATCATTTCAATACTGACACAATGTCAGAACTGCTCTGTAGACAGGAAACCCAGGAGAATGAGTAACAGTGAAGATGGATGTGTGTTGTGGGAGGGGAGAAGATAAGGTTGGGGGAGAAATTCCATTCAGTTCACATTTAAAGGAAAATCTACACAATCAGCACTTTCCTAAACGATATGTGAACTGAATCGCAGTCACGCTTCGGAATTTTCCAGTGCATTTCTTCAGCCAAGCAATGTGCCCCCCAATGTATATACTAGGGTAAACTGTGCATAAAAAACACATACCGTATTTTTTGCTCTATAAGACGCACTTTTCCCCTCCTAAAAAGTAAGGGGAAATGTGTGTGCGTCTTATAGAGCGAATGCAGGCTGTGCAGCTTTCGCTGAAGCCAGGAGAGCGAGAGGGATCGGTGCACCCTGGCTTCAGGGATGGCTATCCCATCCCTGCCCAAAGCCTCCGGCGTGCAGCGGGAGTGGGGCTCCGTTTCTCCTGCCGCTTTGCTGAAGGGGTGCTGCGCAGAGAGGGAGAGTTGTGCAGCACCCCTTCAGCAAAGCGGGAGGAGAAACGGAGCCCATTCCGTTTTTCCTCCCGCTTTGCTGGAGAGGAGCTGAGCAGAGAGGGAGAGAATATTTTTTTTCTTGTTCTCCTCCTCTAAAACTAGGTGCGTCTTATGGTCGGGTGCATCTTATAGAGCGAAAAAAACGGTATGCTCATGAAAACAATGTACTAAAGTGCATCTGTCAGGGTTTCAGGGACAGAGAGCGAGGGGGAGGGGTCCCAGGGCGACGAGGAAGAGGACGACGACGACCCGAGGTTGTCAGTGAGTCCGTCAAGTGAATCCGAGGATTCCCAAAAGGGAGCCCCCCTGGTCAGGCCAAGGGGCAGTAGAGAGGGAAGCAGTCAGAAGCAGGGGAACGAAGAGGGAATCCCCAGTGGGGGTTGGAGATCGGGACCGGCCTCTCCGTCGGAACGGAGTGAAGGGGGTGGAGTTGCCAGTGTGTCAGAAAGAGCAGAACAGGAAGCAGAGAGGGGAAGGAGTTCGGAGCAGAACGTCCTGCCGGAAGGGGAGGAGTGTAGTACCGAGAGTAGCGTAACGGTCGAAAGGAAGGTCAGAAGCAACGTACGCGCGCCAAGTTCAAATGTGGAGGCGCGCGGAAATGAGGAGAGCCCTGAGGAGGAGCCTGGTCCCAAAGCACGAAGGAGGGGGGAGCAGGCGTCAGAAGACTCAGCCTCGGGGGAGTCCCGGAGGGAGGGAGCACAGGGGGGCAGGAAGACCCTGCGGAAAAGGAAGGAGAGGAAAAGGTGGAGCAGTACAAGCCTCTTAAGCTGGTGCAGGGGCGGGACTGACTCAGAGGGGACTTCTAACATCTAAGGGTAACAGATGCTGAGCCACGGAGCTTGGATGTAACGACAACAATGTTCTTCAATAAAACCTTTTGTATATAACTTGGACTGGACTATGGTCTCTTGTGAGCTGGGACCTCGGGTGGCTCTGACAGCATCATTTTAGGCAAAATTGGTTAAAGAGAATGTGCGGATTAGGCAAAATTGCATGCTAAAATATGGACATGTGGAGAGTAAAATTTAAGATTTTAAGAAATGAGATCATTCATTCCTGAACTAAAGAGTGAAACCGGGACTAAATAAGAACATAATAAAAGCCCAGCTGGATGAGGCCAAACATCCATCCTGCCCAGCAACCTGCTCCCACCATGGCCAACCAGATGCCTATGTGAAGCCCAGAGGCAGGGCCTGAGTGCAACAGCTATCTCTGTGCTTGTGATTCCAGCAACTGGTATTCAGAAACCTATAGCTTTCAACAGTGTGGGGTAGAAGGCCACACTATCCATGCTATGAATGGATATGGGGGGGCAGAGAGAATCTTTCCCCCCCGCCCCTTCCCCAATTTGGCATTCAGAAGAGAGTGCCAATGCACTAGTGCGTTTCCAGTCTCAACTCCACCAATTAACTAGTGTCAGGGGCAATTTTAATTGGTGATTAAACTTATCACTGATAATTCTACTGATGAAACCAATTAAAACTTGCAGCAGTGAGGACACTAATGCAGGGCAGTGGGTCATTTGGGCTATGCATCACTGTTTAAAAGTTCCTTTAAATGTATTAGTTCATCTCACCTCATTGAACTGTCTCAATGGCTTGGATAACCAGGACTTTTTGGCTACAGTCCATTTTCTGCAGAACTATAGCAATTTTAAAATGAGATTCTTAGAAAACATTTACCTGGGAGTTGGAAATGTTAGGTGGAACTGCACAAAGCAAGCTCCATATGGATGGTGCCTTTTTCTTAGTATTGTGTTAGTCATTTCCTGTTATTTCAATTGCAAAGGTGGACATGGGTTCTTTGTTCTATTACACAGCAACCGTTGTTCATCTAAATGCAGAGTTGAAGCTTAGAGAGCCTCCTGATTTCAAGGGGTCAGGTTCAAAGGGAAAGATGCAGCCGCCAGATTAATCTTGATTGAAGTAGGATGAGGTAAGAGCAATCTGTAGCTAGTAAAAGACACTTGGAGCAGTGAATAGAAGCTGAACAATGGCTCTTATATTTTACTTATTGAGTTCTCAAGAACAAAAGCACTTTGGTGACCAGGCAACCTAGGTATTCTTGGTTAAGTTGGGTTATCCCTGGATGAAACTGGTGATCTGGGACAGGGCCTTTTATGTGGTGACCCCTCAGTTGTAGAACGTTCTCCTCCCTGACACATAGCTGGCACTGATATCTGACCTTCTTTCAGCAGCAGATGACAATGTACCACTTAATTCGTTCTTTTTTTATGAGGGACCAACTGAAGTGTAATCTTGATGTCAGCTTTTAGTCTGCTGCATTTGTTTTCATTGTTGTTCCTCAATGTTTATGCATTTATTGTTTGAATTGCATTTTATTCACTCTCACCTATCTTAGGGCAAAGATCTACATTTATCTAATAAACAAAGGTTACCTGTTTCAGTCCAGTTTCAGACTTTGCTTTAGCATGAATACCACCCTGTTTGCTCTGATGAATAGCCTGTGTCAGGAAGAGTGCAGTCTTGGCCTTACTACAGTGGCCAATGCATTGGTAACCCCAAGACTGGTTTATTTCAATGTGTTTGGTGTGGTGCTGTCCTTCAAGATGCTCTGGAAGCTGCAGCTGGTGAACAGTGCTGTGGCTAGACTGTGGACCAACCTCATGGAATGGGGGAACCTCAGGCTGTGTCTCTAAATTTGGACCTCCTGACTCCTCTAACTGTCTCTTAGGACTCTATCCAAGCCACGCACCATCACAAGCTACGTCATCAGCCCTGTTCTGTTTGGTTGCAAAGTGCCCTTGAAGCTCTGATGATCTATTCATTTGCCAAGATGAAAGGTAGAATTGTGTGAGTGTGGAGAAACTAGTCTACTGTACAAAAAGTCAAATTCGCATCCTTTCCAATTTTGGCTTTTGCCCCTGGCCCTGTCCACCAATGACATGTGGCTCCTGGAAGGTTGGCTGGAAGGGAATGGTGCTGTCAGGTTGGAAAAAAAGTGTTCCTCACCCCTGGTATAGCACCACTTCTAAAACTGCACAGGATGCCAATTTACTTCAAGGTCAGGTTTAAGGTTTTGCTGATTAAGCATAAAACACTAAACTTAGGAGCAGACTACTTAAAGGAGCACCTGATCACCGAGATAAGCAAGTGAGACCTTCCTGGTTATACCACAGTGTAGAGTAGTGTTTCTCAAACTTTGGTCTCCAGCTGCTTTTGGACTACAACTCCCATCAGCCCTAACTAGCAAGACCAGTGGTCAGGGATGATGGGAATTGTAGTCCGAAAACAGCTGGAGACCCAAGTTTGGGAAACACTTTTCTAGAGATCCCTGTCTTGAGAAGATCAGGAGGAGGGCCTTTTCTGTTGAGGCTTCCACCCCATGGAACAACCTCTCCTCAGATATTTAAATAAGCACAAAGAATGATGTGCTTTGGTTGATTTTTGAAAACATACTGACAGTAATTACTCAAACTTTTAGGGCCCATTAGTTTGTTTTGCAGCATTTTGTTGGCCTTGGGTGCTCCTGTATCTATTGACTGTTGTTCGTTGTATTGATTTGAATGATCTTGTATTTTGGTTGGTTGGAACCACTTTAACGTTTTTTGAATGGTAGGTGGTTTATAAATGATTGAAATAAAGAAACACAGGAACCCTGCTCATTATTCTAAACCTCAAGGTGACTTTCAATGCCATCAACCATGGTGTCTTTCTGGAACAAGTCTCCAAGTTGAGATCTGGAGGCATGCTGATTTAATGGCTCAACTCCAAATTGAGGGGACAATTCCAGAGGGTACTGAAGGACAATTGCTGCAAACTCCCAATAAATTTATGTGTGGTACTTCTTACATAATGGGAGCCAGTGTGGTGTAGTGGTTAAGAACGGTGGACTCATAATCTGGTGAACTGGGTTCGCGTCTCCGCTCCTCCACATGCAGCTGCTGGGTGACCTTGGGCTACTCACACTTCTCTGAAGTCTCTCAGCCCCACTCACCTCACAGGGTTTTGTTGTGGGGGAGGAAAGGAAAGGAGATTGTTAGCCGCTTTGAGACTCCTTAAGGGGAGTGAAAGGCGGGCTATCAAGTCCAAACTACTACTACTACTACTACTACTACTACTACTACTACTATTCTTCTTCTTCTTCTTCGTTATCGCAGTGACTTTTCATTCATTCTCCACACCTCTTCTTAATGAGTACTTGGAAGGAACACCATTCATATTCATGTTTTATCTTAAGTCAATGCTTTTTTTCTGGGGGGTACACAGGGGTACGCATACCCCAAAACATTTTGTGAATCTAAGTTTGGCCTCATTGAGGGGCAGTATTTCAATATGAGTAGGAAAATGAGAGTACCCCTAAACACTTTTTTAAAAGAAAAAAGGTACTGCTTATGGTCACATCTGCACCACACATTTAAAGCACATAGCTCCCCCCAGTTCCTGGGAACTGCAGTTTCTCAAGGGTGTTTAGAATTGTAGTTCTGTCAGGGGTCAACTACAGCTCTCAGGATTATTGGGGGAATTGTATACTTTAAATGCATGTTATGGATGTGAGCTATATCTTCATAGTTAAATGGGCCAATGATTACTCTTTTTAAAAACAATGAAACTCCCCCCCACCCAATGCCCCTTTCAAAAATCATGCTGTGTAAGACCATTTAGCTTTTATTTCAGCCAATAAAGATTTTTCTGCCCTGTTTTATAAAGGGCAATCTCCCGAACTAGGAAAGCTAATGTTTACTTTCCTGTATTAAGATCTGTAAATGAGAAACACAATTTGAATGCCTTAATAGTATTAGTATTATTATTTCCATTTTCAGTATTAGTATATGTGTGTGTGTATATATTCTCTTTGCAGCAGCAGACCGCTAGAAATGCTATAAAATCACTATTTGCACATTTATAGCATTTCAGAGTGCAATAATGCAGGAAATGAATACAAAATCATAATATTTGGGAAGATTAAGATAATCGCTTTTATTATTTCCTAATATAATTCCATCATATATGTCTGGGCATGTGTGCGCGCGTGCACACACACACACAGTTTTTCTTTTCTGAAGCTGTTGGAGAAGATGAAAATAAAATAGCAGGCAAGAACTTAATCAAATGGCTCGTGAAAATACTGAAAGGAAAACATCCCTGAGGATTATTGAAAGATTTGAAAAGTTTACTCATTGGAAAACAAACTGTTTGATGGGGGGAACATGCCATGAATACAGATTGGAAAATTAAGGGGAATGAGCTGTATGTATATCTAGATTCATCTCTATCTATATATATCAAATCACTGCACAAAGGCATTGGGAGATCATTATTTTAATGATTTTCCCAAATGCTGAAGATATAAATATGAACTAGGAAACAGATTTTTGCCTGCCAAATATTCTTTCATCTAAATGTGAATGCAAACGATTGAGATGATATATAGCTCCGCATTACTGATAAACCCAGAGTCTGATATAAAATATATTCTGTAACTTTTAGCCCCCAAGGTGTCTTTTATGCCACTGTTAGGAAGTTTCTGTGGCATATAATGAATGGCAGATATGAACTTTTGAGGGCTGCTTACAAAATGCCCCCTTAAATAAAGGTGTGTGCTGTTTGGCCTTTGCCTCAGGTGGCTGGTGGCTGGCCTTGCTGAGTCCTTCTAAGCCTCCATCTCCAGAAAATCACTTCCAGTCTCCACCCACTACTTCAGAGTCTTAAAGGGACAACCATCTAAACTTAAGGTAGGTACTCCTCCTTCGTTCCACAGTTTCCCTCCTACTGTTCTCCCTGCACTTCCAGACTGGTGATGCCCAGTGAGGTGCTGCTGTTTTTTCAGGCTCAGGGGAAGGTGCCTGTGGAGGTCCACGCTTTACCTCTATAGGTCCCAGTGGTCTTTGAGACTTCTCTGGGGGCTTCTGTCCAAAAGTCTTAAGTGCAATGGCATCTCTGTCTCCAGCAGTCAACTCTGAGCCTGACCCAGCTCCTAAGCTGGTGCCCCATAGTATCTGACTTCATGGCCTGGTGACTACCAGATCCAGGGTAGGCAGGATGATATCTGGTTTTCAACATTGCGATATATCACCAGCTAAACATCACGATATACAGATATATCACAATGACTGAAATAAGGGTGGAACTATATACAATGGTACCTTGGGTTAAGAACTTAATTTGTTGTGGAGGTCCGTTCTTAACCTGAAACTGTTCTTAACCTGAAGCACCACTTTAGCTAATGGGGTCTCCTGCTGCTGCTGCCATTTCTGTTCTCATCCTGAAGCAAAGTTCTTAACCCAAGGTACTATTTCTAGGTTAGCGGAGTCTGTAACTTGAAGCATCTGTAACCCGAGGTACCACTGTAGAGGCATTGCTTGGCTTCACAGTTTTTCCCACATTGTGATTTTTGCATAGCATGCACACACGCATGTGTGCGCACACATTATGATTCTCAATATATTGCCGTGTCAAAAATATTGAGATCAGTATCATGATATGGACTTGAAACCAGTTTTGGATGATATATCACCCAGCCCTAACACACATCATGATTTGGGATATATTGCCAGGTCAAATTATGAAACCGATATCACGATATGGACTTCGGTTTGGGGTAATCCAGGGGAGCAGGGAGTGCCCAACAGGAAACTCCCTACTGCAGCCAATTCCAGTGGGGCTCTCTGATGGTGAGGCCCATTGGTGGTTCCATATCCCTGAAAGCAATGTTTGAAATCCCAGAATTGTGTGAGTGCATGCTCTACCAATGATCTACTGTCCTTCTCCATAATGGCTTTCTGCCTAAGTCACTTTCCTTGGTATTATTCTTGGGGAAGGCAAACTCACAGCAGTGGCTCATGAAGAAGCAGTGGCCTTTGCTAACCACTTCTGAGAGCAGGTATGTCTCTCCTGCCAATGGTGCCAATCATGCCATCTTCCCAAGAATCACTCAGAGATGTGGCAGGTAACCTTTTGTGAGGATCCTTCTGTCAAGCTCAGAGGAGGTTTCACAAACCAGGGGCTCTTTATTGTGGCACACTAGTAGCTCTTGTACTGTACAAGGAAATGATCCTCAGCCTCAACCCCACTGGGCAGAACACACCCACTCAGGCACCACCAAGATAATATTCACCTTTATTGTTTTAAAAGCAGCTCAGCTGCTAAGCACTGTGGTGCAGTAATTGAGGTTTAAATGAACAAATCCTGTCTGCAGGCTTGCAATCAAAAGAAAAGGCAAGGAGAGTGAGGAACATACAAAAATAAAAGGATGGGAGGAGAGGAAATAATAAGAGGTTAAAAGGCAGCAAGAAGAAATATACATGCAGTCACTGCTTAAATACTTCTGAGGAATGAGAGTGGCAGAATTCAGCCAAGCCCTTCAGACTGAGGTCTCCTCAGATGAGAAGCTCAGGGAGCAGGACACAGGAGATGTTCACACTGCCAGCAACTCTGAAGAACCAGATAACTTGGAACGCAGGAAGCTGCCTTATACTGAGTCAGGCCATTGGACAATCTAGCTCAGCGTTGTCCAAACTGACTGACATCTCTAGGATTTCAGACACAGTTCTCTCCAAGCCCTACCTGGAGATGCCATGGTCCATGCAGCTGATATAGAGACTGGTCATCCACACACCAGCTGCCGGGGTTCATCTCAGACTCATCCCACTTCATCCCACTTTCCCCAGGAGGCACAGGACCAGAAGAGGCACTGAGCCTGGCAAGCATTTCAGAGTCATCATCAAGTGAGGTTATTCAAGCAAAGGAGGAACCACCTGGAAATATATTCTTGGATCAGGGAAGAAGCAGAGGAGGAGGAAGAGGAAGGAAGAGGGAGAGGTAAAAGAAAAGAAGAGTGTTTAATGTTAGAACAGGTTTTGCAGCTATGAAAAGGTAAAATATAAACATCTATAATTAAGATACACATGGTTGGCATTCAATTGAGTATGCACAGCTAGGCTCATTGAACTCAACACACCTAAAATAGCCATGACTAACATAACTCCATTGATTTCAATGGGTCTGCTCTGAGGGTGACTTAGTTGAATGCTACCCAATAATGCTAATAACATTAAAAAATAAACATTAAACATTAACACGACTTCTGAAGCCCTGCCCTGTCCCTCAAATTTCAAATTCTCTTCTTTCAATCTTTAGCAACATTTTAAAGTTTCAAACAGAGCTCCTTTTAAGTAAACCATGTCTTCCTTTAAAATAGCCAAAGGATATGTATAAATGCACATGGGTGTCTGAATAAGATTTAACAGTCTAAGAGATTTTCCTTTTCTCCTGCCCTGGTGTTAATTCTCCTCATTTACAAGGCTATCCCCTCAAGAAATGTCACAATGAGAAAGCCAAGAGGATTCTTTCACTTATATCCATTGTTCAGTGAGACACACTTTAATGCCAGTTTGGGTAATTGGGACACAGCAAAATTTAAATAGGAAGCCCATTTCTGTTACTGAATCCACTCCCTTAATATTGTTTCATAATACACATTTAGAAAGAATATCTCACAGGCCAGATAAAAATAGCACAATGTGTGCATAGGATAATAGCTCCAGTCTTGAGATACCCCCAATTCACTCATGTGAATGACTTTAAATCTGGAGCGGGGGTGGGGGAAGGATTCAAATCAGGAGAATATGAACATTTCCCCACCAAAAGGTGGTCCTGTTAAGACAAAAGGCAGTACAATTCACAGGTTCAGCTGACTAATCTTCAATGGGAAGAGGAGACAACTGTGGTCAAACTATGGCTGCAGGTTTGCCATTGCTGCCCTAAACCACGAATTGTGGTTTGTCAGCTTCCCTCCCCACTATCCAATGTTCCTACAATTATTGTACATGTTGGACTTGCCATTGCTGCAGTTGAGATAAGTATATTCCTTTATTAGTAATAAATAACTGACCTTGGCCATTGCTCTTCCCCACCCACTCTGCATCCCAGCATGGATGCATGCAGGTTGCTACAAACCATAGATTATGGGAGCATGATAGAACATGGGGAGCGAATCCTCCATAAATATAAATGCATTCACCAGCTTTAGATAACACATGAACTAATTAAGTTTGTTGACTCTTGATTAATTGAAATAGCCCTGAATTTACCATATTCAGTATCAGCAATCCTTTATTAGTAATGCCTAAATAAACCTGGCTTAGAGCAGTAAAAATAATGAAGTACAAGGGGATGAATAATTAATATACAGTAACGTGCTGCCTGCACATTAAATGTGTTTGGGGGAAGATTGAATAAGTCATTTGGCTTGAACTTTGTTGTTTTTTAAAAAAACGTCTCCACCCTAACACTATGGTTGGTGGCTTTGCCCATCATGAATGGTGTTTTGTTTTCAAGACCCTACCACAACTTTCAATAATCACCTGGGAACAGATTCAAAGGAGTGAATGCCAGTGAACTCAGGGTGGCCCCCAATGGAGCTGGTAACTGGTGCCAGTGACATGGTATCCCTTGGGTCAGTTCTGGCAGAGCATGTCCTCAGCAGCATTTGACACCCCCTACCCAGACTTCATGTTGCCTTTCACAAGTTGGGTATATGAGGCACTGGACTTTGAAAAGGAGATGTGAGGGCTTTGGCTGGGGCCTAGCGTCATGCCTCCATCCCAAAGTCTAGTTAGTGCTTTCCCAGCTTTGGGAAGATGGGAGGACTCTAGGACCTTGCCAGAGCCTTGTACCTCCTTCCCAAAGCCCAGTGTCTCACTTATCCAGCTGTGTGAGGGCACCACGAGCGCTTGGGTGGGGGAGGTTAAATTTTGGCTTTGCTCCCCTGCCCACCGCAACAAGGCAGTGTGTGGCCTGTGGGTTCTGTGCCAAAGTACTTTTGCAGCCCAGTTGGTATGAAATGTTGGGTCACCCTGATGTATCCATTTAACATTGCAGGGTGTGAAGAAGTTCTTTCCTTTGTCTGTCTTGAATATTCTAACATTAAGTTTCATTGGCTGCCCAGGGGATCTATTGTTACGAGAGAGGGGGAGCAACTTGTTGGAGCAAGTTGCTCACTAGGAGCTCTCTGTGGTCCTGAAACAACAGACCTGCTTTGCTGCCTTGCCTCCAGTGGCTCTTGTCCAAACCTAGAACATAACAGTAGCTTACTAAACTAGATGCAATTTGTTCTTTAGCTTTACCTCCTCTTTGGATGGCGCTGTTTTAATAAATCAACAACAAGAACAACAAAACAGATGGAGAAGCACATCCGCTCAGCTCTTTATAGCCCATTGAAGTAATTAAGCAATTAGTCCTCCAAAATAATAAAGCTACCAGAAACAGGGGTGGTGGGGGAAGACTCCAACCCTGCATATCTCCCCATATCAACATTTTTTATTACAATGGATTAATAGCATTAAGAAAATAAAGCTGAGTTAATACCAGCTTGGTGAAATTACATTCTAGATAATTGAAGTTCACCCTTTGGCCAATGTGTGAAGTCAAAATTGTCATTGTTGATTTGCATTTATTTGCTGAAGATCAAATTAAAGAACAAAGGGGGGAAATGTAATCAGAAAAGATCGAGAGAGGGAAAGAAGGTGAAAGAATTATGCAACTGTGATGGTAGCATTGAGTACATAAGCAAGTAAGTATGTAGTTGTTCAATGTTCATCTAGTCCAGAGCTGGGGATCCTTTTTTTTTTACCACAGCATTCCCTCATGACCAGACTTCTGGGGGCTTCATGCCAATGGTGGGCATGGTCAAGAGCAAAATGGATATGCCCACCACAAAAACACATGCAAAACATTGTGGTGTAGTGGTTAAGAGCGGTAGACTCATAATCTGGTGAACTGGGTTCGCGTCTCCGCTCTTCCACATGCAGCTGCTGAGTCATCTTGGGCTAGTCACACCTCTCTCTCAAGTCTCTCAGCCCCACTCACCTCACAGAGTGTTTGTTGTGGGGGAGGAAGGGAAAGGAGAATGTTAGCCACTTTGAGACTCCTTTGGGTACTGATAAAGTGGGATATCAAATCCAAAACTCTCTCTTCTTCTTACATGCATGCATACTGTGGTGCCTGGTGCCCATTTGGGCTGGTGGGGCACAAAGCAAAGAGTCCATCAGTAATGAAGGCAGAACCAATGAGTGGCAGAGTCAACTAATTCTAACTTCCCTTCTGAGTTCTACAGGGGAAACACTAAGATTAACAAGGGGGAAACTGACAGGCAGTGCCATCTGCTAGACAGGTTTTAGGGAAAGAGGCAAGCAAGACCAGACACAACAACTCTAGGGGACAGAGGTGTTGTCAACCCCCTCAATATTCTTTAGCAGGGGGCTCAGGCCCCCCAATATTGAAGGGCAGAGGAGGCTGAACTGCCGAACCAAGCACAGCATGAGAAGCAGACTCTTCCTGAGTGGGAGAGAGGAGGAGCCTTGGCCACTGAAGCTGGTAGCACTAGGCAAGACCTCCTCTCAATGACCCCCAAGGTGGCACCTCTGGGGCTGACAGATCACACTGAAGTTGGTGGGACAGTGCCCCAATAGCTCCAATGGAACATCCTCCATTGCATACACAGTGATGTAAATTCACACTCTCATAAATGTACCCAACAATTAGACTTGAAAAAATGTTGCTTGCGTCCAGCCTAATTGTCAGAGAAGAAAGCAATCATCCCAAGAAAATGCAAGTCTGGGAGGATCGCTGCTTCCTTCCCAACCTATGACCCTAACCCAAAGCCCCACACTCACCACAATTAGACTGGAAACAGACTTCCATTGGCAACAATAGAAGGTAAAAGGTAAAGGGTAAAGGGACCCCTGACCATTAGGTCCAGTCATGACCGACTCTGGGGTCGTGGTGCTCATCTTGCTTTATTGGCCGAGGGAGCCAGTGTACAGCTTCCGGGTCATGTGGCCAGCATGACTAAGCCGCTTCTGGTGAACCAGAGCAGTGCACGGAAACACCGTTTACCTTCCCGCCGGAGTGGTACCTATTTATCTACTTGCACTTTGACATGCTTTTGAACTGCTAAGTTGACAGGAGGGGGACTGAGCAATGGGAGCTGACCCCGTCGTGGGGATTTGAATGGCCGACCTTCTGATCAGCAAGCCCCAGGCTCAGTGGTTTAACCCACAGTGCCACTCACGTAGAAGGACCCCCCCCCAAAAAAAAACAAATTGCAATGGGGTGAGTGGAGAGGTGTGGTGTGAGGGGTGAGGAGGGGGTGCTGCAGGCTATATGGAGATGCCCCAGGACTGTTGGTTTCACTCCCCATATCTATTCCAGCATCCTGTTTCTGCAGTTGTCAGAGACCTGCCCTGGGGAACTCCATAAGCTGGATGTGAAAGCAACAACTTCCCCCTGCTGTTTGTCCTTGGCCTCTGGTATTCAGAGACGTGCTGCCTTTGAGCATGGAAATCTATAACAGTTCATACTTAAGGGCTTCTTTGGGGATAAGTTATGTAGGGACATAAAGTAGAGAGGATATTGAGATGGAACCTGGAGGAATTGGATGAATCCTGTTTTAGTGCTCTCTCAGGCAACGAGCAGAGGGATGGTAATTCATGGACAGATTCCCAGGGTAATTTTCTGCATAATATACAACAGGCTTTTGGAAAGAGGAACTGGAGGTGCTGCTTGTGAGAGTATGAAAGAGAGAGCTGATAGTGAGCATGGATGGGACTAAGTTTAATATATCCATTTGATTAGTTAACTGTATATACCATCCACGCTCTTAGGTTCAAAGTGACTCGTGCAGGACACACAGTGTTTCTGATGCACTTGAGAAACTCACCATACGTAAAGGTGCACTTGCATGTGGGAAGAAGAATCCTGATGCATACACAAGGCATTTCCCACCATAAAAAAGAGCAGAGCACCATGTACAGCAGTACCTCGGGTTAAGAACTTAATTCGTCCTGGAGGTCAGTTCTTAACCTGAAACTGTTCTTAACCTGAAGCACCACTTTAGCTAATGGGGCCTCCTGCTGCTGCTGCCGCCGCACAATTTCTGTTCTCATCCTGAAGCAAAGTTCTTAGCCCGAGGTACTATTTCTGGGTTAGCAGAGTCTGTAACCTGAAGCGTCTGTAACCTGAAGTGTCTGTAACCCAAGGTACCACTGTATGTGAAAGGATTTCCATTCTGACTGCATAATGGCCATTTGCAATGTTTTGATAATCTTCCAGAGGTTGGTTAAAACATTGCCAAAAGAAAAAGGAAAAGAAATAGGAAACATAATCTACAACAGGAGGACAAAACTAATTCAGATTTGCATAAAATTTGCATGTGCCAATTGAAGCAGGTAGGTGCAAATTTAGAAATAAATAATATATTTTAAATAGAAATACAGTAAGTCTGTGATCAGATGAGCTGTGTGGCTGCTTAGTCCACGTGCTGATTGGGGATGGGCAACTTCTTTGCTCTACTTTTTAGGATTCTTTGTTAGGACTGTGCACAGGATTTAGTCACGGCCTTAATCATGAGCAAAATCAGGTCTATTCAGAGGGATCCGAGCCTTGCTTGAGTCACTTTGTGACAGCTCCAGATTGCTACAGGTCCGGTTGAGTGGCCCAGAGCTACCAGGGACTCTCAGAGAGTGGGGCATCAGGAAGGAAGGAGATGCAGGCATGACCAAGAAGGAGGAGTAACCACAGAAAGGAGGGACCTATCAGATAGCTGCATCTTTGTAGGAGGAGGGTGACTTTCCCACTGGGCTGCTCTTCCATCCTGCCCTTTGAATATTCCTGGCACCTTTGGCTGGAATAATATTAAAGCAGCAATAGAGAAAGCAAAACAACACCAACAAAACAAGGATAAAAACACTGAACTAGCATTTTAATGGTAAGAATCAATTGCAATAGTTTAAACTATTTCAGCCTCAAGTCAAACCAACAGCCCATACTGTATATCTTTTTTGGGGGGAAGGTGGTATGAAACAAAATGGGTCCTTAGAAACCTCATAAGCTGGCAATGGCAGGGTTATACTTGTGAAAAGGCTCTAGGGGTCTTAGTAGACCGCAGGCTTAAAGTGAGTCAACACTGTGATGCAGCAGCCAAAGAAAAAGGAAAAGGAAAAAGAAAAGGAAAAGGAAAAGGAAAAGGAAAAGGAAAAGGAAAAGGAAAAGGAAAAGGAAAAGGAAAAGGAAAAAGTAATAGCACCACCGTATTCTGCTATGGTCAGACCACACCTGAAATACTGTGTCAAATTCTGGGAGGCACAATTTAAGAAGTATGTTAACATGTTCAGAGGAAGGCAACCAAGATGATCAATGGCCCAGAAATCAAGCCTTATAAGGAACAGTTGAGGGAGTTGAACATGTTTAGCTGGAAAAGAGAAGATTGAGAGGAGATATGATAGGCATCTTCAAATATTTCAATGGCTGTCCCATGAAAGATGGAACATGCTTGTTTTCTGTTGCTCTGGAGAGCAGTGCAATGGACTCCCTCAGGAGGCGGTACACTCTCCTTCCTTGGAGGTTTTTAAGCAGAGACTGGATGCCCATCTGTCATGAATGCTTTAGTTGAGATTCCTGCATTGAAGGGGGTTGGACTAGACAATCCTTAGAGTCCCCTCCAACTCTACAATTCTATTATTCTATA
The DNA here is from genome assembly GCF_964106915.1 of Podarcis gaigeae. Classification (NCBI taxonomy): domain Eukaryota; kingdom Metazoa; phylum Chordata; class Lepidosauria; order Squamata; family Lacertidae; genus Podarcis; species Podarcis gaigeae. The sequence continues at coordinate 72,250,508 of NC_139685.1, forward strand.
TCTGAATGAAATATACTCAGAGTCCTGTAGTGATTTCATGCTCTTTATTGTAGCTTGTAAAACCTCAGGTTTGGGGGGCAATTCTATCACATTATTTACACAATGAGTCCCATCTGATTGGCTGATTCTGCTTCCCTCCTGGAGCCTGATTGGTCTTTTCCTGCAGGACAATCAGTTGTTGCATTCTACGATCCTGCCAGCCTAATAGGCTGATTAACTTCCTCCTGGAGCCTGATTGGTCTTTTCCTGCAAGCCAATAAGTTGCTGCATTCTAGGCTCCTACTTGCCTATTATTCTAGGATCCAAGCTTAGTACATAACACTGAATTAGAATAGAGCTCCAGAAAAGTGGGTCCACCTCAAAGAAGGCCCAGCTCATGGTGCCCTCCAACCTAATGGATATCTCCAGTGATCATATGGGCAGGGGAATCTCATGAGCAAATCTCATGGTGGCACATATCACACAAAGGCAACATAAAATAAGTGAGCTACTAATGGGGATTCTGTGGAGAGAATCAGAACTTACAGGGTTAAGAGGTTCTGAGTGACGTCTCACATTCCTGAAGCGTGGCCAGTTTTCACAGAGGGGAGTGTCTTTCTCTGTGTGTTCAGTCTGTTGTTCTGTTCCCAGACGGTGGACGCAAAATGTCAGCGCGGTCACCGGGTCTGAGTCCTGTCTGAGTTATGTTGTTTTTCTGCACGATTAAAGAGAAGAGCTAAGCCAGAACGCTCGTCAGTAGCCTGATTTACCACTCACGCACCGTATCAGTTTCTACGCTGAGTTAACTCTGCTACAAGTAGCTGACGATAAGCAGAGCTGGACAGAGGAAGCGTGCCGGGCTTAAAAGGCTTCACAACAGCCATAAATTACGCCACAGCATAGGTTATGGGTCAGCAAAAGCTTTGAAGCTGATGCCAAGACGTGCCGGTGTGTGTTGAAGCCAGCCGAACAGAAGCTGGGACCAGCTGGGAGTCCTGCCTGACGGTTTGGAGGCAGAGGAACTCGCTGGGGGAATCACATCTCCAAGAGTCGGGTGCCGGAGAAGCTACTACTGGTTACGTGAGTACGCTCAGCCCCGGGGGAGAGATGGCTCAGTCCCAGGAGCATGGCTTTGAGCTTAAGCTGCCATGTGAGAAGCTGACTTGCCAAAGTTGGTTGGAGTGGAGTTTTCAACCTGCACTACGGAAAGTCACTGGACATTTTGGACAAGAGAATTGAAATTTACAAGGACATTCCTAAACAGCTTTTGGATCTTAGATCTGAGTACTTGGAACTAGCAAAATTGTTGAGGAGCAACTCAATCATCTTCAGGTGGGACTTTCCTCAAGGACTATCCTTTACTTTTAGAGGGAAGAAGATTAAAATTAGAACATTGGAAGATAGAGATAAATTTCTGAACGCCTACGGAGAGGACCTTCAAAAAGGACTCGGATTACCCTCGGGGCCCGGAGCACCAGAGGCACCTGCACCCTTGGATTCTGAAGACCCAGTGAATAAGGTACCACCCCCAGAAAAATAACCAGATTTATTCAGGATGTCTCTGCAACTTTTGAGCTGGAATATAAATGGCTGTAACATTCCGGAAAAAAGGAGGAAAAATTTTCATATATTAAAAAAGGAACAATTGGACATTATTTGCTTACAAGAAACACATGTGACTAGGCTCCATAGAAAAGTGTTAATAAACAAAAGACTTGGTCAGGAATTTATATCTTCAGACACAGTAAAGAAGAGAGGTGTGGTGATATATGCAAAAGAGAGCCTGTCACCTAAATTTCTATTTAAAGATGAACATGGAAGAATTTTGGCAATCGAAATACAACATCAAGGAGAGAAGATTCTGTTATTAGGAATTTATGCACCAAATGAAGGGAAATCGGAATTTTATAAGAAGTTGCACGAGACTAAGCTGGAATATCTGGACTATGACAACATCATTATGATGGGAGATATGAATGGGGTCGTATCAACTAATATGGATAAGTCACAAAGTCAAAATGTCACGAAAGATGGCAGACTACCAAAGACCTTTTTTGAAATGACAGACAATATGGACTGGATTGACATCTGGAGAACGAAGAACCCCTTGGGAAAAGAAGGAACATTCTTCTCTGAAGCCCAGCTCACTTGGACAAGAATCGACCAAATTTGGATAACTAGAGGTCTGGCACCTAAGGTCAGGAAAGTGGAAATCTGCCCAAAGACCTGCTCCGACCATAATGCACTGAAAATGGACATGACATTATTACCAACCGGTTCCTTTAGATGGAAGATGAATGACAATTTGTTTAGAGATCAGGAGACCATTAAGAAGGCCCAAAAAGTTTTGAAGGACTACTTCGAGATAAATATGAACACTATGGTGGAAAAAAGAATTATTTGGGACGCAAGCAAAGCCGTGATGAGGGGTTTTTTTGATACAACAGAATGCTGTAAAGAAAAGAATACAAAATGAGAGGAAAGATAAGATCTTGGAGAAAATTAAAGAGTTAGAGAAGAAGTTAAGATCGAATCCGAAGTCACAGCCAATTCTGAGAGAAATTAAACTCCATCAGGCACAATATTCTAAACTGATGAACCAGGAAATAGAGTGGAAGATCAAATTAATGAAACAAAAAACCTTTGAATCGGCAAACAAATGTGGGAAACTGCTGGCTTGGCAGTTGAAGAAGAGACAGAAGTTAAATATAGTCACAAACCTGGAAATTGAAGGAAGAAACATTCAGAACCCTGTGGAGATTAGAAAGTGTTTTCAGAAATATTTCAAAAAATTATACACTCAAGGGCCGCAGGATGAGGTTGAGATTAAACAATTTTTGGAAAAAAATGGACTTAAAAAACTGTCACAAGAAAATAGATCAATCCTGAACAGCAAAATAACACGACAAGAGATCGAACAAGCCATTCAGAACATGAAATTGGGCAAATCTCCAGGGCCAGACGGCCTGACCTCCAAGTATTATAAGACATTAAGAGATTATTTGATACAACCATTGATGGAGGTCAGCAATGAAATTATGGAGGGAAAGAAGGCGCCGGAATCGTGGAAGGAAGCTTTCATCACATTGATACCAAAATCGGAAACTGAGAAGACACAACTCAAGAACTATCGTCCCATCTCCCTTTTAAATGTGGATTACAAAATTTTTGCAGATATCTTGGCAAGCAGACTTAAAAGAGTCTTAAATGAAGTAATTCATAAAGACCAGGCAGGCTTTCTCCCAGGTAGACACATGTTTGCTAACACAAGGAACATCATTGACATTTTGGAACTCTTGCAAACAAACATAAATACAAAAGCAGTGTTAATTTTTATAGATGCGGAGAAGGCCTTTGATAATATCTCTTGGAAATTTATGAAGGGAAATTTAAAAGAAATGGGAGTGGGACGGGGTTTTGAGAATGGGATTGATGCAATATATTCAGAACAGAAGGCAAAACTGATAGTTAACAATGTGGTTACAGAAGAGTTTAAAATTGAAAAAGGTACACGACAAGGCTGCCCGATTTCCCCTCTGTTATTTATCTCGGTTCTGGAGGTGCTCTTGAATAGGATTAGAGGGGACCGGTTGGTGCAAGGGATTCAGGTCGGAGCGAAAGAATACAAACTTAAAGCTTTTGCAGATGACCTAGTTTTGACTCTGAAGGAGCCAGAATCTAGTACAAAAAGAGTATTACAACTTATTCAAGACTTTGGTCGGGTGGCGGGATTTAAACTAAATAAACAGAAAACTAAGGTGTTGGGGAAAAACTTGACAGATACAGAGTCAGAACGGTTTCAGAGAGAAACAGAACTAACTGTGGTTAAAAAAGTAAAGTACCTAGGGGTAAATATAACAGCAAAAAATCTGAGTCTATTTAAGGATAACTATGAAAAATGTTGGTCTGAAATTAAGAGAGACTTGGACAGTTGGACAAAATTGAAGCTTTCTTTGTTAGGCCGAATTGCTGCTATTAAGATGAATGTATTGCCAAAGATGTTGTTTTTGTTTCAAACATTGCAAGTTGTGGACAAGACGGAGTGTTTCCGGAAGTGGCAGAGAGATATTTCTAAATTTGTCTGGCAGGGCAAAAAGCCCAGAATTAAGTTTAAGATATTAATTGATGCGAAAGAAAGAGGGGGCTTTGCCCTGCCAGACTTAAAGCTGTACTATGAAGCCGCAGCTTTCTGCTGGCTAAAAGACTGGCTACTTCTCGAAGACACTGATGTACTGGATTTGGAAGGTTTTAACAATGCTTTTGGCTGGCATGCATACTTATGGTATGATAAAGTTAAGATCAATAAGGCCTTTAAGAACCATATTGTCAGGAAAGCAGTATTTAATGTCTGGACAAAATACAAAGACTTATTGGAAAATAAAACTCTGAGGTGGCTTTCCCCTCTGGAAGCTAAGGCCCGAAAAAGACCCAATATGGAGGCCAAATGGCCAAAATATTGGGAAATATTAGAAAAAGGAGACAATTGGAAATTGCAGAGTTTGGAGAAAATGAAGGATAAAGTGCGAGACTGGTTACATTACGCTCAGATTAAAGAAGTTTTTAAAAATGACAAAAAGTTAGGGTTCCAGGTGGAGAAATCAAAGTTGGAAACAGAATTGTTAGAACCAAAGACTAAGGTACTATCAAGAATGTATAACTTGCTGTTAAAATGGAACACACAAGACGAAATGGTTAAATCTGCTATGATAAAGTGGGCACAGGATATTGGGCATAACATTATGTTTGAGGACTGGGAAAGGTTGTGGACCACTGGGCTGAACTTCACTGCATGTAATGCGTTGAAGGAAAATGTAATGAAAATGATATACAGATGGTACATGACCCCAGTTAAACTTGCCAAAATATACCATTTGTCTGATAACAAATGCTGGAAATGTAAAGGAAATGAAGGAACATTCTTTCACCTCTGGTGGACTTGCCCTAAAGTGAAGGCCTTCTGGGAAATGATATATAATGAGTTGAAAAAGGTATTTAAGTATACCTTCCCTAAGAAACCAGAGGCTTTCCTCCTGGGTATTGTCGACCAGAAGGTGTTAAAGAAGGACCAAACATTTTTTATGTATGCAACAACGGCAGCAAGGATACTCATCGCTAAGAATTGGAAAACACAAGATCTACCCACACTGGAAGAGTGGCAGATGCAGCTGATGGACTATATGCAACTGGCGGAGATGACTGGCAGAATCCGAGACCTGGGAGAAGAAAGGATTGAAGAAGATTGGAAGAAATTTAAGATTTATTTACAAAAATATTGTAATTTGGTTGAATGTTAAGAAGGATGCTTGATCATAAATAATTGGCCACCACTAAACTAGATTGGAATTTGATGATAAGTGAGATTAAGGAAAACATAAACCTTTTGGAGAATTGCTAGACTATAGTTAAATGAGTGGATATAAGATTGCAAACAAGATGATAATTTGCTTGAAAAAAACTTTTTAACGATGTAAGTGGGAGCAGGAGACGTGAGGAAGTCCAAACAAGTTATGAAATTTTGTTATGACATAAGTAATGTTGTTTATTATCTATGTATTTCTTTTATAAAAAAAAATCTTAATAAATATTTATTTAAAAAAAAGGAGTGGAGTTTTCAAGCAGAGTTGTGGTTGGTCGGGACACAGCTATGGGAAGCAGTGCACCACCACAGAAGGCAGCCGAAAAGGCTGCCGAGCTAAGTGAAGCAGAGAAGCGTGTGCTTACTTTTTTGGCAGAGAATGTGAGTGCTGATCTGAAGCATGTTGTCCTGGATGCTAAAAGGCTTGAGGCTGCTTGGCTGGCACTCCATGAGGCTTGTGAAGTGGGAGTGGGAAGCAAGGGCCAAGATGTGGCTGCATCCGAAGGGGAGAGGCAAGATGGCGCTGGGCACATTCTTGAGAGCCGACACACAGCTGAGAGGAGCTGTAAGCCCCCACGGGGGGACGAAGGGACTGTTGCTGGCAGCTGTATGAATGCTGTAACGTGCCTGTGTGAGGAGCCAGGAGAGAGGCCAAGCGTTGGGAGCCCTTTACCCACCAGAGGGGGTGCAGGAAAACATCCTGGGAGCCCTGAGAGCAGTGGGGGGGCAGTGAGCGGTGGAAGCTCAGAAACGGCTCATTTTCCAAAGGCAGCTAAGAGTTGTTTTCGTCGTGAGTCAGAGCCTGGGAAGCTGCAAAGAGCTAGAAGCTTCAAGGCCGGCCATCTGCGGAAAGTAAAGATAAGAGCTACAGAGCTGTGTGGGAATGCGGAGACAAGTCCTGTTTCCAAGGCAACGGAGAGAGTTGCATCTACGGAAGCTGTCAAGGTCGTGGGCAAGTCTTCCTGCCGGGGGGAGTTTGTTGCCATGACAACCAGAGAGGACAGCTGCAGAGGCCCCAAGGGAGGGGGCAGCGAGACGGTTGTTGCTATGGCAATGCTGAAGGACAACTCCAGGGAGGAGAGAGTGCTGCGCTGGGTCATAGACAGTGGAGCCAGCCGGCACCTGATAACAGAGACACCTGCTGTTGAGATGTGGAACTGCAGGGCTGTTTCAGCTGGGAAAAGAATTGAGCTAGCTGATGGGAGGCAAAAATCGATTTCTAATGTTGCAAATGTTTATTTTTCTGTTTTGCAGGCGGAGTTGGAAGTCTACATGGCACCTGGGATGAAACATTGTCTTTTATCTGTCCCTTGTCTCTTACAGGAGGGGTATAAGGTGTACTTTGAAAACAATGTCTGTACAATTTTCAGAGGGGGGAAGCAACTGGTCAGTGTTGCAAAAGGGGAGAACAACCTCTTTGTTCTGGAAATGCCTCTGAAGGGTGTGGGGAATGCTGGGAAAGCACAAGCAAAGGGTGCAACCGATCCCACTCACGTTTCATGTGCTTGTGTATGGCACAAGAAAACGTCACATGGTTCTTTAGAAGAGATCCAGATGTTGCAGGAGTGCACTAAAGGGTGCAAGATACAGGAATGTGGCAAGTCCCTAAAATGTAGGGCATGCAAAAAGGCAAAGGTAAAAGGGTGCAGTTATCCCAGGGTGGAGAGGGTAACCACAAAACCTTTTGAGCTTGTGCACACAGACCTTTTTGGTCCCATGCCAAAGCCAAGTCTGGGAGGGGCCAAATTTGTTCTGACGCTGCACGATGATTTTAGCCAGGTTACGTGGTGTTATGCTCTGAGATTGAAAGAAGATGCACCACAACTGATCAAAGACTGGGTGGCAGAGGTGGAACTAAGGTTCTCCACGAAGGTGAAGGGGTTCAAGAGTGACCGATGTGCAGAGTTTACTAGGTCTGCTCTGCAGGAGTTCTTTCGCCAGAAAGGGATACGTCACAAGGTGACGGCTCCTCAGGAGAAGGGCGTGGCAGAGCTCAGATGTGAAGCTCTGGTTCAAGCAACAGGGGTTCTACTGTGTGACTCTGGTTTGCCTCAAAGTTTTTGGTGGGGGGCGATGAGAACGGTGACATTCATGATGAACAGGTCCTACAATTCAGTGGTAGGTGAAACCTCAGGTGTATTTCTTCCGTGTGTTTGGGTCACCGGCCTTGGTGCCGGTGCCAAAAGCTCAACAAAAGCAGGGTGGTCCTAAGTTCCAGAAAATGATCTTCTGTGGGTATGAGCCCGCGTCAAAGGGGTGGAGATTTGCATATCCAGAAGGTGATCAGACCAAGCTTCTGATTAGCAAACGTGCTGAGTTCTGTGAGCAGGGGGGTTTGTCAAAGCGCAATGCTAGTCCTGATGTTCTCTCAGAATGTCTGTCTGATTCTGAGGATGAGGGAGAGCCAGAGGCTGAACCTGTTGATGAGGACCAGGTTGATGACCAGGGTCAAGAACAGGGTTGGGCATCTCCACAGGTTGTTAAAAGAGAGCCCAAGAGTGAGCCTGCGTCTCCTGTTAGCATAATGCAGAAAGCCCGAAGACACACTAAGTCAGAGGGGGAGTCTTCTGATGTAGAGGACACACTAGCTGGCCCCAGTGGGTCAGAAGCAACACCTGAATTTGTGCTCAGGCGGTCCACTCGAGCAACGAAGGGCATTCCACCTGAGAGGTATCAGGCCACCGGTGTGTGGGTTGGTTTCGCACAGTGCGAACCTGTGAGTTTTGAGGAGGTTCATCAGTTGCCTGACAAAGACGCCAGGAAGGGGCGAAAGGCAATGGGAAAGGGATTGAACTCTCAGAGGTCTGTACATGTATGTTCACAGTTTCCCTCAGGATGTGATTCGAGAGGGCGTGTGGAGAGAATCAGAACTTACAGGGTTAAGAAGTTCTGAGTGACGTCTCACATTCCTGAGGCGTGGCCAGTTTTCACAGAGGGGAGTGTCTTTCTCTGTGTGAAACAAAAAAAAATTCCTTCCAGTAGCACCTTAAAGACCAACTAAGTCAGTTCTTGGTATGAGCTTTCGTGTGCATGCACACTTCTTCAGATACAAGTTTCCAGACCCTTCTATATAGTGAGAAGGTGGGGAGGGGTATTACTCAGAAGGCTGGTGGGAATGGGTGATTGGCAGATAGCTGTGATGAGCCTGTTGGAATACTGGAAGGAATTTTTTTTTTTTTTTTTTTTTTGACTATGGCAGACCAACACGGCTACCTATCTGTAACTTTCTCTTTGTGTTCAGTCTGTTGTTCTGTTCCCAGACGGTGGACGCAAAATGTCAGCGCGGTCACCGGGTCTGAGTCCTGTCTGAGTTATGTTGTTTTTCTACACGATTAAAGAGAAGAGCTAAGCCAGAACGCTCGTCAGTAGCCTGATTTACCACACACGCACCGCATCAGTTTCTACGCTGAGTTAACTCTGCTACAAGTAGCTGACGATAAGCAGAGCTGGACAGAGGAAGCGTGCCGGGCTTAAAAGGCTTCACAACAGCCATAAATTACGCCACAGCATAGATTTGATGATTGACTGGCCCTCTATTTAATAAAATCCCTCCCTGCAAGAGAGATTGGGCCTAACCTTCTTTCTACCTTGCCCATTTTCTATATATAGGGACTTAGTTTATTTACATATATGAACACATTAAATTATATTTCACACACACACCCTCAGTAAGAATTGGTACAATCCAGGAACATGTTTTAAACTCACATCTACTCTATGTGTGAACTAGTTGCACAGTTACCCACAGTGATTAGGGAGGTGAAAAAAGAATGGAAGGAAGGAAGGAAGTTTACATAGCAAGAGATCTGAATTCATGCTGGAGTATCACTGCTTCCACCAGCTGTCCAAGAAACAAATCAATAATATAAATGTGTACGCTTGCTTTTTTAATGAAACAATACCAGTGTAATTTATTTGGACATAAATGACACTTCTTTGGCCAAATAGGAGACCACTGCTATTTTGCATGCAGCTAGCCAACTTACTTGGGGAAGGTAATCTAAGTACCATGACAGAAAAGTAATTTTTACGCTCATAAAATCTAATAGGTACCATACCTCTCCTTTATGTAATATTTCTTAAGGGAGACATCAAAACTATCAATGGAAAGAATATGGATGAGTAGCAATTTAGGTGGATAGAGTTTTACAGACCCAGTGAATGGACAGCAGAAGTCCTTAGGCATCTAAGAATTTAGGGCCTAGCACACACAAACCAATATTCTTTTTGGATTTCACTTCCAATGTTCCACACAAACAGGCGTCCCTGCATGAACTTTGAATGGAATTTGGTAGCAACTCTTAATTAACTCTTGATAACAAAACCCCTCCTGCTGATAATACCTTAAATATTATCTGGAACTTGTAAATAATATTCCGACCATATTAAAAGGGAAAGGGATAAGAAAAACTCTATCCTGGGCTCAGTGGGATAGAGGCAACTTCAAATTATTAAAATAAAGTTCAAGCGGGATAGCTATTTGCATATGTAAATTTTACAAAATACAGACTTCTACAAAGGCACACTTAAAGGTTATCAATATATTCCCCCAGACAACGATGTATATTAAAATTTGCTCTTCACACAAATATGATATTAATTGTCTCTGATCAGGGAGTGCGAGGCTATTTTTGTGAGTCCGTGTGTTCGTGGTAGAATGTCATATTCTCCTTCCCTCCTTAACATAATATGCAAAGAGGAGGGGGCAGGAGAGATTTGATGCTTTCATATAAACAATAGTTGAAAAAAGAGGAACCAATGTCTTTTTTTCAAGGCACCAGAACTAGCTCTCTTTAAAAGTAAGGTGATCTATGCAAGTTCTAACGATGCAATAAAAAAAAGAAATTTAAAGGCATAAAGCATGAATGTCAAGCAAATGTACTTGAGAACCTCAACAGAGCATCTATTGCATCTATTGTTGTGAAGCTGGGAGCCTCCCTATTAGTCACCTTTGAAGGCTGCACGATGGAGACACATTCAGTGCCTTATTTACAAGCATTCCATGTTTGATCCATAGAATAGAAAGTGTGGGCTGAGGTATTGCTAAGTACATGGCAAGCCAATTATAAGGCAAGCTTGCTCCTTAAAATGGAGTGGGTTTGGGAGAAATGGCTAGTGTATAAATATTTTTCCCCAAAATAATATTATTAAAAAGCAGTTACTTTAGTAGGTGTGTGTATCAGGTTCACAGCCTGTGTGCCATCTCTTTGCTAGTCCAGATTATCTTCAACTCTTTGAATACCATCAAAGTTAAAAGTTTCTTTCCACACACACACACCCAGTGAAAGGTAATGCAGCTGTGTCTCCAGTTTCTGCACATAGGGGTTTTGATCACTCTAGAGCAGGGGTAGGCAGCCTAAGGCCCGGGGGTCAGATGCAGCTCAATCAACTTCTCAATCCGGCCCACGGATGGTCCGGGAATCAGCATGTTTTTACATGAGTGGAATGTGTCCTTTTATTTAAAATGCACCTCTGGGTTATTTGTGGGGCCTGCCTGGTGTTTTTATATGAGTAGAATGTGTGCTTTTATTTAAAATGCATCTCTGGGTTAATTGGGGGGCACAGGAATTCGGGGTTTTTCAAAATATAATCTGCCCCCCATAGTCTGAGGGATGGGGGACCGGCCCACAGCTGAAAAAGGCTGCTGACCCCTAGAGGCTGTAGCTTGTTTAGGATCAGGTTTGCTCCTTTACCAATAGTGTTTCACCTCTGCAGATGTTAATGGGTTTTATCCTTAAGTAAAGTGGTCCTGGTTCAGTCCAGCCCGTCTCTTTATTCAACCATCTGGTTGCAAAGGCTCGGTTTGCAGAAATCAGCTGTATGGCTTTCCCATTCCTAAGGGAATGGGCCTCCAGAGGTGGAGCCAGCTGCCCTGGCACCTGGAGCGGCGCACATGCTGTGCATCCATGGGCGGGGCTAGCAGCCCATGGGGTGGGGCATCCCAGGGGGTGGGGCAACAATATCACCCCCCTCAGGGATGACACCCAGGGCAAACCACACCCACCACACACCCCTTCCTCCACCAGTGGGTTTGTGCTATCTATGCATTGTCTGTGCTGCCTCCTCTTCATGATAGTTTTCATTTGCAAAGAATAAAACACTTCTAAAATATTACAAATACCATCCAAAAGCTTCGGTCCTCTCTTCTGCAAAGGAAACTTCAGAAGCTGGATGCATCCCCTCATGTTCATATCGCTTTTTAGAGCTCCATGTTGAGGACAGTGGAACAGACCTCTTGGCATTGCTGCTGCTGTTTTAGTTACCCTAAGTTCTTTTAGCACTCCCCCTCCCCTCTCTTTTGATCCCAAGCTTGACAATTAGTGGTTAGCAGCACATCTAACTTTTCCATTAAAATAATGTGCAAGCAAAATTCGGAGGAGCAATTACAGACCGCTTAATTCAACCTAATTGCACTAATTGACACGGAACACTGGTTGCCGTAATTCAGAAAACAGTCACCTCTAATTAACATGCATCTTGCAATTATAAACCTGGAAAAAAATGTTTTACTTTAGGAGTCCCATATTAATATAGATAAGTATTTAAGATGTCATGCCACGTTCCACACAATATTTTAATTTTATTTGTAGGATTTGGTGGGTGTGTGGTGTTCTCATTGTGTAACTTTTCTTGAATTTAGCCAGGATTCCTCTTGGAAACACAACACAATTTTAGTAAAAATGTCTCCTTATAGAAACATTTTTGTCTGCATTTTTGAATAATATATACATTTTGAAAAGTATGTTCTCTCTAATATTTATAGTCCCTCTAATGTAATGCAATTTTGTATGTTATTTTTCACCAATATATGCATTTTTATGTGCACTTTATCTCTCTATATTCACTTTAGTAAACACATTACTTGAATGGAGAACTGTGTTGCAAAATTCAGAGAAGTGTGAATTTTGAAGGCCGGCAATTTATCAATCTGCATTTTGTTCTGGAAAGTGCAAACTGAATTCAAACCCCTCTCCAACTTTAGGTGAGCTTCCTTCTTTTTTGGGGGGTGGGCTAATAATATTTTATGTCTTTAATTTTTTAAAATAATTCTTAACATAGTAAGCATTTTTGTCATGGCATTTTGATGTGTGTTTATATTTTTTTAAAAGGAAATTTCAGGACTGGACATCAATAAAACCAATACATTGGATGTTAACTTAAAAAAAAAAGGACAATATAACCAAATGACATAATCCTTGTGTTTCATTTATAGTGTTCCCTCCAGCATTCCTCTCAGGCACCCCTAAGGCATTTGAGAAATGTCTACAGTTGTACTGAGAACCATTTATATTTATATTTTTGCAATCATGCAAATTATGGTGGAGCTTCAGGGTGTCACAAAATTCCTATGTTAATGGGGACAATCAAAGTTAAGAACTTAAAAACCTCTTTGTCCCTTTGTGGCTGAGAGTTCAGAGGGAAAAGTGGGATGAAAATTGGCCCATGCAACTTGTGACCCATCAAATTGAATGCAGTCCATCAGCCCTGTATGGTGGCTCAGTGAAAAACAAAGCTGGGAATTGAGAAAGTCCAAACTTCCCACAAACAATTATATGCCAGGAAGAAAAGGCAATACCAATAACTGTAATAAAACGGGAGTATTCACACTGAATTGGCACAGGGCAATTGGAAAGATGAATGTGAAGGATAATAACCTGTAATACAATGGCCAAATTATCAGAGGCAAAGGTGAAACATAAAAATTACAACTGCCAGCTGCATATGTGGCACATGGTTACAAATATTAAAATCTACACATCAAGTGCAGTGGAGAGTTGCTCAAAAGGCCATCAGTGCCGATGAGTTAGAACTGATTTCACGTGGGTGGGGGGGCTTGTGGAATACTGCCCTCCCAACCTCAACTGTCCTGCCTTCTGGCTTTCATTCAGTACCGGGGGTGGACATGATAGAAGTGTATAAAATTATTCAAGGTATGCAGGGGTATATGGGGTGCCTCTCCCCTGTTCCCCCTATTCATGTCTACATTCCCTATTCAGGCAAAACACCTGATGAAATTGATGGGCACCAGGCTCAGGTCAGACAAAAGGGATTCTGAAATTCTCTGCCAAGCAACGTGGTGATGGAGACTGGCGAGATTACTTTAAAAAGGGGATTGGGCCTTTATTCATTTTGTGCCTCTGACTACCAATTGACAACTTTGCACCTTTTCAGTGAACCTGGGGTTATCCATACCTGCTTTTTGCTCTACTCTTTCCACACTCTGTGTGCCCCTGCCCCAGAGCTTTCCCTGTGAAAAGCTGCTCTTTGGTACTCAATTGAAACAAATGTCAATTCAGGCTTCCCATGGATTGCCATTTGCTCTGATTGAGCATTAAAGAGGAGGTTTTCATGGGGGAAGCTTGTGGGGGCAGTGAGAAAAAAGATAAAAGGATGTGCTCAGACATGGAGCTTTAAAGCCAGTGGCGTAGCGTGGGTTGTCAGCACCTGGGGCAAGGCAAGTAATTTGCACCCTCTAACCCGTGGATTTGCACCCCCTAACCCTAACCCCCAGATGTTACGCCCGGTGTGGCCGCCCCCCCTGCACCCCCCACACTACGCCACTGTTTAAAGCACAGACCATGCCTGGAAAGAGTAGGGGAAAGGTAACTCTGAATGAACCCTCTGACTTACCATGGTTAAGAAAAAGAATGCCGGAGTAGATGGATCTCTGGTCTGATCTGATCAATGGCTGCTCTCCATGATGCCTATGCCCTGCCTCTCCAGCCAGAAGAAGCAATGCTTATGAATGCCAGTTGTTGAAAGCTACAGGAGGACTCATGTCCAGCTTGCTGGTTTCTTGCGAGCATCTGTATCATGACTGCGTGCAGGAGCCAGGCCCTGTGACCAGCAGGCCTTCACAGGACTGGGGCCTTCCTAAGTTTGTTCTGGAGAGGCAAGGCACGGCTGTACAGGTGAGGCCGCTTGGTAACTCACTGCACCTGGTGGCAAGGGCCAGGAAGGGATACAAGGTCAGCATTTCCCTTTGGCTCTTTGCCACAGCAACACGTTTTCTGCCTTCCTGTGTTTGGCTTCCTGCTTCTCGACCCTTGGACCCTTGACTTCGTGACTCCCTGCTTCCTCACCCTCGGACCCCTGGCTTCTGGACTCTCATTCCTGCTCCCACCCCACCATCTTGCCCTCGGTCCCGGCATCCTCAGCTGGGACTTCAATCGCCCGTAGACCAGACCGTGACAATCTGGTTGGCCACTGTGAGAACAGGATACTGGACTAGATGGGCCATTGACCTGGTTGGTCTTACGTTATAAAATTGGAGTGTCATTTTATGGAAAGGCAGCATACAAGGCTGTCAGTGAAATTATGCATGTATGTATTTATTTTGTGCCTCACTTCCCCAAAACAATTTTGCAATATAAACACCAACAATAAAAACATATGTACAAAACAATTGCAAGTCTAATACAGATAGAGACTGGGATTTTCATTTTTATTTTTTAAAACCTCCTCTTAAAAGACATCCTGAAAAAGGGAAGCCTTCAACAGGTACCAAAAAGAGAACAGAGATGGCACCTGATTTAACAGAAGGAGTTCCAAAAGATAGGCATTGCCATGCTAATGACCCAATCTGCAAGACCCTCTCTCTTGAAGAACACAGAGATCAGTTGGGTATACAAGAGGTGAGATAATATTTTAAGCATACTAGTCCCAAACTATAAAAGGGTCTGTACTCCATGAACTATAAAAGGGTTTGTACTCCAAAGAGCTTGGCTCAATAGGCAGTTCTTCTGGCCTCTTCTTGAAATGGTATCTCCAGGAGGCCATCTCCTGCAGAATGCAGTGATTACTTGGGTATATAAGGGGCGAGATGGTATTTTAGGTATCCTAGTCAGTTTTTGGCCACCTCATGAGAAGAGAAGACTCCCTGGAAAAGACCCTGATGTTGGGAAAGATGGAGGGCACAAGGAGAAGGGGACGACAGAGGACGAGATGGTTGGATAGTGTTCTCAAAGCTACCAGCATGAGTTTGACCAAACTGTGGGAGGCAGTGGAAGACAGGAGTGCTTGGCGTGCTCTGGTCCATGGGTTCACGAAGAGTTGGACACGACTAAATGACTAAACAACAACAAAAGTCACACTTTGGCCAGGATCCTGGTATACGGTGTGTGTGTGTGTGTGTGTGTGTGTGTGTGTGTGTGTGTGTGATTGGTTGGGTCTGCCCCTGACCTGCCAGGTTCTGTGTGTAATGAAACCTCAACCAGGATTTGAAAGTATCTTTAAAAGCAGAAGCTGGCAAACCTGATTGTGATGGAGGGCACATTTGAAAAAGCTGAGAGGAATAAACACATAAAAAGCAAATCCTATTCTTCATTGGCTGCATTTGCTTTATAGCCGATTCCCCAAAGATGGGCTAACACTTTAAACGTGATTGCTAGTTTTATTTCTCCATTTTATGTGGATTTAGGATCACAAGCTACGACTTAATTCTTCCGAGGCGATAGTCCTTAATTTCAGACGAGCCTTTGAGGAAGATATTCAACCTTCCAGCTTTCTAATCTTTTCTAAAGTTTAGCTTTAATTCCTTCTGCTAAAGACAAGCCAGTTCTGTTCTGATTTCTGAGTCAAGTTAATCCAGTGAGGAAGGAATAAATATCTCCAAACACACATTTTGCAGCCTAAGGAAAGTTGGTGAAAAATGAGCACATGGTGGGGAGTTCGGGGGAGGAAAACCATCCAGCTCATTGTTCAAAGCTGTATTATTTACAAAGACAAAGGAAGAAAGCAGGTGTGTTTATTCTCTGAAAGGCTCTGCAATTCAGTGGACAAAATATGCTGGGTTTGAACACGAGAGCATAGTCAGGTTATTATTATTATTATTATTATTATTATTATTATTATTATGACAACTGTGACTTCAAAGAAGAATGGGAACTAAATAATGAAGATGACTTGTTTTGATAATTTGTTATGTTGAAATTGTTAATTGAAATTTTATAAAATAATAATTGTTATGTACTGAAGTTCTCACCCTGGGCCAGCTGGGGGATACTGTAGATAGTTTTCACTCAGGTCCACATATGTAAATAAGGAATCGAAAGTGACGTTCAGTGATTGGATAGTTACAGAAAGTTGCTACTGTTGCTTTGTAGTGGAGCTATATATAAGCAGGTCGGCTGAACCCTTCAGTTCTGTTCTGTTCTGCTCTGTTCTGGCCTGTGAATAAACAAGAGCTGTTTGAAGAATCACTGTGTCATCTGATATGTTCACCCACAACTTAACAATAATAATAATAACTATTATTATTTTGATTTCTTACCTACCCTTCACCATGATGTACTCCTAAAGGGAGGGATGGAGAGCAAGAATCCTATGGGGCCAATGGGAGAGGGTCTGGAAGTTTTCCCCCAACTCAGCCTTCTTCTCTCTTGTAGTGCCCTTCCTCTCCTATCTATTTATCACCCACCCCTTCACCCCAGGGTGGGCTATAACATTAAAGCACAATATTAAAAACAATTTGAAACAACTGGCAATCACACAGATGGGAGAGCATGAGCCTCTTAAGCTCAAGGTTGTGTGTTCGAGTCCCACATTGGGCAAATGTTTTCTGCATTTCAGGGGGTTAGACCACATGGTCCCTTCCAACTCTAAACTCTATGATTCTATGAAAAGCAAATATATGCACCTCACGTGTTGAAAGCCAGGGTTAAGAGGTGCATCTTTAGCATTCACAGGAAGCTATACAAGGAAGATGTGAGGTACATCTCTGTGAGGAGGGAGTGTGGGCTGTGCAGACTGGGCTGTGCTAATCGCCATTTTAAGTGGGATTGATTAAGTGGGTCTGAGTGGGATTTGGTCAGGGTTCAGTCTGACTCATTTTCTCCTTGTATAAGAACAAGCACGAAGGAGGTTCCCAGCCCACTCACAGGTGCTTATAATATCAGTGGAAACAGTTGGTAACCGCCTTCAATTTTAACCTGAAGACTGCCACTTGTGCAGTTTTAATTTTAATTTGTTTGAATTAATTCTGGGATGTATCTTAATTTACTGATCGCTTGTTTTTATGCATTGTCTTATTTGTATGATGTTAGCCGCTCTGAGCCCAGCTTTGGCCGGGGAGGGCAGGATAGAAATAATAATAATAATAATAATAATAATAATAATAATAATAATAATACGGGCCCTCTTTTTCCACCTGTTTCACACTGCTAGGAATTCTAACTGGTGCAAAAAGAGGTGCTCAGTGGGGTGTGTATATGCTTAAGGGATAAGGAACACAATGCCTATGAGCACCTGCTCAGCTTATGGGGCTGTCTGTGATCAGTACCAGAACCAAAGTCACAAGTCCTTCCATACAAAAATCCACCCCAAGTCCATTCCCCAAACGTTCTTTTTCAGTGACCTAACTGGAATGGGGGGGGGGAGGGATAGCATGTTAGCAGTTGTTCTTGTTAAACTGTTGAGCATCAGACAGAAACCTGCTCACCCTTAGGCTTTGCCAGCTGTTATCTAGGGGCTGAATAAGGGTGTGTATAGCTGGCTGTTCTTTCTCATTCCACTGGGTGTGTAGTGCAGACACGTAAATGGATTAAGCAAGGGCAGCATGTCCCATTTCATTGCTTGAGGCAAAACAGTAAGTGCTGCCTTGCCCTGCTGCTGCCACCACTGCCGCCACCTGCGCCCCTCCTCCACTTGCCCTGCTACCTCTGCCACCAGCAGAGAAGTGGTTCTGGCATCTTTGCCAATTTTGGCTGAGATTTCAGCTGATCTCACCCAAATCATGCACGATCTTGTGTGCTCGCAAGATCTCACACAATTTTGGATGTGTGTTTTTTTGCCAAAATTGGCACCAATACAGCTTCCACTTCTGCACCAGCTTATTTAAAATGAATGAATGTATGTAAATGAATATATCAAATGCTATGGAACCGTGCTCATGTAATAATATAGTCACTGCAGTCACTGTTGGCAATCCACAGACACAGAATAGATTTCTTAAAGTGACCCATATGGCACATATGTGATATTACAGGACAGTGCTACTACTGTGCTACTACTATGCCATAAGATCCACTGTGGATTGCCAACACCTGTAACCCAATCAATATTGTGCTTATCCATATAACCCTACTTTGTAACAGCTGCTGCTTACCGCAGCTACTACTATGCCACAAGATCCATTGTTTTGTAATATCACATATGAGCTTTAACTACTGATGAAGCCCAGGATGGCGAAACAAGGCCAATATTCCAGAAATCCTTGTCTTAGACTTTATGAAAGGATTTTGTGGAACTGTAACAACCTTTCATGTGGATGGTTTGGACTTTATGAACAGACAGGTGGAATGCACACCATTACATGGATGCACCTTGTGCATGAAATGACTATAGAATGATCAATATCCACTGGCTCTTCTGCTTTGTTCGTTTGTTGAACTTTATGAGTTACAGTGGTGCCCCGCAAGACGAAAAACTCGCTAGACGAAAGAGTTTTTCAATTTTTGAGGTGCTTCGCAAGACGAATTTCCCTATGGGTTTGCTTCGCAAGATGAAAACGTCTTGCCAGTTTGCTTCCTTTTTTGTAAAACCGTTAATACCCAGGGTGCATTGCTTGAAGAGGTGCAGTTGTGACTTGAACTTCGAGGAGCAACACATAGCACACGGTGTGGTAGCCTTTTTTGAGGTTTTTGAGGACTTTGCTGATTTTTGAAGCTTTTCCAAAACTTCTTTTGCATCCATTTGGTAAGTTAAGCTTTTAAAACTTTTTGGGGTTTTTTGGGATTTTGGGTTGGGGTGTTTGGAATTCAAGGACTTGGTGTTGGGGAGAGGTTTGCAAGAATATGGGAGCATGTGTGGTTTTTTTCTGCATTTTTATGATTTTCTGTGACCATTGGGCCATGTGGTGTTTTTTTAAAAAAAATTCTGGGTTTGAATTTCTTTGTGGTGGGTGGCTGGGGGAACAGTTGAGGAGGGGTTTGCAGGAATCTGGGAGCTTGTGTGGGTTTTTTCTGCATTTTTATGATTTTCTGTGACCATTGGGCCATGTGGTTTTTGTTTGTGGACTGGGTCAATCTTGCTTTTGGCCCTGCTGTCAAACAGTACCTGCTGGACAACGACCTCCGCTGAAGGCTTTGCTTCTGATGGACAATGCTCCTGCTCATCCTAAAGGCCTTGAGGAGGACTTGTTGGAGGAGTTCAGCTTCATCAACATCATGTTCCTGCCGCCTAACACCACGCCACTGCTCCAGCCGATGGATCAGCAGGTCATCGCCAATTTCAAAAAACACTACACCAAGGAGCTTTTCAGGCGATGCTTCGAGGTGACTGACTGCAACACCATCACCCTGCGGGAATTCTGGAAGGACCACTTCGACATCGTCACCTGCTTGAAGATGATCACCACGGCCTGGGACGGGATCAGCCAGAGAAATTTGAATTGCGCTTGGCGCAGCCTGTGGCCAGACTGTGTGGCACCAAGTGACTCTGATGCACTCTGCCTTGGGGAGGACCATGGGACTGGAGGTCAATGAGGAGGACGTCAGCGAGCTGGTGGAGGAGCACGACCACGAGCTGACCACCCAGGAGCTGGTTGAACTGCAAGCAGAGGCTGCGCAGGAGCAGGCCTCGCTGGAAGAGGAGGAAGCAACTGAGGAACGGCTGTCCTCCAAAGAACTGAGGGACATTTGCCAGAAGTGGAAGGATGTGCAAGCTTTTGCACAGCGGCACCACCCTGACAAGGACCTGGCACATGACCTTGGGAAGACTTATGATACGAGGGTCATGTCGCCTTTCAGGGAGGTGCTGAAAAGGCGGATGAAGCAGGAGGTGCTGAAAAGGCAGATGGACAGGTTCTTCAGGAAGAAGCAAAGAGTGGAAGAGGAACCTTCTTCAGTAGTCCCCCAGAGTCTTAGAAAATGTACGGTACACTTTGTTGATTTTTAAATGTTTTTCTGTCATGTTCAGAAACTTAATTTTCCTTCAATTTTTGAACTGCTCTTTACAGTATGTGTGACTTTAAAGAGCAGTTAATAAACTCGTGTTGTACCAAATTTGGCTTTGTTTGGACTTTTTTTGACCATAGGAACGCATTAATTGAATTTCAATGCATTCCTATGGGATTTCGTGCTTCGCAAGACGAAAAATTCACTAGATGAAAAAACTCGCAGAACGAATTAATTTCGTCTTGCGAGGCACCACTGTACTTCTGTTGAAATTAACAATTTGATACTATGAATAGTATATCTTATGTAAGAACACAGCCAGTTACATCTCATGTGTTTATTCAGTTTGCCTAATGGCAGAGCCAGAGATGAATGGCAATGGCTGGGGTGAAGGGAAGCTCAACCACATTCCACTGCCGACCAGTTTGGGAGACCCTCAGTTTTGAGAGGCGTGGTGTGTTCTCCCTGCTGAATGCTGGGAAGCAAGGGCAGGGGGCACAGATCAGGGCCCTCATACCTGTTGGTCCCCTATATGGAGAGGCAGAAAGATTAGCCTCTTACTCGAGAATCTGCTTCTCATTTTCCCAGTCTCAATTTGCATCTCTACATTTCCACATCAGTCTGATAATTTTTAACCAAGAGGTCCTTGTGAAAATTCATCAGCATTTTAGTGCAAATTTCTCCTAACATATACACATTTTTGAGTACAATGTTGTCTAATATACATATTTTTTCCAATTCATTTCCCCAATATAATAAATTTTTGCATGCTATTTTCAACAATATGTCATACTACACCAGTTATGTTCATTTTTGAACACATTACCTGGCTGCAGAATTGCATTTCAAAATATGGCGTAGTGCGAATTAGAAATGTTTTTTCGGGAAGGGTGAGTTTGGTGACACAACCGTGATTGGGTTCATCTCTGAAAGGGAGGGTGAAACGGACTATAGAGATGAGGTGGAGCGGCTGACAGAGTGGTGCAGAGCTAACAACTTGCTCATAAATACAAGGAAGACAAAGGAGCTTGTGGTGGACTTCAGGAGACAGAAGAGAAATGTCCAGCCACTTTTGATTGATGGGGTCTGTGTGGAGAGGGTAACAACGTTCAGATTTTTGGGCATTGAATTACAAGAGGATCTGTCCTGGAGTGTCAACACAAGGGGGCTTGTGAAGAAGGCGCAGCAGAGACTGTACTTTTTGAGAATTCTAAGGAAAAACCATCTTCCGCAGAAACTGCTGCTTGCCTTCTATCACTGTGCCATTGAGAGCGTGCTCACTTATGGCTTATGTGTGTGGTACGGAAGCTGTACTACCCAGGACAGGATGGGGTTGTGCAGAGTTGTTAAGGCAGCAGAGAGCATTGCTGGCTGCCCACTCTCCACCTTAGAGCAGATTTATGCCACAAGGTGCCATAGGAAGGCACTGGACATAGTAAAAGATACATCGCATCCTGGTCACTGTCTCTTCGAGCTCCTGCCGTCGGGACGGAGATACAGGACGATGAAGACAAGAACGAGCCGTCTTAAGAACAGCTTCTTCTCCAGAGCGATCTCGGCCCTGAATGGGAAGCCTGGACTTTGAAAGTCATCTAATCTTCCTTGCTGTATTATACTGTATTGTTTTAATTAGTGTTTTTATAGTTGTTTTGATTTTGTGTGGAGTGCCCTACCTGGGTGGATGGAGCAGCCAAGTAATTTTGTTGTCCCCGAGAGGGGGCAATGACAATAAATAATTTATTATTATTATTATTATTATTATTATTATTATTATTATTATTTGTTAGGTTTGCCTTTAAATGTGAACTGAATTGGATTTCTTTCAATTCGCACACATCTATGGCTATGGAGCTTTGCTGGGGTGGTTTTGCTCTGGATCATAGGTAGGATGTATTTCCTTCACAGCCTACACAGCTTCCACCTGGCTGCATTAGAAGAATTTGGTGTATAGTTTGCTGCGGATCCTCAACTTGCATTTAATACAAAATCACTATAAACCTTAAGTCGTATATTAAGTCTGGTATGGGGAAAATTTCATGGGCATTGCAGAAGGTTAGATTACCGTATTTTTTGCTCTATACGACTCACTTTTTCCCTCCTAAAAAGTAAGGGGAAATGTGTGTGCGTCTTATGGAGCGAATGCAGGCTGCACAGCTATCCCAGAAGCCAGAACAGCAAGAGGGATTGCTGCACAGTGATCCCTCTTCAAAACAAAAAAAAATTCCTTCCAGTAGCACCTTAAAGACCAACTAAGTCAGTTCTTGGTATGAGCTTTCGTGTGCATGCACACTTCTTCAGATACACACGAAAGCTCATACCAAGAACTGACTTAGTTGGTCTTTAAGGTGCTACTGGAAGGAATTTTTTTTGTTTTGACTATGGCAGACCAACACGGCTACCTATCTGTAAGTGATTCCTCTTGTTCTGGCTTCTGAGATTCAGAATATTTTTTTCCCTTGTTTTCCTCCTCCAAAAACTAGGTGTGTCTTATGGTCTGGTGCGTCTTATAGAGCGAAAAATATGGTAGATGACTTTGGGTCCCTTCCAAAACTAGAATTCCATGATTCTACAGTAGAGCTGCAAACCCCAATCCCTTATCAGCAAACATTCTCAAAGAAGGCTCACTGTGCTTTCTCTGCCCTGCCTTTAGATGGTTGGTTTCACTGTACTGACCCTCAGTCCTTTTGAGCATGATCATTTCCCCCCTCTTGCATGGTTTTTTACTGCAGTATCTCAGGGCTACTGGGTTTAAAACGAAAAGGGGAGTAGAAACCCAACCCCTGAGAAACGGCCAAATATGTCTGGAAATGGAGTGAAAAAGACTGAAAAATCAATGCCCATTTTGAAATGAGCTCTCACAGCATAGCCTTCCTAATCATGCAGTTTGTCTCTGACAAAACAGAAGAGGAGAGAGTTTTTTTGCTCGTGAATTCTTAACCCACAGGCCAGTCTGACTCGGTAAATAATGTATGAGCAGGACCAGTTCCTGAGTTGTTATGCCATTATTCTATTGAATTGTTGTGTTGCTTATGTGCTCAATAAATAATGAAATTGTTCATTGAGTGTCACCATTCAATGTATGCTTTTTTTAAAAAATGCAGCCATCAATAGCCCTCTCCGCCACAAATTTGTCAAATTCTCTTTTAAAGCCATCCAAGTTGGTAGCCGTCACTTCCTTGCACGAGATCAAGTTCCATAGTTTAACAATGCACTTCATGAAGAGATATTTCCTGGTAAGAGGTATTTACAAGCATCCCAAATCAGATCAAGAGCTTAAAAAGTGTCATGTTGCTCTGTCATTCCTTCTTTCTGTGGTTTTCTGAACTTATATCCATACATATTCTCCCTATATTTCTGTGTCTGTCTAGGTCCAAGGCCTTCCATAAGAACCTACCATCAGTGGGTTAACCAAAAAGGTGGCAACAATATTTCTGTTTGAAATCACCCTTCACTTTATCCCAATGTGGATTACTTTTGTGTTTCTCTCATTTCAGCAGATTAAATTTGGCCTCCCTTTTTCCTAATACATGGAGAACTGAATGTCACACGGGGCTGTTCTAGGCTAAATAATGTTCCAGAGATTAATAAGACATCTGTTCCATGATTTTAGTTTCTATTTCTCTCTCTCTCTCTCTCTCTCTCTCTCTCTCTCTCTCATACATGTTTTGTTTCATTTCCCATGAAAACTACTTGAATTTACCCATCGGTTTAAAAAAAATAAAAATAAAAGCTGTGCAAAAGTCATTCTAAACTTGTAAGATTATTTGGGCAGTTCTGGGGAGCAAAGCCAAGATTAGGTTGGAAATATGAAATTAGACAAAGCATGTGATGTTGGGTGTAATCTGGAGATCATCATGTATAGGGTCAAGCACATATTGTGATAAAATAATTCTCAGTAGTTGAAAAGTATTAGTTTGCAATGTATGTCTGTCCTGAGCCATAGTCAGTGGTCAGTCCTGAGGCTGGAAACAAGTGCCAGGAGTTATGTCAGCGGAAAGAGAGGTAATGGACAACGCTAGTAACCAGAAATGGAATTAGGTTAGAGGCAAAGACACAACCCAGGAAGCTGGATCAAGTCGGAAGTCAGTACCCTAATGGAGATTTAACATCACAAAATATGCAGCAAAGCAAAGCATGGAAATATAAGCTGCTAGACCTTTAAAATATGTCCCTGTGAGTTCCAGAACTTCCCACAGCATAGAAAAAGACCACACATTCGGTAAGTTAAAAATAGTTTACTTACAAACTTTCCAAAGGTCAGAGTCATGTGCTTTTCGATACAGCATTCAGAAAAAGTTTCCTGAACACGCAGTAAAACTTGGCTTAGTTACAGTGGTGAAAATTCCTAAATTATGGTATAGGAACACAAGAATGGCTGTTTTGAGCTGTGGCAACTAACTCAAAACTTCTTCATATGTTGAGCTTCTCCAGTGGACAGGAGGGGAACAAAGTTGTGATTATCTAGTCCACTCCAAGGTGAGCTAAACCTGGCAGGACAGTTTACTCTATGGTTTTAACCCCTTTGTGCATTAATTGGACTTAAGCATGTTGGTTATATCAGGTTGGTTATCCCACACGCAGAACATCTCAGGTTCAATCCCTGGCATATCCAGGCAGGACTTGGAGTGTCCCCTGCCCCACACCCTGGAGACCCACTGCCAAAAAGTGTAGATAATACTGAACTAGATGGACCACTATAAGCCTGCTTCCAATGTTCCTATATTCCATGTTCATAAATGTGTATTTTTGTTTTTAAAAGGGCTTCTCCAGGCAGCTGCAGTGTATATATTATTTATACAAGACAATGAATAAGGATAAATAGCTTTGCAGAAATATGATTCATAGTGCTAAGTTATTCTGTCTGCTAAAGCATTCTGAAAATTTGAAATTATTGTGTTGTATAACAAGAATATTGATCATTTGACATTAGCAGCCCCTTTTCAGCTTAGTGTTTGTCCATTAAAAGAAAGCAATGCTACTCCATAATCAGAAAAACATGCAAACTTTTATTTGCTCTGAATTTTGCTTTGGGCAAAAACAAACCAGAAACAAAACAGCGACCACTGTTCTTAGTTATAAAACATGAATATGAATATTGTAAAATGTTCATGAGCAAAAACCTCATTGGAAAATGCTGCTAGCCTTTTTTTAATTTTTTAAAAATTCTAAATAATACTAAGGCACAATTTTTTTTATTTCCCTTTAGAATGTTCAAAGCATTTCATGTACATGAAATATATGCAAGAACAACGAAAGGAATTCCCTGAGCACTTAACTCAAAATTTCAGATGTTGAAAAGGAACAATTGAATGTTCCAATTAAGATTGATGCATCAAGTTTCAAAGCTTGCATGTTGGAATGTTCATCCTCAATTCCTATTTCATAAAAAATGCCCCAGCCTCAATTGCAGCATCTATGTGTATGTTAATTTGCTACTGCACCGTCATATTGCATTTAACAAGCTAATGTGCAAGATTTTCACACTATGGGAACTTTAATTAGTGAGGAATGCTGCAATTAGTGACCCCACACATTCCAAGCATCTCTTGCACAACATTAGCCCAACACTTCAGTTCCTTGAGCAACTGTGAATTAAACGTAGAGCGAATTCAACATCATATTTTTCCAGATTAATATTGCAACCTCACTTGATATTTCTGTCTTCTTAACAAGGACACACTAAGAAAAAATCTCATGGGAGCCCCCCCCCCCCATCCCTGGGTGAATCTACCTGTACTGCTTAAGGTTGTCATAGGATTCAGCTGCATCTTCAACCTTCTTCAACCTCTCTGGCTGACCCCCAACTCTGAAACATAAATAACCTATTGAGGCCTGTGGGGATGGACATATTCAAAAAAAAGATCTGTGCTGAATCAGACCAGATCACTAGTTCAGCATTTCACAGTGGCCAAGCAAATGCCTAATAAAGACCAAAAATTAAAAAAAGAATGATTGAACTATCCCACTCCTGATCAATTGGTGATCAGAAATAACCACCTCTGGTGCTTCTGTAGCCATCATGACAGGTAGCTATTGAGACCCTTATCCTCTTTGAATTTGTCTAATCCACCTTTAAAGGTATCACAAATTGATGGCCATCACTACATCCCCTGGCAGCAAATTCAATAGTTTAACTATGGGTTGTGAGAAGCACTTTATTTTATTTGACCTGAATCTTCCAACTTTCAGATGACTTGGGTGACCCCATAGGTTCTAGTTTCATTTCTGGATAGATGGTTTGTGTGCACATAACAAGAGCACAGCTAGATCAGAACAAGATATCATAGGGATACAACAAGAGGATGGGACACCATGGTCCCATCTACCTGAGCAGACCATTCCAGATACGAGATGCCAGATGGCATTGGGAAGTCAGCTGTGATGACCAAATCCTGCCCAATTGTTTGCCCTCCAGAAGCTGCGATTCAGAAATACAGTACCTCTAAGAAAGGAAGTTTGCATTATAAATATTGGGTTGTGTATTGTAATATGCATGCACTTGGCTGAATGGCAGGCTCTATTGTAGAGATTTTGTCTACCATCGTAGGGATGTGAGAGAAATTTGTTTAGTCTCCATTTTAATACAGACTTCCAAATTTACACTTCTGGAACCAATATGCAAAATGAAATTCAGCTCTTCTTCTAAATGTGCACTTTTCTGAATTTTGCAATGCAGTTCACTATCCAAGAATGCATACACAAATGTGTATATTAGTGAAAAGTGCATTCAAAAATGCATACACTGGTGAAAAAAACAGGCAATAATACATTCCACTGGGGGAAATTGCATATACTATTGTGTACAAAAACGTATCTCTTAGAAAAGATCCCCCATGGTCCACTTCAAAATTGCCAAGGGTCTTAACAGACTACTTAATGATTTTTCTGCCTCTTGTAGAAGATGCTAGATGTGGTATGATTTTTAATGGGGTTTTTTTACAGATATCCTGCAGACTAGTTGAATGAGACTCACAGACCACTGGTGGTCCATGTACCACAGTTTTGGGAGAAATGCAAAAATATGCACAAATCTTCATGCAGTCTTTTTTTAAAAAAGGTAAACATATGCAAAAATAGGGAGAAGCAAATTCAGGATTGGACAACTGAGAAGTACGAAAACTGAAATTGACAGTTGCA
The DNA here is from genome assembly GCF_964106915.1 of Podarcis gaigeae. Classification (NCBI taxonomy): domain Eukaryota; kingdom Metazoa; phylum Chordata; class Lepidosauria; order Squamata; family Lacertidae; genus Podarcis; species Podarcis gaigeae. The sequence continues at coordinate 72,277,874 of NC_139685.1, forward strand.
TCCATCCCTAAGCCAGGGAGAGTAAATTTGTGGCCCTCCATATGTTGCTGGACTACAGCTCCCATCATCCCTGGTGCAAGATGGGGAGCAAGCACAGATGGAGGGCCACAGGTTCCCCATCCTTGCTCATTGCAAAACCTCTCTCATGCCTGCAGCTGCATCCACTGATGGACAGATTGTGACCTCTGAGCCCAATTTAAAAGAAACAATGTCTATATACCATCCATGTTTTGATGGGCAAAGAGAGATTCCCTCCCCCCCTGGTGGAAATAGATAACTGAGTACAGATAGATGATAGATAGATAGATAGATAGATAGATAGATAGATAGATAGATAGATATTCTCCAGCTTCAGTTTGAATTTGCACACCCACAGTTATTTACAGCTATTATTAGTTCAGTGCTGAGGTCTTCCAATTAAATTTCTGTCTTTTGTTGGTGCTTTTAGCTTTGCCAAAAATACAAATCAAGAAAGCATGTATGGATTCCAGGCCGCAAAAAAAACTTAATAACTCTGTTGCATAAAATCCCACACACATCCTATTAACACTGGGTAACATCTTACCATGTTTATGTGAACAATTTACAAGGTCAGGTGTGCTTTCTATATAAATGCATTAAAACGTGTTATATCCACCTGACATGCTGTTTGCATACTCATTCTGTACAATTATAGATGCATCTTGAATGGAACTTCTATTTTGATATGTCTAATAGGTAGGGAAGAAATTTTGTAGCAAGGCGACTCTGTATTCTCAAGGAAAGCAAAATGAGACGTTTGTCTGGTTTCCCCCACACCCCAGAAGAATTTAATGGACTTCCATTCAATCATAAACAAGGACAGAGAATATATGATCATCCAGTGAAGATTAAAAATAGATTAGGGGAGGAGTGCAGATGAAGAGACTTTTGCTCACTGCTAGAGCATCTGCTTTGAATGCATTTAGTGACACCAGTCCCATGCTATGAAGAAGTCTTCCAGCAGAGATTCATGGAATCATAGAACTGTAGAATTGGAAGGGACCCCAAGGGACATTTAGTCCAATCCCCTGCAATGCAGGAATGTCAACATGTGGTTCCCCATCCAGTTTGAACCCATACCAGACTTTGCAAACATGTTAGCAGTTTTATTGCTGCACGACTATGTCTATGCACCACTATCTCCATGTAAAGCTGGGAGAGATTCCTGCATGGAAGCCTGGAGAACTATGGGCAGTCATTGTAGATACTACAGTGGTACCTTGGGTTAAGAACTTAATTCGTTCTGGATGTCCGTTCTTAACCTGAAACTGTTCTGAACCTGAGGTACCACTTTATCTAATGGAGCCTCCTGCTGCCGCTGCACGATATCTGTTCTCACCCTGAAGTAAAGTTCTTAACCCAAGGTACTGCATTTTAATGTTTTAATGTTTTAATGTTGTATTTTAATCTTGTTTTTAAGTTGTATTCATTCAACTTGTTTCTATTATTGGTTGTTGCGTGGCTATTCCCTCCCCCCCACAGGTGGAATAAATGAAGACAGCCGACACAGCAGAGTTTTGGTTAATGGGCGAATATGGCCACAACTTTACTGATTACAGGAAAGAAAGGTATTGGCTTTAGGCATTGGCCCCTAACCGACTATCCGGTCTAACCGGGAAGGGTTAAACACCAACAGGGGGAGCCACCCGAGATGCGTATCCCTAGGCGCTCCCCGAGGGGTTACCGCTCGGGGGGGCGCTTTAGGCCCTAGCCTCCGTAGGTTTCGGACGAGGCGTCGCCCCTCGGAGTCCTTTAACGAACTACCCTTCAAGCATTGGGGGAGGTGATGGCGTTCCTCCCCCCCAACCTCTTCTGCATGACAATACCCCCGGCCAATGCCTACCGCCAAAAACCGAATGAGTTGTGACGATTTGCTACGAGGTAGGCGAAAAAACCAAGTGGCTCCCTAAACCAGCCAATTAGCCAAATGGAAAAACTCCTACCAGGCCCCTTGCGGCGACCAGCCGAAGCCCGTAGCAAGGTCAGGGGCAAACCTAAAGGGCAAGTGGGTGGGAACCGCGTCGTCTCCGAAGGGAAAAGGGGCGAGCCAAGGGCTGCCCCGACCTTAAGTGGCCTTACCAAGGTCCGCCCCTGCCGCCAGCCGATTGGCTGGCGCCACAGGGGATGCTAATTGAGGGGAATCCTTGCCTCCCACGAGGCTGACGCCAGCCTCGTGGGAGCGGGTGTGGGCGGGGTCGTGATCCCGCAACCCCCCCTCCTCCTGACGATCGGAAGGGGCATTAGTCTCCCTGAGCCCGGCCTTGGCTGGGGGAGGGTGGGGGTATAAATAAAACTTCAACTTCTTCTTCTTCTTCTTCTTCTTCTTCTTCTTCTTCTTCTTCTTCTTCTTCTTCTTCCTATTTCTGGGTTAGCAGAGTCTGTAACCTGAAGCGTCTGTATAAGGCAGTTTTCTATGTTCTATGAAGTGGGACTGTTTCTATGTTTAGGGAAGGGTTATAGCTCAGTGGTCGCATATCTGCTTTGCATGCAGAACACCCCAGATTGAAACTCCAGCACCTCTTGGTAAGGCTGAAAGGCTGAGAATCTCTCCTTTCTGAAGTACTGGAGAGCTACCTAGGGCTACCTAGGGCAGGCTTCCTCAACAACTTTTGGGGTGTCCTGATTTTTACTTTTTGAAATATGGCAACCCTAGAATTACCACCAGTGAGTGTAGATAATGCTGAGCGAGATGGACCAAGTGTCTGACTCAGTATCGGGCATCTTCCTATGTCCAGAACTCGTCTGATGCACACACTGTCAGGAGTTCATCCTACACTCAAGTAGGACCCTGGCAGAGACACATGCCCGACTGGCATGTTCTCTCCTTCCAGGTCGATCGTTTGGGAGCTTCAAAAGATTTATTCAGCTCGAACATTCCAGCGACCGATGCTAACCGACACCGACATACTTAGGGATCCGCAGAGTTTGCACAACTTGCGTGACAGACCTCAGCAGCTCAGCTTTTGGGCTAATCCACTTTTATTTACATATAAACACACATGGAGCACTGCAACATGGCTCCCTCTCTCTCTAGCATCAGACATCAAAGAGAAAAAGAACAAAGGACAATAGTCCCACTTCACGGAACACAGTAACACAAACATCCTGTCTCTGTCACTTCCCACTCTGTGGAGTCAAAACATATACCGTCATGTGATAGACAAAAATCCCATGACTGCAGTCATGGAGCAGGAATTCTAACACACAAAGCTCCATCCCACGCAGACTGGCCTGTTGAATTCCATGCAGAAGGAGCTCTGTGCACACATAAAGCTGCTCTTTCCATGGAGGTGAACCTGCAGAGCTGCCATTGAAATTTCAAAGCTCAACATGTATATACAGTAGGAGGCTCCTTCTCAGATGGAGCATTAGGAGAATTTCATAGTGCTGGGCCAAATTCTGTACAAATGCTTCCTGGGCTTGGGGAAGGAGTCACGATGCTCTGACAGAGTCTGAGATCTTTCCTGCCTCTTTCCCCTGAAAAAAGGGTGTTAGTACTGTGTACTGCTGCATATTGCCAGAAAAAAGCACTGTCTGCACACATCTACTCAGAAGTAAGTCCCACTGAATTCAATGGGATTTACTCATAAACAAGCAAACATGGGAATGCAGCCATCATGAATACACTACTTATGCATTATTATATAGTTGCACATAATTATGCATATTTACATAATTGCACATAATTAAGGTATTGGATTTGTAATCACAAGGTGTTCACCCCATCCTAGGCGTCTTGTAGAAAAAGATTTAGGCAAGTTGTTGGAGAATTGTTATATTGGGAAAATAGCTATAACTCTGACCCATAACAGCTAAATGGAGCCCCCATAACGACTGGTAGTGTACTTCTAAATACTAGATGCTGGACACATGTCTTGTCATGAGCCTCTGAGAGGCATTTGGCTGATCCCTGTTGAAATCAGAGTGCTAGGTAAGCAGCACCATTGGTGCAACCTACTGCATGTTTTTACAGCAGCAATCGCGGCAAAAAGCAAAAGCAAAAAAACCATCCAGGAATTTACGTGGGTCCTTGCTTATATTTATATGTTCCACATGGAGAATTATTGAATCTCGGTCTAGGAGAGCTATTTGTTCCTACTGAACAAATAACATGTAGAGGCACTGAAGCATGGGCTGATGGAAAATATTTTCTGAATGAATTTATAAATCAAATGTATCTACTTGGAAGCTTAAAGATAAAAGAAACTCGTGTCTTGAAATATGACTTCTGGGCCTCGGAGACAGAGGAAAGAGAGGGGGGGTAAACCCACTCACCATCCTTTGGTGATTGCAGATGATAAGAAAAGACAGATCCACTCTCTCTATTGTTCATTAGAGCTTTGTGGCGCTGTACTTCTTAACTATCCTGTAGGGAGAGGCTTGCAATCCTTTCAATGAAATGCTCTCGTGCCTTTTGTACACACATTGATTTGGAAAGGAGGGGTTTGCACATAACACGCCGGCATGAAATGCAGGACACCCCTACCATGACTGTTTTAAATCTATGTTCGTGAAATGCCTTCACTGCTGAGATGTGTATGGGGATAAGATTTTATACTGCAGGCAAAGACAGCTCCACATTCCTCCCCACTGCCGTGCAAGGAGGGGGTGCTTTTTAGTGCATAAAATTATACATGGTTTGGAGACAATGGAATAGGCTTTTTTTTTTTCTTCCTCCCTCTCTCAAAATACTAAAACTCAGGGCCACCCAGTAGAATTGAATGTTGGAAGATTCAGGACAGGCAAAAGGATATTCTTCTTCGCCAATGCAGTCCAGCATTTCATCTTCCTCTTATCTGTTTCCCTCCCTGCCCCACCGTTGCTAACCCCCCCTCTTTTTTTGCATAAAACCATTGGCCACTTCTATGCCTTATTGGAGCAATTATTTTCCCTTGACCTTCACCTCTGTCTCTCATCCCTTTGATTTGTCCATATATCTGAAGGCGAACTTTGAAACCCTCCAGCAGAGGTCACAAAGCAAACAATGGTTTTGGAAATTGGCAGGCTGCCCTCTGAATCAGAGACCGGGTCAACATTGGCTTTTTCCTCTTCACTTCTTAATCCCTTTACATAATTAACAGACACGCCACTCAATTACACTCAATTTTCACATCCCATTTAAAGGTCACTAGGTTCTACAGTCATCCTTAATATGGAACACTTTTTTTTAAAAAAAAGGGAAAGTGTAGCTCTGCCCTAGTGCCTGCATTTCAAGTGGGGTGCGTGCATGCACACACACACACACACACACACACACACAGACTTGGAATCAAGTTAACTCTTTAGAGAAGGCAGGTGTACTGTGCTGGATTTATGTATAAGCTAAACAAGCTATAGTTTAGGGCCCCACTCTCTTGCCCACGCCCCCAAAAAAATTAAAGGGGGGAAAACTGGATTATAAAAAAACAAATAAAATAAAACCTACATACAGCAACAGTGTTTTGTGTTGTGTAGGCTCCTATGATGTAAGTAATGGGCCCTGCCTGCTAGTCTGCTCCCTAAAATATCACTGGTTTGCTCATTTCTATATACAGTGGTACCTTGCTTCTCATACTTAATCCATTCCAGAAGTCTGTTCCAAAACCAAAGCGTTCCAAAACCAAAGCAGGCTTTCCCATAGAAAGTAATGCAAAACGGATTAATCCGTTCCACACTTTTAAAAACAACTCCTAAAACAGCAATTTAATATGAATTTTACTATCTAACGAAACCATTGATCCATAAAATGAAAGCAATAATCAATGTACTGAACTATAAAATAAATAAAACAGTACTGTAGATGATAAAAAATAAAATTAAAATTTTTTCTTACCTGCACTGATGATAGTCATTGTTTGGATGGGGGGCTTTTAGGTCCATAAATTACCATATAGCATATTGTCAGGACTGCCGCTAGGTCCCAGCTCACAGAGGACCAACGCCCAGTGGATATTATATACAAAAGTCTTTATTGAAGTTTAGTTTCCATTTCCAAGCTCTGGGCGCGCAGACCCACGTCTTAACGCTAGACCGGCTAAGTCCCCTCTGACTCGCTGCTAAAGCCACACCAGTTTAAGATTCTCGCTTTGCTCCACCTCCTACGCTGCTCCTTCCTACGCTGGGTCCTTCTGCCTTCTGGGGTTATCTCCTTCCTTGATTCCTCTGAAGCTGACCCCCCTGAGTCCCGCCCTTCCTTCCGGCGGGCTTTAGGACCTGGCTCCCTGTCAGGACTCCCTGCTGTGCCGCTCGCCTGTACATTTGAACTTGGCGCGCGCGCCCAGCCGGTAACCTTCCTTCTGACCGTCTCCCCGCTTCCGGATGTGGGCGTGGCCAGCCCTGCCTCCTCTCCTCCCGCTGGTGGCAAGAACACTGGTTCCGACTCCTGGGACTCCCCCTCCCCACTGCGCTCTGGTGGGGAAGCTGGTCCCGATTTCCAACTGCTGCTCAGGGACTCCCCGCTGGCCCCTCCCTCTTGAGGTTTCTCCCCTGGAATCTCCCTTGCTCTGGCCATCGGTGCTCCCTTCTGCGAGTCTTCCGATTCACTAGAGAGGCTTGCAGAATGACTCTGGCAGCTGTCACTTCCTGCTCCCCCTTCGTCCTCTTCCTCCTCACTCTCCATTTGCTCCCCCTCCTGTGTCTCTCCTTCTGAACCCCTGACACATATGTTCAACACACACAAAAAAACAGCAGCAATTTGTTGTTGACAAAGGACAGCTGGACATATAAAGGGCCCCATTACCTTCAGTAGCTGAGGGCCTCAAATCCAGCCCTGCAGATGTGTATCTTTGATAGGAATGTCAGAAAACTCCAACAAAAAGAGAAACAGGGGCAGGAATTGCTGGTGTTCACTTATCCATTCCCTGTCCAGAATGGAAGTCAATACAGCAAATATGAATGGTATTTGCTGTGGTTGTTTTCCATCTGTGAAAGATATGAAATTGATTACAATTTTTTCCCATTTGCATCATGTTTCAAAGGAATGCAGTAGAATAACATAATGAGATTGTAATTGATGAAGTGTTTGAATTTTTATGCTGTGAACTGCCCTCTGATCTTTTGATGAAGGGCGGTATACAAATTTAACAAAATAATAATAATAATAATAATAATAATAATATACTTAATTATCTCAAATACTTATCTTGCATAACTTCAGCAAAGAGGACAGTGAGATGAATAACCTAACCTTTTGCGGAAGATGAACTGCAGCAGAATGAATGGAAACAGTGGCGTTTGAGGTGAATGCAGAACCACAATTCTCAGAGTGGTTTAATAATCATTTCTTCTTCCCAGGAGACTGAGAATTAAAGCTGTGCAAGGGAATAGGGATCACCTAGCCAAATTTTAAATGCCTGCAAAGAAACTTCCTAATTTCACCAGTTTAAGCCATTCTCAAGGTGGCTTATGACATTTAAAAAAATGCATAACTACAAGATTATAATAAATGAAACATTTAAAACTATGCAACCAAAATGAACAATTTCCAAATGTATTACAAGATTTTAAATAAAGATACAGAAAAACCACCAACAAACACAACCCTCAAAAAACCCCAAACAACACTTCAGCCAAAGTGCCTGTTCAGCAAAAGCCCATCTTAACAACCACAATTCCCACATGGGACCATCTCAGCATGTAACTATTTCTGAGAAACTAATATTTTGTTAAAGAGAACAAAATCAACCATTTAAAGACCCAGTATCACATGATTTCTAGACTGTTGCATACTACATAAACCTTCTCGAAATAACTATGATCTTCCACAATACTGCAATACATACCCAAGACATTTTACCAGAGAGTCTAGAGAAGCTGTTCCCTAAGGCAAGGAGGAAGTGAAAGAACTTTGCAAGTTGCAAATCCATAGGTACTAGAGTAATCCCCCTGCCTAATGCAAATTTGGATGTTCTTACCACTCAGATACAACTTCTAACGACATGAGCCAAGATATTGTTATTGCCATAAGCTCAAACTTAGAGCTCATCAAACCTTGAGCATGATGTTCCTAAGGAGCTCAGCCTCACTGTCATTTTAAGAATGCCCTTAAGCACACTGACTCCAGAAATCTCCATATTCCTTGTAATAAGTAGCATTTCAAGCAGAGACTTGAGAAGTCAAGGACAAAAGCTGTACTTTGAAGCTGCTGACCTCGATGTAGATTGATTAATGAGTGACTCTCACTAGCTAGGTGTTGCATACCAGTGTGAGATCTCTGAGACATGCAAATTCCTTTCTCTACATGATCAGTAACCTAGTCAAGTCATCCCAGACACATCCTGATTTGACCTAATAAAAGTCCTGGCAGAGGAAGCTCCACACCTGAGGAACTGCACTCTCCAGGAGTCATTTTAAAGCTCATTGACATGACAAATATAAGAAACATTCAACTTAAATTTGCACACAGTAACCTATTTGCACACCATATTGCTTTGCACTCTTCAGCTTTGGTGGAACATTGATGCTGTAATGGGTATTATTCAAGACCCTAGATAATCTGCCTGCTTTGTTGTCATACAGGGGTGAGAAACTTGTGGCGCTCCAGGTTTGACCATATGTACATTGTACCCGTTGGACTACAATTTGCATCCAAACTCCCATTGCCCATGCTGAGTGGAGCTGATGGGAGCTGGAGTCCATTCTGGAAGGCTGCAAGCTCTCTCTTGGAATAGGCAACAACCTTTAAACATGTCCCACAGTTTAAGAAGAAGAAAGCCACTATGGGGTTGATGGACCTGGGAGCAGGGACCTGGTGGCTTTCCTGAGTTGTGAATTCAGTTTCACACACCCTACCCACTTTTTGCTGGCTTCAGTTTGTAACATGTAACAGCTGATCGTAAGTAAAGGGACCTGATTAAGCCTTGCAACTCTGCCTGTTTCCTTGAAATAAGCCAAATAAATCACTCAGCAGCACTCTCCACCTCTGTTCTAGGCAAACTATTCCCCTGAACCTCAATGTTCAGTTTCCAGCTGTGGGGTACAGAAAAAATGGGTTTTCATTTATAGGCCTTTGAAGTAGCCTCCTTCATGGTAGTCATAGCATCAGGATATTTTAAGGACTGCCTGAGCCCTTATATCTTGGCCCAGTTACTGAGCAATTTGGGGGAGTCTCTACTGATGGTCCCCTATGGCTTAGATGCACAGTTCATAACTGATAGAGGCCAGGTATTCAGTAGAATGGGCAGAAGTCTATGGAGTTCCCTCCCAGATGATTTTAGACCCAACTTCAAGTGCATGAAAAAGATTTTCTGATTCCAGCAATGATTTTAAGCTGCCATTCCATTTTATGATTACTTTTAATAATTAAAAATTTTATTGGGTATGTTTATTGGGTATGTTTGGGAACGCGGGTGGCGCTGTGGTCTAAACCACTGAGCCTAGGGCTTGCCGATCAGAAGGTCAGCGGTTCGAATGCCCATGACGGGGTGAGCTCCTGTTGTTTGGTCCCAGCTCCTGCCCACCTAGCAGTTCGAAAGTGTGTCAAAGTGCAAGTAGATAAATAGGTACCACTCTGGCGGGAAGGTAAACGGCATTTCCATGCACTGCTCTGGTTCCACCAGAAGCGGCTTAGTCATGCTGGTCACATGACCCGGAAGCTGTCTGCTGACAAATGCTGGCTCCCTCGGCCTATAGAGTGAGATGAGTGCCGCAACCCTAGAGTCGTCCGTGACTGGACCTAACGGTCAGGGGTACCTTTACCTTTTCCTGGGTATGTTTAGCCTGGAAAAGAGGAGACTGAGAGGAGATATGATAACCATCTTCAAATATCTTAAGGACTGTCACATGAAAGAGAGAACAAGCTTGTTTTCCCTTGCTCTGGAAGGTAGGACTCAAACCAATGGCTTTAAGTTACAAGAAAGGAAATTCTGACTAAACTTATGGGGGGGGGTATTCTGATGGTAAGAGCTGTTCAACAGTAGAACTGTTTCCCTCAAGAGGTTGTGGACTCTCCTTCCTTGGAGGTTTTTAAGCAGATGTTGGGAAGCCATCTGCCATGGATGCTTTCGCAGGGACTAGATGACCTTTGGAGTTCCTTCCAACTGTACAGTTCTATGATTCTATGACCCCATTTTCTGTGGATTTCTTATTTATTTAGAAATACAAATAATTAAGCAGCATAGAAATGTCTGAAATAAAATGAGTATGAAATGAGATAATCTACAGCAAGGAAGCCAGTCAGAACACAGGTCTGAAATACAACTGGGCTCCAGGATCACTGATCCAAATGATCAATCTGTTCATGATGGGTCAATAATAATAATAATAATAATAATAATAATAATAATAATAATAATAATAATTTATTTGTACCCCCCCATCTGGCTGGGTTTCCCCAGAAACTCTGGGTGGCTTCCAACAAAGATTAAAAATACATCAAAATGTCACACATTAAAAACTTCCCTGAACTTTCCTTAAGGTTTTTGCACTCCCTGAATCTTATCCTAATTCTCTGATACTTTGTGAATGTCCATTGTTGAGGGATGTTGCTGCAGCAAAGTTTATTTTGCCCTCCCAATCTGCTTTTCTATGAGTCAGAAAGACAGCATCATTTATTCCCTGTTGATTTCCAAAACCCACAATTTCCAGATTTCACACAGGAATAAGTGAGGGGCCCACGTGTTTTACAACCAAGCCAGGTCCTTCAAAAAGCAGCCCAGGCTTTCAAAGCATCAATTGGAAGATTCATTTAGAGCTAAGAAAGCTTTAAACCTGCCTTGCTAATGGGCGCTATATTTCAAATTGCTTGTCTTCTCCCACAGTGTGGGAGATGATTCTGTTCTGGCAGCATAACTTTTGTCTCCCCAGAGGAGATCACTCTCCCTACAGAATTCACTCTGATTTCACTACAGGGATTTGCATTGAAGCTGTGGTTGCAGAAATATGTTTCTAAAGAGTGGCATTTTAACCAATGGACCTATCAGTTTATAATGCAGATATAACTGTAGGTAAAGATGTAACATTGTTAGCATCTGGCAATTTCCCCCTGTCACCTTAGCAGTTGTCAGTAATCACAGGCACGAAAACATTATTCCAAACAAAAGTATTTCAACTTGGAAACCATATAATAGTAACCTTTAAAAAATATATGTGATGGGCAACTTCCCTTAGTACATTTATGAAGCAGCTCAGTATTATGGATAGGGAAATCTATCCATTAAGGACCAGTTTTATTTACTCATTTATTGACTCATTACTGATCTATTTTTCAATTTACCTGCAATTTTTTTAAAAAATAAAAAAATCCTCTAAAATACATATTTATATGCTCACTTCCTTTCCATGTTTAAATATCTATTTTTGATATATTCAAACTGCTGAGAAAGCATGTTCTCATTAAAGGAGAGCATGGGTTGCGGATGGGGCTAAACAGGTCACCCCATAGTTGTCAGGCAGGATACATTCAAGAGCCTTGAATCAGATTGGAGGTTGGAGTTACTGGGGCAAATTTGATGTTGCCAATTTAGGGGTGTGACCAGAGGTTATTTAAGTAAGGTCCAGGGCTCTTTCCTTTCTCTTTCGCTGTGGACACCGGATCACCTGCCCACTCTCCCTTGATTGGGCTTCGCTCTGACCTTGCTATGCCTGTCATGGGGTCATTCGCATTGGTGCGGGGGCCCGGTAGGAATTTTTCCTTTTGGCTGATTAGTGCGTGCCAATTGGGTTTTGCCTACTGCGTAGCAAATCGTCACAACTTGTAAGGTTGGCGGTTAGGCATTGGTTAAATTGGTTGGTGGAGGGGTGTGGATTGGCTGTGCCTACCCCTCCAATGCTGCTGCTGCATGGGAATTTCCGTTAAAGGAATTCTGGGGCTTACCATCCCCTCGTCCAAACCCTTGGAGCAGGGTGCGGGCCGTGTAAGCTCCAAGGAGCATGCGGGGAGTAGCTGAGGGTCTGTGTCGCAGCCCCAGTTATCCCTGATCTTGTTCCTCCACACTGACTCACGGGAGTCAGTGCTGTCCCCCAAGGGGGGGGGGGGACAGCTAGTCATAACCAATGCCTAAGCAACCACTCACAATTTGTATGATAATAAAGTTGTGGCCAAAATTATGCCAAAAACCTTAAACAAAAATTAAGTGTGATGTGTGAGTTATTGGGGTAGGGGTGTCCTGGGGACCTCAGCATGCAACTGCATCGCAATATCTGAAGTAGTCTGAAATCTGTTGGCTCTTGTTGCTGTTGTTATATTTTGATCTCTCCCAAAGGAGCCCTGATTGACAAACAACAAAGCAGTGAAACAGCACAATTGGTAAACAAAATATGTAAAGATGTTTAAATACATTATGAACATCTAAAAACAATCACATGACCTCACAGCGTAGTTGTTGTTTTAACAAATTAATTTGGTGGGTTGTGTTTTTTTAAGGAAAAAGTGGAACACCAGAAGGTGGTATTAAAAATAAAAATATTCCATCAATCTTGACTTAAATATTTAAATTAATGTAGGCAATCCATATGTCCAACTGGATATCCAAAGAAAATTTATGATTGTAAGCTGTATGTTTAAAGGTAGAAAGGACACCGAGATGTGCAGAACGCAGTGGATGGTGGGTGTTTATCCTTCCATCCTTGCAGTATAAGACTCTTTGCAACATAGCTAGCAATTTTAAGGTTACCATGAAGAGCATCTTTCAGGCCTCAAATGCCTGGGTGAACAGGAATGTTTTTCAGTTCTTCCTAAATGCTAACGATGAGGGAGGGAAGGAGGGAGGCATACCTCACCAGGGAGCCCATTCCACAAATGTGGAACCACCGCTGGGAATGATCCTGTCTTGAGATTTCAACAACTGGGATCTCCAAGTACCCATCCACATATTAGATGGAGAGGTGCATGCCAGAACATTTCATATAGGAATTGGCAACAATTCCATTCTTCAGTTATCCTTAATATTAACAGGTTTCCAATCCCCAGAGAACTCTCAGAAAACAAGTATCCTTTTTGTGTGAGTTCTCCTCTGATGTGTAATGTTATTTGTATGCTGATGGTGCCACAGGAACCATTTTCTCTTAACACCCACCTAAAAGAATTGAAATATTCAACCACCACCCAAACCAGGAATACCTAGGAACAGGAAAGGGTTTTAGAATTATTAGGAGACTCTTATTTCCCTCAGAGAGCTTCAGTCCTCAGAATCAATCCCTCTTTGCAGAGAATTCTAGGAATTGTAGGTCGGGGGTGTATAGGTCTCCTAACCACCCTTTGCACTGCTAATTAACAAAATACAGTTCCCATAAGCCTTTTGAGGCTTTTGAAGCCTTTTGAAAGTGGTACAGTGAACTGAAGGACCTTGCTTCTGAGAAGACTTCCATAGGCTTATCTGCTTAGTTCTAATAATAATAATAATAATAATAATAATAATAATAATAATAATAATAATAATATATTATTTATACCCCGCCCATCTGGCTGGGCTTCCCCAGCCACTCTGGGCAGCTTTCAAAAAAATATTAAAATACTGTAATACATCAAACATTAAAAGCTTCCCTAAACAGGGCTGCCTTCAGATGTCTTCTAAAAGTCTGGTAGTTGTTGTTCTCTTTGACATCTGGTGGGAAGGTGTTCCACAGGAAGGGAACCACTACCGAGAAGGCCTAGTTCCCTGTAACTTGGCTTCTCGCAGGGAGGGAACTGCCAGAAGGCCCTCGGCGCTGGACCTGAGTGTCCGGGCTGAACGATGGGGGGGGGGAGACGCCCCTTCAGATATACTGGACTGAGGCCGTTTAGGGCTTTAAAGGTCAGCACCAACTCTTTGAATTGTGCTCGGAAACGTAATTATGCAAAAGTCTTTTATTTTGTGTCTTTATTATAACTGCCTCTATGGAGTTCTCAGACCGATCATGGTAAAAACACAATTAGCCATTTCTTCATCAGAATCTTCTGCCTAGGGTTGCCACATTTCATACAATCACAGAATCTTAGAATTATAGAGTTGCAAAGAAGCTCCAAGGCTCATGTAGTCCACCCCCCCCCCCAGTGCAGGAATCACAGCTAAATAATTCCTGACAGATGACCATCTAACCTCGGTTTAAAAGCCTGCAGTGAAGGAGAGTCCACCACTTTCTGAGGTAGCTCATTCCGCTGTTGAATAGCACTTACAGTCAGAAAGTTCTTCCAAATGTTTAGTTGGAATCTCCTTTCTTGTAGTTTGAATCCATTGGCTCAAGTCCTACCCTCTGGAGCAGCAGAAATCAAGCTTTCTCCATCTTCTATGCCTGTAGATTGCAAGCAGTCTTCTCTTCTCCAGGCTAACCACATCCAATTTTTTCTACTGTTCCTCATACGGCTTCATTTCCAGACCCAATGATCATCTTGTCCATTTATTTATTTCTTTGATTATTTATTTCTACCATGTTCTGTAAGCACAGAATCACTCATTTAAAAATCAGAAGGAAGCCATTTTTATCAAGAAGCAACTTATAGCTTGGCCTTTAGAGGAATAATAATTATAATTAGAAAAAGTAAGGTGAGATTGTGAGCTCACTTTCTGTAAATAAGCTATTAAGAGGCTGGTGCTTTTCAGAGGCGCCAGCAAATGAGGTAAAATTAAGGTATTATAATAAACAAACGTTTTATTATGAACCAGACAGGCACCTTGCTATGCCAAGGGAGAGTAAATGAATGGAATGAAAGGAAATATCAATAAAATGCACGGGAAGACAAATGAGAAGAGTTTGTTTTTAGCCTGGGAATTTGTCAATTACTGAGCTAACCAAGCTTAACAAAGTAACACCCTCTGCCTGGATGAAGATAACTACCACAAATCACTGTATGCAGTAGAGGACCAACAGTGATGTTCTGAGACCACCAACTTATCCTGCTCCACCTGATTGATTTCAACCCCTCATTTATATTCAGAGTGGTCCCTTCCCAGCTCCATCCATCACCCTCCATGCATCTTTTCTCTCACAAGCAAAGTCAATGCAGAACTGAGATTAGGCATAGCGATGAATTATTTTTTTTACTTTGGTCAGCATGATCCTTCTTAGACTCAAAGACTGGGAATCAATTCAAGCGTCCATATTGCCCCGTGATAGATCCAGATCGTGTGAAGTTGGCTATGCCCACCAGCACCATCTATGGTGCCTGTGAAAGCTCTCAGAAAATATCCCCTAAAACATCCACAATACCTGAGAGACAATCTGCACTTCGTGATCAGTTTCTGTTGCCATAGGATACCCACTACCCGTCTGCTCAGAACAGGGGAACGGTGCCAAGAGCTTCTTTCTGTGAGTGAGTGCAGCAGTGGCAAATATAGGTGCTTGAAAGAGGTGCATATCTGCACCTTTGTGTGGCTTGTCGATTTTTCTACACTTTTAGTAGTGGCTTCCATGGTGTGTAACAGTGTTATGCCACAGACCATAGCAGCCACTTTGTTTTATACAGCAGGGGTCAGCAAGGCTGACATGCCCATACAGGAGGGGTCAGCAAGGCTTACCGGCAATGGGAGATCGTCCGTGGGCCGGGCCGGCACAGCGCAACACCGGAAATCACTTCTGCACATGCCCAGACACCCAAAATCACGCCTGTGGCATCTGGGCATGTGCAGAACCAATTTCCAGTATCTGCACATGTGCAGATGCAATTTGCAGCTTGGCTCAGTGAGTCTCCGCACTGTGCTGTGCTGGTTTAGCGCAGCACGCGGCGGATTCGCAGAGCGGGCGGCTTGGTTCAGGGGCAGCTTGTGGGCCAGTAAAACAGTCTTCGTGGGCCACATCCGGCCCATGGGCTGCACATTGCCGACCCCTGCCGTAAAGCATCACTGATGCCCAGAGCACTTCATCAAAATTCCAAATGCACCCACTGGCTTGAAGAAGTTGGAGACATCTAGTGTCGAGGCAGCATAAGGAATAGTAAGTGCAACCTAAGTCTGAGCCACAGTGTAAGATAGCAAGCAGGTCTCTGCCATAAGTCTTTATATAGTCCACAGAATATGTTCAGAATGGAAAGTAGAAAGGCTGACCATAACAGTGCAGTAAGCCACCTTGGTACCAATTGACTAGATTGAATCAGATTATGCTTCCAAATCAAGCTCTCTCACCAGTGTGAACAACTAGGAGATCTGCTCCTACTGAGTAATCCGTGCCCCCGCCCCATGGTATTGGACTCCAACTCCCATCTGACCCACCCAGAATGGCCCCTGTTTTGGGTTGATGGGAATTATCTTCTTCTTCTTCTTTGGTGATCACTCGTAGTCGAGTAAGATTGTCTTCCATAAAGACGGTTTTAACAAGGAGTCGGTAAGTGACTGTGGAGGCCAATTCTGTTTTTTATATATATATATATATATAATATTTATTAAAAATTTTAAATACAAATGCAAAAATAATAAACAATATAACATATATCATAACATAGTTTCATAGCTTCTTTGGACTCCCTCACGTCTCCCGCTCCCACTTACATCAGTATAGATTTTTACCAGCAATTTATCATCTTGTTTGCGTTCTTATGTCCCGCTCTTTTAAATATAATATAATAAATCTCCAAAAGATTTATATTTTCCTCAATCTCACTTATCATCCTAATTCCATCTAATTTAGTGGTGCTCAATTATTTATGATCTAGCATCCTTCTTAACATTCAACCAAATTACAATATTTTTGTAAATAAATCTTAAATTTATTCCAGTCTTCTTCAACCTTCTCCTCTCCCAGGTCTCGGATTCTGCCGGTCATCTCAGCCAATTCCATATAGTCTATCAGTTGCATCTGCCATTCTTCCAGTGTGGGTAGATCTTGAGTTTTCCAATGCTTAGTGATGAGTATCCTTGCTGCCGTTGTTGCATACAGGAAAAAAGTTCTGTCCTTCTTTATCACCCTCTGGCCGACAATACCCAGGAGGAAGGCCTCTGGTTTCTTAGGGAAGGTATACTTAAATACCTTTTTCAACTCATTATATATCATTTCCCAGAAAGCCTTCACTCTAGGGCATGTCCACCAGAGGTGAAAGAAAGTTCCTTCATTTCCTTTACATTTCCAGCATTTGTTATCAGACAAATGGTATATTTTGGCAAGTTTAACTGGGGTCATGTACCATCTATATATCATTTTCATTACATTTTCCTTCAAAGCATTACATGCAGTGAAGTTCAACCCAGTGGTGTGGAGGCCAATTCTGGATCCACACATCCTTCCACAGTGGGGAAATTGGTTTCTGGATGGGAGCTGATCAAGGTGTGGATTTGCCAAGCGTGCCTTCCTCCTAGCACGTTTCTCCCTTGCATCCTGAGTTTGAGTGTCTTCAAAGCCCATGACACCTTTGGTAAAGGCTGTTCTCCAACTGGAGCGTTCACAGGCCACAAGTTCACCATCATTACTCTTAACCACCTGCAGCCTCGACTGAACAGAAGCTGGATATGACAGCAATAGGTAAAACCTGGCTGGCATATCCAAAGTACCACATAGCTCATAATTAGAACTCTTGAAGCAGCAACGTTTCAATGCAGCAACATGGTTTGAGAAACAGAGTTTTTGGAATTGATACGACAAGGCAGAGGATACATTATCTGCTCTTCAGAAGAAGTAAGGTAATTAGATTAGAAGTGGATGAGCCACGTTAAGAGGATTCAAGTTGAGATGCTGCAAATGTCCATGATTCCCTACTTCTTATGCGTAAGCGGAATATTTGATGTTACAAATAGGGCTGAGATTGAATGCCTCCATCTTCTGCATGCTGTGAAATTTGGGACATGACGGGATGATTTTGAGAGTAGAATGGCAAAAGGGAGAAGAGGTATCCCATGAACTTCAAGGAGTTCTGTCCATTGTCACACATCTTCTTTCCTTCCTTCTCTCCTTTTCTTTCAGCAGGCAAAAGTAAGATACTTTGAAGGCTTGATCTGGGGACTTCAAAGTGCCACACCACATGATGTTATGGTGATTAATACATGAGGATCAAATCTGACTTCTGAGGCCAGTCCTGATCAGGATCTAGCCCATGGTGCTGAAAGGAACCCCATGCCTGTTTTAATGGATAGCATTCATTTTTTTGCTGCTGCATCACCCTGTTGACTCATGTTCAGCTTGTGGACTACAAAGATCCTGAGACTCTTTTCACATGTGTTACTGGAAAACCAGATGTCCCCCATCTTATATTGGTGCAGTTGCTTTTTCCTGCCTAAGTGTAGAACGTGGCATTTGTCTCTATTGAAAATTCATTTTGTTAACTTGCACCCAGTTCTCCAATCTGTTGAGGTCATATTGAATCCCAATTCTGTCTTCTGCAGCAATAGCCACCCCTCCCACTTTGGTGACATCTACAAATTTGATGAGCAACTCCTCAATTCCTTCATCCAAATCATTTCTAAAGACACGAACAACATTTCAACCAGGACAAAACCCTGCAGCACCATACTTGTCCTTTGTCCAGGATGATGATTAACCATTTGTGAGCACTTTTTGTGTTTGGCTATTCAACCAGCTGCAAATCTATCTAACAGTTACCTCGTCCAGCCCACATTTATAGTAGCAGCTTCTCTGGAAGATTATCATGAGGAACTTTGTCAAAAGCCTTACTGAAATCAAGATACACTATATCTACAACATCCCCCTGATTCACCAGACTTGTACTGCTATCCCCCCCCCAAAAAAAGAAATGAGATTTGTCTGGCATGACTTGTTTTTCAGAAACTCACAGACCGACTCCTCAATTATCTGTTCTAGGACCTTTCCTGGTTTCCACATCACGCTGACAGGTCAGAAGTTACCTGGGTCTTCTTCCTCTTCCTTTTTGCAGATGGGGACATCATTTGCCTGCATCCAGACTACAGGGACCATGCCTGTTCTCTAAGAATTCTCAAAGATTATAGACAGAAACTCTGAGATTACATCCACAGCACCTTTAGTACCCATAAGTGCAGCTCATCATCATCTAGTTGGTGCCAAAGATCAGGAGGTGGGGGTGGAGGTAGAGGGATGGAGGCAGATTGAGCTAGATGGAGCAGAGGTTGCTTTGAAAACTTAACAGTTATGACATTGTCTGAGGGATGCCTTTAAAAAACCCCATCTTCTTGAGATTAGCCATTCTATGTGTCGACTGTGACTACCAAATATGTATCCAAAACCTTGTTGCAAATGCCCCTGAGGAGAACAGTCCTCAGGACATTATACAGGAGAAAGGATGGTTGCATTCCTGAAAACTTTTCCCTAAATATTATTTCCTGGAGAACTGCACACATCATCATGGAATGTATGTCACTTTGGGGAACACAACATCACACAAGCAACACAGTTCAGTCTCTCCAATATCTAGTACATGTTTGAGAAGTAAAAATAAGGTTGAGGGTAATTTATTTATAGGAATGGTTAAGCATCAGAGACACAGCAGAGACACAGTGGGACCAAAGAGGACTGCCTGGCAGTGTTCAAACAAGGCCTGTGGACAAATGGGGAGGTGACCTGGAATATTTCTTCACTCTTACTCTGCTTTCTGCTTGAAAGCTTGAAGGTCACAGGGAGAAGAGATCAAGACCGTAACTCAATTGACAAATGTATAAAGTGCTCACCACTCTTTTTATTTTTAATACATTCCCTGGCTAGCTGAAGTCACAGTCAGATATTCCCCTCACAGCTCACCAGGGCAATATTCCATTCATTAATTTTTATTTCAGATTAAGGGGAATGAGAAAAGGGATTCAGAGGAGAGCTGAGAGGGGATAAAAGGTCTGCAAAGAGAGTTACAGGAGAGAAAGCTGAAAGAGTCAGGTATATATTTAGCCTGAAGAGGAGATTATTAGGCCATGGGCAATTTGACAGTTTTCAAATATGCAATAGATGGCACATGTGGGATGAAAAGAAACATCTCTAATCTCAAGTTTTGAAGTTACTTATCTCATTATTAGACGATAACCCTGGGGGCACACTGCTCATACTTAAAAGTATCTCCATAAGGTTTGATGTCACCATCTCCCTTCTCTTGGTACGTTAGCAAGCAACACAAAAGGTCATTACAGGAATCAGAAGATCAATGAGAACCCCCCCCCCCATACACACACACATTCACCTATCCTCCTAACAGTGGTATCACTGTCACTTACTGCAATAGGGCGGGGGTGAGGCAGGGTTGTGATGAGTTCAGGACTTCATGGGTGCACCTGCAGAGACAATCAGGCATTCCACCAGTGCACTCACACAAACCCAGTCCTCACTGCTGCCTTTCCCAATCCCCACAGAATCCTTTGGCCACTTCTCAACATTGAGCTAAGCTGAAAACCTGCACCCACTAAAATTCTAAAGACATTCCAATGCAACCTGAGAACAAGGCAGAAGAATGGAAGCCTCTTTTGCAGGGGAAGATTTTTTTAAAAAAAGAATTGGGGAACAGCACAGCAGTCCTCCTTTAAACATTATTTAATATCATTTATTTTAGTCTCTGAATATTGATGGCAATTGCTGTGTTTTGGTTTTGTCAGGGTGGGGGTTTGAGCCTATTTGTTCTGGTAACTGAATTGGTTGCCAGTGGCTAGCTTGTGTTTGTTTTATGCCAAATTTAATATTTGGGTGTGTTTTTTGCTGAGTGTCCCCCCCCCACCGGCCCGAATTGCTGCTAGGTTGAATTTACTGTTGAGATGTTGTATCTATGCTGTGTGGAATTTTGATAATAGACTCTTCTTGTACGTTGCCAGGAGAAAAGTTGATATTAGAAAACTCAAAAATGGAAATAGTAAATTAAATAAGGCCTTGTTCGGCTAGGCAGGGAAAGAAAGTGCTGGACAGAAAGCCAATAAAGAGGCATGGATTCCCTCTCTTGAGTTCTTAGAAATTTGCTCCTCTCTTCAAAACAGCGGGAGACTCTTACCTAGCACTGAATTGGCTCCTAACAGATTTTATCTTGCTCTACCACTTCCAATGGGGGGGGGGGAGGGTTTGATGGAAGTGGTGCCTGTCCTGCAATCACCTTCCCACTAACTCCCCATCCAGTCCTGATTATGTTACTGTCTTTACAAGAATCCTCTCTTTCTCACAAACTTAAGTTTAGAATGAGCCTTCTTGCTTCCATCAGAAAGTAAACTGAACCATTTCAGGCTGAAGGGGAGGGCTCAAAAGTACACATGCTCCCCTCACATAAAACTCTCCTCATTTATAATGATTCTGCTCAGGAAAAAGACTTAATTATGTGCCCTTAAAATGCTACTTTGGTGTGGACAAGGAACAATAGTTCATGTGATGGTGAGAAGAGCACTAAAACTCTAAATTCCCTACTTGCAAAGCGAAATGGCAGAGCCCAGCAACACATGACTCAGGTATGGCCAGTGTCGCTAGATATCCAGGCCTCCTTGTAACGTGTGTCAGAATTTAAGGTCATCATATGAGTGATGAGATCCCCTCCCTGCTGTCTGAAATGGTACAGCCCACAGTAGGTGCATCAGATGGCAGAAGTGTTTCCAAGATGTGGTGATTCTTATGTACACACTCAAAAATATGGTCACTTGCCTTCTTGAGCACTTTTGTAAGAACTTAAGAGCCCCACTGGATCAGATCAAAGGCCCATCTAGGCCAGCAATCTGTTCTCACTGTGGCCAGGCAGATACCTATGGGAAGCCCACAAGAAGATTCTGGGTTCAACAGTGCTGTCTCCACAATGGCCCCTTTGTATGATAGTTTCACTTTCTCTTTACTTCTCACTGCACCCCATGCCCAGGTTATGTCATTTACCTTGATTTTTGTCCCCTCACTCTTTCCTTTCATAGTTCTCAGTGCATATCACTGGGGGTTCATCATTGGAATAGGGTTGAGATTCTCAGTCAGGGCAGAGAGAGAGAGGTAGGTACAAAACATTGCCTAAAGGGGGAGTTTGTGGCTGCTCATTTGACAGAGGTCAAAAGTAGTCCCCTAAATAAGAAAGTGAGCAGCAAGAAGAGAAGGAGTGGGTTCTTTCAGGATTCGTTGCCAACTCCCCCAAAGGTACAAAGAAATAGATTTGTCAGAAAGGTGTCTTTAAGTCTCTGCATTGCTCCGATCTTCGAAAGGATACCAAAGCTGCCCCTGAACTCCAAACCACTTGGGGGAAAAGAGACCAAAGTATTATCTTGGAATGGCATGAAAAGACTTCCTCTGCCACTTTGATTTGTGTAATGTATGCTGTAGGATTAGACATCGTAGTTAATTAAGCTCATTAAAGTGGATGAATATGAGATGAAAAGGAAAAATATAAGAATGCAAATGGAGAACAAGTTGCACACAAGAGGATTATTTTCATTCCAGATTATCAATTTTAAGGTAGTTTGGGCTTTTATTACCCTGAACAAAGGAAGCCTTTGGATTGCAAAGCCTTTCAGAAATGGCTTTGAGGTTGTGATGAACATTATAAGCTCACATCATATGAACCTTGGGGTTTCTTTCAGTTCTACGAGTCTATGATTCACCAGTGACTCGGAGGAAGTTTCACTGTCTCTGAGCACTTTAGGGCACATAGCTAGCTTGTGCTTGGGGAGTGAGTGGGCTATTTAGGACTCCCTGCCCTCAGACCTCAAAGCCTACTCCAGGAACTGAAGGGCATAGGTATGTGCAATGTGGATTGGCTGGGCACCTGGAATTTCTTTTCTGGGGTTTGGTGGAAGTAATAGCAATATGCATGGGAAGCTAGATCAGGATGCTGGACAGCTCCCAGTGTCATGAGTTTGTTCACCAGATCAGGGTCCCTGAGGTCAATTTATGGAGATGAAATTGGAAATTTGGGGAAGACCAAGGTCCACCAGCTCAGCTACAGTTC
The DNA here is from genome assembly GCF_964106915.1 of Podarcis gaigeae. Classification (NCBI taxonomy): domain Eukaryota; kingdom Metazoa; phylum Chordata; class Lepidosauria; order Squamata; family Lacertidae; genus Podarcis; species Podarcis gaigeae. The sequence continues at coordinate 72,300,579 of NC_139685.1, forward strand.
ATCTTGGACTCACAGCTATCCATGGAGGCACAGGTCAATTCTGTGTCCAGGGCGGCTGTCTACCAGCTCCATTTGGTACTCAGGCTGAGACCCTACCTGCCCGCAGACTGTCTTACCAGAGTGGTGCATGCTCTGGTTATCTCCCGCTTGGACTGCAGCAATGCACTCTACATGGGGCTACCTTTGAAGGTGACTTGGAAGCTACAACTAATCTAGAATGCAGCAGCTAGACTGGTGACTAGGAGTGGCCACTGGGACTATATAACAAAAGCATATTTCCTGGCTTCCAGTACATTTCCGAGCACAATTCAAAGTGTTGGTGTTGACCTTTAAAGCCCTCAACAGCCTCGGCCTGGTATACCTGAAGGAGCATCTCCATCCCCATTTTTCAGCCCAGACACTGAGGTCCTCCTCTGAGGGTCTTCTGCTGGTTCCCTCACTGCGAGAAGCCAAATTACAGGGAACCAGGCAGAGGACCTTCTCGGTAATGGCGCCTGTCCTGTGGAACACCCTCCCTTCAGATGTCAAGGAGATAAAGAACTACATATAAAGAACTACATAGAAGACATCTGAAGGCAGTGCTGTATCAGGAAGTTTTAAATGATTGATATTTTACTATGTTTTATATATGCTGTAAGGTGCCCAGAGTGGCTGAGGAAACCCAGCCAGATGGGCAGGGTATAAATAAAATAATCACCACCATCATCATCTTTCCACCTCCAAATTTTTGCCTAAACCCTAAGCTCATTCAATTGGTTTCAGGGATCCTAACCCCCCCCCCCAAAGCATCTTTTACCCTGCCTACCTAGGTTCTGTTAGCCATGGCTCCAGTCTGGGCTTGGCACAGTGTAAATAGCACCTTTATTTCTTCCCTAGTATCTGCAATCTTGCAAACAACACATAGAATTAGTCACATTCCCCAGAGAGACAGGTGTGACCCGCTAAGTTTCCCATGTGTCATATTCACATATAAATCTAAGCTGCAGAGGACACAGATACAAATCACACATCAAAACAATTCTCTTCTTTCATTACATGCAGCGGAAACACTTTTTATTCTGGACAACAGGGATGTAATTAAAGCCACAAAGAAAAAGTTGCCAGCATTTCTGACACTTTTGAGAGGTGTGCAGTCCTTATGAAAGACAGATTTGTGGAGTGTTAAAAGCTGCAACTGCTACAAAACCTCCTCTTGCTTGAAATCAAAACTTTGTCATGGAGCTATAAGGCAGGTCTCACTCCATTAAGACCAAGGGGGTCCATTTTATTTCCTTAATTTAATGAATGAAATGAAAGCACCCATCATTCATTTTAATTTGTTGCACAGTCTTCCATCAAGTCAGCCCATCCTGTGACCTTTTAAGTCAAACATAGCCCAAGGAACATAAACCAAACAGAGCTTTTTGTGGGATGACTGCACAAAGAGGGAGGCATAAAAGAAGAACACCTTTGAATCAGTTTGGTATGTGTTTATTAAATTTATTAGCAAAGCAGAGCATGGATGATCTCCATTTGATACTTGACAAAATGAGCTGGTTTTTGCTCTCTGCTCTGGAATGAAAAGGACAAATGAACTTCAGTTTTCTCTCTCTCATAGCCCTCAATATGGACAAATTTTGACTTCCCATTTGCTATGGAACTTACATTTTCTTTCAACAATTTAAACCATGGCTGAGCAGGGATTTGAACTCTGGTTTTCCAGGCTCTAGCCCAACACTCAAACCACTACAGTGGTACCTCGGTTGTCGAACGCAACCCATCCCAGAAGACCATTCGACTTCTGAATCTTTTGACAGCCGAGGCGCAATGGGCGATCGGCAAATTCCATTGAGAAAATGGAGAAATGTGCCTTGGAAGCCACTCACCTTCTGAGGCACGTTTGAAAATGGAAGCATTCACTTCCAGGTTTTCAGCATTCAGGTTCCGAATCATTCAGCTTCTGAGACGCTTGAAAACTGAGGTTCCAATGTACCACATAGGTAAAAGTAAAGGTACCCCTGCCCGTACGGGCCAGTCTTGCCAGACTCTAGGGTTGTGCGCTCATCTCACTCTATAGGCCGGGAGCCAGCGCTGTCCGCAGACACTTCCGGGTCACGTGGCCAGAGTGACAAGCTGCATCTGGCGAGCCAGCACAGCACACGGAACGGCGTTTACCTTCCCGCTGGTAAGCGGTCCCTATTTATCTACTTGCACCCGGGGGTGCTTTTGAACTGCTAGGTTGGCAGGCGCTGGGACCGAACAAGGGGAGCGCACCCCACCGCGGGATTCGAACTGCCGACCATGCGATTGGCAAGTCCTAGGCACTGAGGTTTTACCCACAGCGCCACTGTACCACATACTGGCTGTCAAAAGGCATGCTTCTGTCCTGTTACTGTTCAGACTCTCTCCTGACCTCATGGGTTCCTCCCCTAAAAACAGCCCTATGGTGTCATAATAATATCACTCCGTTAATCACACCACTCTTCCTGTGATGGTACTTTCCAGTTCTTTTGGACTGTAACTGACTTCATCCTCAACCATTTGTATGCCACCTGGGGGTGATGTCTGACATCATCTAGAGGACAGTTGGTTTGAGATGGTTATACTACTTAGTCCCTAGTTGGCTGGGACCAAAGCACAGAAGGGAGATGATTCTAGCAAGAGGAAATCTTCACAATTACAGTGAGCTTCCTTCCATGAAAGCATAATATACTGTGGTATGCCCTTTGGATCAGTGCCCTAGTCTTCTGCTGTTGGATTAAGCAAGCCAGGAGTAGAAGTGAGTCACCAGTTAAGTCTAGAGCTGCTAATTTTAAGTTAAGTCTAATTTTGTTCTTTGGACTCCTCGAAAACTGTGGGATAATTTCAACACTACCACTGTTCCAAACCCATGAACAGGGTTGATAATTGTGGATCCAGCTCCACGTATTAAAATATTATTTTTATATATATATATATATAAATATTTATTAAGGTTTTTTTATAAAAGAAATACATAGATAATAAACAACATTACTTATAACAAAATTTCATAACTTGTTTGGACTTCCTCACGTCTCCTGCTCCCACTTACATCGTTAAAAAGTTTTTTTCAAGCAAATTATCATCTTGTTTACAATCTTATATCCACTCATTTAAGTATAGTCTAGCAATTCTCCGAAAGGTTTATGTTTTCCTTAATCTCACTTATCATCAATTTCCAGTCTAGTTTAGTGGTGGCCAATTATTTATGATCAAGCATCCTTCTTAACATTCAACCAAATTACAATATTTTTGCAAATAAATCTTAAATTTCTTCCAATCTTCTTCAATCCTTTCTTCTCCCAGGTCTCGGATTCTGCCAGTCATCTCCGCCAATTGCATATAGTCCATCAGCTGCATCTGCCACTCTTCCAGTGTGGGTAGATCTTGTGTTTTCCAATTCTTAGCAATGAGTATCCTTGCTGCCGTTGTTGCAAAAAATATTATTGAAGAAAGCAACTGACTTGTCTCCTTCCAGTGTGCAACCCCTGTCATGTAGGCCTAGCTAGTTCCAGAAAGGGTCCTAATTTTGCCTGCATGGCTATTTCAAACCACACCCACCTGCCCCACAGCTGACATCATGAGACATCAGGAGTAGGGCAGGTAAAGATTCAGAGGAACAATGGAGATTTCAAAGTGTACTATTGACTGTTCCTTAGCAAGCAGAGCTCACTGACTATGCCAATCATCTGACTGGCACTTACACCAAGTGCCTTTGAAGTGTTCACCTGATGTCACAATGACACTAGGTGACAGTTCCTCCCACCAAACAAAATTTACCCCCAATTCTTCATCTGACCCTTTAGGTGAGAAGGTTCCCTCATCAATGCCTTAGTCCATTCCATATTTCATCTACCGTTATGAACTAACCATACTCCTTCATTCACCATTAAGTGAACATGAAATTTATCAGAAGAGAAGATTCTGGAATAAAAAAAGTTCTGACTCATAAATATTTTAGTCTCATATATATCTCTGCCCCCTCTCCAGAAGATATTCAACAAAATACCTCCCTTATACCTTAAGCTAACAGAGCTGGAGAATCTGGGATACCATCTTCACTCATCGCTAATATCTGATTAATGTAACATTTTTAGGCAATAGTCTCAGAAGCATGAGGGACACATTTGTGATTTGCTTGCCACCAGCTGTGCCTTCTGCAACACTCCAACTCCATTTCAGATTGATGTGTCGAACACTTCAAACTTGACTGGATTTCACTTATTTTAAATAAGTCTGTTAGAACAAAAGTTCTTGGCTTTTTGTAATTGGAAGGTAATTTTTTAATGGAAAATAATATTATTACAGAAGCTGCTGTTTCTTCTAATTGCATTTCAGATGCATTGCTGTCACCTCCATTTTGTCAAGGAGTGAATCGTCTGAAATTGGCAAGGTCTTTTTTAATCAGTTCAAGTTGGGAATTGATGTCATGATGCACCCGGTACATCTGTCCATTATTGAGCAAATTGCATGATTATTAATTTCACCTCCATTTGGTTTTATTCACAAAACATCTGAAATTGCAGGGCTACTTTTTTTTTTTTTTTTAAGAGTATTAAGGAGGAAGCACCAGTTATCCAAGACATCACCCTCCCCCCATTTTTCCAACGAAAGTTTGTCAGGACTGTTTCAGTTCTAAAAGAGGGAAGGTAGAATGGACACATTTCTAACACTTAGGTAAAGTTTCAAAGGTTATTAGAAGGACAAAAAAGTTGCCTGACCAGGGCAGAAAGAGGATGTGTGGACAACCTATGCCAGATATTTGTGCTATATCCAGTGTAGTGCTACATTGAAGTCCAGGTAGGAGAAGTGATCAACACTTTCCAGCATTACACCATTCAGTTGGACTTATAAATGCTATCTCCAACTTCTTAAAATATTCCATCAACAGTGTCTGAAAATTTTTACACATCGCTTGGGAAGACAGGCAAACTAATGCCAGTGTACTGGAAGAAGCAAAGATCACCAGTGTCAAAGCAATGATTCTTCAACATCAACTTCATTGGTCTGGTGATGTTGTATAGATGCCTGATTATAGTCTTCCAAAGCAACTACTCTATTCTGAACTTAAAAATGAAAAGCGTAATGCTGGTGGTCAACAAAAGAGGTTTAAAGACTGTCTCAATGCAAATCTAAACAAAATGTAGTATAAACACCGACAACTGGGAAACACTGGCCTGCGAGCGCTCCAAATGGAGAACAGCCTTTTCCAAAGGTGTCATGGACATTGAAGATGCTCAAACTCAGGACAAAGGGAGAAATGTTCTAAGAGGAAGGCACATTTGGCAAACCCTCACTGTGATCAACTCCCACCCAGAAACCTATGTCCCTACTGTGGAAGGACGTGTGGATCCAGAATTGGCATCCACAGTCACTTACGGATTCACTGATAAGACCGTGTTCATGGAAGACAATCTTACTCGGCTACAAGTGATCGCCAGAGAAGAAGAAAGACATTAAAATTACTTAGCAGCATATTTGTTGTGCTGGTGGAACATTATTGCATAAGGGGAAACCCAAGTACGCTACTGAATATTGTGGTATAACCTGTTGTTGCACGACAAGAACCAGCTGTTGCAAGACAAGCTTGCACTAGCACAACTCATGCATTGGGATTGTTTGTCAAGCAACCTTTAAACTCTGCCATCTGCTAGAACAAGGGATCTTGTGCAAGTGGGCAGAGAACATTGGATATGCTCCATCCCCGTTATTCATGCAGCTACTGAATGAGCTGATCATGAAGAAGAGTAGCCTCTCTCAAGAGCAGGTGCTATCCCTCCCTTCTAACATACTCGCTGGCCTAGTGGTGCTACAGATAAACAATCTCCATTGGCTAGCTGTGTGGAATAAATCTATAGTTTGTGAAGGGCTGAATTGGGATTTTTGGATCAGTTCCCATATGTGGCCACCAGTTTCAGAAAATACTGGAATACTGTTGTCCAAATAGCATTTGGGGGTAGATGCCCCCAAGTCCTTATTTTCTCTACATATCTTAGATACTGTTGGAATACATAGATGCACTTGGCATACCTTGTGTCTCTAGGCTGGGCAAAATCCAGTGTAGAAGACATTCTCTTATTGTGGTGGCCCAAAGCATATTTCAAGGAGAGCGCTTGCATTTCTTGTTTTTTATAGTCTTACAATGCCATCATGCATTTATGAGCATTTCACAAGCAGGATAATTCTGACTGAAGAACATTATTGCTTACCTCGAACCAGGGAGTCCACCAGGCATAGAGATATATGATATGAGTAATCTTAAAGGTTATTTGGAGTTCAAGAATATGTTACCTTTCCTTCTTCGTTTAGTCTTCCAAACTTTTAAGCCAATAAGGAACTGGGAACTCATAACTTTAGTTGTGATTCCTGCCTTGGAGGGAATTGGATGAGACTACCCTTTGGGTCCCTTCCAGTTATACAATTCTGTGATTCCATAACTAAGCTCAGCATTGTCAAGAAATTTTTTATTGTGCTGCCTTCACATTTCTCTGTCATTGCATACCTACCAGTATGCTATTTCTTCATCAAGCTGTGAACAGTAAAATCAGTTATATGTGGTTTCTTGTTACAGCTAACCTGAGAAAAAAAGCATTAAGAGGATTGAGAGGATGTTAACTCAACTCTCAGTGGAAATGAGTAAGATCTAGCCAGCATTCAAATTATTTCTGGTCTAAAATCATTATGTTAACTTGCACTTCAGGGAGGATGTATAAAAGGAATTATTTTCTTAATCTACTAATAATACTAGGCATAATAACCCCAAATCAATATAGCGCTTCTGAGATTAGTCTTCATTTGTGTTCATTCTGTTTTCTAGAATACTGGAATCATGGTTGCATGTAGGGAAGGATGAATTTATCAGTTCTCGTATCTCTCGGTTCCTCACTTATCAAATATTAATTTCAGTTCAACATATTTACACGGCAATTTGTGATTTATTGTAACATTTTTTTAAAAAAAATCCTCATGAAAATTCATTAGCATTTTAGTGCAAATTTCTCCCAGCGAACCCATTTTTCTACACAGTTTTGACTCACATAAACATTTATTGACCTCACTTCCAAAGGTGCACGCCTCCATTGTCTCCCGAGGCAGAGGGATGCCAACCAACCTGGAACTTGATTGGGGAAATGAAAAACTGAAATGAACAGATTTCTCCTTCACTAGCAGAGTTATGGGTTCAATGGAAGAGTGTGTGCTTTGCATGCAAAAGGTGCATATTGAATCCCTGGCGTCTCCAGATAGGGCTGGGGAAAGGCTTCTGACTGAAATCCTGCAGACTCGCTGTCTCTTCCTCTTGCTCATCTGCTTTCTGGCCTCCCACTATGGGGAGAACCTCTCTTTGGTGCTCAATCGGAGCTAATGGTAATTTGGGTGTTCTCTGGATTGATGTTTAGTTGGATTTAGCACTAAAGAGAGGGTTTTCCCTGGGAAAGGAGTGGGGCAAGGGGAAAAATGCTTGGACCCATGCTTTCTAGATGTGGGAGAAGCAAAAATGTGGATGAACCCATAAATCATCATGTTGAGGGAGCCGTAGGTCTATGAGGCCTCTCTTAACAACCCTCAACACACTTAGCAAGCTGCAATTCCCATGATTATTGTGGGGCATGACTGTTTAAAGTGATGTAAGTGTGGTTTGAATGCACGCTGTGGATATGAGGATAGTTGCGTTTATTGGAAGGAAGACGGGCATCATCCATCAACACTGAACACCTGGAAAGCAGACTGAGAAGGCAAAGAGGTCACCTGGTCACAGACTCTACAGAATTCAGTGACCAGGTTGCTCATTGAGGCACGTTTTGAGCATATTACACTGTTCTTGGCCTACCTGCCCAATTCAAAGTGCTGGCTTTGACCTAGAAAGCCTTAAATGGCTCAGGACTGCAATACCTCAAGGACCACCTCTCCCCATAGGAATTGACCCAGACTGTGATCACCATCGGAGGCCCTTCTTTTTGTGCCTTCTCCATCAGAGTGGCAACATGAGAATGGGCCTTTTCTGCAGTGGCTCCCCATTTGTGGTATGCTCTCCCCAGGGTGGTTCGCCAGGCACCTTCATTATATACCTTTAAGTGTGATGTGAAAATGTTCATTTTCAGCCAGGCCTTTGCCTGATTAACATTCAATGTCCTTTTAAATGTGGTGGTGGGGCTATTGATTTGTTTTGTTCTTGTTCTTATTTTTTCTATGTATTTTGTGTTTTTATATTTCATTTTTATGCTCTGACCCACCCTAAGATCTTTGGATGAAGGGCAATCAATTGATCAATCAATCAATCAATCAATCAAATTTTATCTTTAAATTGTAGCATTTATTTCTAAATGAGCACCTATGCATATGAATCAGTATATACGTATTTTATGTTAACCGGTGTCCTTTTTGTCCCCTCTCTCTTTTGGCAGTGTGCTTTCCCAGAGTACACCGTGAGCTAGGCAGGTCTATTGGCTGCCACATAAGGAAAAGCCATTGCCAGCATAAGGCAGCTTCTTGTGCATTAGTTGGTCTTGGCTCAGGTTTAGGGGCCAGAAACCAAGGGATCTGGAATCTGGGTCATGCAATTACTGTACAAGGGAGTGGGTGGCTGAATAGAAACCTTGTCCCATGCCCAGGAAATCATGTTGGCAGCCATGTGCCTAGGTGCTATTATTCACTCCTAAGAAGAAAGAAAGAAAGAAAAAAGTCAGCTTATTTTCTTCCCTATTTATATGCCTTGTTGTTGTTCTTTCATTTGGACACATTCACAACCGTTCCATTTCCAGCATGGTGCCAGAATCAATGGAGGTGGGGATCGATATGTTGTAGCTGGCCAAAGGAACTGAATTACAGAGGTTTTAACAGCGGCAGATTTGACACGTCTCAAACAACATTTCTCAGAACAAAAAGAAAAAGAAAAAAGGCCCAAAAGATTATCAGCTATTCAGCCTAAAAAAAAAAAAACCACAAAAAACTAAAACAAAACCCTAATATGCTAACTCAAGTGTGCAGCGTATGTTGTAGCATTTAAACATTTGAGCAATTAGGTAGATGTGTAAAAGGAGATTTTAACCTCCATGGCCTTAAGAGTTCCTAAGAGCAGAAAGCTGTAATTCTTCACATTATCAGAAGGGAAGCTGTCACTGGTCAGTGACCTATTCAATTAAAAAAGGAAATTTACTTTGGAAGTGTGACATCCTTGCACTTCACATTTATTTGAGCAACATTTCCTTTCAGCCACATCTAAGTTACATTTCCTACAAAGTATTGCAGGGGAAATGTGCATAGAGTTGGAGGGGACCCAAAGGCCACCTAGTCCAACCCCCTGCAATGCAAAAATTTCAACTAAAGCTTCCATGGCAAATGGCCACCTAACCTCTACTCTACCTCCAAGGAAGGAGTGTCCACCACCTGCTGTGGGAGTCTGCTGCCACCACCTGCTGTGGGAGTCTGTGAGGGTCCTAGGCCACATTGAGCTTAAAAGGTCAAAACCAGCACCTTAAACCTGACCTTGTACTTCACTGGGAGCCAGTGCAGCTGGTAAAGCACTGGAAGAATGTGATCCCATGGCAAGAACCCCATAAGGAGCTTCGCCGTGGCATTCTGCACTTGCTGGAATTTCTGGGTCAGCTTCAAGGGCAGCCCTGCATAGAGCAAGTTACAATAATCAAGCCTGGAGGTGACCGTCACATGGATCACTGTGGCCAGATCAGGACAAGAAAGGTAAGGGACCAACTGCTTAATACGGTGGAGATGGAAAAATGCCGCCTTTGCTGTAGCTGGGACCTGTACCTCCCTAGAGAGGGAAGTGTTGAAGTTTACACCCAAACTCTTGACAGAAGGCACTGGCAGTAGTTGAGCCCCCACAAGAGATGGGAGTTGGCCCCCCAACCCCATGTTATCCCGACCCAGCCAGAGGACCTCTGTCTTCGAAGGATTTAACTTCAACCGGCTCCCACGCAGCCACCCAGCCACAGCTTCCAAGCATCTGGTCAGTGTGTCCGGGCCCGAGTCAGGATGGCCGTCCATCAACAGATAAATCTGGGTATCATCAGTATATTGGTGACAAATAGTCACCAAAGTTCTGGACAATCTGGGCAAGGGGGTGCATAATGATATTGAAAAGCATCGGAGAAAGGATTGCACCCTGTGGCACTCCACACACCAAGGAGTGCCGCGACTACAGCTCCCTAACACTACCCTCTGTCTCTTACCTGAGTGGTGCAAAAGTTCGTGGTCGACCATGTAGAAGGCTGCTGACAAATCTAAAAGAATCAGCAATCGCAACCTGCTTTGATCCAGCTGTCTATGGAGATCGTCTCTGTTGGAATTCTGCCTCGGTCAGAGGGATGTGCCAGTCTTTTCTAGGCACCGGCTGAATTCCTTTGACCTCCCTCCTGCGACTCCTGGCAGGAAAACAGACTATGTCCGTTTCGGCGATTTTTCTCAGGCTGTGAGAAAAACACACCACTGCTTCTCCTCCTCCCTGCTCCCCAGGGAGGGGAATCAGACTCAGACAGAAACGTATCTACATGTCTTTATTTCTGTCTTTCGCAGCCATACAGATAAAGATGTCTGCACTCTTTGAACAACAGAGAGAATCTCACTCCACCCATGTACATCCTGTACAGGTCATATGGCACACACTGAGCTCACATCCGGTGCTCAATAAGGAGAATGGATTGCCCCTTTGTTTCCATGGCAACAGTCACAAACATCCTGTTTGGCTTTGCAGCTACAAGCAGCTGACTGAGCTGCTAGAGCCTTTGCTTGCTGCAGCATTGCTGCTTTATGGTAACAGTCTCTAAGGGTGACCAGAGCCGTTTCGGTCCCATAACCAGGGTGAAAGCTGGACTGAAATGGATCCAAGGCCAATGTTTCATCCAGAAACCTACCAAACTGTTCCGCAACCACTCTCTCAATTACCTTGCCCTGGTACAGAAGATCCGAAACTGGGCAGTAATTGTATAGATCTAAAGGATCTAATGATGTTTTCTTTAAGAGTGGATGCACCACTGTCTCCTTCAACTCCCCTGGGAATGTCCCCATGTTGAGGGACAAATTGATGATCTCACCCAGGGGGCCGCACCTCGTCCGGACACGCTCTAATCAGCCAAGACGGACACATGTCAAGGAGGCAAGTGGTGGGCCTTCCAGCACGGAGGAATCTAACAGATGGCTAAACTACCTGCAGCATCAGGAGACACATGCCTCCATAGCTGGCAAACCAGACAGACTTGAAGAAGGCTCTCCTAGTCACTGGGGCCCCCTAAGCATCCAGTGACAGTGTTGAATCCAGGAGCACCCCTAATGGTGAATCTGCTCCTTCCAGTGGCATGCGACCAATGGACCAATGGTCTTTCTCGGTACAATACAGATTGCTATATAGGTTCAGTAAGTAGCTTTCCTAATAGAGCAAGAGTGATGTGTCCTACAGCATTCTCCTTGAAGCCAAAGCAAATGCCAAGGGAGCCCAGCTTGTCACCCCCTGATCCTAATCGGCACACCTGTCTCATCAAAAAGGCAACCTTGCTTTTCTTCCCTCCAGGCGGTGCAGGCCCACTTGACAGAGCTCTTTGCAGGCCTTTCATCCAGCCTTTCACGGATCTCTGCATATGCAAATTTCAAGGGAAAGCAGACTATCATTGCAAAGAAAGCATACTGCAAATGAGATGAACGAGAATGCTACTATTTTTAGTGTTCATGAATACACTCGCTGCCTGACTTGGCATTTTATTTTATTTTATTTTTAAACTTTCGCAGTTCATAATTAAACTCCAGAACTCTTTCCCACAGGACACACAGATTGCCACCAACCTGGAGAGCTTTAAAAGAAGATTGGACAAATTCATAGAGCAGAAGGCTACCAACAGTTACTGCTCATGATGGCTGGGATCTTTATCCACACTCAGAGAAAGTATGCTTCTGGATAGGAGTTGCTGGAAGCTGCAGGAGGGGAGAGGGCAGATTTGCTCAGGTCCTGACTGAAGACTTCCTATAAAACAGGATGCTGGGTTAAATGGGCCACTGCACTGACACAGCAGGCTCTTCTTATGTTCCCACTCCAAGGGGAGAGATAGTAGAAGAATTTGCATTACTCACACTTTCTGAACATATCCTTGAAACAGGGCTGCCTAGAGGAAATAAGCATCCTTTTGGACCACTTGCAATGCGTTTATGTGGGGCTACTTTTGAAGGTGACTCAAAAACTGCAATTAATCCAGAATGCAGCAGCTAGACTGGTGACTGGGAGTGGCCACCATGATCATATAAAACCGGTCCTGAGAGACCTACATTGGCTCCCAGTACGGTTCCAAGCACAATTCAAAGTGTTGGTGCTGACCTTTAAAGCCCTAAATGGCCTTGGTCCTGTATACCTGAAGGAGCATCTCCACCCCCATTGTTCAGCCCAGACACTGAAGACCAGCTCCAAGGGCCTCCTGGTGGTTCCCTCACTGCATGTAGTGAGGTTACAGGGAACCAGGCAGAGGGCCTTCTCGGTAGTGGCACCCACCCTGTGGAACACCCTCCCATCAGATCTCAAGGAAGTAAGCAACTATCTTACTTTTAGAAGACAACTGAAGACAGCCCTGTTTAGGAAAGATTTTAATGTTTAATGCTGTATTGTGTTTTTAATATTTGTTTGGGAGTCGCCCAGAGTGGCTGGGGAAGCCCAACCAGATAGGTGGGTTATAAATAATAAATTGTTGTTGTTGTTGTTATCCTTAACAGCTGTCCCACCCTAGAGAGAAATTGAAAGGAAAGTATTGCATTTTCCCAAGCCTGCTTAGTTGAAACTGCCAGGCACCAACATTTGGGGCTGGTGTATGGTAAAAATAATAGCAGGAACCAATTTGTTATCTCAGTGTATGAATGAAAGGAAGTTCTGGGTAGCAACTACAGAGAACTGAAACCCATGAGAGGCTGGCAAAGAGGCGTGGCAACATGGAGCTAAGCTTCCCAATAGCAAAGTTGCTGTCATGTACTGGGATGGTGAGCAGTCAGAACAGAGCGGCAGTGAGGCTGGGGTAGTTGCCTCTACCATGGTGCCAGAGCTGCCCCCAACTTCCCTTCCTGCTCACAGGTATGCCACACCGCCTCCTGCTGGCTGCTCCTGTGGAAACCTAGTACAACAGTTATCTTGAGTTCAGCTGTCATAAGAGTGGCACAGTATTAAGTAAAGTTTATTTGTTCCATGTTTGCGTCTCCAGTGACAACATTCTACAGGTTTGAAGCAGGGAATATTACCTGTGGCATCCGGGAAGCCAAACAAAGAATGAGAAACCTCGCTCCAGTCACCTTCAAATAATTGCTTTTCAGCCAGGAGAATGATGGAAACAATCCTCTCCAGCCAAGCAGCCTTGAGAATAAACTGCCTTATTAGGACTGGGCTAATATCTCCTCTTTTCCAACAAAGGTGGGAAGGGGAAATACTTGAAATAGGTGGTGGTGGTGGTGAGACATTTAACATTCAGAGGGCTTCTTAATAAACTTACAATGTTGTAAAGTGGTCCATGAGCTTTTTAACCATTTTCTTCTTTTGGAAAGGGGGAAAAAAGTCTTCCTTAAAAGGAAGGAATCTTTGGCCCTCCAGATGTTGCTGAACTACTGAAAAGAATAATAACCAGGGTTGATGGGAGTTGCAGTTCAGTAACACGGGCAGGGTCCACATCTGGAAGAAGAAGAAGAAGATGTAGAAGTTTGGATTTGATATCCCGCTTTATCACTACCCGAAGGAGTCTCAAAGTGGCTAACATTCTCCTTTCTTTTCCTCCCCTACAACAAACACTCTGTGAGGTGAGTGGGGCTGAGACACTTCAAAGAAGTGTGACTAGCCCAAGGTCACCCAGCAGCTGCATGTGGAGGAGCGGAGACACGAACCCAGTTCACCAGATTACGAGTCTACCACTCTTAACCACTACACCACCATGGCAATAGTCCCTCTGAAGGGGAAGAGGAAGCCACTGTTGAACCCTGAAAGTCTGCACTTCCCTGGGCATTGCCTCCCCCCATAACCTTTGGAAGGGGTCCCCCATGGAACTACCCAAAGTTCCACTACTGGGATATTTGGAACAGCTCTGCCTGTGGAGCTTTCAGATCTACATTATCAACCTGACCCCAAGTAGTTGCCTATGACTTCGGCTTACTTTGGTTCCTGAGAGGTGTATGAAGCAACACTATGAAAGAGGCAAGAACTGTATGTATCATAAATAAGTCCCCTCCTAATGGAAGAAACATGTGTAAAGGGGGAAGAAGAACACTGAGCATTGTGAGAAGACATAGAAGGATGAGCTTGTGGGTGTTCAAGAGAAGGTAGAGAGTGCTCTAGACCACTGGTAGTCCCAGTGGCTCAATGCAGCCCCCAAGCCTCTCTTTATCTGTCCCTTGGAACTCTGCTCAGGCCATATCCCTTCTCTGGCCCTTGTTTGGATCCCAGGTGGTTTTACCAGGCTGGAATGTGTCCTTCTACTCTCTTTTCTTGGTGGAGAGGTGTGTGTGTGAGAGAGAGTCCTATGGGAAGTAACCAACTGTACAAAGGTGACAGTTGCATTTGTTTCTCCTTCCAGTCTTGTCTCTGGCCTCACCCACCATGTGGCATGTCGCCCTTGGAAGGTTGCCCAGAATGGAGTGAGCCTCGTGGGTGGGAAAAGGCTCTCTATCTTTCAAAGGCTTCACGTTATATTCTTTTAATTGAGTTTTTCCCCTGTGGCTGTTTTGATGGTCTAGAAGGGACATTGTGACTCCTGCAGGTGTGGCATGAGTGCAGGGGAGTGGAGCTCTTCCAGACGTCACAGCCAAGATGGTTATATGTCAATAGCAAGGACCCCATAGAAGATTTACCAACCATGGCCGTATCAAACAGAACCTAGTATTTGGAGATTGTACCCTGATCATTTCAGATCTGGGCCGACTCTCCTTGTATTTTTGATTGAAGTTATTTTGTTTCCTTTCCCTGCTCTCTCCCAAGCAGTGTTAAAAACTAGACTGTAATAAATACAGGTGGGGGGGGGGGGGATCAAATTGCAGGAAAACAAATTCAAGCACTTACCAGGGACAAATGCGGTTTCCAATACATCTTCCAATCCAATGACTTTTTTTGCAATTGTATTAGCAAGCCCGATACAGGCACCTGATTACATCACCTTGACTTCCCAAAGCAGTATTGACAAGGCAGGAAAGGCAGCAGGGTTTATAAAGTTTTGCTGATTGCTGAGTTTTCTGATTGCCAAGTTTTGCTTTCTCTCAATCTTGAAGAAGCATAAATGCTGTTGGCCTTAATTTCTAACAGAGCAAGCTGGAAATCCGTCATCTGACAGTTCACAGCTGTGTTGTGTGGAACTTTCCCCCCAAAATGGAAGGGTTGTGGTTCAGTGGTAGAACATCTGTCTTGCATGCAGAAGGCCCCAGGTTCAATCCCCAGCATCTCCAGGTAGTGCTGCAAGATGGTCTCTTGCCTGAAGCCTTGGAGAACTGCTGCCAGTCAGTGTAGACATTATTGGCAAATGTACCAATGTTCTGACTCAGTCTAAGGCACTTTCCTAGGTTCCTATTTAATCCAGCCCTTTATGCAGAACTATAAGCACTAGGTCTGCAGAGCAGGTGGGCGTGGCTGAGCCGAAATGACCTCATGGGCCTAATGGGCTCAACTGGGCTTGTGGGTTATTAGTTGCGTGTTGAGTCCCACAGTGCCACCCCCCAAAAATTCACACTTCACACTCCAATTTTTGTTTAGGTTTTTGGCATAATTTTGGCCACAACTTTATTTCAATACAAAAAATGTGAGTGGTTGCTTAGGCATTGGTTTGACTATCTGTCCTTGCCCCCAAAGGACAGAGCTGGTCCCTTCCGGACACCACCGGAAGCCAGAGGACAGAGCTGGTCCCTTCCGGACACCACCGGAAGCCAGCATGGGAAACAAGTATTGGGAGAGAAATGAGGCCGGGAATCAGTCCAACACTTCTCACCCTCATGTTCCGGTGGGGCTTGCACGGCCCAAGTCCGGCACCACGGACAAGGACGAAAGAATGGCAAGCCCCTGGATTCCTTTAACGGAATTCCCTTTCCGCATCATTTGGAGGGATAGGCACTTACCCCTCCAAGAACCAATTAACCAATGCCTAACCGCCAACCTTACAAGTTGTGACGATTTGCTACGCAGTAGGCAAAAACCAAATGGCAACAGCCAATCAACCAAATGGCAAAATTCCTACCAGGCCCCCGCTCAAAGGCGAACGACCCCATGACAGGCATAGCAAGGTCAAGAGAACCAAAGAACCACCCTATAAATGGGAGGGGGGGCGGGTGATCCATTGCAAAACAGCCAAGAGGACTTCCCAACGTCTGGCTCCTATATTTATAGATTCTGACCCCTCCTCCGAATTGGCAACACTCAAAAATCCCCAGCAACCCAATTAACCCTTTACAGGTTTGGGTTCCCAAATTTGCCTAGTCATAACACAGTGGCCTGTTCCCCCAACCGCAACACGTGCTCTCTGTTAGGGAGAACACGCTTTGCGTGTTGAGTCCCACAGTGCCACCCCCCAAAAATTCACACTTCACACTCCAATTTTTGTTTAGGTTTTTGGCATAATTTTGGCCACAACTTTATTTCAATACAAAAAATGTGAGTGGTTGCTTAGGCATTGGTTTGACTATCTGTCCTTGCCCCCAAAGGACAGAGCTGGTCCCTTCCGGACACCACCGGAAGCCAGAGGACAGAGCTGGTCCCTTCCGGACACCACCGGAAGCCAGCATGGGAAACAAGTATTGGGAGAGAAATGAGGCCGGGAATCAGTCCAACACTTCTCACCCTCATGTTCCGGTGGGGCTTGCACGGCCCAAGTCCGGCACCACGGACAAGGACGAAAGAATGGCAAGCCCCTGGATTCCTTTAACGGAATTCCCTTTCCGCATCATTTGGAGGGATAGGCACTTACCCCTCCAAGAACCAATTAACCAATGCCTAACCGCCAAGGAGCACTCCAGCTCACCGCCAAACCACTCACAGCCCCAGCCAAGACCTCAGCTTGGACACCACCGCACCTAGCCATGCCTCATTACCAGAAGCAGAGGTGCACGCCATCAACTCGGAAAAAGGATGGCTTCTGAGAAGAAATCTCAGAATGAAAAATCACATCTCCGCCCAGCTCCGCGATCTTCGACACTGCGGAGTTAATGCGTTTTCTGGCTCTCTCCGTGGCGGCTGGGCAACGACTGCCCCTCCAAGCGCGCCGTTGTAGCAGCCTTGACCAAAAATTTTTAGCTGTTGGCACCATTGCCCGCAGCGTCTCCATTGCAGCACGCAGGAAAAAACAGTCCATAGAAACCAGGTCGTTCTCACCCAGCTGCACCACAATGGCCGATGGGGGTCCTTCCCATAGCAACTGCCTCCGAATCCGAGGCAGGAGCTCCGACCAGTTTCAGGATGGGAAATCACATCTCCACCCAACTCAAAAAGGTGCACGGCATCAGCTCTGAAAAAGGATGCAGCCTGAAAAAGAATCTCAGGATGGGAAATCACATCTCCCCCCAGCTCAAAAATCTTTTTAGACACAGCAGAATTGATGCGCTTCCTGACCCTTTCAGTGGCAGCTGGGCAACGACTACCCTTCCAAACACGTCGTTGCAAAAGCTTTGACCAAAATATTTTTGCTGTCGGCACCACTGCCCGCAGCTCCTCCAGGTCACCCAAAATTGCAGCACGTAGTGAAAAAACAGTCCATGGAAACCAGGTCGTTCTCACCCAGCTGCACCCCAACAGCAGTGGCCGGCCCTTCCAGCAGCACCTGCCTCCGAATCAGCGGCAGGAATTCTGGCCGGCGCATTCCCAGTCTGGACAGCCAAGGCAACTGCACATGTGGAGGAAGGCTGAGACCCGGTCCCAATCCGGACTGCCGTGCACTGATGCCAGCTCAATGCATGATGCTGTGCCCCACCATCCAAATGCGGACAGCTGCTAAACCTAAGATAAAACAAGCAAAACTGTAAGACACCAATAATGTTAACGAACATAACCTTTGCATGCATTCGATTTCCAACAACCTGTATTTTATTTCCACTGCCTTATTAACACGCTTTCCAGCCTTCTCGGTGGTAGTTTGTCTAGGCATTGGTTCACGACTAGCTGCACCTGACCGCAGCAGGGCAGCACTGACGACTGGGCCCCACCATATCGTCAGTACCAGCAAACATTGTGGGGGAGCAAAGAATTCCAAGGCAATCGCATCCCGCCAGGTGTCGTTCCCCTTAGGGGAAAGATGCAGCCCATCTGCCCTAAAGAGGGCAACAGCCTTGAAGAAAATAGCAGGGTGCAATATTACAGAGCCACCTAAAGCAAGGACCTATTTTATTTTATTTGTTATTTTATTTTATTTTATTTATTCTATTGTCCACTGCCTTATTAACATGCTTTCTGGCCTGCTCAATGGTAGTTTGTCTAGGCATTGGTTCCCGACTAGCGAATCCTTGGATTCCCTTAATGGAATATATTTGCGCATTGGAGGGGACAGGTGCTCCAACCCCCCCCCCTCCAGACCACCTTGAACCAATGCCTTAAATTATTATGAGTCCAGGGAGAGCTGCCATCAACTCAATCCAAGTCCTCTTGCATGCAGGAATGCAAACTCATGCTGGAGGAAGATGGCAAAATCATTCTCGCCCAGCTGTACCACCAGCACTGCGGGAGGACCTGCACAGGTCACACTCGACCACACCAAAGGAAGGATCTCCTCCCAAAGCATTCCCCATCTGGAAATCCAGTATATGTTCACATGGGCAGGAAGACTGAGATGGCACCCCAGTCCAGACTCGTCAGCGCGCTTGCCAGCCCAGTGTACAATGCTGTGGCCCAAATGTGCACAGCTGCTCCTATGGAAAAAAGGAAATAACAGACAAGCATCAGCACAGACATCAATTGACACTTCTTGATATAACCCTTGTCAGCGTCAGACTTCCAATGACCCGTATTCACAATCCTGTCTACTGACAGGCCCCCAGTGTGCAGCCTTTGCAGCAGCACCTAATTGTAAGGAATGAGGCGTGTTCAGCGGTAAGCAAGCCGCAGGCCGTAATAACTGGTGCACAACGTAAGCACATTGATGCCTGGCTAACGGGAACCCATTTTCATGCACTAGGAGCGGGCCAGCCCCCAGGGAATGAAAAGCCAAATATTCTGTTATCCATAACCGGGCAAGGGCCCTCCTCACCTGTGGCGGGAAGCCTGATTGTGGCACTCCTGCCCATTAAGTCCGTTTTTGAGTTCCCGACTCTAATGACAAGCTCCAAAGGATAAGAAAAAGTCCTGAAGCAATAAGCCTCCAGACTCTCAGCCCCGTGCTGGCACCAACAACCATTTTCCCAACCCTCAGTGCGAAAATGCAATGGACTACTGAAAGGAGTCTCGCCTTGATCTTTAACCAGCAGACAAGTTTTAACTTGTTGCAGATACTGCATAGGTAAAAATTGACCAAATTCCTGCCCGCTGTCCTATGAGATTGAAGCCTATTCCAACCTTCCAAGGCCCTGCGCACTACAAACCTTATACAAGGGTCTCTGAAAATTAAAGCTTCAATGTAACAGACATTGCAGCGGACTGAATTCTGAAAGTTATAACAGCGCACCCAATCTGCAGCAGGTGGACCAAATACTGCAGGATATGCTCAGAGGATGGGGGCCAATTCATCTGAATGGCCGAGGACTGCCAGCTTAAGGCTAAGAAATCCATCCAGGCCTTCCCATAAGAGCTAAAAGCAGAAGGGGAATTGGAAGCTGCTGCTCTCTGTAATTACTAATTGTTGTCAAAATGCCACAGGTGGTCTGGAAAAATCTGGCAACAGCTGAGTCTGGAGCCCAGGATCTGAAGCGCTTCATCTGAAAATGGGATAGAGTGTCAGCAACATCATTAGAGGATCCCGTAATTTTGGAGAGTAGAGAGCACAATTAAACCTTAAGTGGCGCAGCTCGAAAGCGTGAGCGGAGGGGCAGAGAATCTGCTGTAGCGTGAGGACTGTTTTGCCAAGACGCTCACCACTACCTGGTTATCAGACCAAAAGCAGATCCGATGGTCACTGAACTCCTCGGGCCACATGTGAACTGCTACTACAATGGGGAAAAACTCAAGAAAAGTTATGTCACATGATTGCCTCACCACACCGGGCTTGAGGCCATAGCTTTGCACACCATCAGCCCTTGAAATAAAACCAAAGGGCAAAGATCCAGCAGCACCAGCATGAACCTGAAAATCCCTGTGCGGGTTCAAGGTATCCTACCCTGGCGCACTACTATTGCATACATTCAGGAATTGCTACCATCGCCTGATATCTGCCTTCACCACACTTGGTAGGCGTACACAAAGGTAAGGGGACCTCAGGCCGCAGGCAGCCTGGCCTAGTGGGAAGATTAATTAAGTGACCCAGCATGATCGGATCTGATGAAGCATCGCTTGCTACAGAGGAAGTATTACAAAATAACTTCCTTCAAGGCAGACAGCTTCTCCATAGGCAAGTGGTTTGTTTTAGCAACGATATCCAACTGGATCCCTAAATAAAATGGGAATATGGGCAAAAGGTATTGAGCTATTGCTTGCCAGCTTCCAGCCCCCACTTGGGCAGGGGGCATCTTGTGCTGCCATCGTGAAATGTAAATTTACAGGGCCGACGCTGGCCAGAACCCCTAAAGAAGTCCTGACAAAGCTGCCGCCGAGCCAGCTTCCTTTTCCGACACACGCTCTGTGCAATGCAACTACACATTCCGTGCAATGCAACTACACACTCCGTGCAATGCACACACAAACCCTCCAAGCAAATGCAACTACACACTCCGTTCAATGCAACTACACACTCCGTGCAATGGAACTACACACTCCCTACAATGCAAAAAACACGCTCTGTGCAATGCAACTACACATTCCATGCAATGCACAAACAAACCCTCCGTGCAATGCAACTATACTCTCCGTTCAATGCAACTACACTCTATGCAATGCAACTACACACTCCGTGCAATGCAACTACACACTCTGTGCAATGCAAAAAACACTCTGTGGAATGCAACTACACACTCTGTGCAATGCACACACTCCGTGCAATGCAAAAAACACACTCTGTGCAATGCAACTACACCCTCCATGCAATGCACACATTCCATGAAATGCACACACACACACCGTGCAATGCAACCGCACCTTCCGTACAATGCAACCGCACCTTCCGTGCAATGCAACAACACACTCTGTGCCATGTAATAACACACTCCGTGCAATGCACACACACCCTCCGTGCAATGCAACTGCAAATCTCTCATGCAATGCAATACAATTGCAGCCCGTGCAGCGCCGTGCCCTGCAACGCACAGAGCAAACTGCAATGCAGGCACACAAAGGTGCTTTCTCCCACTTGCATATTGCAGACGTGGCGCCCGTTACATCCCTCGCAGTGAGGTAACCACCAAAAGGACCTAAGTGTCCAGGTAGAGCAATGGGGGAGCATGCAGCTGTCCCAAACAGGGACCAATCCTGCAACCTAGGCATTACCGGCACTATGCGCTGACCCAGTGAAACCAATGCTTCGTGGTCAACATGGGGACACTATTCAGGCCGGAAACACTTCCAGGCCATTGAATTCTAGGGCAAAGCCCAAGTATCACCTGCTAGGCCAGGCATAAATGTTTCCAGTGAAATAGCAGAGTTGAGGTAGCCCACAGCTTGTCCAGGTACCCCTGCTAGCCCTATTTACGGGGAAGCACCCCTTCAAGAAACCCAAAGTTCTTTTATCACAAATGGGCAGAACTACCCAGCAACAGAATAGCCCAAAAGGAGCAGTTAGTTTTGTTTTGTTATAAGAGTGGCTAAGAGGGGGATATGAACCCTGTCTCCCAGGTCCTAGTCCTACACTTTAGCCACTAAGCCACAATGGCTTGTCTCTAAAATGGCAGACACCACTAACAGGGCAAAAAACAAACAAACCAAAAAACTTAAAGAAAGTAAACTTGCTCAGAAACGGCATAGTTCAAGAGCATATACAGAGTGCTCGTAGTCCTTGGAGGCACAGAGAGCCTCTGGGGCCCTCTGTCTGCCTCAGATATACATTATCAGCAACTGGGCCTGCAAGCAGACACATTCCTATAGCTAGAATGAGTCACGTCAGAGACTTAACAATTAACTGCTACCTGTAGCAGACTTAGGCTTGGAAGTTAATGTGCAGGCCAAATAGGCCTCCCTGTTTCTGCTCTTGAGAATCTTAGTCTCATAGCAATATTAAAGGAAACCAAATTAGTGCTCCCACCCAAGGCTAGCTTAAAATTTGGCCAACAGCGCTGCACACACTCAAAATAAAGCCAACCTATGGGGATACTATAAAGAAAGTGATTCCAGCTAAGCTGGGAACAGCCCTGACTAGCCCCACAATTTCAACAAGAGAAATGGGGGAAACCTTTTGCAAAAGAAAGCCCCTAACGGGGGCTCTTTCCCTATTGGGAAAGGCAAGCCACAGATACAGGGAGAATCTTCCCACAGGGCAGGGTAAGGGGTGGGGTGGGAAATCGAACAGGAAAAAGGGGGAATTAAATTATTTAAGGGACTAAAGAGGATTAAAAGAAAGGGGAAATAAAGAAATAAAGAAATGTAACCAGACAAGGAGAAGATTGTCCAAGCGCTCCACGTGATCCATTGCAAAACAGCCAAGAGGACTTCCCAACGTCTGGCTCCTATATTTATAGATTCTGACCCCTCCTCCGAATTGGCAACACTCAAAAATCCCCAGCAACCCAATTAACCCTTTACAGGTTTGGGTTCCCAAATTTGCCTAGTCATAACACAGTGGCCTGTTCCCCCAACCGCAACACGTGCTCTCTGTTAGGGAGAACACGCTTTCCCAACCACTGAACTAATTATTGAAGCACGGAAATCACATTTCCTGCACCTTAACTGAATCTCTTACTTCTTTCTTTCTTTCTTGAAAATGACCCCCATGCAAATGAACATTTAAATTCCTTTCTTATGAATCATTCTTTAAGGCCTTAAATTGATGCAGTCAGCTTTTCCTTACGCATTGTCAAGTGCTGTCCTTAATAAAAAGAAGACACAATGATAACACCAGGATCAGAAATTAACCCTAATGACTGAAGTCTCTTACCTCTGCCAAGTCATATAATCCACTAATACCTTTTGTAAAACACTTACATGTCACTTTAGAACAGCTTCTGTACCCCAATTGCTGCAGAATCTTCAGAATTGGATTTAATGAACGCCAGCTCACCTCCAAAGTTTCGCATTTTAGAATCTTTGCTCTTTGATACACCTTACTTTTTTATATTGTCCTGATGATGAAAGATGGGGTTGGCTTAGGACATTTTGTTGCCTGTGGTGAAGGAGAAGACCATGTCTTCCATTACAAAAAGCTGACTGGGTTGGATGTTCAATATTGCTTTCACACCGGTGATGGAACAGTGTCTTCCAACACACTTGGGTGCAGCAGGCAAATGAAGGGACCTAGGACTTTCTGCATGGCACATATCTTTGCGTGGCAAGGTTCCAGACCCTCCTGGGAAGTGCATCTGGCACTGACCTTACTGAGTTTTTGACAATAGTTAAAAATGTTCTGCTGCATTCAGGCTTTGGGAGAAAGAAAGCTCTCGCAGCCAGACTCTGTCAGTCTATCAGTATCCCTTACTGTGCAATGAAATATTCTGAGAGTCATGTTGTGCGGTTTTCAGTATTTTCAAGGTATTTTATGTGGTGCTGGCCTTATTAATGCAGACCCACATTTTCTGGTGCCTCGTCCTGGGATCAGTAAACTGGAGGGCAGGTTTATAAATAGGAGGAAGGAAATATATAAAGTGATCACTATGATTCCTCTTTAAAATAATGTCACCATGTGCTGATGTCATACTTGCAATTGGGATGGCTTTATTTCTCTCTCTGAATTTGTTCCCCTCTGCAGTTCCCCATGCAGTGGCTGTGCTCCTACCCCTGGTGACTTCATTAGAAATGAAAGTCCTTCAGTAAGGAATGAAGAAGAACATCATGGGGTCTCCAAGGAGATTGTATCTACGTTTCCAGAATCCAAACAAGCTGCCTCCAACCAGCGCTGAAGAAAGAATGCACTAAATTGCCATGTAGCAGGCTGGGGGTGGGGGAGTAAACAAATGCAGCCACCGCATCTTCACAGAAAAGAGAGAAGGACAGCTCGTGCTTACTCTCAGAAGCTCTTTTTTATGCTCGAAAAAAGTCATCTGAGTTAAAAGAGGAGCAAAATGACATCAGCCGTATTTCTGCTTTTGTGCGTGAATACACTCCCCGGCCATTGGCTGAATTTCTGTGATGTCATTGAAAGTTTTGCAAACACTTCATGTGGTAACAGTGGTGCCACTTCTGCAGCCTCAGATGAATTGCCACAAAGGGGTACAGGTACACTGACCAGGGGTCTCCTGGCTTGGTGCCAGATTATTATTATTATTATTATTATTATTATTATTATTATTATTCCCCACCCAATCTGGCTGAGTTTCCCCAGCCACTCTGGGTGGCTCCCAATCGAGTGTTAAAAACAACACAGCATTAAATATTTAAAACTTCCCTAAACAGGGCTGCCTTCAGATGTCTTTTAAAGATAGGATAGCTGTTTATTTCCTTCACATCTGAAGGGAGGGCGTTCCACAGGGCGGGCGCCACTACCAAGAAGGCCCTTTGTTTGGTTCCCTGTAACCTCACTTCTCGCAATGAGGAAACCACCAGAAGGCCCTCGGCGCTGGATCTCAGTGTCCGGGCTGAATGATGGGGGTGGAGACGCTCCATCAGGTATACAGCACCGAGGCCGTTTAGGGCTTTAAAGGTCAGCACCAACACTTTGAATTGTGCTCAGAAACGTACAGGGAGCCAATGCAGATCTCTCAGGTCCCGGTGTTATGTGTTAAGTGGTCCCGGCAGCCACTCCCAGTCACCAGTCTAGCTGCCACATTCTGGATTAGTTGTAGTTTCCAGGTCACCTTCAAAGGTAGCCCCACGTAGAGCGTATTGCAGTAGTCCAAGCGGGAGATAACCAGAGCATGCACCACTCTGGTGAGATAGTCTGTGGGCAGGTAGAGTCTCAGCCTGCATACCAGATGGAGCTGGTACACAGCTGCCCTGGACACAGAATTGACCTGCGCCTCCATGGACAGCTGTGAGTCCAAAATGACTCCCAGGCTGTGCACCTGGTCCTCTAGGGGCACAGTTACCCCATTCAGGACGAGGGAATCCCCCACACCCGCCCGCCCCCTGTCCCCCAAAAACAGTACTTCTGTCTTGTCAGGATTCAACCTCAATTTGAATTTGAAAGAGCAGGAAGAAAAGAGAAATAGTGAGGAGAGCACATGAAATTGCAGGAAGCAGAGGGAGAGAAGACACATGGATAGGTGGAGGATCCACCTTGCACACAGGAGGCCCCAGGTTTAATCCTCAGGTAGGACTGAGAATTCCCCCTATCTGAAACTCTGGAGAGCCACTGCCAGTCAGAGTAGGCAATACTGAATGAGATGGCTCTATGGTCTGTCTCAGTATAAGGCAGCTTCCTGTTTCCATGTGTGTTGTGGAAGTTAAAGCAGGCAATGCAATTGGAGGGGGCAGAGGCAAAAAAATGAGGGAGGGGGGTTTACATAGCTGTTAGCAGCCTAGTCATGTCATTAAAAGGAAATGTTTTTGCTGCCTGCCTGCCTCCGGATCAGTAAGTTCCAGCCCAGGAAGTTCCAACGAGGCAGAGCTAACAGACTAACTCTGCATTCCTCAGGTTGGTATGTATTTTTTCCCTCCTTTTTTCATCATCTTTACATTAATCCTGCCGAAGCCACGGCTAAAGCAATTGAACATGAACAAATAGAAAAGCTAATGATGTAAAGTGCATTGTGCTCCGTTGCAACGCACAAAGGCAATTTCCTGGCAGGGATCAAATAAAGTGGGATTTGATGAAGAGGAGGAAGGCATCGGTAGAGGAAAACTGTGGGCCAAATTCACCGATGAGTCACA
Source organism: Podarcis gaigeae (assembly GCF_964106915.1). NCBI lineage: Eukaryota > Metazoa > Chordata > Lepidosauria > Squamata > Lacertidae > Podarcis > Podarcis gaigeae. The sequence goes on from NC_139685.1 coordinate 72,326,548, forward strand.
CGGGACTGCCAGTTTCGTGATAAGTGGGTTCTTAGTAAGAGATAATGGGAAACTGTCTCAACGGTACCTTGTGGAGGGCCTGGGATCCTGAAAGGGCTTTGAATTCACAGTGACTTGCCAAAAAGGGATTTGATTTATTCTTAAATTGTCATCAGGATTCCTGCCCAAGAGGATTATTATGAGGGTGCAGAAGGTTTTGTGGGTGCAGAAGGTGGGGTGGGCAGGCTGAAAGTGGAGCAGTGGTGCAAAGACAGATCCCTCAGTGTGTTCCCAGAAGCTCCTAGGAGTCTTTGTGGCTAGGAGTGTCTTCTTTGAGCTCCGGCTGGTTCACCAGCTGCAATTCCTTTTGGACAGAGATGTCTTGGCCACTGCACTCTATCCAGACTGGATTATTGCAATGCACTCTATGTGGAGCTGCCTTTGAAGATGGCTCAGAAACTTCAGTTGGTCCAAAATGCAGCAACCAGATTGCTGTCTGGGATTCCATTTCAAACTCATATGCAGTGGTACCTTGGGTTACATACGCTTCAGGTTACAGACTCTGCTAACCCAGAAATATTACCTCGGGTTAAGAATTTTGCTTCAGGATGAGAACAGAAATCATGCAGCAGCGGCGCAGCAGCAGCAGGAGGCCCCATTAGCTAAAGTGGTGCTTCAGGTTAAGAACAGTTTCAGGTTAAGAACAGACCTCCGGAATGAATTAAGTACTTAACCTGAGGTACCACTGTAAAACCCTGCTTTAAAACAGCTGTACTGGTTGATAGTTAATTTCTGGGACCAATCAAAAGTACTCGTGTTGGGGTTTTGGATCCCTTCCAGTCCAGATTCAGACCTCATCATGGGACGGAAACTGCCATGGTTGCACTGGTTGATGATCTCCGGCAGGCTAGGGACAAAGGTGAGAGCTGTTTCCTAGTTCTGCTGGATCTCTCAGCGGCGTTTGATACCATCGACCATAACATCCTTCTGGACCGTCTTGAGGCGCTGGGAGCTGGGGGCACTGTCATACAGTGGTTCCACTCCTTTCTCCTGGGCCGTGTTCAGAAAGTGGTGGTGGGGGATGAGTGTTCAGACCCCTGGGCTCTCACTTGTGGGGTGCCTCAGGGTTCTGTCCTCTCCCCCATGCTTTTCAACATCTATATGCAGCTGCTGGGAGAGATCATCAGGGGGTTTGGGCTGGGTGTTCATCAGTATGCGGATGATACCCAGCTCTACCTCTCTTTCAAATCGGAACCAGTGAAGGTGGTGAAGGTCCTGTGTGAGTGCCTGGAGGCGGTTGGAGGTTGGATGGCGGCTAACAGATTGAGGTTGAATCCTGACAAGACAGAAGTACTGTTCTTGGGGGACAGGAGGCGGGCAGGTGTGGAGGATTCCCCGGTCCTGAATGGGGTAACTGTGCCCCTGAAGGACCAGGTGCGCAGCCTGGGAGTCATTTTGGACTCGCAGCTGTCCATGGAGGAACAGATCAAATCTGTGCCCAGGGCAGCTGTTTACCAGCTCCATCTGGTACGCAGACTGAGACCCTATCTGCCTGCGGACTGCCTCGCCAGATATCTGCATGCTCTGGATATCTCCCGCTTGGACTACTGCAATGAGCTCTACCTGGGGCTACCTTTGAAGGTGACCCGGAAACTACAACTTATCCAGAACGCGGCAGCTAGACTGGTGACTGGGAGCAGCCGCCGAGACCACATAACACCGGTCTTAAAAGACCTACATTGGCTCCCAGTACGTTTCCGAGCACAATTCAAAGTATTGGTGCTGACCTTTAAAGCCTTAAACATCCTGTATACCTGAAGGAGCGTCTCCACCCCCATCGTTCTACCCGGACACTGAGGTCCAGCACTTAGGGCCTTCTGGCGGTTCCCTCACTGCGAGAAGCCAAGTTACAGGGAACCAGGCAGAGAGCCTTCTTTTAGATGTCTTTTAGAAGACATCTGAAGGCAGCCCTGTTCAGGGAAGTTTTTAATGTTTGATGTATTAGAGTATTTTTTTTTTTTTTTTGGAAGCCGCCCAGAGTGGCTGGGGAAGCCCAGCCAGATGGGCAGGGTACAAATAATAAATTATTATTATTATTATTATTATTATTAGCCCAAAACAACTCAGTCCCCAAATATCTGAAAGTCCATCTCCTTCCCCACTGCCCCTCTTGGGTTCTGATATTGGCAAAGGGAGCCTCTTGGTTGTTCCTTCACCTTCAGAAGCTCGGGGAAGAAGAGCATTCTCTGGGTTGCCCGTATGTTGTGGAGCTCCCTCCTCACAGAAGTGCATTGGCAATCTCATTATACAACTTCTGGAGGATGCTGAAGACTCGACTCTTTGCCCTGACTTCTGACACTTGAGGTATACATTTTTAGGACTCACCTTATTTTTGTGTTGCAAGTTGTTTTAAACTGTTTTTGATATTGGGTTTCAATGTTTAAACCCACCCTGGGACCTTAGGGTGAAGGTCAGGTAATGAAGAACAACAATATTGGAGTTGTGGGTGCATCAGAGGCGGGTCCTAGGTGGAGTGAGTGGGAACGTGGATGTGCCAAGGGAAGCAGAGAAAAGGCACACCAAGCAGGCTAAGAGAAGGAAATGGAGAAGATGAGAAAAATGTTCATACCTCAAAGGAGGTGAAGACTGCAGATATGAGAAAAGGCTAGAGAAGGATCTGGGACTCTTAGCCCCATTGGTGAGCCAGGAGAGGTAGGAGAGAAGGCAGCTGGATTCAGTGGGGGCAACTGTACTATAGAAAATAAAGAGAGGATTCTGTGGCTAAAGGAGATGGTATCTGAAGTAAAGAGACAACCTGGGACACTCATAGGGACCTTGGGAATTTTTTTTACACAAGGATTTATTATATCTCCAGAATACACACCTCCTCATAAGACCATGTGGCACTGCAGAAGCATGTTGTCATTGCCAAGGCAACTGGGCCATGTTCTCTGCCTAATTGCTTAGTGACCACATGTCTCTCACAACTTCGCTGCTCTTCATTCCATTGCCAAGGCAGCCAAGAGAGGACTTCCTTATTTGCCAACTCCAACTCCCTTCAAGGAGCACACTTTGACAAGGATTCCAAGACTAATACAGTAGGAGAGAAACCAGCAGCGGCAATCAAAGACAAATGGAGGCAGAAGAATGCAACAGACAATATGGCGTCAAGGAAGTTCTGACCTGCCACTCTGGTGATGTGACTTCATTAGGAAGGGCTGCTTGACAAATTTTATCATTGCAATTTCTAGCATGAACTGACCCTATCTGCAACACTTAGGTGACTGTGAGGATCAGAACTGAGGTTGTAGTTCAGGGCTCAAAATTACAATTAAAAATGCATTTAAAATGTGTATTTTGAGAGGTATTCAACTAGGCTTTATTCATAGGAGTCCCACTGAAATTAATAAACATGACTCAGTTCATTAATTTCAAACAGTCTACTCTGAGTAAAATATAGTTGAACACATTTGTATTAGTGGGACTCACTGAAGCAATCCCATCAGTGGAAGCTGTACTCTAAGACTTCTGCTTCTGCAGTAGGGCTCCCCCCTCCTTCCATGCAGCCCCAAAAATGATTTTGGGGGATCAGGAGAACTGCCAGAACAGCAAACAGAGGGAGGAGAGGGTGGATTATTCCATCTGGCAAACAAATAACAATGGTTGTGCAGATGGAACAATTAGAAGAGCACAGGGTGGAATTCCACCCAATATGTTTAGAAATATGTAATTTTGAGAGAAAACTATTTTGAAAAATGTATGTTTAAATAGATGCATGTGGATTTGAGTGTATCTTTTTTTGAAAAGCAGCAAGAACAGAGAGTTTAATACAGAAACTAGATGGAACAGACTCATGAATGAACATGTGCAAAAATAATGTGGAACAGAAAAACGTAGGTGGATGCTACCATCCCAAATGGGATGTACAAATGGACATCTCATTGATAGTATTAATGGATCAGGGTACTCTTTTGTGCTGGTTGTTACTTTTTATGAATTATTCTTATTCTCATTATTAATTACTTTCTTCACAAAAGCCACCAAAGATGACTTACATTAAAACCATTAGATACTACCCATAAAAAGACATATCCAGATAAAAGATGGGATTTGAGTTGAATGGAGTTGAACAGGATTTCTCCAACTTGGGTCTCCAGCTGTTTGTGGACTGCAACTCCCAGCATCCCTTGCTAGCAGAACGAGTTGTCAGGGATGATGGGAACTGTAGTCCCAAAATAGCTGGAGACCCAAGTTGGGGAAACCCTGGAGTAGAATGAATGATTACTGAGCTAGTATGAGTGAGTAGGGAATGTAACAATGTTCAGCAACAGATAGGTAGCCGTGTTGGTCTGCCATAGTCAAAACAAAAAAAATTCTTTCCAGTAGCACCTTAAAGACCAACTAAGTTAGTTCTTGGTATGAGCTTTCGTGTGCATGCACACTTCTTCAGATATCTGAAGAAGTGTGCATGCACACGAAAGCTCATACCAAGAACTAACTTAGTTGGTCTTTAAGGTGCTACTGGAATGTTCAGCAAGTTTTCTTAACTGCTGTTCTTTTTAAATTGAGGATTTGCTAATTTATTGAACCTGAACAGTAGTTATGATGTTCTATCATTCTGCCAGTGTTGTCCTTCATTGTATGTAAATCGTTTTGGGATTCATTTGAACAGGAAGGGGCACAGAATTGCAATCAATAATATTAACTGGGCATTGTATCCTGTGCCCAAAATAAATGTGGTCACAGTTTAGTGCTAGCAAGGGAGGGGGAAAAGGGAGACATCAAAATGTGGGGGTGGAAGAGGGAATAGCTCACACTCTGTATCAACTCAAGGCATCCACTACTTTTATACTTCTTTGTATTCCACCCCACCCATTCTTTAATTCACTATCCTGTGATTCACGAAACTGTACTCAACGGTGACTTTGCCTCAGACGACCACATCATAATTTTCCAGGATGGTTTCTCCCACCCCACCCCCCTCTGCAACCTGGGCTTACACTTCTGAGTTTCCTCCTTCAAAGTCTGCTGCAAGGCCCATCAGACTTATCTTGTGAAATCACAGCTCAAGGTATCATGCCTGGGGGCTACAGAGCACAGCAACACTGTGAAGAGTGATACTAACAAGCAACACACCTTAATCTCGTCTTTCGTGCTGGTGCCATGACATGTGCTGATTAAAGCTTGACTTGGGTTAGAGATCCTTGGGCAAGTAAATAAAAAATAAGCCCACAAGTTTCAGAGGAATATATGCATAAATAATGGCTAACCTTTCGCACTGGCAAAAGAAACAGAGAAAGAGAAAGGTTTCTATTTGGTTTCATCACTATTAGGCTATCTGTGTAGGGTGGTTTTGTTTAGTCTTTACAAAATTTGGCGGGGGGGGATTTTATGGGGGAGGGATATTATGGCTTTAACACTTCTGAATCTTAATTTAATGTTGTGGTGGCCATTTGGAAATGCTGTGGTTTATTAATAGAATCTGCTTCTGGTGTGCTCTGATTCAATGGACAAGTATAATGGAAGAAGAAGAAGAAGAAGAAGAAGAAGAAGAAGAAGAAGAAGAAGAAGAAGAAGAAGAAGAAGAAGAAGTTGAAGTTAAAGAAGAAGAAGAAGAATTGTACCCCGCCCATCTGGTGGCTGGGTTCCCCCAGCCACTCTGGGCAGCTCCCAACAGAACACTAAAAGCAGAATAAAACTTCAAACATTTAAAACTTCCCTAAACAGGACTGCCTTCAGATGTCTTCTAAAAGTCAGATAGTTGTTTATTTCCTTGACATCTGATGGGAAGGCATTCCACAGGGCGAGAGCAACTACTGAAAAGGCCCTCTGCCTTGTTCTCTCACTTCTCTCAGTGAGGGAACCACCAGAAGGCCCTCAGCGCTGGACCCTAGTGTCCGGGCTGAACGATGGGAGTGGAGATGCTCCTTCAGGTATACTGTGATTTCATGATACTGGTCATCTTAAAATGTGTTCATATCAGACCATCAACATTCACCCGCGTTTGTGCCATATTTCAACCCTTTTGCATAAGATCATTGTCTTGTGATATTTTCAGCCTTTGTGTCATGAACTGGCAGGACACTGAGAAAGAAGATCCTGGCAAGGGGTGTAGCCACAACTGGTACACACTATGACAAGCTGAAGAAAGAGAAGGGGAGGTTGGGGACTTAGGAGGTGCTCAATGGACATCGAAGGGGCAGCCAACAGTTCACAGGAGCAAGGGGAAAGGGACACATCATCAAAACCAGAGTTGTCCCCTTCTCCATGAACAGGATGGGCTCGGACACATTGGGAACAGTGGGAAGTACACTTTAGGAGACTGAGGCAGGTGAGAGAACATAACTTATTATAACACAACTTATATAACACAACTTATTAGTTGATCAGATGAAGATCATGGGACTTGTTAGGTCTGGGAGGAGGTTTGTCGTCACTCAGCTTGATTAAGCTCAGGGCAGGTGACTATCACATGCTTCATTAAGTGGAGAGACACAGTTAATCATCTGGCGCAAACTCAGGTGCATCAAATTCCACCGTTGATGGAACTGTTTTGGGGACTCCACTAGACTGTGATTTTGGGACTGACCCAAGGATTCCAACCCTTGCTATTCTTCAGAGATGAGAAACTGGCCTCACAGATTGACTTTGAACCTTTCTCATTGCATTGGGTCAGAACTTGTATTTGATTATTGGACTGTCTGACTCTTCTCTAGCCTTGTCCTTGGGACGTTGGTCAACAGAACTTTCTGTTTAGAATATGCTGCTCACTGCATCTACTATTGGGATTTAACACAGAGCACACTGGGGTTCAGGATATTAAGGTGTGTAGTGTGACCACTGGTGAAAGACACAGAGGGAGAATGACTTATTTACCTGGCTTTTAAAAACACAGAAAATATGGTGCACTATTGCTGTGAGCAAAACCTGCAGATGCAAGCACTGCTGGGGCCTAGGTGGAGCAATCCAAACTCTCATGCAGTTTTGCAGCTTTTTTACAGGAGGTGCAGAGAGCCAGTGCGGTGTAGTGGTTAAGAGCGGTAGACTCGTAATCTGGTGAACCGGGTTCACATCTCTGCTCCTCCACATGCAGCTGCTGGGTGACCTTGGGCTAGTCACACTTCTCTGAAGTCTCTCAGCCCCACTCACCTCACAGAGTGTTTGTTGTGGGGGAAGAAGGGAAAGGAGAATGTTAGCCTCTTTGAGACTCCTTCAGATAGTGATAAAGCGGGATATCAAATCCAAACTCTTTTTTTTCTTCTTATATAGTGTGAAGAAAGCACCATAAAAAATAGAAAAGATATATCAAGCCAGGTTCCTGAGCAGTGTGATTTACTAATCTAAAGATATTAAGCTGTGTGTGTGTGTGTGAGAGAGAGAGAGAGAGAGAGAGAGAGAGAGAGAGATGACACAGACACACATTTGTGAACATAATAATGTAAGAGGAGCCTCTTGATCAGGACAATGGTCCATTTAGAACCTCGATTGAAGCATTGAAATAGGACCCTGGACAGCTACTGTTCCTTAATTATCCTAAGGATTGCAACCCTAACTGGCTTGACTGTCCACCAGCACATCCAGTTGCTACAGAAGAGTACCAGAAGAGCCTAGTTGCTGGATCAGGCCAAAGACCCGTCTAGTCCAGCATCCTATTCTCACAGTGACTAAACAGATGCCCACAAGCAGGACCAGAGGGCAAGAGCATTCTTCCCTCCTGTGGTTTCCGTCAAGCAGTATTCAGAGGCATATTGTCTCACACTGGCCTGTGGGTGCTCCAGTTGGAGAACAGCCTTTACCAAAGGTGTCATGGGCTTTGAAGGCACTTGAACTCAGGATGCAAGGGAGAAATGTGCTAAGAGGAAGGCACACTTGGCAAATCCACATTGTGATCAACTCTCGCCCAGAAACCAATTTCCCCACTGTGGAAGGACATGTGGATCCAGAACTGGCCTCCACAGTCACTTATGGACTTATTGTTAAAACCATGTTTATGGAAGACAATGTTACTCGGCTATGAGTGATCCCTGAAGAAGAAGAAGGAATATCCAGCCTTGTTTGCTTTGCCTAATTCTCATGTCCTGTTAAGTCACCCTCCTGCCTTTAGCTCTTTGGAAGCAGTAGGGTGGAAATGGAAGAGAATAAATAAAGTAAAATAAAGACAAATCCAGGGAAACTCAAACTCCTATTGCTTGTAGATTTTCTTCCTTACTCCCCAAACAAGTAAATGAATGACTGCAAGCAGTCCCTGTCTATGCCACAGAATAGTATAGTTACTTTAGGGAAAATCATGGTAATAAGGGGGGAAATATTACCAATATTATTCATTTCTCAGGTGGAAGAGAAAATAAACCAATTGCACAGATGATTCCAAAAGAGTATTACATTAAGTATAGTGGAAGAAAATCAAGCTGAGGCAGCGTTATTTTCATTATGAATTGTCAATTTTTTCCACTTCCACCAAAATTAAATTGCTTATCTTGCCTAGAGACAGGTTGCCATCCTAGCACAGGTTTGATTAGGGGACTTGAGGCAACATTGTTAGAATGCAATAAGCAAGGTTTCGGTTAAAGAATAGGAAATCTCATGGGTTGCATTTTTTTTTAACATGACTCCTACCTACTAAGCAAAAGTAATTGACATTCAGAGGTTCTCATCAGCCATTATTTTCTTTTCTGTGGTGAAAGCAGCAAGGAAGTCCTTATGACATTCCACAGGTGAGCTGTATTGTTATTTATTCAATGGGGAAAACACCATTAAATGCAGTGAAAGTCAATGAGTAATGGGAAGTTTAAAATCCCCCAGAGGAACAGTCAAGAAACTGAGCAATTCCTACAGCTGGAGATCAGCACATTAAGCCATAACTCTGCACTGCAACACAAACTAATAATGTCACATTCAGGTCTGATGCTGGAACCCACAGGGCAAGGCAGGTCAGACGTTTCAGCACCACGGATAGCTCTAAGTAAACAACTTGCTCCAACAAGGATTGAGAGCACATCACGGAGACCTTAGCGGCCTTAGACTGAAGCCACATTCACACCTTGCATTTAAAGCACTATGTTAACAATCTGAACAGTCGTGCTGCCCCCCCCCCCAAGAATTCTTGGTGCCGTGGTTTGTTGATGATGCTGAGAGTTGTTAGGAAGTTCCTGTTCCTTTCACAGAGTGGCAGTTTCAAAAGTGGTTTAACAACCAATCCCTTTTTCACAGTGAGCTCTGGGAATTACAGCTCTTGGCGGATAATAGGGGCCTCCTAACAAACCTCAGAGCCCTTACCAAAGTACAGCTCCCAGAATTCTTTGGTTGGGAGCCAAGACTATTTAAAGTGGTATTATAGTGATTTAAGTGTATGATGTGAATGTGACCAGAGTCAGACCATTGGTCCATCTTTCTCAATATTGTCTAGGCTGACTGGAGATTTAAACTTGGGATGCTCTGAATGAAAGGCAGATGCTCTACCACTGAGCTGTGGCTTTTAAGACTCTGCCCATAGACTACCTCTCCCTAGAGCAGCCTTTCTCAACCTGTGGGTCCCCAGATGTTCTTGAACTACAACGCCCATCACCCCTAGCTAGCAAGGCCAGGTGATGGGAGTTGTAGTCCAACAACATCTGGGGACCCACAGGTTGAGAACCGCTGATCTAGAGGAAAGGCTCCTTAGTTAAAAACTCTAGAGGATAGCTTCAGTCCCACTATAGTGGGGAGGGTCAGAGGCAGGGAGGAAAGTAAGTGGGATGGTTTTGTTTTAAATTGGCTTGATTCCAATTAGCCTTCATACCCATCCACTGTCCTTATAACTGCATACAATACATTGTAACAAACTTGAATTAATACATCCACAATAAGGAACCATGACAGTCCATTATAAATCACTGCCATGAGAAGAATAGAGTGATGACAAATGAAGCCAAACCCATTAATGAATGTGGCCTAATATTAGTTCTGAAATACATTTCAAACAACATTCCCAGATCTTCTTGTTGTGTGCATTTGTGAATTGCAGCGGAAGATGTGCAGTTGGCATGACAATGCCCCATTCCTGACCCTTGTTTGATATCATGAAGATTTTTAGGGCTTGTTTTCATCTTCTGCCCTTGCCCAGGCTAGAGCTGTTTGTGGAGCTGGAAGAGGCGGTAGCTTTATTTGGCTTGGAAGAAACCAGTAGGCAGTGCAACAAAGTCAAGAATGAGGTCTGTGTGGTGGAACTTGCTCTCTGGAACACAACCTCATCCGGGGTCAGTTCCAAATAACCTGTTTTTTCGAGCATCATAGTTTGTTTGCTCCAAGTTGCAGGGAGGTTGAGGGATGTAGACTATTGAATGAACATTCCTTTTGATTTGCTTCTAGGAAGGTTATGTTGTTGTTGTTTAGTCGTTTAGTCGTGTCCGACTCTTCGTGACCCCATGGACCAGAGAACGCCAGGCACCTTTGTCCTCCACTGCCTCCCGCAGTTTGGTCAAACTCATGCTGGTAACCTCAAAAACACTATCCAACCATCTCGTCCTCTGCCGTCCCCTTCTCCTTGTGCCCTCCATCTTTCCCAACATCAGGGTCTTCTCCAGGGAGTCTTCTCTTCTCATGAGGTGGCCAAAGTACTGGAGCCTCAGCTTATGCAGTGTTATACAGTGTTATACAGGTTACACAGTGTTGCAATTGTTATCCCACATTTTCCAATGCAGTTTCCTATTACTTTCATCAAAATAGTCAATTTGGGGGGGGGGGGTATTGTGCAAGAGCACCAGATCCACTTTAGTTGTGCAACCTTAATTTGTGATTGAATCCCACCCAAAATAGAAACAGTCTGGAAGTACCCTGGGAATCTTCTGATTCTTTAATTGACGTTTTCAGTTCCAAATGGGAACCTATTCTAATAATACCTCCAGCTGGCTAAGAGGATGTCTTTTAATTATTGCTGTTTTAACTTGGTTATGTGTGTTGGGTTTTTTTTTGGGGGGGGGGTGTTGGAAGATATTCTAGCAGCTCAGCCTGTGTTTTATTTAATTTGTTTGTATGCATAATGGCTTTTCTTCCATCTCCTTCCTACCCACCCAATACCTGTAGGGTAACTGAGGAGTAGGGTTCCCATGTGTCCTACTTTCCAGAGGAGAGCCTCTACTTAGAAGGGTCTGATCTAAAAATAAAGAACCTTAAGAAGGGAGATCTAAAGGGCCTTAAAGTTGTCCATCAGATGTTCAATCCTGGAGAGCAAAACAATCCCACAGATCACCTGCCCACAATTTCCTACAAGACCACTACAAGTTGATGATCTCCCCTCCCTTGAACAGATAGTCATCATCCCATGAGCTTTTCTGGATGGAGAGTTCCCTTACATTCACATTTTCTGGTTGCTGCACTTGTAGAAGCAAGAACACTGTTAGTTATATGATGAAGAAGAACAAGTCCTTCTGAAACATTGCTGGCCCATGATGGGCAAGGCAGGACCCTCCAAATGTTGTGGATCTAGTGTCAATTTTGGAGATATATTTTGTTGTATTTTGCATTATTTGTTCTTTTTATATACAGTAAATAGTTTTCATTTGTTTTTCAAATGGAACATAAGAAAGTGACTCCCCTTATCAAACACTTTTCCTTGTCTTATCCATTCCTTGGTCAGTCCGTACGTCCCCCCCCCCCCCCCCTGAAAGTGCTATGGTCCAAATTCTTATTTGTGTTGTGACATTTGCAAATGTTCTAAAGATTTCCAGTTTGGGGCAACAAGTTGTCAAACTGCTACTAAAAAAAAAGTAACCAGTTATATGAATCTCAAATTGGTGTTTTCATTTTTAAAGATTGTTAACATTACTAACATTTGTGTGCAAATTGCATTTTCTTTCGTGATCACGCTTCTTTCATCAACATCATTCTTCCAAAATGGTTGGAAGAATGGTTTGTTCTTAATCTATAAGTCACTTGGAAGGCTTCTGAGTGGAAAAGCAGCCTAGAGATACAGATACCATCTATAAATGTGTATAGCACATTCCATACTCAGAACTGGGGGCGTCTCTTGATACAGACTTGCAGGCATCAGGGACCAGACTGTCTGTTCCTTCTCCCACTTCTGATTCTTTCTGCTTGCACGTCTCTCCCCCTTCCCTGGCTTCTTGTGTTTTGATACTCTGATTTATGCAAAGTGCTCACAGCAAGGAGTCATCTGATATTCAGACTTCACACGGATTAATATACAAATGATGAGTGGAAGGGGGGGCACCAGATGCATAAACACCTTCAGGCATGTGCTCTGATGAAACTCAGAGAAGAAAAGGCTGTGCACAAAATTAATAAACAAATTAATAACCAAGTATACAATCTGTAATGTAACTGTAGCTATCCCTCATATTCTGTATTCTTTGAGGAAAGGACGGAGGTCAGGGACAGAGTGCTTTCTTTGCATGTAGAAGGTCCCAGGTTTCATCCCTGACATCTCCTTGTAGACTTGGGAGCATCCCCCATCTGAAACCCTGAAGAGCCACTGTCAGACAGTGTAGACAATATTAAACTAGATGTGCTAATGGTCTAATTTAGGGTTAAGGCATCTTCCTATATTTCCTGTTCTACATACAGTGGTACCTCGTGTTGCGTAACCTCCAGGTTATGGAATCTTTGAGTTATGGCCACGGCGAACCAGGAAGTGTATACTTCTGGGTTTTGCCGCTCATGCATGTGCAGAAGCACTCTGTGTGCCGCATGCGTGTGCAAAAGCTCTCTATTTTGCCGTGTGTGTGTGCAGAAGCAGCGCCTCTGGTTATGGATTTTTTGGGGTGTGCACAGCACCCCGAAATGAATTAAATCCATAACCAGAGGTACCACTGTATAATGGCTGGCATTCAGAGTGCTCCATCTAAGGTCTTGGGATTTTATCAACTTTTTTACCAACTGTAATCCCTTTGGCTACCATTCTCATGTGTCCCCTCTTACAAGTGTTTGGGGGCCCAGTTCTCCAATCAGTTTGAATTTTGATTCTGTCTTCTGCAGCATTAACTACCCCTCCCAGTTTGGTGTCATCTGCAGATTGGATGAGCATCCCCTCAATTCCCTCATCCAAGTCATATATAAAGACGTTGAACAACAATGGACCCAAGACAGAACCCTGTGGCCCCCCCCCACAGAAAGCCTTCCAGGTCATGTGGCTTCTGACACACTGGGACACCATAACAAAAGGCAAAGTACACAGAAATGCCATTTACTTTCGCAACACAGCAATACCTGTTTATTTATTTGCATTGGTGTGCTTTCAAACTGCTAGGCTGGCAGAAGCTGGGACAGAGCAATAGGAGCTCACCACTGTTGTGCGGATCTAAACTGCCGACCTTCCAATTGGCAAGCCCAAGCTCAGTGGTTTGTACAAATGCACACTTATTTATTTATTTATTTATTTATTTATTTATTTGTTTATTTATGTGTCAGGTGGGAGCAAGGGGGAACAGAGGTGAAGATGAACACATGATGTTCCCGTTTGGAAAGACGAAATGAAGTAACAAATCTGTGTGTACTTCTAAACCAAATAAAAGTGATTGGATAGAAATGTAATTTAATACTTCTAGTGTTATCTTCCATGACAACAGTACTATTAAATCAATCTCTCCAGCTGAAAAGAGATCTCAAGTCAATTTGGAGCTGTTTGTGTGATCTATGGGACAGAAAGTGCCTTGCAGCTCCATCTAAAACACTGAAGTCAAATGAGTGATTTGCTGCTAATCACTCCATCTGATTATTTTTGTCATCATCTTGAGGATGCTTTGTGAATAAGAACATAAGAAGATATCTGCTGGAAAAGGCCAAAGGCCCATTTAGTCCAGCATCCTGCTCTCACAATGCCAAGCAAGATGCATATGGAAGCCCACCAGCCAGACCTGAGCGAAAGTTGGGACTTTCCCAACTTTTACCCCCTGGCAATTGGTATCCAGAGGCATGCCACCTTTGATACAACAGATAGAGCATAACCATGAAGACATGTAAAGGTAAAGGGACCCCTGACCATTAGGTTCAGTCGTGGCCAACTCTGGGGTTGCGGCGCTCATCTCGCTTTATTGGCCGAGGGAGCCGGTGTACAGCTTCCGGGTCATGTGGCCAGCATGACTAAGACTCTTCTGGCGAACCAGAGCAGCACATGGAAACGCCGTTTACCTTCCTGCCGGAGCAGTACCTTTTTATCTACTTGCACTTTGACGTGCTTTCGAACTGCTAGGTTGGCAGGAGCAGGGACTGAGCAACGGGAGCTCACCTTGTCACAGGGATTCGAACCGCCGACCTTCTGATCAGCAAGTCCTAGGTTCTGTGGTTTAACCCACAGTGCTACCCACTATTTCAGTATTTACTCGCTATTTGAACGGGGTCACTTTTGTTTCCAGTGACTCCTTCTTTCATGGTGGGTGGAAGATCATAGCAGATATTTGTAGTACTTTTTTTTTGTTTCTGATATGTGGGTTTGTGGTTGGTCCTTTCCCAATCAAAGCGGTCTGGCAAGTATATCACCCCACCACCAACTGTAGAAAGACCAATATATGCTTGTGAGCACAGCAGTGATGTACACAAAAGCACAATCCAATTTGCACTGGTCCATGTGTGCCAAACAAGCCACTCATTTCCTTCATCTTTGTCTCCTCATTTGAAAACATCTGACGAGGCACTTTTAATGCAGGTCATGAATTTGGCACTTGAACGTAAATGTTTGTTAGCAGTAATAAGAAGTGACAAGACAGCGCAAAGATTTTTATTTCTCAAATCCACCTTATTAGCGAAATGTAATAATTGGACTGGAGGTTTCTCGGTTGCCTAAGGAATGACCAACCCATGTGTATATACCCTAAGGTTCAAGTGGAAACTTTAATTAAAAAGCAGAAGTGTCATTTCCTGTTTAAGTGATCCTAGGATCCCCACCTCACCCCGTCATAAAGCTTTGAAGGCTCCAGCCAGCAATTAGGAATTAAGCATGTCCAAGGGAGGGTTATTCACACTTATCTAGAAGTGACAGGTGATGGTACTTGTGTAATGATGGGTGCCAGTCTGGACTTCTTACCACGATCCACAGAAATAAACCATGTATCAGTGCAGCTGCCAGAAGATGAATTCAAAATGTTCAAAACCTACGAAAATGTGTTTCATTCCTATAACTATTGATGGCCTAATGAAAAATTCAGTGGAACCTTAGTTTTCGAGTGCCTTGGAGGCCGAACTATTCTGAACCCAAACGCTGAAAATGCTTCCATTTTTGAATGCGCCTCAGAAGTCAAACGGCTTCCAAGGAGCATTTCTCCATTTTCTCAATTGAAATTGCTGAGCACCCATTGCACCTTGGTTGTTGAACGTTTTGGAAGTCGAATGGTCTGCTGGAATGGATTGTGTTCGACAACCGAGGTTCCACTGTACTGTTGCATTTTGGAGGCAATTTGGAGAAATTGGAATCTCTGTGTGCTTCAAGCACAAGTTGACAGCCAATGTGGAGATTTGGAGAGCTTTAATCAAAAAATCAGGTGCGCCCCCCCTTCTTTTGACCTTCAGGGCACTGAAATTGAGATATTCTTCAATGGGTAGGGTTCTTTTCTTGGAATGGGGTTGAGAACCTTCCCACCCCCTTCATTCCAAAAACTAGAGATTCAGGAAACAAAAAAGTGCTCTGATGGTGTTTCCTGCTTGGCAAGGGGTTGGACTCGATGGCCCTTGTGGTCTCTTCCTGATGCTCAGGAGTGCTCTGATGGTGTTTCCTGCTTGGCAGGGGGTTGGACTCGATGGCTCTTGTGCTTGTGGTCTCTTCCAACTCTATGATTCTATGATTCTATGAAAAGTACATTGATAGCAAACATCCAGACAGACATCTTAGCTGCAGCCAAGGTGGTGGGGGTGGGGAATCACTCCAGCTGGGTTTCAAACACTGGCTGATGCCTTGCTGTTCATTCAGCAGTGCATGAAAAGCTATTTTCATCATAGCAGGGGCTCCTGATGGAATGTGTTGCTGTGGAAAATCTGGGCTCATTTAATCTGGTGGCATTAATGCTCTGAGACATTCCCAGTGGGTGTCGGGGGTATCTGCCTGGAAACAACTGGGAAGCATGGAGGTAGGTAACAGGAAGAAGCTGTCAGTATGAGCCTCCACAATGATCACACTAAGGAACTGAGCCAAAGTCTATGGCTTTATGGTGCCAGGTAAGGTGGACCTCTACTGGTCACCTGAGTCACCTGATTGCTGTTGAGCTGGTAGCAACAGTATTTCTCATTAGGCCACCCATAGTTATAGGAATTAAATACAACAGACCGACAGAAAGCATTTTCTTGCAAGACATTGAGGTCGGTGGGATTTGGCCCCTAGCAACTGTGTATGGAACTTAGGCACCCAGTCCTTGTAAAGTTCATCATTGTTTGGTCATTTGGTCCACATTTTATAATATTTAATGATTTTCTTGTACACTGCCATGATTTATTTTATGTGTTGGCAGCTTATATTTAAATAAAAGGTAAAGGGGACACAGGTGGTGCTGTGGTCCATACCACTGAGGCTCTTGGGCTTGCTGATCAGAAGGTCGACGGTTCGAATCCCCATGATGGGGTGAGCTCCCATCACTCTGCCCCAGCCGCTGCCAACCGAGCAGTTCAAAAGTATGCCAATGAAAATAGATAAATAGGTACTGCTGCGGCAGGAAGGTAAACGGCGTTTCCATGCACTCTGGTTTTTATCACAGTGTCCTGTTGTGCCAGAAGCAGTTAAATCATGCTGGCCACATGACCCAGAAAGCTGTCTGTGGAGAAACGCTGGCTCCCTTAGCCTGAAAATGAGATGAGCGCCCACAACCCCATAGTCACCTTTGACTGGACTTAACCGTCCAGGGCTCCTTTACCTTTTACCTTTTTTAATTTAAATAAAAATCAACATCACCATCTGTTTATTTGTATGCCATTCCCCTGACAAAACAACAATGGTGGTCAATAGATAATCAATTAGAAATAATCATAATATCTATCAATGAATATAAAAAAAAATCAATCCCTACAACTTTGTATGGAACAATACAAAAAACAGCTTAAGCTTTGCTAGTCATCCTTGGGGGTGGGGGCAGAATAGAGGGGGGCACCTCATATTTTTAATTGTGTGATGTGTAATTCCCCTGAACCCCAGATGAAGAAGCTCAAATGCTTATTCTTGTGGAGTGGTTAGTAGGTTCACTATGCAACTTCAGATGACTTTTACACTCCTAATTTTAAACATGCTCAAAGGAACGGGAGAATGCATCTCACCCTGAACATATAGTTACAATAACAGGCACTCCTGATTGCCTTCAGATTACCCAGGAAGGCACTTATTAGAGTCACTTTCTTTGTGTTTTTCTCCATTTCGCTTTGAGAAAGAAAATCAATCTCCTTTCTCTTTCTCCAACAAAAGATACTTTTGTGCAGAGGGAGAGCCGGTCCTTCCCAAGTCATCAAAGTGCTTAGGAGGAGGGTGAAAAATAGTAATAAGCCTCCCAATTTTCTCTCAACCCCACCCCCGCCTCCAGACATTACTTTCTTAATCTAGAAGGTGCAGGCTTGCGCCGTGAACGCAATGTGGGCTTAGTGCAATTCTCAGACGCATTGATTTTGTGCCCTTCATGTCAGAAGGAGAAGACGGGAGAGAGAAGCGTTATGGATAGTACTTCTGCGTTGATACTCCTCTGACCTGTGACCCCGCTGTTGGTGAGAGGATGGCTCATTTAAGAAAGGAACACTGCATTTCCCGAAGGCAGGTTTTAACACAATGCTCTATGTGGAAAGCAGTATTTAGGGCAACAGGGTCCGGAATGTGATTTAGCTTCAAAGAAGAAACATTTACAACTTGTCTCTCATTCACAGTTCAACCGACAGTAATCTTTGCATGTAGTGTGTGGTATTGCTAGCTCTCTTAAATTCTAGCAGATCTGTGTTATTCCATGCAAGTGGTTTTCAACACATTTTCTTTAGACTTGGGGGGGGGGTTCTTTTTCAATAGGCAGATCACAAATATTAGGCAACTTCCATGAGAGACAGTAGACCCACCAAGTCTCCAACCTTCCCTTCCATTCTGCCACCGTGTTAATTTATTTTAAATGATTTTTGGTTACAATTATTATTATTATTATTATTATTATTATTATTATTATTATTATTATATGAGCTTCATGATTTATCACATTATCATTGCTGTTATTCATTAATCACCGTCCACATACAGTATACATAACATGTAGCTTAACAATGAAAAACGGTGGATGATAGGTTAACACTGAGCAATGCTTCTGCTCACCGAAGCCAGCTACTCAGTTCAGCTGTTCCATGACATTAAGAAGAGAGCTTGTCACAGTGGCTCTTGCGCTAGGGGCTGGATGTCACACCATATGCCTGCAGAAAGAACCGTAGCCTAGCCTTCTCTTTCAGTGGTGGCTGGTGCCCATTGGGACTGGTGGGACCAACAGTAGATGGCACCAGAGCCAATGACAGTGGGAGCCCACTAATTCTAGTTTTGTCCCCATCCTCCTCCCTGCTGAGTTCTACAAGGACAACACTGAGATTAAGGAGGAAGTTGGCAGCCACTGGCATTCTCTGGACTGCATGTAAGTAAGAAAAGCAGGAAGGGCCTGGCTGAAGGCAAGCTGAGGTCGGTTGGGAACAAAGCCTGCCACATTTCTCCGATGAAAATAGAGATGTCCTATTCCATCCATCTCCTCCCCCTCATCATCTTTATCATCTTAGTATTTAAGGTGATGGTTGCCCAGCCACTCTGGACAGCTTTCAACATATATAAAAACACAATAAAACATTAAAAACATTTTTAAAAAACTTCTCTATACAAGGCTGCCTTCAGATGTATTCTAAAGGTTGCATAGTTACTTATCTCCTTGGCTTGGGGGGGGGGGGGGTTGCATAACTCCATACCTTCCAACATTTCTCCAGTGGAAATAGGGACATCCTAAGGAAAAGCAGGGCATTCCAAGATCAAATCAGAAACCAGGATAGCTTTTGTAAATCTGGGACTGTCCCTAAAAAATAGGGACACTGGAAGGGTCTGGGGGAAGTGTGCCATTCACCCTAATGCAGCAGTCTCCAGTATTCTCTCTGCCTGTTAGGGCAATTCCATCATATGAACCCATATCTGTTACATGGAGCAGTGTGCTATTTGTGCAGGTTTACCACTCCAGCAAGAACGAAATACGTCTTTGCGCTTGATAGTTTGGTGGGTATTAGGACCAAGCTGTTGAGGTTTCATTAATACACAGTTCAGGCAAGCAGCTGAACAGACATTCTCATTCCAACCTGCCAAGATGCCTCAACCCTTTCCTAGTGCATTAAGAGGACAGTTTCTACTCGGCAAGCCATTTATTCTTTGGCTTCTCCACAGAGGCTGTCAATAGAAGTGCTAGGAAGTGCCAAGTGCAATGCAGATACCTGTTCACCAGCCCCTGGACCGAGACCAAAAGAGCACTTTCCACACAGGCCACTGAACAGCCATCTGTCGGTAATGATTTTCAGACACTGCCGACACAGGCTGAATATACCTGCTGTTCAGATACTCATTTGTTATGGGTACTGCTTTACACCCTTAAGGAAGCAGCTTCAGTCTAGCTCAGGACTGCATGACATACGATCCACCAAGCCAAACTCAACCCACTATCCATTTATGGCCACCGACCAGGTGCTGAGTAAAGCCCCTGTTTTTGTATTTTGCTACCTGGTGCAGCAAAAAAACAACAACCCCAAAACAGGGAGTCTGCAAACATAGCAGCCATAATGCTTTTTTTTTTTTTTTGGTGGGGGAGATGCTTTTAGCTCAATGTGGGTCTGGCGTAAGCCTGGCCTGGATCCTGCCAATTCAGCCTTTGTAAGAAACCACTGCAGCAAAACGTTGTGATGCTGAAAGGCTTAGTTGTCTTAAAATGGGGATTAGATAGGCTATCTAATGTAGCTATACTTTATGGTACCATGTAGGGGATTAGACAAATTCATGGGGGAGGAACTGCTGGCAGCTTCTATGATATCCAGGTTCAGAGGTAGTTCTGGATACCACTTGATTGGAGAAGGTAGAGGAAGAACTCTATTGCCTTCAAAAGTCACTTATGAGTTTCCCAGGGGCATCTGGTAACTGTGGGAAGGTAGATGGTGGAACTGATGGAACTTTTATGTGTTCTATTTCCTGATGTTCACCTGCATTATATCATCTCTCTCGCTCGCTCTAGAATGATTGCAACCCAAGGTCAGCTCATTTGCTCATGAGCAACCTTGTGAGGTTGTGTGCCAGTGGAGGGCAGGACCAGAAGCAACACAGAGAAGCTGTGATCAGAGGGGAAAAGTGAGTGGGGTAATATATCTGTCTCTTCTCACAGAGTCACAGTACAGTAGGCATGCAAAAGTCAGACATTTTTATGTGTGTACATACTCACATGCATGAGAGACAAAAGGATAAGGTTTCACAAACAGAAGCCTCATGGGCTGGCAGCAGAATTACACTCCAACACACGGCAAAAGGATTGTGTCTTCTACCACACCTGAGTGCAGCAGGCTAGTTCTGGAGGCACAAGGATGGGGCTGACATACACAGCTATGTATTCCAACAGAGAAAAATAGCTGGGGGTTTCAGAATGAGAAACCAGGGGTCCACTTTTGCCCATCACCACCGCAATATCAGCTGCCTGAGGTGGTTACCTCACTCGGTCTAATGATAGAGCTAACTCTGGCTGCCTTTGCCTTGTTCTGCTCTGATACCTTCTGAATCCTCATGCTAGCTTCCTCCTGATCTATGCCTACCACCTGTCAGATTGTCCATCAACAGCATCACTGATCTGGGTTTGTTTGCTATTGGCCTTAAGGCAATGCAATCATGTCCTTGTTGACTTTGGTACTGGAGGCAGTGAAGGTTGAAAGGAAGTTTGCTTAAATTGGGGGAAGGATGGAGTTAAGAAGAAGAGTGCTACAACCTCATCCCCCAAAGGGACATTTGACAATGAAAGGAACTGACACCTATCCACAGAGTGATCCTCAGAAGAGAAGACAGAAATATCTCCAGGGGCTTTCTCACAACCATAGGATAAACTATCATGAAAAAAGATGTTGTTGTGTAAATGGACACCAAGAATGCATACAAAATTATGGCACAAAACAGGAATTCTTTATTTTATGACATTTCCACACTGAGTTTTTTCTTTTAAAAAAAGCCGCTGGTCAGAAATCAAAAGAGATTTGGAAATATGGTCAAGATTGAAACTCTCCTTGTTAGGCCGAATAGCTGCTGTAAAGATGAATGTATTGCCGAAAATGTTATTTTTGTTTCAGGCCCTACAGATCGTGGACAAGGTGGAATGTTTTGGAAAGTGGCAGAAGGATATTTCTAAGTTTGTTTGGCAGGGCAAAAAGCCCCGAATAAAGTTTAAAATACTAACTGATGCGAAAGAAAGAGGGGGATTTGCCCTGCCAGACTTGAGGCTATATTATGAATCTGCAGCCTTCTGCTGGCTGAAAGATTGGATTTTATTGGAGAACACTGACGTCCTGGATCTGGAAGGGTTTGATAATGCGTTTGGGTGGCATGCATATTTGTGGTATGACAAGGCAAAAGTGCACAAATTGTTTAAAAACCATATTGTCAGAAGAGCAATCTGGAGGGTCTGGATAAAATACAAAGACTTATTGGAGAGTAAAACTCCGAGGTGGCTCTCACCGGTGGAGGCCAAGGCACGTAAGAGACCCAACATGGAGGCCCATTGGCCTAAATATTGGGAAATAATTGAAAAAACTGGAGACAATTGGAGGTTGCTAAGCTTGGAGAAATTGAAAACTAAGGTACGAGATTGGCTGCACTATGCGCAAATTCAAGAGGTATTTAAAATAGATAAAAAAGTTGGATTCCAGGTGGAAAAATCGAAACTAGAGACTGAATTGTTAGAACCAAAAAATAAATTACTCTCGAGAATGTATAACTTGCTGCTCAAGTGGAATACACAGGATGAGACAGTTAAATCCGCTATGATAAAATGGGCTCAGGATGTGGGGCATAACATTATGTTTGCAGACTGGGAAAGGTTATGGAACACCGGTTTGAAATTCACGGCATGCACTGCCTTGAAGGAAAATATTATGAAAATGATATACCGGTGGTACATGACCCCAGTCAAGTTAGCCAAGATATACCATCTGTCTGACAACAAATGTTGGAAATGTGGAGAGGCGGAAGGGACATTCTTTCATCTCTGGTGGACCTGCCCGAAAGTGAAGGCCTTCTGGGAAATGATCCATAATGAACTAAAAAAGGTATTGAGATTTACCTTACCTAAAAAACCAGAGGCCTTCCTTCTGGGCATGGTGGACCAGAGAGTGCTTAAGAAGGACAGAACCTTTTTCATGTATGCTACCACAGCAGCAAGGATCCTGATTGCAAAATACTGGAAGACACAAGATTTACCCACGCTAGAGGAATGGCAATTGCAGTTGATGGACTATATGGAACTGGCTGAAATGACTGGCAGAATCCGAGACGTGGGAGAAGAAACAACTGAGGAGGACTGGGAAAAGTTTAAGGACTATTTGAAAAAACACTATAAGTTGTATGAATGTTAAAAAAAAATGCACCTTTCAGGAAATTCTAGCTTCAGCAAATGTAAGTTAATGAAATGAAAATTAAGACACAAGAAATTCAGAGGTAAAATAATGAAATAACTTTATTGTGTTTAATATAAAACATATAAGAATTGAGCGATAGTAAAATTGAAAATAGGGAACATGATAAGATGGAAGTTACAGCGAGTTTTGAAATAAGTTAACAAATTGCTGATGCTTTACAAGACAGAGAACGCAGGGTTTGGAGGATGTGGGGAAGTCCTATAGGTTAGATGGAAAAAGAATATGGAAATTTACTATTTATATCTTTTTATTCTTATAACCACTCTTTATTCTTTTTTCTGTATTTCTGTATCTTTAAAAAGCAATAAAAAATATTAAAAAAAAAAAAAGCCGCCACCGCTGTTTGATGAGATGAATCAAAGTACATTAAGTAGAATGGAAACGCTCTAAAAAATTGAAATGAAATTAGGAGTTCATCTCTGGGCAAAGACACTGAACGTAGTGACATGTGGATGTGGTATATCTTGACTTGAGGGAGGTTTTTTGTGCATCGTCTCCCATGATATTCTTGTTGGGAAAGTGGCTATAACGGAAGAGTGTTCATCTGTGGTTGACCAGGATGAAGTGATATGTGGGGCACTGCATGGTTCTGTCCTGGACCCAAAGTGGTTTCAGATCTTTATAAATGACTTAGATGAAGTAATAGAGGGGCTGTTCTTTGGATTTCCAGATGATACTAAACTGAATGGAGTATCAGACCAGGGTCAGTTCTCTGGATGAGTTATGAAGAATGGTTGGAGAAATCGAGCACATTTAACCTGAAGAAGAGAAAAGAAGAGAAGACTAAGTGGTCATATGATAGCTATCTTCAAAAATCTGAAGGGCTGTCACATGGAAGATAGAGCAAGCTTGTTTTCCGCTGATCCAGAGGGTAGGATCCTAACTATTGGATTTAAATTGCAATAAAGGAGGTTAAGATTTAACATTAGGTAGAACTTCCTGGTGGTAAGAGCTGTTTGACAGTGCAACGGTCTCCCTCTGAAGGTTGTAGACTCTACTTCATCAGAGCTTTTTAAGCAGAGGTTGGATGCCCATCTGTCATGGATGCTTTAGTTGAGATTCTTGCATATCAGGGGCTTGGGGTAGATGGCCCTCAAGGTCCCTTCCAGTTGTACTCTACTATGATAATTGTACTCTACTATCAAAACAAAAAAAGTTCCTTCCAGTAGCACCTTAAAGACCAACTAAGTCAGTTCTTGGTATGAGCTTTCGTGTGCATGCACACTTCTTCAGATACACACATGCATGCACACGAAAGCTCATACCAAGAACTGACTTAGTTGGTCTTTAAGGTGCTACTGGAAGGAATTTTTTTTGTTTTGACTATGGCAGACCAACATGGCTACCTATCTGTAACTGTACTCTACTATGATTATTTTTTGATCAAACTGCGGGAGGCAGTGGAAGACAGGAGTGCCTGGCGTTCTCTGGTCCATGGGGTCACGAAGAGTCAGACACGACTAAACAACAATGATTATGTTGTTACACATCACCCCAATCTCCAAATGGAGCAAGTTTTCAGGGATTCCAGGTGCCTGTCCATGGTTCACATTTTCATTGGAAATGGGGCACAGTGGAGACTGTGGTGTCTTTATGATATATGGTTTATTTACACATATATACAAGCTGAGTCTATGATGGAGGCGTTCACACTATCAACACCTCAAATGGGCCTTGTTTCTCCCATAGCTGCTGACTTAGATTCAAAGAGAAATCAAACATTGCTCTCAGAAATTGCCCCAGCTCTCTCCAGCTTGCTGCTTTACTTCTAGCTCACATCACTGACTCTCAACTCTCTCCTTTCTATTTTCCTAACTTGTAGCAAGTTGAGGGAGGGTGGAAACACCCATTTGCCATCTCACAGAGATCTGCTTCCTTTGTTCCCCTTAATGGCCCATCACCCAAACAATCGCCTCATCAGGAAGATAACTCTTGCTGGATCCAGGAATTAGAAAGGTCTTGGCATACAGCCTACTTCCCCCAAACTCATAACCCTATTATTCATCCCAAATCCTGAAGCCTTGTCATTTCATTATTTTGTTGCTGCTGCTGTTTTCAGGAATGCTAACTTTTCTTAGCTGTAATGTACTGGAGCTCTCACCATCTTTGTCACCTCAAACCAAATGTGTGCAGTAGAAGGGACTGTGTTCCTTCCATGAGTGATAAGGGGTCTAGACAGCAATCATCACTACTGCAGGAAGTGAATTCTGGATGTGACAAGGCTGCACAGAGGTTATGCATCAACTTTATATACTCTCCATTAACGCTTGGAGATACTTGCACTGATAAGTTCAAATAGTTGCCATTTGTTTCCACATACGTGACAGCCAACCTCTGCAACCCTGCAGAGAATCTGTCTCTTGTCAGTACATAAACACACTGGGACAGCCTTCCCCACACCCTTTGCACTAGCCTTGCCAAGAAAATCTGCAAAGACCTCTTCTTCAAACCTTTATGGTCCTTGGGTTTAGAAATTGAAAAATCTGTCCATATTAGTTTCTCATTTTTCCAATCTTAAGTTGGTCACATTTCGGTAGCAGCTTGAATATTTTTTTCTAAGCCCCCCTGATAATTCATGAGTAGTTTATGGTGCAATTATCTTTTAGAGATATATTTCAATGCAATGTATCTTAAACCATACATTCTTGCATGCATTTTCTCCCAATGCATCTCTGCATGTCATTTTTACTATGCACCCTTTAACTTAATATATCCATTTTTCCAGACATTTTATGGTGGGGAGAGGGGAGAATCGCATTGCAAATTTAAAGAATTGAAGGATTGCTCTCTTTAAATTTGCACATGGTTTCAGGAAGTGCAAATTAGGTAAATTTGCATAAAAATTTGAACTGAACCAAATTTCTTCCCACCAGCACCTGTGTTGCAATGCTATACACATTTTCCAGGAGCACGTTTAAAGGTAAAGGGACCCCTGACCATTAGGTCCAGTCACGGACGACTCTGGGGTTGCAGTGCTCATCTTGCTTTACTGGCCGAGGGAGCTGGCGTACAGCTTCCGGGTCATGTGGCCAGCATGACTAAGCCACTTCTGGCGAACCAGAGCAGTGCACGAAAATGTCGTTTACCTTCCCGCCGGAGTGGTACCTATTTATCTACTTGCACTTTGATATGCTTTTGAACTGCTAGGTTGGCAGGAGCAGGGACCGAACAATGGGAGCTCACCCTGTCATGGGGATTCAAACCACTGACCTTCTGATCGGCAAGCCCTAGGCTCTGTGGTTTAACCCACGGCGCCACCCGGGCAAGTTTAGTTGAACTCAAACTTGTGTGGGAGTAACATCCTGGTTAAGGAGCAATCCTGTGCATTCCTCTGATGGATCACTGCTAAGGGTACTAATGCTCCATAAGCTGCTTAGTTTGAACTAGAAGCTGGGGTTTTGTGGCTCCAATCCTCTGAAATCATCTACCGTGCAAAATTAGACATCAGAATGTTTAGGTACCTACCGAAGAGTCTTTTTTTGTTTGTTTGTTTAAAATTGAAGTGTGACCCAGTCACTTTATGGAATAATAATTGCATAGTTGTAGAAATGGTTTCATTGCAATTAATTAACTGAGTCTGGAGACTTTTGCATTTAAATTAATTTCATTGTATAGCTCTTTGATACCTTTGGGATGTGAAGTGGTTTGCAAATTTGCAACAACAACAAATACACAGAGTAATATCAGGATTGAATCCAATACTTAGCACAGCTTTCTTCTGTAGTAGCCACACATCTATCTTTTGGCTTCACTGAATTCCCATCTGTTTTCAGATTTCATCTGAGAAATGCATCTTTTATCCTTCGCCCTTTGTGTCCTGATTTTCCTCACCCTTGCTTATTTCCATTTAAATTTAGCTTTAAAATTTTGGTTCTTTAACTCCACAACACTCTTGAAGAAAAGACTATTATGTTCACCCAGAACAATGCACAACATTATATTTTACAATATTTCAGCTCAGCAGGCTTCCTTGTTTTTTGGGTATTTGTGTTCTGTGCCTATTCTTTCCACCATTAAGTTAAACCATGGAAAGTGAAGTTTAAACTCTGAGATTATTCTTTGGAAAATGCATTTTTCTCAAGTGGTGTTGCCATCTCCTACTCACCTTATTTCTGCCTCAAAGAATAAATAACTTCACTTTTCTTTTGAGATGCAAAATTACACAACAGACGCAGGGGTTCTCAATTTTGTCCTTGAGAGATTATTTAAAATATGAAGAAGAAGAAAATCTCATTTTTGAACTCAGGTAGCTTCCTATAGTGGGGTGGGAGAGCTGAAAATAATGCCAATATATTTCACATCTGGCAATCAATGCTTCTCTTTGGTTTCAGATAGTACAAGGGCAGATGAGCCTAAAAAGCCTGGGACACAAATTTCCATGGCTCTCTAGCAGCTATGGTAACTCATTTACCAGAAGTAATGTATTTAGTTTCCATGATCACTGCAGATGGTGACAGCAGTCATGAAATTAAAAGACACCTGCTTCTTGGGAGAAAAGCAATGACAAACCTAGACAGCATCTTAAAAAGCAGAGACATCACCTTGCCAACAAAGGTCCATATAGTTAAAGCTATGGTTTTCCCAGTAGTGATGTACGGAAGTGAAAGCTGGACCATAACGAAGGCTGATTGCCGAAGAATTGATGGTGCTGGAGGAGACTCTTGAGAGTCCCATGGACTGCAAGAAGATCAAACCTACCATTCTGAAGGAAATCAGCCCTGAGTGCTCACTGGAAGGACAGATCCTGAAGCTGAGGCTCCAATACTTTGGCCACCTCATGAGAAGAGAAGACTCCCTGGAAAGACCCTGATGTTGGAAAAGATTGAGGGCACAAGGAGAAGGGGACGACAGAGAATGAGATGGTTGGACAGTGTTCTGGAAGCTACCAACATGAGTTCGTCCAAACTGCGGGAGGCAGTGGAAAACAGGAGTGCCTGGCATGTTCTGGTCCATGGGGTCATGAAGAATCGGACATGCCTAAACAAGAACAAATGTATTTAGCATTAACTCTGGAAGTGTATACTCGATTCTGACCAAGTAAGTCTGCTAGAGCAAAATATACACCAGGAAAGCAAATACCCATATGAATAGCTTTGTCTGTACAGCAGGGATATTCAAGCCCTCATCCTAGGGATCTCACCTGGCTTCCTAAGGAACATCATCTCCCCCTCCATGATCTCAACAATTTTGGTGGTGGTAGGCAGATGGGGCGGGGAATAAAAGTAGAGGTTAGGTGGCCATCTGTCATGGAAGCTTTAGTTGAGATCCCTGCATTGCAAGGCTTGGACTAGAAAACCCTCAGAGGTCCCTTCCAACTCTACAATTCTATTATTCATTCAGGATTCATTATTCATTCAGTCAGACTCACATCCTGAACCAGGAATTCCACCACTTCCAGTGTGCATGCATTACATAATATGTTGGTTGGCTCCTAATAAATATTGGGTGCCTTTGATTGTCTTTCAAGTGGTTCCACAGTTAGCTGACCTGAAATCAAATACAGTTTTCATTTAAAGGCAATTCTACCTACTTGCACTTTCCAAAGCAATGTATGAATGGAAACTGGGGCATCCATCGAAATCTGTACTCCTCTGAATTTTGTGATGCAGATATCCATCCAAGTAACATACGCAGAAACACATATACTGAAGTAAAATGTGCATAGAAATGAACGTTTTATGAAAACTGCGTAGAAAAATGCATTATTAGGGGAAATCACTTTGCAAAAAATGTGCATGCCAGGCAAGAAAGATGCATACAAATATCAAGAGGTGACATTTGCACTAAAATGCTGGTGAATTTCCATGAGCCCCCCCCCCCCCATAAAAAGGACAGTAAGATGTGGAAATGTAGAGCCCTGAATTGGAGGAAAGGAGACTCTGAAATGGTCCACTCATTCCAATTTTGAGCTAACTCTGAATCAAGATATTAATGTGGAATGGAGAATATATGGGGGAATGACCCATTGTGCTGTGGAAATAGGCCTATTGCCCTTGCCGAAGCCTGCTGAAAATGATTACAGGCAAAAATGCCCAAATCCTTTCTTTGGCTGTGGGCAGCCACACCAGCACTAATCAGAGGAGCAGAAGGAGAATCACATCACAGAAGCTTGAACAGAGAGCCATTTCCACACTGCCGTGAGAAATCTCATGGTCATTAGTGATAAAAGAGGCCTATAGCATTGGCCAGCGAAGCCTGTCTTCCTACCAGTGGTTTTCTGTTGTTGTCCCCCCCACCCACTCACACACAGTATGCAACATAACCTTCTTGCCAAGCACCAGATTAACTATCTAGGGCTTCATCACTTCCCTGAGGTAAATGTTGTGTCCAGCTTAGTGTGATGCCTTGACTGCTGCATGCTGCTTTGGTATGCAATGGCAACAACTCTTTCCGGATAACAAAGGCATTTCAGTCTATCCCTGCGTGATCTCCCCTGCTCCTCAACTCCTCAAACTCAGCAAACAGCATGACAATAACACAATCAAAGCAACGCCGGCCTGCTCCAATTAGGAGAATGGGAAGGCAAGGCATCACCCTGTGTCAGATGAAACATTAATTTGTTTGACAGACGTACTACGACAGGAAGGATGAAGAGATTAAATGCTTTTTATATATAAAAAAAGGAAAATCTATGAAGCGTGGTTTGATTTGAGCCAGCATCAGAAAGTAAAGCTAAAATGGAGATTCACAAATATCCCAAACAAATTGCGCGTGCAGATTTCTCACTTTGAAATCCAAGCTCAAAATAAAACTAAAATCTTAAACTCAATATTGGGCGGGGTGGGGGCTAGATCTGCGGGACTATTTCAGCAGGCTTCAGATATGAAAATAGTGTGAGCTGCCACGTCCCAAAGAGCCTTGCATGTCAACAAACTGGTTCTCTAAATTGCAGGGATGCAGGTGGCGCAGTGGTCTAAACCACCAAGTCTCTTGTGCTTGCCGCTCAGAAGGTTGGTGGTTCGAATCCCCGCAACAGGGTGAGCTCCCGTTGCTCTGTCCCAGCTCCTGCCAACCTAGTAGTTGGAAAGCACACCAGTGTAAGTAGATAAATAGGTACCGCTATGGCAGGAAGGCAAATGGCATTTCCATGTGCTCTGGTTTCTGTCATGGTGTTCCATTGCACCAGAAGTGGTTTAGTCATGCTGGCCACATGATCTGGAAAGCTGTCTGTGGACAAACACCAAATTTATGTATGTGTTTGACTGGTACATTTATGAACATTTATTTTATATCTTAGACCTTATAATTCTCATAACACTTCTAAAACGGCAAAAGAGAGGGGGGAACCACAGAAACTGCAGGCATTCTCCCCAACAGCTTCTCTATCAAAGGGAGAAAAAGACACCTATGTCAGCCATGAAAACACTTGCTGACCAAGAGGAACTTTTTGTGCCTGTTCCAAATGACAAACAGGGTGGGCATCCAATTCTGGCACACATTGATATGTAGACATGATGGGCGTGCCAAAGTACAGAGTTACAGATCCAGTGGCTATCAAGTGAGGCGATCTTACCTGTGTTCACAGTTTTTATTGCTGCCCCCAGACTTCCTAGAAGTTTCCAACCCTCCATGAAGAAGAAGAAAAAAGGATGAAAGCTATCCTTTGTAATTGTTTGTTAGGGGGAAAGACCATTGGGAAAGAAGCAGGCCACCCCAATAGTCCAACTCCACTTCTTACACCCAAAAATCACAGCCAAAACCCAGAGGAGAATGAGGACCTTCTTGGAGAACAACTCTGTTTATTCTCTGATTGCACTGCATGGGATACAAATCCCTGGGATCAAAGCTTGACCTCTCTGTTGGAATAAACACTTTGCCCCTCACACATGCAGGCCTTTGACCTCCTCTCCATCACCTCCTCTCTACAGCTCATGCCATTTCCCTAGCCAGCTTGGTTTCATGTCTAAGAAAACAGAGGAGAAGGAAACACATGATATATATGCACAGTATCGTGGGTTTTACCCATTTAATCCTCATTTTAATCCTGTGAGGTAGGGTAGGCTAGACTGAGAGATGGTGCCTGGCCCAAAATCACACCTTGAAGTGAGCTTCAAGGCTGAACAGGGACCTGAGCCAAAATTGCGCACTGACCACAGAATAGACATGCATAGGATTGAGTCAGATTGCATTATATGTTCTGATCTGAACATTAGCCTGGGAGGTTCAGATCAGGTCAGATTGTATCAGAATCCACAGAGGTCCAAATTCCTTCTTCCTACTTGTGTATGTTAAATGCCTCAGAGTTGAGGATAAATGAGCATGCTGCTGAATGAGCAATGGCAGAGTTAGCTTTGAAGCAGCATTACCTGAATCCAAAATAGAGTTTCCTCATTCTGGGGTGGGGCAGCGGCGGTGGGGAATAATCTACAAAATATCATTTAGAAAAGCGGGAGCGGTAAGGGGGGGTATGTGCAGGGTTTGGGGAGGGGAAAAACCAATCAGGTGGGAGCGTGTATTGCTGAAACCTACCTTCTGCTGTGAGTCACTGTCAATGAACATGATTGGTGAGTTGACAGTGCACATCACTCAGGTCACCTGTCGCTGAGTCTCAGGGTGATGGATGGGTGTATTGGTGAGCAAGGTTAGATGGAATTTCAGTAGCTGTGCCAAGGTGATGGGGGCAAAATTAGGAGACAAATGACACAGAAATGGCTTTTAATTAAAACTTCAGGAGGTTAAGTTATTCTTATGTTCTTGGAGGATTAGATATTCTTCTAGCATGGATTTTTCCCCCCTTAAGGAAAAAGGGTTCACTTTCAAATTTGCTAATTCATAAAATACACTATCAGGATATGTGATAGCGACTAATATTTATGTGCCACATTTATTTCCTCCAAGGAGCTCAACACACACACACCCCCCCATTTTTATTCTGGATATGAAGGCTATCGATGGGTACAAATCAGTGTGACTGCACATCACCTGCAGGTTGCTTCTGAATATCAGCTGCAGGGGAAATCGTGAGTGGGAGAATGATGTTGTGCACAGGCCCTGCATGTGGTTGTCCCATAGGCATCTGGTTCATCATTGTAGGGAACAGAGAGATGGACTAGATAGGCCTTTGGTGTGACTAGGGTTGGCGGCATCTGCTTTCCAACATCGTAATATATATCGCCAGCTAAATTGCACAATATGGTGGTACGTTGTGATGTTGGCAGTTGCTGACCACGAATATGGTTAGCAACACCGGACACAACTTCTGCCTCTACCTGGTGAGTTTTTGCAGCCAGTGCTGCCCCAGGCAGAGCACATCAGCTGGGGTGTCATATGGCATGGCACCGTGGAGCAGCTGACCTCCCCAGAACCACCAGCCGCAGCTTGCCCTGACACTAGTCTCTTGCCTCACAAGCCATCATT
The DNA here is from genome assembly GCF_964106915.1 of Podarcis gaigeae. Lineage (NCBI taxonomy): Eukaryota > Metazoa > Chordata > Lepidosauria > Squamata > Lacertidae > Podarcis > Podarcis gaigeae. Next base: position 72,358,498 of record NC_139685.1, read on the forward strand.
CGACTCAGCATGAGGAATAAAGGGAGGAGGCAGCCTGTCTGCACTCACACAGCCATAGAATGAAACGAAGGTGCTGGGTGGCTGGCAGTCGAGCCCCACTTCTGAGGTCGGTAGCTGGGCTGCAGAGGAAGTCAGCGAGCATCAGGCAGACTGATTGAAGTTTGTGATGCTGGCTGTGAATGGGGCGAACAGGGATTTATGACACATGACCTGATTGGAAATTCTGAAACCTCTCTTGTTGTTTAAAACTGGTTTCAGGCAATGTATTGATAGATTGTTGTTGTTGTTTAGTTGTTTAGTCATGTCCAACTCTTGGTGACCCCATGGACCAGAGCACGCCAGGCACTTCTGTCTTCCACTGCCTCCCGCAGTTTGGTCAAACTCATGCTGGTAGCTTCGAGAACACTCTCCAACCATCTCGTTCTTTGTCGTCCCCTTCTCCTTGTGCCCTCCATCTTTCCCAGCATCAGGGTCTTTTCCAGAGAGTCTTCTCTTCTCATGAGGTGGCCAAAGTATTGGAGCCTCAGCTTCATGATCTGTCCTTCCAGTGAGCACTTAGGGCTGATTTCCTTAAGAATGGGTAGGTTTGATCTTCTTGCAGTCCATGGAACTCTCAAGAGTCTCCTCCAGCACCATAATTTAAAAGCATCAAATCTTCAGCGATTGATAGATTACCCAGGCCTAGGTGCAACCCAACAGGTCTTCTCACAACTACCTTTTAATGTAGATTAGACTGTGATGTCATGACTGGTCTGATATCACCCAATGAACTTGATGGGCTGTGTGGGGATCTGAACCTGGATCTCCAAGTCCTAGTCTGACAACCTAACCACTAGGACATCATACTGGCATACAAGCTTTGATGAATTTTGAAAATAGGCATAGACAGAAACTGGTGGGAAGCAGCTTCCTGGCAGCAGTGTCACTACTAACCAAGAGGCATGAGGCAGTGGTGAGCTCAGGGTTGTATAATGCAATGGCAAAGCCAGTCTTGCACTCCACCAGCGCACAACACAGGCCCACCTCTACCACCGTCTTGACCCTTCCAGATAGTGACTGCAATGCTGCCACCATGAAACAATTACCCTGTTTCCATCACCAGACCTGCTCTGGGTTACACCTTTAGGGAATTAAAAAAGTTACAGCATGAAAGGTTTGCAAAAATCCAAGCATTCTTTTGAAGAATGCTCCTAGGTTCTCTGCAATACATTATTGTTATTTATTTCTCTTTACTATTTGTTATCAGATAGCATTTAGACAATGGCAGAGAGCTGTCGTCTAACCTCCTATGGTTTGTCTCACGGTCATGTTTTGGATTTCTTCCCTCAAATTCAGCTGTGGCACATTCAGAGAGGGATTTACGGTTACCATTATTTCCTTTATTAATTTACAAAGTAGGGGCTATCGGTCAGGAGCTATAGAGTCATAAAGAGAGCCACAATCTCTGCCCCCAGAAGACTCACAATTTAATTTTGACTACAGCATTGATTTTGGTGCTCAGCATCGTTAGGGCATTTGCTTACAAGTGCTGTATGCTCTCCGCTTAAAGCTGGAAATGTAAAGCCATCCAAATGAAGTTCAGATTTACTGAAATGAATCTATATTTGGGGTCCCCACAAGCTGACTGAAGTTAGGCCGGCGCCAAAACAGCACAGACATTTCCAGGTGGGAAACAGGGGTAATCTGATGGAGCGGGAGTCCCGAAACCAACTGCCCAAGGTGGAAAATCAAAGGTTATTTGCCCATGCCAATGCCATGATCACGAGTTATCCAAGTAGCAAAGCAGCAGCTTGCTACAACTGAGGTGTGGAGCACAATGAAACTCTAAGCCTCTCCCTCCAGACAACCTCTCCCAGGATTTGCTAACTTTATATTCTTAAAGGGCAGACACATACCCTCCAACATTTCTCTGATGAAAATAGAAAAATCCTATTCCATAGAAATTTACTTATTTACTTATACCCTGCCCGCCCATCTGACATGGTTGTCCCAGCCACTCTGGGCAGCTTCCAACATATATAAAACATAATAAAACATTAAACATTAAAAAAAAACCCTTCCCTATACAGGGCTGCCATCAGATGTCTTCTAAAGGTTGTATCGGTGGCTCGGGGGTCACATAACTCCACACCCTCCCATTTCTCCGATGAAAATAGGGACATCCTTAGGAAAAGTGGGACATTCAGGGATCAAATCAGAAACTGGGATGGCTTCTGAAAATTCAGGACTGTCGCTGCAAAATAGGGACACATGGAGGGTCTGCAAATGCTCTGGCCTTAAGATGGGCAGTCCTCCTCCATTCTATGGCTTTGTCCCTGCTGTGCTGTCTGTGAACATGAATGTTGAGGTCCTGGGGGAGGCATTTGGTTCCTCTGGCTCAGGGGAAGGTGCCCAAGAGGGATTGGGCTCTGGCCCTATAAGTACAGCAGCTTCTTCTGGGATTCATGTCCATCAGCCTCAGGCTTAACAATCTCCTGATCTCTACCCTGCACCTGATCCTTACCTGGAGAGTCCACTGCCCCTGATTTTAAGTGCTGATTGCTTCTGGACTCAGAGGTCATGACAGCACACAACCAAGCTGCAGGCCTTATTATTAGCATCAATTCTTAATAAGGTGGTGAAACCCTCTGCAAAGAACCTTCATTTTTTAATGACACCAACCAATTTAATAGGAACGGTTGCATTTCTGACTAGTGCAAAGCATGCGCGCGCACACACACACACATTTCAAGTTCAAATGCTCGCCTTAAGCCAATGCCAGTCACAACCCATCATGCATTGCTTTATGTTCACATGAAATAAAGAAAACACACTACAGTTCTGGTCACTGGGTAATTTCTGCCTTAGAGAAGCTCAAATTATTGTGCTTCAGCCCATGCAGGAACAACTTTTCCACTCCGTGTGGCTGATCTCTTCTGTGACTGATGCTACTTAATTTTGTTTAATTTACTCTGAAAGATGCTGAACTGGCAACATAGGAGAGGGCTGTAAAGTCGTGGCCCGACCTTCCTGGAACTCTCGCCAGTTGGAAATATCCCATCTTTTAAATTATCCTTTTATTAATGTTGTTTCAATGCATTTTATGAAACGTGTTGTGCTGGACCTGTAAACCGCTGCTGTTTTCAGTTGGTTATTGGATTACTTTTCATACGTATATTTCAGTTGTCATGTATCATTTTAATCATGGGTCGGCAAACTAAGGCCCGCGGGCCAGATCAGACCCAATTGTCTTCTAAATCTGGCCTGCGGACGGACCAGGAATCTCCAACGCATGGATCACCAGTGAACGCATTCTTTCCCTCTCCCTCCCTCTCCCTCACACGGCGCCAGCGGCACCTCCTCCCTCCCTCCTCCTGGCTTCTCCCTGCCCTGCCTGGAGGAGGAAGGGGGCTGGGCTTTGTTGGTGCCAGCCCCTCTCTGGAGCCCTTTCATGCGCCTCTCATAATCCCTCTGCCACCGCCAGCCCCTGCTGCTCGCAAAACACAAGAGCCATGGTTGGCTGAGCACCCCTCTTGAGTGGCCACCATTTAAAGCAGCCCCTCTCCGGAGCCCTCTCGTGCACCGCTCATCGTCTTTCGTTCACCCCCCCCCAAAAAAAAATATAGTCTGGTCCCCCACAAGGTCTGAGGGACAGTGGACCAGCGCCCTGCTGAAAAAAATTGAGGACCACTGATTTTAATTATGCTTGTATACTGTCTTGGGATGGCTTTGGCCTGAGAAGATGGCACATGCTTTCTACATTTCTCTTTTGGCACCCATTGGCAATGAAACATGGCCAATGTGGCAAACAGTCTACATTTGACTAAAATGGAGAATCAGCTCATTCGTAGCAGTAGGGAAAGCTAAATGGATTACAAAAACATATTTAGGAGCATGTCATCATTGCAAGTAGGGTGTGGTCTACTCAAACCACACAAGCCTATGTCACACTCTTATAATGTCTACTCAGAAACAAGTCCCATCAAATTCAATGGGAATTCCTCCCAGGTAAGTAGGTAAAGGATAGCAGCTCCAATTCTCACTCATATGGTAAAGGTTCTATGCACACCTTGCTCTGATGCCACATAAAAGCTACAAATGTACTGTCAAAATTGTACACAGAAAGTAATGAATGTACAAAGTATCATGTAAACCCATGTATATATTTGACAATAATACATACACATTTTGCTGCAAATTCATAGGGACTAGAAGAAATTCAATTCAGTCCACATCTAAAGGTGAATCTATCAAATTCCGATTTTTAAAACAATATGTGTACCGAAACGCAGCTTTTATTCAGAATTCGCAGGTATCCAATTTTCACTATGCAGTTCGCCAACCAACCAAAGTTCTCAAAGTAGATCTCCTTTAAGTGGAGATCTTTATCTCAGTCTGTCTCTGCATTGGATTTGAAATTATATTTTTAAAAAGAAATAAATAAAATAGTTTCTAAATGTTGAATTGTTTTTAATTGTTGTTGTTGTTAATGTTGTTTTAAACTGTGAAATGGCATCGAGATATTATATTTATCCTAAATGGAATCAAATCAAACAGATGCTGTAAACAGTAAAATAAATATGACTGGGTAACAGGATGATTTGCTTCTCAAGCACAGCGGAGGTGATTCTGAAGCCCAATTCACAGATCTTCATTTTAGTCTCCCAGGTATGGTCAAAGCTGTAATCTTGGGTTACTGTAAATGTAACTGTATGTCAGCTTGACTGTACAAATGGTGTTTAATGTGAGAATGTTAGTAAACAGTGGCTCAGCAGGAGATGTAATAGACTATTCAGCTTAATAGCATCAGATAGTGGACGGGTTTTTATCATGTAGTATAAATTACATTGTAATTACTGCAACAGTGCTATGAGAATGGTACATTTATTAAGAGAATGTCGAAAGGAGCTAGGCAGTTCTTTCAGAGTGGAATGTAGAAAATATTCCTGTTCCTTTTCCTATGGATATTTTCATATTTGCGAATGTTGGCATTGCACATTTGCAACAATGTCTGCCAATAAGTAATAGTCTTCATTGTTCTCCATCTAAGCACCAGTCAGCTATGATACATTGAACCTGCTTATTCCAATCAGTTCTCCATGAAAAGCAGAAAGCAACATAGGTATTTCATATGGTGCGAAGGTATTACTCATTTCTCCCCCACTGAATACAATTGCTCAGCACTTCTCCATTGAACAATGGCCTTGTGCATCATGCTAGGCTGTTGCTATTCAGCTCCCTAGTCAACCCACAGAGCCATCTAAGGTATTATGGTAGCTCCAGTCATTTATTTAGGGTAATGTTCTTCAAGCAGAAAACACTAAAACTATAGAATTTGCTCCCACAGGAAGCATTGATGGTCACCAATCTAAGATTAAAATGTTGTTGTTGTTTAGTCGTTTAGTCATGTCCGACTCTTCGTGACCCCATGGACCAGAGAACGCCACGCACCTCTGTCCTCTACTGCCTCCCGCAGTTTGGTCAAACTCATGCTGGTAACCTCGAAAACACTATCCAACCATCTCGTCCTCTGTCGCCCCCTTCTCCTTGTGCCCTCCATCTTTCCCAACATCAGGGTCTTTTTCAGGGAGTCTTCTCTTCTCATGAGGTGGCCCCCTAAACGATGAAACAACAACAACAAGTGATAAAGCACATGTTTTGTTTCAATAAGCTGCCAATTTCAATGCCCAGCATCTCCAGAGCAACAGATTTCAAATAATGCTGAGTTGGGAAAGAATTCTGCCTGAGTAGGGGCACGGACTTGGACCTGAGGTTATGGATGTCCAATGGCAGCTGTGATGTCGCGTTACACCAATGTGCTGTAGCGGTGCTTCGGAGGCCTGGCAGGACCTTTGACATGATCTCTGATCACAAATTCCTTGTGTGACTTCAGCAGGACTTTGTCACCTTTCTTTCATCATGTGAGTCAAGCTAGGCACAGAAAAGCATCTCCTACATTCAGAAATGTTGCAGGTGGGGCCCATAGCAATAAGCAAATAGGGCAGATTTTTGTGCGGCAGGAATGCCAAGGAAGCATCATGCATCATCCTCTCTGTGGGGCGCAGTGCCAGAGAAACAGCATGGAGAGCCAGTATGGTGTAGTGGTTAAGAGCGGCACACTCGTAATCTGGTGAACTGGGTTCATGTCTCCGCTCCTCCACATGCAGCTGCTGAGTGACCTTGGGCTAGTCACACTTCTTTGAAGTCTCTCAGCTCCACTCACCTCACAGAGTGTTTGTTGTGGGGGAGGAAGGGAAAGGAGAATGTTAGCTGCTTTGAGACTCCTTCGGGATATCAAATCCAAACTCTTCTTCTTCTTCACGAGCCCTGCTCTGCCCGTGTTCCTGCTCTCTTATTCCTAAGGGGTCTGTGTCCTCCTGACATTGGACAATATGTCAACAAGTTCAGCAGGTAGCAATCATGCAGAATTGGGAGAATAAACATACCGTTGGGGGAGGGTGGCGGTGCAAAACACACCAGAGGAGGAGCCCTCCCTCGGGAAGGTTAGTGACAGGAGTGGAGGGGAAAGGAGGAGTGTTGGTGAGAAAGAAGAAAAGATGGATTTCAAATTGCAGTGTGATCCATCCAGCTCACAGCATGAGAGCAATTGGGAGTGCATCACTAGACAAAATCTCATATTACAAGGGAGATGTGGATCCTTTCTGTTCCCTTTCACATCCTGGCATGTATGTGCCTTTGTGCCCACTGAATATAGCTCAATAAACGAAGGGCCAATTTGCAGCTTATCTTCTCATTCCAGAGAAAATAATACTTCCCATTTGCACAGTATTTTTGAGTCTTCAAAGTAGTGCTAAGCCAAATATATCTCCTTCCACCCAATTCTTCTCCAACATAAAAATTTTCCTGGGTGAAGTTCAGGTCCCCCTCCTTTACTTTCTTTTAGGAACATCCCTTATGAAGAGTCAGATCCATCCATCTATCTAGTTCAGCATTAGTCTACACTGACTGGAAGTGGCTCTCCAGGATTTCAAGAGTCTCCCCCAGCCCTCCCTGGAGATGCTAGGGATTGAGCCCCGGTGAGGATTGAGCCCAGGACACTCTGCATGAACAGCAAATGCTCTGCCACTGAACTACAGTCCATCCCAACATGGTGGAAGGGTGTCACTTTCCATTTTTTCCTTCTATAAATCATCTCTGCAGTGAGTTGCACTAGCCAGCCTTCCTGGAGTCCACACTTCACTTAAAGCTCAGGGGAAGACATCATGAGATAGTTATAATTCCCAAATCGCAGGGGTTGACCTTGATGACATTTAGGGTCCTTCCAACTCTAAAATGTTATGATTCTATGATTCACCCTCTACCTAACCACTTTCTGCCACTACATCACTTCACCATCTCTCATCCAACCAAAGTCCCTGCAAACAATTACTCAACCTTTCTTTTCCTTTTTTTTTTTTTACTTTATGTGTTAGAACCCTCCTTGTACCTTGTATGGAGTTATTTTTCACTTTAATATTCAGCCATTGGGTATTCATCCTTAACTGGTTCTTACTAGTTTTCTGGTCAGATCATATTCTTGTGTATGTGGCACTGCTTTCACTGATAATGGGCCTAACAGAAATTCCACATCACAGCCCATCAGACAAGAATGCTAAGCAGATATCAGAGCTCTGCATCGCGGCATTGCATTTTTAACATGTTACACCCAGCTCTGCTCATCTGATGTTTGCAAAGTAGCCTCTGAATTCAGTCTGGAGCAAAATGCAAGGTGAACCTGGAGCATTACTAAAGTGACCCATCAGAAGACGGAATGATGGGAGAAAAAAAATGATATGCGCTCTCTCTCTCTCTCACACACACACACACACACTACAAATGTGCTTTCTCACATGGGATTCACAGTTACTAAAATTGCAAGTGCCTAAAGCAAAATTCAGAGTATATTTGGAAAATCCTATATTGGCAAAAGTCCTGTCAAAAAGTGTTTCAGTGCAATAAAGTAGTGCAGTGCACTAGCTCTGGCCTAATCTCAAACTGAATGGAGACTATTCCGGTTGACCAGGGATTCAGGATTCAGGATCAAGCCCACCAGGAGTGATTCAGGACTGTCAAAAGGGAGAGCATTTGGGTGTCAAGGAAGGGACTTTCTGTGTGTGTCTCTGTCTCCCCACTCCCAAACTCATGCTTAATTAGGGATTTAAATCCAAAATTGCCAAAAGTCCACAATTTGGTTTCAGGCTCTGATCAAGTTTGGGGCAGCCCTGGATCATCTCAAATTGGGTTGAGGCTTCTCAGAAGCACTGGATCAAGTGCCAGATTATATTGGGGATGGTATGCACAGTCCTATAGTCAACTAAAGGTGGAGAAGAGGACATAAGAACATAAACAAGAAGACATAAAAATATAAACTGAGCCTGCAGGATCAGGCCAAACTGCTCATCTAGTCCAGCCTCCTGTTCTTCAACATTCGGCTTCATTGGATGACCATGAGATTTAGCGTTCTGAGACAGGGAGAAAATTTTCCCTCTATCCACCTTCTCAATGACAAAGGGGAGTCAATCCATCACCTCGATCATTTTGGATGCCCTTTTCTGGGCATTTTGCAATATACATTTTGAGATGAGGCAACCATAGGTGTGCAGAGTTTTTCAAATGCAGTTGCATGTTCAGGTAACACAGGTTGTGTCGATGGCCAGCACTTCTTTTTTAAAGGGTTAATGGAGACTAGATCTAACAAATATGCTCGTTAAATGGAACATGCATGGTCAGGAGCAGAGCGCTTCTGAGTAACAGATTCTAGTGGCCCAGGAAAATGTGACGGCCCATTGTTTAAAACTGAATGCTAGGCTAGACTGGCCTTGGTCTGTGCCAGCAAGATAATGTTAATTAATTTCCTTCTCCAATATGAATCCTGAAGTAGAATCACTTAGGCATATGCACTCATTGGAATGGAATACATCCCCCCCCCCCCTTCTTCTGGTAAAAGCATAGGTTCCTGCTCGGAAATCATGCTCTGTTTTTGTTTTTTGCTTTTTTGTTTTGCAAACAGACCCGTCAATTTCCAGTAATCCCACCATTCATAGGTCATCTTTGGAATCTGCAAGTGAGCCTGCAATGAATATGCTTTCCAGCCAAAAGTCCTTATCATAGCTGCTTAGCCTGACACTCTACTGCCTGCCACCCACTATCCAAGCTAGGATCACCTTCAGGCGTTTCTTCTCTCTCTCTCCCTTTCCCCCACTAGCTGTTTCGAATTTCAGCCAGACATATTCGCCTTGTACTTCTCTGTAATTGCATTTTAATTGAATGCCTTTCTGGAGCAGGACCAAAGGAACTCATTTTTTACTTCTCGTTTTCATGTTCCTGGACGAGGTTTGGGAAATCTCAGGCAACCTTTATGTATCGATGGCATGAACGGAGGCAGCCTGAGGTCTTTTCCTTCCCTCTTAATCTTGCGGGTGTTCTCCCCTCCTCTCCTCCACCACTGCCCCAACATTTTTCCTTCTTTCCTCACCTCCTCTTGGGTGCAGTTTAGACAATGGCTGCTAAGTTGCTGGATGAATCACCCGTCACCTGCAACAGAAATGGCCTGCTGTGCGCATTAAGGCTGTGGGTGGAGATCTTCCCTTCAATTTCCTGAAAAAAAAACTTTCCTCCACTAATGCTTCTGAAGTGTGGCAAGGGGACTGAGCTTGTGCTTGGGTCTTGCTTGGAGGCTGACCACTGACTGACCACTGCGAGGGCAGGATGGGCCATTGCACAATTCCAGGAGCCAGTTATTTTGCTATTAAGAACATGGGTAAGTTTTCTGCTGCCTTCTTGAGAGGGTGCAGAGAATTTTCCCGGAAATCCCCTACCTACAAACCTCAGTCCCCACTTGTCTGCCACCTTGCTTAGCAACAAGCCAGGAGTTGGCACAGCCTATCAGCTTCCTCCTTCTTAAGTTCCAGCATTGTTCTTTTCTTAAATACAACAACTCTTTTTCTTTATTCATTTAGACAGCTGAACTTGTTGGGGCTTGTTTGTTTAAAGTGCATCCTGCGGCTTGTTTGCGAGCGTGTTTTCATCGCTGATATGCTACTTGAAAATTGTGTACTTGATAAGAGACTTAATTAATATCATTCCAAGTCATGATCCGACGACGGCCGCTTCTAGAACAGAACACACTGTTGTTGTTTTAATTTCTTCTCCTCTTGTGAGCCATTAAAGAAAATGCACCAGTGGAGGCTGGTTTGTTATGACAAATGGGGCATTTCCCCATCAGCCTCAGCCATATATATGTGAGCCATATATATATATCCCCCACAAACACCAGATCTTTCGCACTCTGTCAGACCAAATGCATACCTTCCTTTAATTTATTATTTGTACCCCACCCATCTGGTTGATTTGTCCCAGCCACCCTGGGTGGCTTCCAACGTATATAAAAACACCATAAAACATTAAACATCTAAAAACTTCCCTATACAGGGCTGCCTTCAGATGTCTTCTAAACATTGTATAGTTACTTATCTCCTTGGCTCAGGAGTGGTATAACTCCATACCCTCCAAAATTTCTACAATGAAAATAGGGACGTCCTAAGGGAAAGTGGGACATTCTGGGATCAAATCAGGAACCAGGATGGCTTCTGTAAAACTGGGGCTGTCCCTGGAACACAGGGACACTTGGAGGGTCTGAGAGTGACAATTTGATTTCCCTGTGGGTTGTCTTTTGCTCTTGTTGTTGTTGTTTAGTCATGTCCGATTATTCATGACCCCATGGACCAGAGCACGCCAAGCACTCCTGTCTTCCACTGCCTCCCGCAGTTTGGTCATACTAATGCTGGTAGCTTTGAGAACACTGTCCAACCATCTCGTCCTCTGTCGTCCCCTTCTCCTTGTGCCCTCAGTCTTTCCCAGCATAAGGGTCTTTTCCAGGGAGTCTTCTCTTCTCATGGTCTTTTGCTCTTACTGAGTTTTAAAGAGCGGGTTTTTGTGGGGAAAGCTCTGAGGCAGCAAAACAGGGAGTGCACTTGAGTTTTCTTAGTCTTCTTTCTTAGTCTTCTCTTTGTTGTTCATGTGCATTGATGGCAATGTGTAAATAATGACATGCTGTGTGGAAACCCCACCCTACCCCACGCTTTTCTCCTACTACAGATCCTGGCAAATCAGGGCTGTTAGTTGTACGTTTGCAAAGGTGTCTTGCTGAAATGAGGTATATTGTTGTTTGCCTCCTGCTCTGACCGTGTGCTTCTTTTGCAAAGGGTCCCTGTAGGCTTGAGATCTACTCAGCGACGAGTCTCTGTAAGAAACAAAAAGTTACACAGCAACAAAAGAGGCGAACCTCTAGGCCTGAGAAGGATGTAAGTACATCTGAAGGGTAAAACTATAACAGCGAGATGCAATTACTGGAACTGTTCCCTCTGCGATGTCTATAGTGGCCTAGCTTGAGTGCCTTTGGAAGAGAGGCATTCTGGGTGGGACCAGACAAAAATCTGTCCGGGCGCTTTGAGTTTGCACATAAGCAGCAGGTTAACGAGCCGGTGTCTACGGTAGGAAAACTTACCTGAGGTATTTGAAAGAATTAAGGATGATCATATGGTGGAACAATTTGGTCTAATGAGCTAATTATAGTACAATCAGGATTTAGGGAAGCTTACAGCTTGCTGAGAAGAGTGGATGGCGAAGATTATCTGGTGTAAAAATGCCAGTTAGCTAGCCTTGTTTTCTCATTATCTGATGAGCAGATGGGAGGGAGCTTTTGCCCCTGCCCCTTATTTCCATAAATCTCGATTTCTGCAACAACAAGTTTTTGAGGTCCAAGATTAGTAACCAAATATGCCGGCGGTTTCTCTGGGATTTATTTTTTAAGATTTAAAAGCAGCTGCGTGCAGCCCAAATGGTGCTAGGTTTTGTGTGTGGTCAGAAGGTAGCTGTTTCCCACAGCTATTTTCCTGCTCAAAATCCCCACACTTGAGAGCCAGTGTGGTGTAGTGGTTAAGAGCGGTAGTCTCGTAATCTGGAGAACCGGGTTCGAGTCTCCACTCCTCCACATGCAGCTGCTGGGTGACCTTGGGCCAGTCACACTTCCTTGAAGTCTCTCAGCCCCACTCACCTCACAGAGTGTTTGTTGTGGGGGAGGAAGGGAAAGGAGAATGTTAGCCGCTTTGAGACTCCTTAAAGGGAGTGAAAGGCGGGATATCAAATCCAAACTCTTCTTCTTCTTCTTCTTCTTCTCTACAAAACCTTTCTTTTAACTGCCACACTGGGGGCGGGAGGGGAAATGTAAGTACCTGCCGGCTAATATTTCATTTTGTTCATTTATATTCCAGCCTTCCTCTGAGGAGCTTGAGGTGGTATACATGGTTATCCTCCTCCTCCTCCTGTCATCCTCACAACAACCCTGTGAGGTAGGTTAGGCTGAGATACAGTGACTGGTCCAAAGGAACCCAGTGAGTGTCATGTCTGAGTGATGATTTGAGCTCTGATCACTCTAGCCATTACACCCCACTGCCTCTACATAATAGTCCTCTGCCCACGCCATGCATGTTCCTCTTGCATTTCATGTATCCCATGGCCAATCTTCACTTGCATTGCTCACCTATCAGCTTGGTGAAACTATGCTCCCTGTCACGAGTGATGGATAAAGGAGGTCATTGTGAGCTCTGTGCACCCCACTGTCTTGGAACTGGAGTGGCAGTTTCTGTTTGAGGAAGAAGAAGAGGATGGGGAGAAGCTGAGAGCGAGGACAGGGACCCCAGCTTTAGAGGTCAGAAACAGGGCAACAATTTTGCTGTCTCCCTGTTCTGCACCATCCATAGAACTGAGAGATTCCCTAGGAACAGTGATGAGCATCACCCACCCAGGAGGTGAGGCTGGACAACTGGAGAAGGCACCAGATGAAGTGCCCTCCGCCACCCATCACTGGGAACTTGATGCAACTTCCACCACTGAACATAAAGACATACATACATAACCACCATGCTTAGCAACAGCTGAGAGCTTTCTCCTCCATGAGTTTGTCTAATTTTCTTTGAAAGTCATCCATGTTGGTATCTATCACTATGGAAGTGAGTTCCATCATTTTAACTATGGGCTGCACAAAGAGACGTCCTTTCTTTTATCAGTCCTGGATCTTCCAACTTTCAACATCACTGAATGCCCGTGAGTTGAGTGTGAGGAGAGAGGGAGAAAACCTTTTCTCTATCCACTTTCCGTGTGCCATGCATAATTTTATAAACTTCTGACATATCACCTCTTACTCAACCTTCCTGTAGTAGTAGTAGTAGTAGTAATTTACTTATACCCCGTCCACTCTGGGCGACTCCCAGCAGAATATTAAAATCACAATAAAACATCAAACGTTAAAAACTTCCCTAAACAGGGAGCTTCAGATGTCTTCTAAAAGTTTGGTAGCTATTTTTCTCTTTGACATCTGGTGGGAGGGCGTTCCACAGGGCGGGTGCCACTACCGAGAAGGCCCTCTGCCTGGTTCCCTTGGCTTCTCACAGTGGGGGGAACTGCCAGAAGGCCCTCGGTGCTGGACCTCAGTGTCCAGGCAGAACGATGGAGGTGGAGATGCTCCTTCAGGTATACAGAACCGAGGCTGTTTAGGGCTTTAAAGGTCAGCACCAACACTTTGAATTGTGCTCAGAAATGTACTGGGATCAGCTTGCACATTCCACATAAGAACATCAGAAGAGCCTAGTTCCTGGATCAAGGCACCAGCCCATTTAGTCCAGCATCTTGTTCTTGCAGCAGCTGAGCAGATGCTTGTGCGAATCACCAAAGGAGGACCTGAGCACAGCAGCAGTCTTGCCCAGAAACTGGCATACTGCCTCCAACAGTTGTTGCTATCTTTTGTCTGCAGCTTATTCAATGTTAATAATATCAAACCTGTTCCCCTTTTAGTACGCTTATCCACAGTGCTGTGTGGCTTCCCCAAACAGAAGCAGAAAAACTTGAATATTTGCAGCATCCCTAGCGCACAACGCATGCAATTATGCCACCTCATATTATCTGAGGCAGCTTGTTGTTGTATCACTGAAGTTTTCTGTTCCTGGGAAAATCTGTGAAGTTTTTTAAAAAGAAAAGAATAAAGTTCTAGTCATCCCTCATGGACATTCCTTTGCTTTTATTAAGAAAAGATCCATGTACCCTGCCAGAAAATGTCCCGTAGCAAAGAATAAATGGCTTACAGATTGGTGATTGGTGACAGTGACCACACACAAGTTCCTCTAGATGCTTTGTTGTACATAATAAGCACAGCAAAATAATACATCTCCCTCCCCCGTAGGAGTTTTAACGCTGTTGTCAAGTATTAAAGCGTTTGGATTCCTTTTCAACATTCATCCATTCTTCTTCTGTCCCTCAGGGATGGAACTTTTATGTTTCACAGTCTAAAGCAAATTGAAATTGCTCTTGGCGGTGCTAACAGGGCACACTGCTTTGCCTTGAAGCTGAGGAAGGTTTCCTCCCGTCGTGTGTGCTGCCTTTGGGGTCACCTCAGAGGAGATGGCTAAAACAAGGGGCGGGGGAGAGGGTTTTTTTTTGTTTGGCAGAATCTGTGCACCAGATTCAGCTAAGTTCTTGAGCAAAATTGGGTGTACTCAGATGGACTGGGGAATCAATCAAATCAGGAGGAGACAGCTGTGGATTTCTGTGGGTATGGTGAGCCAGGCCAGTGAAAGGGCATGGCATTATGTAGGAAGGAGAGGCAGGCATTGGAGAGGATAATCCATTAAAAGCCTGAAACCTAACTCAGACAAGTGCATTGCATGGGCAGTTGCCCTGGGTGCAAAATTCTTAGGGTCGGTTTTTCACAGGGGCAGTTGTCCTGGGCAAACAACAACAACATTAATTTATTTATTTATACCCCGCCCATCCGAGTGGGTTTCCTCAGCCACTCTACACAGCTCCCAACAGATTCAAAACAGAATAAAACATCAAACATTAAAAACTTCCCTAAACAGGGCTGCCTTCAGATGTCTTCTCAAAGTCAGATAGTTGTTTATTTCCTTGACATCTGGTGGGAGGGTGATCTACAGGGTGGGAGCCACCACCAAGAAGGCCCTCTGCCTGGTTCCCTGCAACCTCACTTCTCGTAGTGAGGGAACCGCCAGAAGGCCCTCAGAGGTGGACCTCAGTGTCCGGGCTGAACAATGGGGGTGGAGAAGCTCCTTCAGATATACTGGGTTGAGGCCGTTTAGGGCTTTCAAGGTCAGCACCAACACTTTGAATTGTGCTTGAAAATGTACTGGGAGCCAATGTAGGTATTTCAGGACCGGCGTTATATGGTTTTGGCGGCCACTCCCAGTCACCAGTCTAACTGCTGCATTCTTGATTAGTTGTAGTTTCCGGATTACCTTCAAAGGTAGCCCCATGTAGAGTGCATTGCAGCAGTCCAAACAGGAGATGACTAAAGTATGCACCCCTTTGGAGAGACAGTGTGGGTGCAAAATTTCAAAAGAGAAAGAAGAAAAGTAGTATTAATAAATGAAAAATATTGCACCCTCCCCCTCATACCAAAAATCTCTCAGTGTTCACATGGGCAGACTGAAGAGCAGATTTGGGCAATGGCCAGCTGCTAGGGCACCCTCTGTATGGGCTTTAGAAAGATACCTGCTCCCAACCAATCCCCCATCCTGTTCTCTGTTGTGCTTGACATTCACAGGGAGCCAAGACTTGGGTAAGTTGCCGAGCGATTGCTCATTCCTTCCAGCCTATTGGCACGTAGTGCCAAGGATACTTGCCTTGCCTCCTGCACTGGCAACCCACGCTACACCACTGGCTACCTGACCTCCAGCTGTATCTTCTCAGATGTCTTCCCAGATGTCGCCTGACTCTCTTTCCTGCCTGATGCCTTCTCTCTGAAGAAACACCCCACAGGACCAATGCCTACATGCAACAGCTGTTGAGTGAAGCCATCGATCCTGCAGGGTGCAAGCTGCTCTTTTGCCAGCGACTTCCTTGAAGGAAAGCCACTTATGGAGCAATACCCAACAGGATGGATGCCTCTGCTGAAAAGCTGTTTCACAGAGGCATCGATCCTGTGGGATGCAGGGTGCTCCTTCACAGTTTTCTTGCATGCAACCCATTTGTGAAGGTGCACCCTGCAGAATTGACCCCATTGCTATCAAACATGGGTAGGGAGGAGAGCCAACATCTCCATCTACCTTCTCCACCCCCCTTCTAGCTGTATGTTTATGCAAATCAGTTTGGAACCTGTATGACTTTTCAGGTGGATACTTTGAAAGCAGGGCGAACTGGATTTGTTTACCTGTATATTGAAAAATGCAATGTATTTGGAACATCGTGCTCATGGGGCAGGCCAGGGAATAAAACAAGAAGATAAAGAAGCAACATAGGAGGGGGAGGAAGAGGAAAGGGGAGGAAATGAGGGGAAATGAGGAAACTTCCTAGAACGGACAAGAGATATTCTAATAGCAGGAAAGGGTATAAGAAAAAGATATATGTGGCTGCTAGAGCTACAGAACATCAAAGGCAGAAGATGCTTTTTTCTCCCAAAAGGGTGAACTTTGAAGAAGGATGTTACCACCAATGGTAAGTGTACTCATAAGAGATATCTGTGGTCAGAACAATGAGATCAGAGGAGTCACCTTAAAGCTTTCAGGCACACAAGTCAGATGTAAATAAATAAATAAATAAATAAAATTAACCCCCCCCCCCAAAAAAAGGCTATGATAAGTGCTCCATTACAATAATACAGTTGCTGCGTTTGATCAGTTAGGTTGCCTCGTTACTATAGAAACCATTACTACTTGGAGCATGTAAATCAGATGAACTTATAAAAAGGGAGTTCACTATTAATTTCCCCTTTTTTTCTTAGCTCAGAATATTATTCAAAGGAAAGACATAAATATTTATAACTTCTTAGCCTAATCAGCAATGCATAAGGAACTAATTATTCTATTAGCGACAATATCCAGGTACTATGCATAAAGGGAATGGCTTTCTCTCCCCCCCTCCCCCTCCTTTCATGTGACTTTCCCCCTTTTATGAGAATGTCAGATGCTAAGTATGTTTATAGCCAGAGATGACAGTTTGTTGTGCCAAGAGTCACAAATCGTGGCTTCTGTTGTGGGAGCCAGCAGTAGTCTGATGCTACTCAAAAGAGCATTGTTAGATACCAGCACAGCCCCCCCCCCCACCCAAGGGAGAAAATTATGGTGCCGTCCTAAACATGTCTCCTTAGAAATTAGCCCCATTGAATTCAGTGAGGCTTACTTCCAAGTAAGTGGTCCAGGATTGCAACCTTGGGTGCTTTATAGTGAAATGAGCTTTCAGAGGCAAAGGGGTTAGCCAACGAAGTACCTTCCAGATGTTATAGAATGATAGAATCGTAGAATTGCAAGGGACCCTGAGAATCATCTACACCGGTGTGGTGTAGTGGTTAGAAGCGGTAGATTTGTAATCTGGTGAACCGGGTTCGCGTCTTCGCTCCTCCACATGCAGCTGCTGGGTGACCTTGGGCTAGTCACACTTCTCTGAAGTCTCTCAGCCCCACTCACCTCACAGAGTGTTTGTTGTGGGGGAGGAAGGGAAAAGAGAATGTTAGCCGCTTTGAGACTCCTTTGGGTAGTGATAAAGCGGGATATCAAATCCAAACTCTACTTCTAACCCCCAGGAATGCAGGAATAGGCAGCTGTCCCATACAGGGATCAAACTTGCAACCTTGGTGTTATCAGTACCAGGGCCGTCTTAAGGATATCTGGCGCTGTGGTGCAAAGATCCCTCTGGCGCCCCTCCCCCGCTATTGATCTTATTTTAGGGAGCTGACACCTGCTTACACATTATCTCTGCTTGTGAAAAGTAAACAGGAAGCATAAACAAACTTTTTTTAGTTGCTCATTTACAGTGGTACCTTGGGTTAAGTACTTAATTCATTCTGGAGGTCCGTACTTAACCTGAAACTGTTCTCAACTTGAAGCACCACTTTAGTTAATGGGGCCTCCTGCTGCTGCTGCACTGCCAGAGCACGATTTCTGTTCTCATCCTGAAGCAAAGTTCTTAACCTGAAGCACTATTTCTGGGTTAGCGGAGTCTGTAACCTGAAGCGTATGTAACCTGAAGCATATGTGACCTGAGGTACCACTGTATTAACAATGCACCTATATACACACTTAGATAGTCTCAGATGCATGTGGGCCAGCCAAAATCTGACAAGTCACTCCTGGTCTTAAATTGTCCAAGCAAATTGGCTTAGCTTAACCTGGCACCAAAATGGGGGGGGGGGTGCTGAACTGAGATATATCTCAGTCAGTAAAGCATGAGACTCTTAATCTCAGGGTTATCGTTCATGCCCCATGTTGGGCAAAAGATTCCTGCATTGCAGCGGGTTGGACTAGATGACCCTGGTGGTTCCCTTCCAACTCTTAATTCGTTCCGGAGGTCCGAACTTAACTTGAGACTGTTCTTAACTTGAAGCACCACTTTAGCTAATGGGGCCTCCTGCTGCTGCTGTGCCACCAGAGCACGATTTCTGTTCTCATCCTGAAGCAAAGTTCTTAACCTGAAGCACTATTTCTGAGTTAACGGAGTCTGTAACCTGAGGCATATGTAACCTGAAGCGTATGTAACCTGAGGTACCAGTGTACTATGATTAAAATACTCCAAGAAATAAATAAACGGGCTTCTCTGTGGCAGTCACTGGAAAGGGCTCCACGGGCGGCCATGCCACAGAAAGTTTGGTATGTGCCCTGTAGCTCAAGCCCCATTCACCAGGCGAGACCCGGTGAGCCGAAGGAACGCTCCGCAGTGCAACGAGGCTGCCCGGTAGAGCTTGAGTAGGTGCCTGAGGGATCTAGGGAGGTTGAGGTGCATGCAGGCCGGCCACCTCAACGCCTCCCTTGCTCAGCCTCAGACTCTGGGCAGGAGCCCAAGGTGGCTGAAGGCGATGGAGGCAAGGCCGGGCTGTGTGCCTACTTTGAAGCGCGCAGCCTCTAAGCAGCTTGAGGTGCGCAGGCCGGCTCAGCCTCTGGGCGGACTGAGGTGCGCGCAGGCTGGCCGTGCCTCAACACCTCCTGCTTGGTGCTCCTAAGCAGCAGCCGGAGCCCGAGTCCCGAGGCGGCGACAGGCGGCGGAGGCTGCAAGGCTGGGCGCGCAAAAATTCAAGCATTGCTGCGCAAGCCGAGGCAACTGCTGAAGCCGGCCAACGGAGCCCCGTGAGTAGCACGCTGCTGGGCTGGCCCTACACCAATGGCGCGCAGCCGGGCAGCCGCCTCAGTGCCTGCACCGCTGAATAAGCAGAGAGGGAGCTGTCCGCAAAAGAGGTGCCTGCCTGCTGCTAGGCTCTCTCGGCTCTTTCCAGACAACTCCGGACTCTCCGCGGCGCCCTCGGCAGTGGGGAGCGCCCTGATTCAGCGCGCCAGCTGCACCACTGGTTAGAGACGGCCCTGATCAGTACCATGTTCTAGCCAACAGAGATATCCAGGCTCAGGCTCCCACTAACCCCAAACAGGGCCTGATGAGGGGGCCCCAAGCTATTTCCCCCCTGTTCCCCACTGACTCTCAGGTAAAATGGGATAGGATTGCAGAGTGAAGGTGCAATCCTGTGCTCACTTGCCTTGGATTAAATCTCATTGAACTCAATGGGATTTCATTCTGATCATTCACAAATGTAGGATTGCAATGTTTGTGAGTTCATGGCAGAGAAGTCAGATTGTCAAGCTAGGAACTTTCCAGCTTATGTTCTGAGACACGATACTATATTAGAATTAAGATTAAAACTGCAAAGCCCCTTTGTACACCAACAAGCATAAATGATTGGATTTCCCTTTCCCTTTCAGACAAACATGTGAACATTGTACTACCTCCTCCAGATATGCTTTGAAAACTTCAGTACACCATTTCAGTAAATGCCAGCATTTCAATCAGGGGAGAACACACACACGCACACACCAAAATATAATTTACAACAGGCAAGGCAAGGATGCTGAGCCAACCAATTTGAAATAAAAAATAATTTCCACATCAAAGCCTTTTCTTAATACAAAAGCCTCTTTAGACAGCCGAGCCTGCTGACGCTTGTTTGTTTAAAGTGCATTGTGAGGCTCAGATTTTGAAAGACCTTGTTTGCGAGCGTGTAGTCGCCATTGATGTGCTTCTTGAATATTGCGCACTTGATAAGAGACTTAATTAATATCATTCCAAGTTATGATCTGTTGACCGCTTCTGGAACAACAATGTGTGTGTGTGTTTAAAAATATAATTCTTCTGCTGTGAACCATCAAAGAAATAGCAGCGTGATAGAAGTTTATAAGATTATACATGGCATGAAGAAAGTGGATAAAGAAAGGTCCTCCCTCCCTCCGCCCCCCCCCATAACACTAGAATTGAGGGGCATCCAATAAAGTTGAATATTGGAAGATTGGGGACAGATAAAAGGAACTACTTCTTCATGCAATGCAGGGGCGTCATCTAGGAGGGCTGAGGGGCTGAGGGCCCCAAAAAACTTCAAGGAGGGGGTTGGGTCCCCTCAATATTCTGCAGCCAATGGCGGGTCTTTGTGGGCCTCCCCACAGCTGTGGTGGGCCCCATGAGGCCCCATTGTTTCTACCCACAGTTGTAGTGGGTCTTGTTGGGCCTTACCACAGCTGCAACGGGCCTCACCAGGCCTACCCACAACTGTGGCAGGCCTCACAGCCTCCTCCTGTCACATGTGTACATCGTGCACATGACATCACACGTCTGTCATGGGCATGACATCACACACATGCGCAGAACCCAGTGCCTGTGATGCAATGCATAGTCAAACTATGGAGCTTGCTCCACTGGAAGGCAGTGTTGGCCACCAACGTAGTAAAGGTAAAGGGACCCCTGACCATGACAGACCTTAGGTCCAGTCATGGCCGACTCTGGGGTTGCGGCACTTATCTCACTTTATTGGCAGAGGGAGCCGGCGTACAGCTTCTGGGTCATGTGGCCAGCATGACTAAGCCGCTTCTGGCAAACCAGAGCAGCGCAGGGAAACGCTGTTTACCTTCCTGCCAGAGCGGTACCTCTTTATCTACAGTGGTACCTCGGGTTACACACGCTTCAGGTTACATATGCTTCAGGTTACAGACTCTGCTAACCCAGAAATAGTGCTTCGGGTTAAGAACTTTGCTTCAGGATAAGAACAGAAATCGTGCTCCGGTGGCGCGGTGGCAGCAGGAGGCCCCATTAGCTAAAGTGGTGCTTCAGGTTAAGAACAGTTTCAGGTTAAGAACGGACCTCCGGAATGAATTAAGTACTTAACCTGAGGTACCACTGTACTTGCTTTTTCACATGCTGTCGAACTGCTAGGTTGGCAGGAGCAGGGATTTGAACCGCCGACCTTCTGATTGGCAAGTCCTAGGCTCTGTGGTTCAACCCACAGCACCACCTGCGTCCCTGGCCGCCAACTTAGTTGGCTTTAAAAGAAGATTGGATGAAATCATGGAGAAGAGGGCTGTTGATGGCTATTAGTCATGGTGGCTATGCTCTTTCTCCATGACTGGAGGCAGTATTGCTTCCAAATACTAGATACTGGAAACCACAGGAGTGGAGAGTGGTCTTGTGCTTTGATCCTGCTTGTTGGTTTTCCACAGGCATTTGGCTGGCCATTGTGAGAGCAGGGTTTTGGCCTAGATGGGCCATTAGCCTGGTCCAGTCTGATCTTATGTTCTTATGACGTTATGCTAGTGGAGGCTGGTCTGCTAGGGTGAAAGGGTCACTGCCCCACCAACCACTATCTCCTGTCAGGAGGGGAGAAGCAGATGCATTGTCTCCGCTCTTCCAACTGTCTATTTAATAAGAGTGCAAATGATCTCATATCTTTCTTTTCTATGATAGCTGCAAAAAAGTGTATCCCTAGAATGAAATAACTCACCTCAGTATTTATTTCATGTATTCCCATGAAGTTCCATTCAATTAAGAGGGAGAAAGGTTGTTTTCTGCTGCTCCAGAGAAGCGGACACGGAGCAATGGATCCAAACTACAAGAAAGAGGATTCCACCTAAACATTAGGAAGAACTTCCTGACAGTAAGAGCTGTTCGACAGTGGAATTTGCTGCCAAGGAGTGTGGTGGAGTCTCCTTCTTTGGAGGTCTTTAAGCAGAGGCTTGGCAACCATATGTCAGGAGTGCTCTGATGGTGTTTCCTGCTTGGCAGGGGGTTGGAGTCGATGGCCCTTTTGGTCTCTTCCAACTCTATGATTCTATGATTCTATTCTATGATTCTATGCCGCATCATATTAAGAGCATCTTGCTGATAAGGTAAAGGACCCCTGGACGATTTAGTCCAGTCAAAGGTGACTACGGGCTGTGGCGCTCATCTCGTTTCAGGCCAAGCGAGCCAGTGTTTGTCCACAGACAGCTTTCCAGGTCATGTGGCCAGCATGGCTAAATTTCTTCTGGTGCAATGGAACACCATTATGGAAAACAGAGTGCACAGAAATGCTGTTTACCTTCCTGCCACAGCGGTAACTATTTATCTACTTGGACTGGTGTCCTTTCAAACTGCTAGGTTGGCAGAAGCTGGGGCAGAGCAATGGGAGTTCACCCCATTGCACAGAATCAAACCACCGACCTTCCAATCTCAAGCCCAAGAGGCTCAGTGGTTTAGATCACAGCGCCATGCACATCCCTTGCTTATATGACCAATTTATTGGCAACCTCTTTTGAGCATGAAGCTAGGTTGGATGTTTGGTGTATTGCTTCTCCAGCTCCTCATTTGAAAGCAGGTGGATTCAGGGCTGCTCAATATAGACTTAGTGTGAGCTCTTTTGTGAAGGGCAGAATCATAGTGTATCCTAGCAGAGCTGGCTAGACCAGGAAATAAATCTGGGTGCCTTGAGAGAGGTGAGTTTTCTCACTTCCCATTTTGTCCTAGCACCTGGCTGATACAGAAAAAATAAGAGGCTATGGTTCTGATAGAATCATAGAATTCTATGTTGGAAGGGATTCTGAGTTGAAAGGGTCCCTGTAGGTAACCAAGTCAGAATATCAACTAAAGCACCCATGGCAGATGTCCATCCAAGCTCTGCTTAAAAACCGCCAGTGAAGAGAGATAATGATGATGATGATGATGATGATGATATATTTATACCTCGCCTGTCTGGCTGGGTTTCCCCACCACTCTGGGCAGGTTCCAACAAAATATTAAAATACAATAGTCTGTTAAACATTAAAAACTTCCCTAAACAGGGCTGCCTTCAGATGCCTTCTAAAAGTCTGGTAGTTGTTTTTCTCTTTGACATCTGGTGGGAGGGCGTTCCACGGGGTGGGTGCCACTACCGAGAAGGCCCTCTGCCTGGTTCCCTGTAACTTGGCTTCTCGCAGCGAGGGAACAGCCAGAAGGCCCTTGGTGCTAGACCTCAGTGTCCAGGCAGAATGATGGGGGTGGAGAGAGAGAGAATCCACCACCTTATCAAGGAGTCTGTTCCACTGCTGAACAGCTTATACTGCCATGTCCAAGTACATTAAGGGTGGGCTATTAACCTCTTCTCTATAGTCATTCATTCATAATCGTATTCCTGTGCTGCTTTTCCACAAAAGGAATCATTCCCAAAGTGGCTTACAACAAAGAAAAGAGGAATACAACTCAAGATCAATCACCACAAGAACAATTTTTTAAATAGCGCAATAAAACAATGTGAAAGCAAATCAATCAACATACAAAAACATTTCAGTTACTCACAGACACACAAATACATCCATATATGACAAAATGTTGCTCTAAAAAAGACATGCTAATATGCTTAGATTAAGAATGTAAATGCATCAAAACAATAAATTATCAATGACATATGTATGTATATAGAGAAAATAAAAACAATCAGAATGCTATGATAAGGGTAAAATTGATTCTAGAGAAGACGAGTAGCAGTGGAGGGAAGTTAAACAGGGTGGTGATTTTATTTTATTTTGTTTATGTTTTTTCTTTTTCGTTTTTGGATATTGCATAATGATTTAATGTTTTTCTGTTTTGTATTATTCCTCTTTTTTATTAAATTGTATGAAAATACAAAATAATAATAATAATAATAATAATAATAATAATAATAATAATAATAATAATAATACATCCATACCATCCAACAGCAAGAAAACAACAACAAGGGAGCCTGACAGTTCCACCTTGGTCCCAGAAACTCCCCTTCCAGGGTGAGATGAAATGAGGATATCAGAAAGGAGGCCTTCTCAGTGGTGGCTCCACAGTTGTTCAACACTCTAGCCAGAGAAGTTTGCACGAGGCCTACCATTGTATTTTTGAAACCAGTCAAAGACCTTTCCTCCTTCCTGAATTTTTAGAGGAAATTTTACTGGCCGCTTTATGCTGCTTTTATGATGTTGTAGCTTTGAGCTTTTTTTTTTTTTGCATTTTGTCTTACACTTTGCATAGGCCTCCCTGGGAATATAACATAAGGGTGCTATAAATATGTGTGTGATAAATTAATTAATTATAAAGTATGCTTTGGGTACTGGGCTGTGGCTTGGGGACTGAGCCATGGATTGTATCGTCACACTTGCTTTCTGTACAAGAGGGAGGCTCCCCCATTTCATGTTCCTGAAATATCCTCATCATCTGCAGCTTGAGTTTCAAGAAGGCCATGAGAACAGAAACCTTCTCTTTTCATATGAGGAGGGGTCAAGCAATTCACCAGTCATTTCCCCATAGCTGCTCCCCCAAAAGAGACTGCCAATCAATTGGCCATATAAGCAAGGTGCCCTTCAAAGGATGCAGTAATTTATCAGAACTTTGTGGAGATACTGGAAACAAATACTGAGCAAGTTGGGTGTGTGTGTGTGTTTCCTACTGGGAATGCTTCTTAGTGCAGCCATCATAGAAGACAAAGGCAGAATCGAGAAACGCACAGTGCCTGTCTGAGCAGGAGGAAGAAGCTTTATCTAGCAGACTTGGCGATGAGCTATGGGAATTTGCAGGTATTCAATTAGTCACCAGGGGGAGCCCCTATTATTCCATAAATGCAGCAGAACCATGCTGAGAATTAAAAAGGGGAATTGATCGTCCATCACGGGGCAAGGGAGTTCAGGAAACCTGTTGTGCGTGGAGCTGAGAAAGAGACACGGTGTAATCCAGGATTGCAGCAATTTTCTAGAGAGCAAAGCAAGGATTGGTATTATCGTTCAAGGAACAGGCAACTACCATTCTCAGCGTCACCGTCATCAGCCTTGGCCCTCTTCTGCATGCAGGGCCATGGCTGCATATGCAAAGCCGCATCTCTCCTTATGCACACAGCTCACGTCAAAAGCACCGACCAGCAAAAAGAAGCTACATCCAGAAATGAGCTGCTGGATGTGTGCAAGGAAGCCTGATTTGCGCACAGCTAATCCTGTGCACAGCTTGCAAGAGAGACTTGTGTATCTGCATGTAAAACTGCACAAGCAATGGTCCCCACATTCCCTGAGCTGTAGTGCAAACGTAAAACATCTGAAAAAAGCCCCACTTTCAATCCCTGGCATTTCCAAGTAGGTTTGGGAAAGATGCCTGTGTGAGATCTTAGAGCAGAGCTGCCAGTCAGTGTAAACAATATCAGCTAGATGGACCGACGGTCTGGCTCAGTGTAAGGCATGTTACAAGGAGCTATTTTTCAGTGGTAGAGCAGCTGATTTGACTGCAGAAAACCCCAGGTTCAATCCCTGGCAGCTCCAAGTAGGACTGGGACAGGTGCCTGGTTGACACCTTGGAGAGGAGCTGCCAGTCAGTGTATGCAATACTGAGATAAATGGACCAATGGTCTGACTCAGTCTGATGCAGCTTCTTCTCCTCCCCTCTCCACTTCTCCTAAAATGAGGATAACTATTTGTGGGTGTGGTTTGGGACCATCAGGAAGATGGCAAGAGTGGAGGGGAGATGGAGAAGAAGAGTTTGGATTTGATATCCCGCTTTATCACTACCCGAAGGAGTCTCAAAGTGGCTAACATTCTCTTTTCCCTTCCTCCCCCACAACAAACACTCTGTGAGGTGAGTAAGGCTGAGGGAAGTGTGACTAGCCCAAGGTCACCCAGCAGCTACATGTGGAGGAGCAGGGAATAGAACCCGGTTCACCTGATTACAAGTCCACTGCTCTTAACCACTACACCACACTGGAGAGGAATGGGTTAATGGGACAGCGGGAATCTGGCTGCCTAAGTTATTTGAGCTGTGCAGTAACAACAACATCAAGCAGTGATAGCCAACCACCACTGTCACTGCTGCCTCCTCCTCTCATTCTTTTTAATCTCCTCCTCCTTTTCCTATGTGTGGTGGGGGAAAGTAGAGATGTAGGGGAAGATGGGATTCTGGACTTCCCATAAACATTTTTTTTTTGGTCACCATGAAGAATAGGATGCTAAACTAAATGGGCGATTGATCTGATGAGATTTGGTGAAGTCCCTTTATAGAGTTCACAAAGGAAAAGGTAGAGGGACCCCTGACCGTTAAGTCCAGTCACGGACGACTGTGGGGTTGCAGCGCTCATCTCGCTTTAATGGCCAAGGGAGCTGGTGTTTGTCCACAGACAGCTTCCGGGTCATGTGGCCAGCATGACTAAGCCACTTCTGGCAAACCAGAGCAGCACACGGAAACACCGTTTACCTTCCCACCGGTACCTATTTATCTACTTGCATGTGGAAATGCTTTTGAACTGCTAGGTTGGCAGGAGCTGGGACCAAGCAATGGGAGCTCACCCCATCATGGGGATTCGAACCACCAACCTGATCGGCAAGCCCTAGGCTCAGTGGTTTAGACCACAGAGCCACCCACGTCCCTTTTATGGAGTTCATATTCAGTAGCAAAAATACGTTTTGGATTATCATTCCCATCTTCGCCGTCATCCATGAAGTTGTTCAACCACTTAGTTTTCAGATTTTGCTAGCAGGTTTGTTTTATTTTATTTATACCCTTTTTATGCTGCCCTTCATCTTTTCATATTTCAGGAAAGTAGATACCCTTTATAACTCTGGATGGCTTTTCAGCTCCTTCTTCGTAACATGCTCAAAAGGGAGGAAAGGATATATATCTCATCCCTGTCATATAATAACAATATCAGGCACTCCGAGTTGCTTTCAGATTATCCAGGGTGGCACTTAACTTGAGTCACTTTCTCTATGCACTGCTTTTCTCCATTTATCTTTGAGAAGGTAAAATAATCTCCTTTCTCTTTCTGTAACCAAAGACACTTTTTGTATGGAGGCAGAGGCTAATCCTTCCCAAGAAGCCAGCTTTCCAAACGCTATAGCTTTTCCTTGCAAAGTGTTGGGTTTGAGCATCTTGATCATTTTGGCTGCCCTTCTCTGTACTTTCCCCATCTCTATTATATCCATTTAGGGATGGCATAGCCAAAACTGTACACCAAGGATGGAGACCTTGTGCTCATCCAGAGGTTATTGGAATACAGCTCCCATCAGCCCCAGTCAACATGAACAATGGTTAGAGATGTGGGGAGTTGTAGTCCAATAGGAGTCAGGAGGACCACAGGTTCCCCAGCCCAACTGTACACAGCTGAAGTTCACACTGAGCAGTTCACCATGACCTGAAGTTCTCTCTCTTCATTAAGGGCTTATACACACCTCCTTTAACCCTGACTCTTTCTAATGGGAAAAGCCATGGTTTAGCATTGAATCGGAACAAACAGCAACCCGGTTTTCTTCAGATTGCTGTTTGTTCCAATTTAGCACTAAAGAGCAGGTTTTCTGGGGAAAAGTAGTGGGGTAAAGGCAAAACCAATCAGACCCATGTCTAGAAAGAATGGGGCAAGTGGTAAAATGCTCAGACCCTTGATTTCTATGCAAGTGGAAGTGTGGGTGAGTCACTGCCAGTTCAGATCTTGTCTGGGTTTGTCTGAAGATGGGATTCTTTTGCTTCCATTTGCAATACTTCATGCTTGTTTACACTTAACCTCCATTGCTATTCTATTGTTGCTGTTGTTTCCTTATGCATGCTTTCTCTGAGCAATGTGGGGAAGATCAGGGAGTTAGCAAGAGCAGGGAGGGTACATAATTACACTGTGGTGGGTCTTGCATGCGCACCACCCTTTCACAGTTTGACACTCATGTATCTAGTTTGCTACCTGAACACATAGAATCATAGAACCGTAGAGCTGGAAAGTACCTCAAGTGTCACCCCCTACAATACAAGATACCCCCTACAATCCAAGATACATTCTTGTTCCATGGCCACTAGGTTCACCCAGGAACCTTTGACAAAGGGCTTCATGCAACTCATTTTTGGAGTTTAAGTATAAAGGGAATCATCCAACAATGTCAATGGATACTTGACATTGGGCAATGGAATCTCAACTCCTTCTACCCCAGCATGCCCCCAATATTCCCAAGAGGGTTATCCTAACAACCCATCATGTCTATGACCACTATGTACATGTTTGTTGATACTGAGAACGGATTTCCCTTTGCAGAAGCAATGCCAATCCTTTCTTAGCAACTCCAGGGATCATTTGTAGACGTCTCTCTTTCCCTCTTGTACAAGGGATTTCCAGTGGCTGAGTGGCTCTATATTACCATCATCATTCCATCTCAACTCTGATCCAAAAAGTTAGCCCATACAGATTATTAGGTAGACCACTGAACTGTCATGACACGACAATCAATATTTTTTTTTTGATGAGGAGGTCATTGAAGCCAGCCACTAAGAATTGGATTTATCTCCTTGGCAACCTGGGCTTGGGGGTGAATCATCTGGAGATATTGAGTTGTTTTCCATGGCATTGCTCTAAGATGACGTGTATGCCCATCAGCCTGCAATCGCAGATCAATTTCCATATTGACATGTAATAGGACTGTTTTGAACATCTGCTGTTCTGCTAGGAATTCACACCGTGACCCTGCACTTGTAATTCCACCTGATTCCAGCTTATTCCCAGGTAGCGATAGATGAATCTGTGAATTTTTATTTATCTTTAGAATTCTCTGGATATAGGGTTTCAGCCAAGCTGGGCTCTGCATGTGTGGGTTGGATTGGAAAAGGTAGGGGCAACCCTCTGCTTGCTTGTGCCACCTCAGCCAGCCTCCCATTGCCCATTGCTCCCCCTCTGCCCAGCAAATGTGATGGTGTCTCCTCAACAAAGTCTTTTGGAAATCTGTGAAACAAGCTTTTCTGGGTGCAGGGAAGATTCAGGGTTGAGGCAGCCCTTTCTACGTCCTGCCACAGATGCAGCGATGAATCCACCACTCTTCAGATCCACAGCAGTGGGGAGTTAATGTTCCTTTGCCAGCCATTGTTCCTGAGACACAGCTATTGCTTTGCTACGATATCTTTTTAACTGGAGCTCAAAAATAGAGATATGAGGTATCCTTTTTGGGCATTCTTGAGAACTTTGCAAGATGCATCGGAAAAGCTGGATGGGCTTGAGTCAGACGGAGATGAATTTTTCATCACAAGCGGAAGACCAAAAAAAAAAAAAAAAAAAGCCAAACTAAGTGAGAAAGCTTAGAAAAAATAACAGCTTCTGAAACCAACAAATAATATATATTTTAAAGTATAATTTGTGAAGCCCACAGCCAAGGTGGGAAGAAAGGTGATAGAGCGAGATGACTCATTTTGGACAGAGGAACTGCAGACTGCAGGGGATTTAATTGCCTTTCAATTAAAGGGTGGAAGCAGAGATCGGGTGATATATTCTCTTGAGCAAGAAGACACGGCTACCATAGTGATTCAAACCCAGCATTTTTTAAAGACCTTCTGAAACACTTTGATCATTTCTGCATGTCTGATAGGCCACAGGCATATGAAAATAGCGACATCCTCAAAGGATGTTAATGACTGCATGATTACCTGGAAGTCTGACATGAATTTTATCGCATGAATATATATCACAGATGGAAGTGGGCACCTTCTCATGTGCTGGTATTAGGAACTGGAAAGAAATTTGATTCAGTTTGCATTTTAAGGTGAACCTACCTACTTTGAGACACTATTTGCAAATGTTTCAGTGCAGTTCTTCTGAAAAGTAATGCTTACAAAATGCACATGCTAGGGTTAAGTGTACACGAACATGCATATATTAGTGGAAACAGCATACACAAAGGAATTATATTAAGGGAATTTGCTTTGCAAAAATAAAATAAAAGAGTAGATTAAAATTGCACTGGGAGAAATTTGTCATAAAAATGCTAGTGAATGTTCATGAGAACTTTTTTTTTCTTTAAAAATTGCAAACTGTTGTGGAAATGTGGAGAACTAAGCTTAGGGATGGGAACAAAGAGAAATGGTAAGATTCTGGCAGATTCATGCATTCCTGATTGGCAAGACCCTACTCTGGCACTTGGGATGATGGTGTGTTCATGTGCACACAGATGCAAACCCTTCCACTGTCACATATTACTCTTTCCCTTCTGCAGTACATTCTTATGTAGTAATAGCATGCTCATGATTTGAATGTGGAGCCTTACGTTGTCAAAATGGCACCTTGTACAGACAGAGGGAAGTTATCAATGGCTTTGAGAGGACCTTCCAAGTTTGTAGAAGCACAAAATACGAAGGGGAGAAGAGAACCCTCAAACAGAATGGTGATGATATACCCTCCAACATTTCTTTGATGAAAATTGGGGTGTCCTATTCCATAACAGTAATACCCTGCCCATCTGACTGAGTCACCCCAGCCGCTTTGGGTGGCTTCCAACATATATAACAACCTAATAAAACATAAAACTTCCCTATAGAAGGATGCCTTCAGATGTCTTCTAAAGGTTGAATACTTGTCTCCTTGGCTTGGGGTTGGCGTAACTCCTCCATACTCTCCAACATTTATCTGATGGAAATAGGGACATCCTAAGGAAAAGCGAGACATTCTGGGATCAAATCAGAAAGTGGGATGGCTTTTATAAATCTGAGACTATCCCTGGAAAATAGGGACACTTGGAGGTTCTGTGCTGACTGAGCATGGAACTGGGCAGGGGGGATGTTAGGGAAATGGAGCTGTGTATTCTGGAAGAATCTGGCTGACAGGAACTCTAAAGAGAAAAACTCAGAACTGCATTTATTTATTTTTTGTTTCAGGTCTGACTTGCTTTATTCTATTTAAAATGAAGAACAAAACAAAGAAAAGCTCGGGCATTTGCGCATTTACACATCCACACATGCTTCCAAACCACAAGGAACATATAATTTAGGGTATCTGCTTTAGCTTCCACACCATGAAAATAATAAAGGTATTGTACAGTCTTTCATGGGGCCACTACAGACTGGTGGTGGGTGTTTTTCTGCAACATGTCACTGATGCAATAATAATGCATTCATGGTGGATTTATACTGGACCATCCATCCATCATTCCAGTTTGTTAGTTTTTCTGCAGTGCCTCTCCAATATTAACTCATTGTTGCCATCTTGCACTATAAACCAAATAAGGCAGGACACACACACACACAATAAAACCCCCGAACAATCGTGCTTATAAAAAGTTATAGGATTTCACCTCTGCTGAATTATGTTAACAATAGTTTTTAAAGACATCCTCTGAGTTTCCTCTTTCCCTTCTTCTCTTTCAGCCTTTTCCCCTCCCCCCTCCCTTCTTCCTCCCCCCCCCCCCCAGCAAAATAGGGATAAAGATAGTGGCAGCAACTTAAGCAGCAGGTACCACGAAAGATTTGTTGTCCCAGAGAAGGAGAAACAGCTGGAGCACTACCCAGCATCGCATACAAGTGAGATCTTAATAAAAATTAAGAAATATTTTAACTAAGTATAGTTGTTCATTTGATAAGCAACAAAGCAGAAATGCTCAGGCCATTGTGCTGCTGTTTTTCTCTTATTTTTTCAAGGAAGGTGGGGAGCAGTGCACAGCGTATTATCTTACCATCTTCACCCATCCCTCTTTCCAATTTATTAAATGACATTGCATCCATTCCCCCCCGTCTCTCCCTATCAGATTTGCTAAAATAATGGCTGAAAGTGTGTGTGTGTGTGTGTGGGGAATCATTGTGTCTGTTTTCCCTGTAAACAAAGGTAGCCGTTCCAGAAAGTGAAGGAGATGAGAGGAACATTTGCGGCATTACAGACTGAAACTGCCCAAGCTTTTATTAGGCAAAGCCAGCCGTGGAATGAGGCAAAGGCACCAAACAAGCTGTTAAATGTGTCTGGCGAGGCAGTGAGGCAGCAGTGAGGATGGCCAGCATTTTCTTCTCTGTTTCATGTTCATACAGTAGGTAGGAATAGCTCCTTCACTAAGTTGCAACAGGTATCTGCCTGGGACAGCTCTTTGTGACCCAGCGATGGGGAGCCAGCAGCCCAGAAGTGGTATGTGGCTCCCAATCCAATTTCACACGCCCCTCCAGATGTTGTGTAGAGGCTCTCCAAATAACCTATATAAGTGCATGCCTGTGTTTGCCCCCAAACCGCGTTTGCCCCAGCTACACTAGTGGCCAAAATTGTGGAAACATTTTGGAAAAAGTGTATTTCTGAGCTTTGATGGCTCATAACACCATTTTTTAAAAGTAATATCATAAAAGTATATATCAATGGAAATATAATTTAATGAGGAATGTAATGCAACAAAGTTTGTTCAGTTATCTCTATGCTATCAAAAGTTATAGCAAAATAACCAGAAAAAGGAAGCACAACTTGCTTAGGTTGGTATGCAGTAGCTTTCCTTCATTTGAATGTAGCCAATGAGCATGAGTGTTTAGAGAGCCAATCAGATGTTATGGGAAATACACTTCTCCCAGAAGGTTTCCACAATTTTGGCCACTAGTGTACAATGAAGCATGTCTCTCTCATATTGGTCTCTACAGTCATAGCAGCTGCTATAAATCTCCAACAGTTTGACTTCACCCCCGAAGCGTGCTATCCTACCTTTTCTCCAAGGAGCTCAAAGGGCACACATGGTTCTCATTTATTCCCTACATAAGCCCTGCAATGTAAGTTAGTCTGGGAGTGAGTGACTGGCCCAAGGTCACCCAGTGAGCTCCAGGGATTTGAGCTCTGGTCTTCAAGGTCCTATTTAAACATGCTAACCACTACACCATGCTGGGTCTCTAGGGATGTGCGAGGATTCCAACAGAAATGCAAACAGAAATTGCCACTGTTCAGTTATGTGTCTCATGTCCTCAATGGAAATCAATTCAGCAAACGCAATTGGCATTGACTAGGACTGCATGGTAAAGGTAAAGGTAAAGGTACCCCTGCCCATACGGGCCAGTCTTGCCAGACTCTGGGGTTGTGCGCCCATCTCACTTAAGAGGCCAGGGGCCAGCGCTGTCCGGAGACACTTCCGGGTCACGTGGCCAGCGTGACATCGCTGCTCTGGCGAGCCAGAGCCGCACACGGAAACGCCGTTTACCTTCCCGCTGGTAAGCGGTCCCTATTTATCTACTTGCACCCGGGGGTGCTTTCGAACTGCTAGGTTGGCAGGCGCTGGGACCGAGCAGCGGGAGCGCACCCCGCCGCAGGGATTCGAACCGCCGACCTTTCGATCGGCAAGTCCTAGGTGCTGAGGCTTTAACCCACAGCGCCACCTGCGTCCCCAGGACTGCATGGTACCCCTCATCTTTTCCATGGCTCCATATGAGGGGCATCAGGATGATGCACCTTGCGTCAACATGGGAGCCACCACCCCACCCTGTTCTGGATTCATTTCTAAATAGGTTTATGGGCATTATAATATTTATTTGGGATTTTTTTGTTTAACCTAAGAAAACAAATAGCCAGGTGAAGGCTGAAATGTGGTGGGGTGTGCTTGCATCGCCTTCCCACTTTCCCACAAATACTGAGAACCTCACCCCCAAGTATTTAAGAGTCATCTGTAAGTTTAGCATCACAGTTCATTCAGTTCTTACATTTTTTGGGGGGGGGAGGGTGGGAATATTCACAGCTAGGTATTGAAATTTATGAGGAATCTATGTGAAAAGGCATGATATTTGGTCCCGGAAAATATTGTGCGAAGTATGCATAATCATGACAGGAGTGCTTGGTGTGCTCTGGTCCATGGAGTCAAGAAGAGTCGGACATGACTAAACGACTAAACAACAACAACAAATGCATAATCATTGTGGATGGTGCATTCAGCTGTGAATTGGAAGGAGCACCCAGAAATAGGATCCAGTCAAAAGCAATGGGGCAATAAATCCACAACTTTCAGAGTAGGGTGCACAGCCTACTGAATATGTCTGTTCTGCCCATATGGTTCCCCAAGGCAGAACAGACTTTATGTGTGTTCAGATATTCACCTGAACACATGAGTGCCAAACTGCCCAGTGGGGTGAGGAGGGGAGCACACACAATCTCGTTCCCTAATGCAGAGAAGAGAGAGAAACGAGAAGACCTGGGTATAAAGGTCTAAAGGGGATGCTTTGAGGCCCCTCTTCCTTCCTAAACAGTCCCCTCCGCACACACCCAAAAAGTCTGGGGAACTTTATTATGCTCCTGTTCCAGAATGGCTGCTGACCTAAGTAAGAACGCTCCTTTTAGATGTCAGGGATGTAATGGACCATTTGGCTGCAAGTCCCACTTGTAAGGCTACTGATCTACCTCACAGGGCTGTTTTAAGTGTTGCCGAGCAAAGGTATGCTGATTCTGTATCTGTGAAATGTGCCCAGGAAATGTTGGCGGTAATTTCCAATCTACCTTCTCACCTCTCCTTGAGCTGCTCCTGAGCTGAATGTAAAAGATGCCGCCTGCATTAAATAGATTATTTTTAGTCTCTTGGCTTCTGCGCCTCCTTAGCAAAGGCCTGAGAGTTATTTTAGTGCTGTTTTATAGGATGGCATTTGCTTCTTTAAAATCCACTTCAGTCGCTTTCTCAGGAGTCAGCACATCTAACATTTCACTGCGCAATATATTTCCATAAAGTGCACTGGTGGCCCAAGCTTTGCTATACTCTGAGGATTCCGCCAAGCTATAAATTCATTATAATGGAAGGTGGCAACTCCTGCCTCCCTTGGCTGCATATATTCTAATGGAACGGAAGATGCACTGATTATCACATAATACACGGGCATTACATCCAGTAAGAAGAAACACTAGGCTTCAATTTTTTTAAAAAAAATATGTTTGTGATTATGAAGAGTGGAAAGGGCTCAATAATGTGGAACTGAAAATGTTGCATGTCGTTAATATATTTTAAGCAGCAGAGATATAGCACTGAGTGAAAAAAACCCACTTACTGTGCTTTGTGATTCCGAACACCGCCAACTTACAACTGCTGCTTCTGGGATTAGTATCCAAGCAGGAGTATGGGCAAGTGCCCCCAGACATTCTATCAATTTCTTCCCTAAGTTCAGAGCTATAAATTACCCAGGCAACACTCAAACCATGTATATAAAGCACTATGATATCATGGCAGACAGTCAAAGAATTCTGGAAGCTAGTAGACCCCGTTTCTGTCACGGAGGTACAATTCCCAGAGTGGTTTAACAATCAATCCCTCTTCCCAGGGAATTCTGAGAAGGTCTCTCACATTTAAGATGGAGCAAGCTTGTTTTATGTTGCTCCAGTGGGCAGGACTGGAATCCATGGCTTCAAATTGCAAGAGAGGAGATTACAAACAATAAGAACTTTCCGACAGTAAGAGCTGTTGAACAGTGGAATAGGGTACCTCACAAGGTGGTGGACTCTCCTTCACTGGAGGTTTATAAACAGATGTTGGATAGCCATTTGTCCGGGCTGCTTTAGCTGAGATTCCTGCATTGCAGAGGGTTGGACTAGATGACCCTCAGGGTCCCTTCCAACTCCACAAGTCTATGATTCTACATTGCACAACTGGCCACAAGAACCATGCTGGCTTCCTGCCCTTCTCTTAGAATCACAGAATCATGGAGTTGGAAGGAAAGCCATCCCATTAGCATAACTAGTACACTGCTAAGGGACTTGAACTTAGCTCAGCATTTAATGTTATATACAATGTAAATAACTCTCAGACCTTAGAGTATAAAGTTATATGCAAGTCGAACAGATCAAATCAATCAGTATCAATTCAATAGCTTGTTGCCAGACAGCTTAAGAGGTCTTAGGAGGAGGCAGACCTTGGCCTCTTCTTGTTGAATGCAAACCATATTTGAGAGGAGTGAAGGCTGTGGGAATGTTCAGGGAGGCAGGAGAGGATATATTGTTTACTAATATCCTTCCTAACTTGCGCTAGCAAGTTCCTTTACTTAGCAGAGTTTCACATTCCCATTTTAAATGCACAGTGGGTAGCTGGTTGCAGGCTTGTGTAAGCCTCTCACTATTCGATTCCTGGTAAGTTCCCTTATATCCCTCTTAAAAGAATAAACAGAAGACAATCTTATTTAAAGTCAATAAAGGAAGTTTACTCACATCATTAGTTCACAGTTGGATCCCTGAAGGCAGACTTAGTTACAAAGTATATCCACGTGAATCTATCCCATTTGGGGATAATTCCAGTGTCCTCTGTTGGCTGAAAGCTGAAAGCTTTCATTTCTAGCTAAAAAGCTGCTCCAACGATGGAGGAAGTCAAAGAGAGAGAGTGTGGTAGCATGCCTTGTCCTTTTGTTACCTGGACAGGTAAGGTCACACCCACCTCTAGTCACATGCAAAAGAAGTATGTCCCAGCCAGGAGGAAACAGGAAGTTTTTGACTGGCTGGACCAAACTTTCCCCCGCATGTCTACTCTAGGAAAACAAGGAATGTTGTACTTGACTGCTACTTATGTATCACACCCCACAAAGGCTCTGTCTGCTTGGGCTGCTTTCATGGCAGGCTGGATGGGTCCCATGAGCCATAGGGAGGCCACCCAGGAGGAAGCTGAGTCAGGTAGAAAACACATTGATCTCTTCTTGCATGGGACCCGCACTGACCCATAGTCTGAAAATCCCTCATTTTGCAGAGGCTGGTTATGTTTTATTGGATTTTTTTTTCTCTTTTCCTCTCATTTGTGTTTTTTTAAATTTCACTTGTGGAAAAAGAAGAAGCTGGTGAACAAAACCACCTTCCACCCACTTCCTGGCCCAGCGGGGTCCCTGACGTTCCTTAAATAAAGTGGGGGAAGGGGAAAGACAATGGGATGAATGTAGTAGTGAAGCAATATGGAAAATGCAGCTTCCTGGTGCTAAAAAAAAAAAAAGGACGATACAGCATTCTTGGGAGCCAGAGCCCAAAACCAGGGGTAGTAGGGGCGACAGGGTGGGACGGATGGGCCTTGGTTTGGTCATGATCCAGGGAAGGAAGGTGGGTGGGTAGAAAAGAGTAGGGTTTGGCTACACGGACCTGCAATATCAACAAGGGAATCAATGGGTGGCGTGGGAGGAAGGTCAGGGCCAAAGCATGCCAAGATGGCCACAGGTGAGCGGGGCCCTGCTCAGCCCACACCTGAAGCAGACTCACAGAGTTTGCCCAGCTGTCCAAAAGATACATTCATCGACTGTGGAATGCAGGAGCTCGGAAGCCCCCCGTGACCCACCTTCCTTCCTCCCAGTTCAGTCTTGAGGAAGGATTAAATTAGATCAATAAACCACCTGCCACTTGGGCAAGGGGAAGCAGCAGCAGCAGCGCTAGTGATGGAGGGAGGCCATATTACACATTTCTCCTCCCGCTAGAGGCCAGCATGTCTGTTCCTAGAGCAGGCTGGGGAAAACGGGGCACAGGAGGGAGGAGACAGCTAGGAAAGCGAGGGACTGTGAGACAGGGTGCCCTGGGAGGAAAGGTTTTAGGAGTGGCCAGGGCGGAAAGGATGTGGTGGTAGAAAAAATGGCAAGGAAGCAAGGGACACCAAGCCCCGCCCCAGGCAGAAAAAGAAAGCAGTTGCCACATGCAGGGGAATGAGTGCGGTGGGCCACACAGCAACTTGCCCAAATGGGGCCTGGAGACAAGGGGGGAGATGCACAGACACTTCAGCCCTTTGCCAGCTAAAACCTGCCTGCTGACAAACCAGTCAAATGCCAGTAAGAAGGACAGGACACAGGAACTCAGGCTTGCCCTAGCAAAGTCCAAAGACTCATGGGGGCAGGAAGCAAAGGGAGACTGAAGCGAAAGATAACCAACGCTCTGCCCCAGATTAGAAACAGTTTTGGAGGGGGGAAGAGAAGGGAGGGCAGCATAACGAAACCAGCAAAGAGAACCATTGCCCAGGCCTTGCCTACCTTGGGGGGTGCGGAGGGGAAGGAGGGCCCCAAGGCAGACAAACATGTCATCACCCCCCACTTCCCCATGTTGTAGGGAAGCTTGCAACCTGTACAGAGCCCACCCTCTGTGAGGGCGATCTGGCTGCGACATCTGTCACCCCATTGATCGCCAGGGTTGATTCGGCTGATCTGGCTGGCTAGGCGGGTGTCCCCTTCCTCCCTCACCGCTCCATGTGCGTCCCTCCCAAAGCTGCGCGCTCGGTGGAAGAGGACGACCCATAGTCATTGCATGGCTTTCTTCAGTGCTAGAATCCCTTAAACCAAGTTATTTGTGCTTTGCCTTCATTCCAGAGGTAGTGGAGGGCAGAATCAATCATATGCACAATCAGATAAAGATTGCTTAATTGCTGTGTGTTATGCAGATGCATGAATAAATAACGTGGGGGGGGGGAGGGTAAGATGCAAATGAGCACTGAGCATAGGGTTGCAGCCTTAATATTCCTAGATAGTGTCGCTTCATTATTCCCATTTGCACTTTCAATACCATTTTTATCGCCCCTCTGCTTCCTCTCATAAAACTCTAATAATGCTGCAGAATTTCCCTCCCTATATTTTTAAGAACAATTCTTCCCCATGTGCATTTAATTTCAAAGCAATATTATTCATCCACCCAGATTTTTTGTGAGGCTTCATGCAGGGTCTTCTCTCCCTAAGCATAGACTCCTTATTGGTCAGCTGTTTCTTCAAATCAATACGTATATTTCATTTATATGACCTCTCAATCAGGATGTCAGTCTGTTCTGCACCAAAAATTTATCCCACTTTTTCTTTTCTTTTTTACCATTCGTCATCAATCAATGAGAAAAGAAATTGCATCCAAAAAATATTAAAGGGGATCTTTCCTTTTTTAAGTGAAACTCTTATTGGTGGAAGGCAGGGTTTTCTGAAATACAGGAAGGTGCATTTTTTTCCAAGTCAAACCATTGGATCATTTAGCCCAGAATGATGCAGACCAGAGTGACATTCATACCATATTTTTAAGACACTATGACAGCACTGTAAACAGTCATTGCTTCCCCCAAAGAATTCTGGGAGCTGTTGTTTATTTTTTATAATAATTTGTTATTCAGATTTACATTTTTATCATATCAACAACATATCAACAACAAATAAAAATTCCCAAATTTTCTCCTCCCCCTCCCATCTCCACTCAACTTCCAATTTTGATTTTTTACATATTAACTTCTCCTGCTTGCTTTATTGTATCTTAATATTGAGTCCTTTACAGTGTTACCTCAGATTACATATGCTTCAGGTTACATACGCTTCAGGTTACAGACTCTGCTAACCCAGAAATAGTACCTTGGGTTAAGAACTTAGCTTCAGGATGAGAACAGAAATCATGCTTTGGTGGCACGGCGGCAGCGGGAGGCCCCATTAGCTAAAGTGGGGCTTCAGGTTAAGAACAGTTTCAGGTTAAGAACGAACCTCCAGAATGAATTAAGTTCTTAACCAGAGGTACCACTGTATATTGAATATTGTCATGGTCTTATCATTTTAACATAATCTTTATAGTTTTCTATATTTGTTTTGTTAATTGTAAGTGTTTACTCAAACCCTGCTAGTGAGTCCATTTCTTTACATTGTTTCTGTAGATACAACATAAATGGTTCCCAATATTTTTTTAAAATCTCTATTGTCTTTGTCTCTACGTTTTTCTGTTAGCTTTGCCATTTCAGCATATTCCGTCAATTTTTTTCTTGCCATTCTTCTTTAGTTGGTATTTCGTCACTTTTCCATCTTTGGGCTAGGAGTATCCTACCCACGGTTGTCGCATACATAAAAAGTTTCTTCTCTTTTGGCAACTCTTGACCTGAAATGCCGGAGCTGTTGTTTAGTAAGGGTGCTGAGAGTTGTTAGGAAAACCCTATGATTCTCACAGAGCTACAGTTCAACCATCAGGAAACCCCAGAAGTCATGAGGGGAAGAGATGCCTCCTGTCAGCTCTCAGCAAACTACAGCTCCCAAAATTCTTTGGGGGAAGCAATGAATGCTTAAAATCAAAGAAATCAAATTGAGCAAGAGAATGGAGTCATGGAGAAATGTGCCACCTCTTCAGTTGGTCAGAGGGTCTTCAGTGTCATCAAGGATCTGTGTCACAAACTGCCTTCCATGATGGCAGTTCCAAGAACCTGGCCAGACCACTGGCATTGCCTTGCTTCTTGAATCTGCCTAAAGAAAAAGAACCTGAAGCCAGAAGGTTTGAATGACTTGTCTGAAGTATTAGCGCTGCAAGGAGATAAATGTGTGCCACTCAGGCAGAGTAAGAAAATCTTGGATCACCTAGGATGAAATTTATATACATAAAAGATACTCATAGACTGTGTTGCCTTCTGCAGAACATCTGCCAATCCACGCCTGCCTCTCTTGAGGATGCCCACATTAATTAATCAACATTAATTGATAATGTTAATGTTTTATCTTTTCAAAAATGGCTTAGAGGTTTTCTTACAATCAAGTCCTATATAATTTTGATTAAATAATAAAAAAGCAACTCAGCTGCTTATGTACATAGATTGTCCACTTGTTGAACATAAGGAGTTGATACCCCTAAAGTCAACACAGAAGGGACTCTCTGAAGACTGTATAATTTGAAGCTATTGAATTAGAGACCCTCATTTATTTTATACTGGTGGAAACAATTCTCACAAGGAAAGACAAGCTTGGTAAATTTCAAGTCAGTTCACAGGGTCTTAAATAAGACCAAAAAAAACCTCCTTGCCCATGGAAAGTTTAAGTAGGATAGAAGGATGAATTGATTGAAAATGTATATCAAAAGCAAGTTCTCTGCAGCTTACCCTTTAAAAACCAAGGATGTCATTTTAGTCCATGCAAAATGGTGAATAAAAACCCAGGATCAAATAAGATTACTGAGTAAAGACCAGAAGCTCTGCTGATAAAGCTTCTGAAATCCTAACTTCTACTGTTTAATTGATCACGGGATAAAGAGTCAGTATTTCCGGCTGTTTCTTTGCTCCCAAGTAGGGTTACTGGATCACTGACAGCTGAGAAATAATTTATTTAGCCCTTCCCATGTCTGGAGATCAGGTGTAATAAGGCAGCAAAGCTCTACTACTGTATCCATTTCACACATTTGCATAGGGTTCAAATACAGACTAATCAAGTGTTCAGAAGTAATATGATACAAACATGATGCAAACCAGCCTGGTTACTGGTTGAGTTATCAAGTGC
This sequence comes from Podarcis gaigeae, assembly GCF_964106915.1. Lineage (NCBI taxonomy): Eukaryota > Metazoa > Chordata > Lepidosauria > Squamata > Lacertidae > Podarcis > Podarcis gaigeae. The sequence goes on from NC_139685.1 coordinate 72,399,679, forward strand.
TAATGGATTGAATGGGGTATGTAACTAGCATTCTTCGCTAACAGAAGACACTGTGGGACATCGGGGAGAAGGTTGTATCTAAATCAGTGGCGTAGTGTGGGTTGTCAGCACCCAGGGCAAGGCAAGTAATTTGCGCCCCCTAACCCGTGGATTTTAGCACTCGAGTCTCTTCCACTAGATTAGTGTGTGCGCGCCCCAGATGTTGCACCCGGTGCGGCCGGGCCCCCCTGCACCCCGCACACTATGCCACTGATCTAAATCAGTTGGTATTTGTCTGCCTTAGGAAACAGTGGAGGAGTGTGCCTTTGGGGATAAAGTCAAACTGTTGGGAGATTACAGTGCTTGCTGTGGCTGTAAAGACCAATCTGGGGCAGATGAAGGCATCTGGTTGTGCTGCTGCAGATGCACCATGGCATCCCTTCTCTCTGCGCTCCTCCCAGCTGTCATTCCTCCTCTGGTCACTGCTTTGGATGCATGACCCAACTGCTTGTCTCCAGGCACTGTAGTAGTCCGCAATGGATACCCACACAGTGGGGTTGATGTTTCCAGCCTTCATGTCACATACCTTCATGCAGGCATCTTTATAGCACAGAGTTCATCTACATCAAGGTTGTTCAGGAGTTCAGCCCTACACTTGAGTAGGACCCTGGCAGAGACACATGCCCAACTGGCGTGTTCTCTCCATCCTGGTCAATTGTTTGGGAGCTTCAAAAACTTTCTTCAGACCAAACATCACAGCAACCGATGCCAACCAACACTGGCACACTTAGGGATCCACAGAGTCTTCGCAACTTGTGTGGCAGCCCTCAGCAACTCAGCATTTTGGTTAATCTACTCTATTTACATATAAATACACACGGAGCACTGCAACATGGCTCCCATTCTCTCTAGCATCAGACAGCAAATAGAAAAAGAACAAAGGACAATAGTCCCACTTCACAGAACACAGTAACACAAACATCCTGTCTCCGTCCCTTCCCACTCTGTGGAGTCAAAACATACACCGCCATGTGAAAGACAAAAATCCCACGACTGCAATCATGGAGCAGGAATTCTAACAGTTGGGCTACCACTGTCATCATGTCTGATTATGTCTGGGTCTGATGGGAGTTGGGGACTGATGGGAGTTGGGGTAGATACTACCATGTTGGCTACCCCTCCTCTAAGATCTCCAAGCTTAGTGTTCTTAGTATTTAGTAATGCATTAGTAATATTCTTAGTATTTTAATTTCAATCAGGAGTTTCAGGAAAGCAGTTCCCAGAAAACCATGTGATCTAGACATGGGGCACTGATTTCTCATTCAGTTTAATAAAGCCTGTTCCTTTTTATATGCAGAGATGTCTAAGAAGAATCTGAGCTTCCATAGTCTTATGACATGTTGGTGTTTCGTCTGAATTCTAATAAATAGAATTATTATAAATGGGGAGGGTTATTGCAGCACATGCCACAGGCTCTGTGCAGTCAGCTCATTTCATTGAAACACAGACATCACTGTGCAGAAGTGCATTTCTGTCTGGCATTGAGTCTATTGGGTATGCTAAAGGTGAAAACATGGGGCACATCTCATCTGGATTTCAGGGCAATGAAAGTGTGGGGGACTTTGCCATGCATCAGATGGGTTTAGAAAGCTAGACAGTGTATTTGGAGCAGAGAAAAGGCTGTAAATAGAAATAAATGATCCCCTGAAATGCATAAACCACGACTGGGTTGCTGAAGCTTCTGACATGTCAAGATTTCAGTTGTTGATATGGATAATCTCTTCTGATTTTTTGTTGGTCCCCATTCCTTCATCTCTAAGAGACAAACTTCCAGAGTTGGTATATTGGTGTGTTTTTTGGGGGGGTGCAAAACTCCAATTACTGCCAGTGGGGGATCCACCCACCCCATGCACATATTGGTTTCCAAGTTGAGATGGGTGAATCTAACATTTTTGGTTTATCTAAGTTTATCGTTGTTTCAATCTCCATTCCTGCACATGTCCACATCAGTCCCCATTGAAAAGAAAGTCCTTGTGAACTTTCATCACCATCTTGGTGCCCCTATGTCCCAATATACACATGTTGTTATTGTTTAGTCGTTTAGTCGTGTCCGACTCTTTGTGACCCCATGGACCAGAGCACGCCAGGCACTCCTGTCTTCCACTGCCTTCCACAGTTTGGTCAAACTCATACTGGTAGCTTCGAGAACACTGTCCAACCATCTTGTCCTCTAATATACACATACTTGTATGCAATTTTGCTTGATATGCACGAATTTTTTTGCACACCAACCTTCCCCAATATAATGCTTTTTTGTGTTATTTTCCCTATGTACACATTTTCATGCACCTTTTAGCTTAGCGGAGCCTTTAACTTTGATGGAGAACTGCATTGCAAAATTTGGAAAGTGCGAATTTCAATGGGCAGCTGTGTTTCAGAAGGTTCACATGAGGTAGAAGCACCTCTGTATGCAAACTAAATCAACCTGCTCCCCACACATACTTCAGAGGAGGATTTTTTCTCTAAACCCCACAGCAAGGAAGGGAACAATAGGGTTGTATGTGACGTTTCCTTTGTGCTTGATATATCACTGCATGTAGAAGAGGAGGACATGAGGGTCCTCCTCTTCTAGCCTAACTGCCCCACCAATATGCAAACATTTTTTGTGGGGGAAATATGTTTCATTCTAGCATTGCTAGGTGATCCTTGGGTGTCCCTTCCAACTTTACAATTCTGTGATTCTTTGGTTATATGAAAGGCAGCTAGTGCAGCTTCAAGTGGTGCAATCCAACAAAAGCAACCCTATGTGATCTTGCCTGGCATGCAGGTCAGCTGTAAGAATGGGCAGACCAGTTTACATATCTCCGAAAACTCTCAGCCAGCCCAAATCCATACCAGTGTGGTTCCCTTTTCCTTGCTTGCATACCCACTTTCAGGCACACCTGGTCTCAACTGCTGCCCTAGCAGGGAATGTGAATCTTCTCATTCCAAATGCTTGGATCAGCAAACAGCCTGTTGGTGCCCATTGTGTCCCATCAACAACTAAGCCGCACTAAATCCAAAATGGCCATTTTGCTTAATAGGGTGGTGTGAGCCACGAGAGCAGTCTCATGGCATCTGTCTGGGAAGAACTCGGCACATCTGGTATTCTCTTGGATCGCCCACTGAGTGGGAAAATTTCATGGTGTCCTGTGTGGTGCTTGATTGAGCTGCAGCAGCAAGAAAGAAACTAACTCCCAAGAATGCAGCAACACATAAAAGGGAGGGGGTGATAAGATACAATGGGAACAGATGTTTTTAAAATGCTATTCAGGGTAAGGAGAAGAGGCAAAAATTTGAACAGATTCCCCGCAGAGGTATTGCAACAGAATCCTATTATTTTTACAGATGCATAAACAGTAACTGCAGCATGTTGTACCAGAGGGTTTTGACTGATAAGTGCAAGGTGGGGGCGAGGAGGAATAGGGCACTGATACAAATTTCAGCCCATCAGAAAGGAACACATTTTTAATTTCCCCTTAGCCTGCATGGAGATTATCATAAGACTCCTCCAGTGCATCGAACTGCCAATGATCCATGAGACAATCAGGGTGTTGGGTGAGGTCATATGCTCAAAATTGGAACAGATTGAAGCACAGTTCCCACATTGGATTTAAATTGGCCCTGTGCAGCTTTATGGATGTGTTTCCCCTATGTGAAGGACTGTCAGAGGACAGTCCTTTACACAAAGGGTGCTCTGTTTGAAAGGCTCCAAGTTCAGTCAGTGCCCAAGTTTAAACATAAAGCATCTCAACGCAGAGAAAGGAAAGCTGATTGGAGGAGGGTGCCATCCACAGTCAGGACCCTGGACAGCAGACTGAGCTGGCACATAGGTTAGCTGGCCAGAATCTTCTTATATTCATTATTTATAAATTCCCATCTTTACAAATTAGCATGTGCACATTGTATGGAACTATGGATAAATCTACTTTGTCCTACTCCTCCCCCCACCATATTTATTTATTTATAAGTTTGGGGTGATGAATGAGTTTGATTCCAGCTCAAAGAACATAGAAGCATAGAAACGCAATAAGGCCTTGCTAAATCAGGCCAATGGCCTATCTCAGGCACCCCCAAACTTGGACCTCCACATGTTTTGGGACTACAACTCCCATGATCCCTAGCTAACAGGACCCAGTGGTCAGGAATGATGGAAATTGTAGTCCCAAAACATCTGGAGGGCCTAGTTTGGGGGTGCCTGGTCTATCTAGTCCAGCATCTTGTTCTCACAGCGGCCACCAGGATGCCTGTCAGAAACCCTCAAGTAGGACCCAACCACAAGGGAACTCTTCCCTCCTGTAGCTTCCAACACCTCATACTTAGAAGAATTGCTGCATCTGGCTGTGGAGGCAAAGTTGTGGAGTGCTCATGGCTAGGAGTCATTGAGATCTGTGAGAGTATATATATGATTTAATTTAAGGGGACCAGAAATAATCATTGGCCCACATAGAGGAGCTAGGTTCGTATGAGGAGTCCTGAATTTAAGAGTCACCTCAACCACTACTGCAGGATATTCAGATACTATGATTCATTCAGCATTAGAGCCTGTAAACGTAGCAGTGAGCCCCCTGAAAAAATGTCACATTATGAATGTTAATGACCCTACCAAATGTTAAGCAACGTTTGCCTACACTGTTGAGTGGGTGGGGTGTGGAGCTGTTCTTCAATGCTACAGCTCAGTCTCTGCACACAGGTCTCAGGTTCAATCTTGGGCACCTCCAGGTGGGGCTAGGAAAGACTGCAATGAATCCTAAAGCACCCTTCATCCACCTGGTGTCTTCTAGATGCTTTGGACAACAATCCCCATCAGACACTGAGTTGGCAAGAGATGTTCTAGAGAGTCGCTGCCAATAAGCACAAATGCATGTGGACCAATGATCTGACTCAGCATAAGACAGCATTCTATATTCCTAAATGTAGGTATACAGGAAACAAGCAACGTTTTATTGTTTCCTTCCTAGCTAGACCATGGGCCACAATTTGATCAAATATGGTAAGAGGTTTTGTGACACAGAACTTAAAATGGTGATGTACCTGGGGAAATGGATATGGACTCCGTTGTGGCTCATAAATGTTTTTGATCCTCCCTTCTAAGAATGAGCAGGAAATACTACATGGGCAATGTGGAAGCCGCTCTTGTGGTGGCCTGTTGTTTCTAACAAATACATTTGCCACTCAAGTATCACTCATTGCCATGTAGCTATGGTGTCAGGAGCTGGAGGAATCTTTGTGTAGCTGCCCTATGTGACGAACCACTGAACTGCAGGTTGCAGCCTTCATGGCTGACCATTGCAGTTTTCTGGACAGGAAGAAGTATAGTTTCCTCTTCCAGCCATGGGTCAGTAGATATTGTTGGACTACAACCCCCACCATCCATGATTTGTCATGCTAGCTGGGGATTATGGGGGTTGGAGCCCAACAACATCAGGTTTGGTCTTCAAGGTTTCCAACAAGAGCCATTTTCCAACTTTACCATGAACCTATGACTTTTTGGATTCAGAGCACACACTCTCCAGTGGCTGCAGCCCTCCCTTAATCTTATAAGACAAGGCTCCCTGATTCTGTGAAGCATCAAGTTCCATGGAAATGAAAATAGATCATCCATTGGTCTAGCCTCATCACAAGTACTTGGAGGCAATCTATACAAAAGCAGGCAATTAATGTGTTAAGGTTTTCTTTTCTCTGTCCAATGATCCACAACATGGAGAGCTTTTCTTTTTTCTCTCTCTTTTTTTGGGTTAGAGAGAAATGATTGCACAGAGCCAACAAGTATCTTAACTCAACGTGATGTGATGTGTCTCACCAGAGTTTGGATGCCAGCCTGTGCTATTAAATCTGGCAGCCATCATGAGGCCCTCAAGAAGGAACAACAAGCTGCTACATTTGGAAGCTTCCACCTGTTCCGTCCCCCCCCCCAAGGCAATTTCTAAAGTAAGGATTAAAAATCTCTAGTTCTTTCTTGGACTCTGGGAAAGCTGCTGGACATTGTATCTGAAATGGGATAGAGGATGACTGTCCAAAGGCTCCCTGAGTTTTATTATGAGTCTTCTCTGGACTATAAAGTGTACATAACAAGGAAGATGAGATTCTTAAGGTGTTACTCTTCTGTTCAGCATTTGGGGAAGGCCAAACAGGAGCTCTTCTTCACCATGTTCCCACGCGACAGTGGTGTCTGAGCACTCCTGCTTTGTGCTTTTGGCGGCTTTATAGCACACTTATTTTACAGGAGCAGTGTAGTCATGATTTGAATGGAAAGGCAGCATCTAAATGCTTCAGATGCAATAAACTGTTCATTCCTGATGATGCCAAAGTTGTGTCCTGTTTCCTGAATTGCAGGGAGCTGGAGTGGATGGCCTTTGAGGTCCCTTCCAGCTCTACAATTCTGTGATACTATGATTCTGCTGTTTGCATCCTAAAATGAGCAAGAAGAAGAGGGTCTAATTAACTGAATAACATAGTTGACTTTCAAGGAACTGCATTGATGGTTTCATCTACACCATGACTGAGGCAGGAATTAGAGGTGTTTCTGGTGACACACAGCTGTCCCCCCAAATATCAGATGTATATCTTTTCATCTCTCCTCCAGTAATACATAATTTCTTTCTTTCTTTTTTATTTTATTTTTCTGTTTTATTGAATAAATTTTAGCATAATCAAAGATTCAAATTACATTTTACAATTTTAATTAACCTTCCTTCCATGACTTCCCGCAACTTCTCTTCCTAGTTTATAACATATCTATTTCGTCTACTTATAATGTTATATATCTTATATACTAAAATTAAGGTTGTGTCATTTATTTATTCTTCTCATTTTTACTTCATATTTATGTTTTCTATTTGTATTTGTCCATTGTAAGTTTACCTATTTCTCGAATCTTGCAAGTGAGTTTCAGTGCATTATTTCTGTATATACATCATAAAAGGTTCCCAATCTTTTTAAAAGTCATTATTTTCCTTATATTTGAGTCTCTCAGTTAGCTTCGCCATTTCAGCGTATTTCATCAACTTTTCTTTTCAATGTTCGTTTGTTGGTATTTCGTCGCTTTTCCATCTTTGGCCTAATAAAATTCTGGCCGCTGTCGTTGCATACATAAGTAATTTATTCTTATCTTTTGGTAAACCCTGTCCTAAAATGCCTAATAAAAATGCTTCTGGTCTTTTAAATTAAACATTTTAACTCTTTTATCTTAAACATTTTTTTCATTTCATTATAAATCATCTCCCAATAATTTCTAATTATTTTACAATTCCACCACGTATAATAGTTTCAACATGCATAGATCTACACGTATAATGTAGATCTTGGGATAGGAAGAACTAAAAAAGGTTTGCTTTCTGGGTGAAATCGTCTCCTCTGATTACAAACTTGGTCACAACAGTCATTCCACCTGTCCTCTCCCCACCTTGGTGTTTGATCTCTCCTACTCTCCATCATCCCAGACAAGTGTTAAGATACCATGGTAAGCTTAGAGACACTAGTTTTGCTTTCAACAGATGCCTTTTTATGTCTGGATGCACTTCTGAGCTCCCTCTTTGACTTCTGCTATTTCATAGAGATCCCATGTTTTCCTCTGGTAAACCCCCAATGCCTCCAAGCTTCCCCACTTTGCATTGGAATTTGGGATTCATCCAAATCTGATGCACATCCTTACTAGTCATTCTTCAGATTTCACACTTCTCTGACATTTGTGATACACCTATTGTCTCAAGAAACGTACCAAAATGTGTTCACATGGAGGCTGATGAATGTGCGAACGGGGGGGGGGGAGAGAGAGCAACGTGTAAAACTGCCACCCATGTTGTTCTGGAAACAATCCCCCCTCCAAAAAATGAGATTTTTAGCTGGAGTCAAACCAAGCATATTCCTGCTTATTTTGTATCTGAACTCTCCCAAACTGCAAATATGTGCCCCTGGGAGAAATTATAGAAAAGGAAGAAATTTATAATCTGGAAGGTTGGCCTGAAGAGATGGTCTTCCTAAGAGGATTTGTCTTTTGATAATGACAGCTATGGTTTGAGATTGTCTTACTCAGCCTAGAAGCATAATTGTTCTATCTTGTTTTTATTTTCCATTCCATATGATTCCCATTTGGTTAAAGGAGCCTGCGTTTGGAGTCTAACGCAGAAGATTCAGGGTTGAAACCTGCAGCTGGTGCCTTTTATTTACTGATCAATTATCTCATTGCCATTATTGCAACCTGGCTTCCAAAGGAAGAATGAACTTTCTGGATCCTCATGACCTCACCAGCAAAAAGATCAAGCATAGAGAAATCCACTGCAAGATGGTACACAAGGTCAAGGCAAGAGGGTCATCTCCAATGCTCATCTATAACTCATCTTGAGTCCCATTTTTGGACTCAAGATGGAGACCAACAGGAAAAGCCATGCAACAAATATGTTAAAAATTTGTGTTTGGGGATAAAGTACATTAAGAAATTCATGTGAGATAAAATACTATTTAAATCCATATTTTGTGATAAAATTATGTATTTAAATGCAAGTTTTAATGTAGACCTTTAAAAAAAATAAAAATAAAAATACAGATTAATGAGAAAACGAGATGAAAGAAATCCATGAATGAACCCAGACTGGAAATAAATGCATCCATCCATTTTGACATTATAAACCTTCGGAATGGGAAGCCTGGTCCATTGCAACTGCCACATGCATGGAGCAACCCTTCCATGCACACAGACCCCATTCACACTAATGTTGCATGTGGATGAGGTCTGCAGGTGTGTAAGGGGATATAGCTCATGAACACAGTTTTGTTCCCTCCACATGTTTTCACTGAATGTGTAGGGAGGACTGTCAGCACCCTCCAAATGTCTCATTTGGAACTAGAACGGAATATGATAGAGAGAACTTGGAAATAATAGATGTAAATGACACAATGCCGTTTTTCACAAAAGGCATTTTCTACCATGGGAGCAGGGGCGTCAAGGTGGGAACAGAAAGAAACGGAACACTTTCAAATGTTGCTTGTGATTGTCAAGGTTTTCACAAACCTGTAATTAAACGAAGCCATTTACTATTGCAAGATGTTGTAAAACTTAAATGGCTTTGTGAAGAAGAAGAAAAAATAGACATTGCCAGGGACATTATGGCTCTGAATGCATGCTGCTGGGGAATGTTAAATGGGGAGAGGGCAGTTGCTCTCAGGCCCTGCTTTGGGGCTTCCTAGAGACATCTGGTTGGCCTCTGTGAGAACAGACTGCTGGACTAGTTGGCCTTTGGCCTGATCCAGCAGAGCTCTTCTTGAGTTCACCACAGCAGCATCCCTAACCCTTAGGAACACAGGAACCTGCTTTCTGTTGGTCAAACCATTGGTCCACCTGGTATTGTCTACATGGACTGGCAGCAGTTCTCTAGGGCTTTGGGCAGGAATCTCTTCCCAGCCCAACCTGGAGGTGCTGGGGGTTGAACTTGGGACCCTCTGCATGCAAACCACCAACCTCTGGAAGACCATGATGACTCCCCATCCCTGAGCTTAAGCTAGTAGCCGCAACAGCTAAATGGAACCTCTAGTTTCAGAAGGGCCAATCTATACATTATACGCAAACACATGTGACTTGAGCAGGAGTGGGAAACCTTAGGCCTAGGAGCCAAATGCATCTCTGTCCCAACATCTCTGTTTGGCATCTCTAGGACTTTCTCAGCCCACATCCTCCTGGAATACACGTGTCTCGCTGGAATGTGACCTTGAAGTGATGAACTACATCTTGCTTGCATGGAAGGAGGGCGAATGTGTGTGTGAGGGGGGACTGACTGGATGAAGAGAAGTGGTGGGAGCCTCCTGCCCAGGAGCCACCCTGGAAGACAGGAAAGATGAGGACTTAGACCCTGGGTCCTGGTGGTGAAACAACAGGGAGGAGGCATTGGAAAGGGATGAACTGGGAGGTGCTGAAAGCAGGAGGCTAGAGTGATTGGGGTGGGGTTCAGAAGAAAAAAGGCCCTTCCAGCAACATCTCAAGCAGAAGGAGTCAAGCCAGGGAGACCCTGCTGTGTTACTTTCTGTGAACAAAAGTCAATTGCGTTCCAAGCCTCCAGTTTTTTCCTGACCTGCGGAAACCCAGAATTTTGTTGTCAGCCTCGTGACAGATTTTGTGTGTGTGTGTGTGTGTGTATAGAAACCTTTGACTTTTCCATGGGTGGAATGTAACCTGTGTAACCTACAAATTTACAAACAGTTACATCTACCCACTTTTGCATCTGGACCCACTCACCACTGATATGGTTTCCCACACAGGAATGTGGCTGAAAAAGGTTCTCCACCCATTGGACTATATCAAGCAGTCCTTTTCTACTTTGAAAAGCCAGTTTGGGGAGGCACGTGGGACTGCTTGACCCTTTCCCCATTTCCATGCTATGAATTATACACACAAACAAATTCTCCGTACAAATCCCACCCCCCTTAGTACAAAGTGCACACATCATTTTCCCTTAGAGCCTTGTATGCCATACCCCATCTTAAACTAATTCACTGATGTTGAGCTAATAACATTTTTGAACCAAAACAGCATTGATTGGATTTCCTACAGTGGCTGTGCATTTATTACCTGGGTACACGGTAAACTGAAAAGCAGCATTGATTTTTCTTTCCCCCACCCCCGCCCAATGTGGCTTTAATCATCTATGCTATAGCCAGAAACGCAGCTGCATTTGTGTGCTTATTTTGGTACTTGCTCTTTCATGCTGTGAAAGGTTTCAGAAATGGCAAGAGCAAACTTGAAAAGGCAGAAGTGAGTTCTTTGGACCCAAAGACAATAGAGGCACCATCTTTTTGGGGTGTGGTGAGGTAGGGAAGCATACATTTCACCAGCGATTCAAACCGTGTGTATTTATTCTTCTGGAGCACCAATATATAAGCAGGAGCTCAGTGGTAGAGCACATGGTTAAGTCAGTGTGGGTTACTATTCTGCACAGAAAGACACAGGAGCAGGCCCAGCTGGGAGCAGGTCAGTTGGCAAGCCTATTCTTTTCATGTTTCAATGGAAAAAGAGGTAATTCAGCAGATGAAGCACATATAGCTACTCAAGAAATGCTGAGGTTAGAACTCAGATTTATTTAGTTTTGCATGCAAAACATGTGCTCTACCACTCAGTCATGATTTTTCATTTAAAAAAGTTAGTAATGTTGCCACTAGAGATAGGCTGAGCAGCTAATTCTGTCCCATTTTGGTCTTGCTGGCTCTCAGTTCACCCTATTGTGTGCTATTACATCCCATTCTAACTTGTTGTCTGCCATTCTGTCCTATTATACACATTTTGTACTTTCTATGTAAAAAAAACAACAACAACCAAGGAAAATGCTTTCAGTGCCTCCAGTAGTAAAATGTACGCTCTGTATGCATTTGTTCCTCAAAATAATGTTTTTGTGTATGCTTTTTATGCACCCAAAATGCATGGGAAAATCCAGAGTTCAGATCCCTAATCAACTTCTTGAGCTTCAATTAAGGTTGGTCTGCTGTGAGAAGTGGACCAAACAAATTTCCCCCTTCATAAATGGGATGCCACTTCAAAAAGACCCAGTTGCCAGTCAACCACATACCTAACATCCAAAGGTTTGAGTACCCAGAGAAGGACCCAGGATGATGATCTTACTGTAATGGCAAGTTTGTTTGGAAGAAGGGGGTAACACAGAGTGCGACTCACCTGGGAGATGAAATCAGATTGGCTCAAAGGAAAGCAACAGCTTCAAGTGACTGGAAAAGAGAGATCAAGCCTAGCAGTGGTTTACTGGGCTGGCAGGAAGGTTAACTGTGGATAATGCTTAATAACATCCCCAATTGGAATCGTGTCGGAATGGAGGGAGACCGTGAAGGATAGAACCTCTGGGACTTCATGGAATGATTGGCCTGTTGTAGGAGAGCAAAATCTATTTGCAGAAACAAATTGACCTTGCTGGCTGCACAGAGTCAGGACCTGTCCCACTGAAACAATAGTGCCCCCTTCCCTCCACAAACTTCTTGTGTCTGTATAAAGCTACTACTTTGCAGTAGCCAGTGTATAGATGAATTTGGTTTTTTTCCTTCTATTTTTCCTCCTTTCTCATGCATACCAGTGTGGGGTTTATTGCGTGGACAGGCGGAGTCCCCAGATCCGGAGCGGTCCCCCCAGTCATGTGGAATAATGACTCAAGACAACGTGCTATGGGATTAAATTGGCCACAACTTTATTAAATTTCAAAAGTGGGTAGACCTTGGCTCAGGCATTGGGCGTTCTCCCTCCCCAGTCCCCAGCCGGGGACCTAGGGAGCTTCAGGGTTATCCAGTGTGGGGGGGGGATGGGCCGGCTCTGGAGAACATATGTTCAAGCAGAGATAGCCGCCCCTGTTACGCCGCCGCCGCAGGGGAGAGCAATGATGACCTTTCGGCGTACGGTCAAAGCCTCCCTTCAGAAACCCCTCTAACAGGGAACCCTGGTATCGCTGCTGCAAAGAGGAAGATGGATTAAAGGATTCCGCTCAAGGCCTGATATCGCCAAAGTTGTGACGTTTTGCTACAGGAAAGGCGAAACCTGCCAATGCAGGGAAATTCCTTTCCGGCCCTTTAACAGCGACCTTAACGTAGCAGAGCCCGCATACCTGTGTAGAAAAGTTAACCTGCAAAACCTATGAAGAAAAGTTAACCTGCAAAAGAAGACATTAACTGAGGGTGGGTAGGGTGGGAGAAGCTCTGGAGCCAAGTGAGGATTCCCAGGTAAGATCCTCCCTCTATTGTGTGGGCAGGTAATCCCTCCCCTACCTGGCCTGGTCTCCTTGGCAACGCTTCCCCCAGGTGGGATTGGACAACTGACTGAGGTAGGTGGAGACCTCCAGGTATCCCACCTGAGGGAAGGCAAAGCCAAGCCTATGCTGATGGGGCCGCTCCAGATCTAGGGCTGCGCGCGTCCACGCAAAGGGCGCCCCCCGTTTTAAGTGGGGAGCGGTCATTGCAGCAGTTTACCTGATTATAATGCAAGTGCTCCTGTCCTGGTTTCTAATGTTTCTTTTACACTGCATTGCCAGTTGCATTGTGGAGCTTTTTGAGCATCATACTCCCACGTCATGATAAATTTCATTCACATTGGTGGGCATGGGGGGCACAACTGTGGATGTCGTTGGACGTAGCACCACCTTCATGTGCATGTGTGCTTCTGTTGCCCCATGATTCATCCACTCAGGAAAGAACAGTATGCTAGAACACTGACCTAAATTCCATCAAATAGTGTGAGCCAATATAGCAGTGAGGAAATGACAGGGTAAGCCCAGCAATTTTCTGGGTTAACAGGGTTGAAAAATATTTTTCTGGAAGGAGTTGACATGGAAATGATTGCTAAACTTCCACTAGATTCTGCTAGATTTCTAGAAGTGGGTTTTATGTCATGTGAAACAGCACATAAAATGTGGAAAATATCAGGAAAGGAAATGTTGGGAAAATGTATTGTTGTGCTTTGTCTGAATGCAACCTTCCTCTGACCCATTTAAGCTTCTGTCACAATGAATGTGCCACGAAACTCTTTGCAGAAGACCAAGCACGGTTGGAACTGTCTTATGTTCTTTAAATGCAAATAATTTCTTTTATCTCCCACCCTTGTTATGCTATGTTACTATTTATTAAGGGTGCCCATGACACCAAAGATTCACCATGTATCTGTATCAGTGCTTTTTAAAAAAAAATCTGATCTGTCTCAGTTGTTCTGAGCTCTATCTGCTTTGACATGTGTTTAGGCTTTCAGATTGCTCTGTGCTCCCCATTTACCATAACAGGGAACCTAGAAAAGGCTACAACTTCTTTTTCCCTTTGAGGAAATTAAAATTATGGGTGCAGGAACCTCTTCAGAGTGGATTACGTCTGCCACATTGCAGACAAATAGGTCCAGGGTTTGTTTGTTTTTGTGAGGAACAATGCTCCATGAACATGGAAGCCACAGGAGGAAGGGTTCCATCCTTGTTTCACCCAAGAAACATTTTGCTCTCCCTGTGTGGTAATTTCAGGGGAAATCTAGGCTGTGTACACATTACTGCTTACCTGGATTCTCTGGTGTTTGAGGCTGAGTACACACGATACTAACCACAAACCATAGGTATCCTGTAGCTTCGAGACATATTCTTGCTTCATGCACATTCCCTCAAATCAGCTTCCATCAGATGAGACAATAGAAGCTGCAGTTAAGTTGAGGTGTGTACCTTTCAGGCAGCCACTGCACATGAGCAGATGAAAGCACATGCACAGATGATAGAATCTATGAATTGGAGTTTGGCATTGAGGGGAAATGACAACAGCAACATTTTAAAAAGGGATTTCACAAGCAGAAGGACGGGGTATCCTTCCTGCATTTCAAGCTGCTTAGGTGTAGAAAGCCTTATCTCTGCTTCTCTGTATCTCAGCCACCATTTTCCTATTTCAGTTTGCTGCTTTTAGCAACCATTACATTGGTGCTGCACTCAAAAAGATTATTTTGTGATGCTGTTAAATTACTCAAAAATGCACACATTACTGAGCAAAAACAAAACAAAACACAAAACCCTTTTTCATACACATACACACTTTTCCCCCGTTTGAAAAGCACAGAGAGTAATTATCTAATTTACAACTACTGCAGCAAATGACTGTAATGAACCAAAACTCTCCCATTTAGGACGGAACACACTGAATGCCTATTCTAAACCATGCTTAATTGTCAGGTTGGGTCGAGCAGAGGGTGGGAAGCAAACGTACAAAATCAACCTGAAGTTTAAATACTAGTTTGACTAAAGCTGTGGGAATGAAGAACAAATGTACATGTGGCACATTGAAAAAAATTAAATAAAGGCAGGCAGCCTACCTAAAATGTGACAAGGGAATCAGGGCTAGTGGCTGACCCAGCAGCATTCAACTGGATAGAATGTACATATGACTGCCACATAAAGTATGGAGCAGTTGGGAAGCTGCAGTTTCAATGCAGGTGATGAACCCTCTGTGATGGTTCTACTTTTTGCGATGACGAAAGTGCAGAGACTTTTGACACCAAGTTGGTGGCCATCCCTTGATCTTGTGGAAGCCAGTTCCATAGTATAACTATGCAGTGAAGACTGTGAAGACTGTGCCCTATGATCTTCAATTTGCATAATATTTGCATATTTGCTTAGTGTCCTATGAAAACTTGTGTCTCCTTTTGCGGGTAGGGCAGGGGGCCCATAAAACAATCAGGGGCCACACAAGTAGTGTGAACATGTGGAGTTTCCCCCATAATTGTATTTCCATATTAGCAAACGTTACCACAATGAATTTCGTCCTGCCACCCAGTTGTTAAAAGCACAAGGACCCCACTTTCCCCCAATAGCAACCCTAAAGCAAAGCCTGACCTGCAATTCCCCACAAACACCTTCTTCTCACTGCACATATATGTGAGTGGGGTGGAAGATGGGTGTGTGTGTATGTGGGTGGGTGTGGTGTGGTGGCAGACTGCTGCTGGTGCATAACCATCAGCCCCAGGATACTGCAGACCCTTCTGATGTCCTTTTGGGTCAAGGAGAAAGTAAGATAAATTAACAGAGTCAATAAATAGGTTGTGTGCCTCTTTGTCCTGAGCCCTGTAGCCACTGGGAGCCTTATAATATTTTTCAGATCTCCCATCTGAGAGTACAGAGAGAGGGATGACCTCAGAGAGGGAAGTTTGATCTTGCAAAGAGCTCCAGTGTCAGCAGAGAGGGGGAAATGGATGAGCTGGGCATGCCAAGACACATCAGGGGAAGGCATGTATCCAAAGCCTTCTCATTAGGGACATAGGAAGCCACCTTAAAGACAGACCACTGATGGATCTAACTCAATATTGTCTGCGTTGAATGGTGCAGTTGTCTCTCGAGGATTTCCTCTCCCGTCCCTACCTGGAGATGCTGGGGGATGAACCTGAGATTGCCTGCATGCGAAGTGGATGCTCTATCGGTGGGCTATGGGCCTTCAATGCAATCCTGCAACATGTCTCTGAATTGGGGGAAAATAAATGCCGCCTGTGTAGTTAGCAACTTGTCCACGGTTACTTCTCCATCCCCTCCTTCTTGGATTGTTCTGTATGCCTATTTATAGCTGGCATTCTGCTTCCTGGCCTAGCATGCAGTCTTGCTTGGTGGGGACATCATGATCACACTGTTTTATTGTGGGTGGGTACACACACACACACACACACACCAAAATGCTCGAGTGATCTCAGCCCTGCTACTGGAGCAGATCTGTTTCTTCTCTTAACATTCTCACATAATCAATGGTGTACCCAGACAACGAAGGAGGAAGCGGGATGCGGGGAGCATAGTTTGTCCCTACTTCCTATAAACAACTTGTAGAGCCAGAAGACAAGCTGACTAATGGAGGCAGGGAAGAAAATCTATGTCTTGCAGCCAACCTTTGGATATTGATGCAGAAAATTTGAAAAGCAATAGAACAGGGATGGCTACAATTACAGGTATACCAAAACACAGCCAATTTGGGGGGATTGTTTTTTGCACAAGGTAAGGACTCACTTCTTTTCTTTTTTCTTTTCCAGAGAAGACAGAAACTCACCAGCAAAAAGAGTTTTACTATCAAGCTGCAGACAAATAAAAGGCTTTTCAGAGGCTTGGAAGTAGCATGACAGAAAGAAAGTGGCTCACATTGTGCATAGAACTATCCTACTATTATCTCTGAGTCAGTTGTGATGACAAGTCAGAGGCCAAGTATTGTAAAAAGCCTTGTGCTTTCATTTCCATGGGAGACGCGCTATCTTACATAAGTTTACAACTTAAGAACAGAACCTGCCTGATCATACCAATGGCTTATCTAGTCCAGCATCCTGTTCTCACAGGGGCCACCCAAATTCCTGTGGGAAATTCACAAGCAGGACCCAAGCATATGAGCGCTCTCCCCTCCTGTGGCTTCCAGCAACTAGTAGTCAGCAACAAGTATTGTGTCTGACTGGGGGTGGGACATAGCCATCATACTTAGCAACAGCTGATAGCTTTGTCCTCCATGAATTTGTCCAATCCTCATTTAGATCCATCCAAGTTGATGGACATCACTGCCTCCTGTTGGAGAGAGTTCCATCATTTGACTATGTATTGCATGAAGAAGGACTTAGAATCATAGATTCATTCATTCATCTCCCTATACTCAGAGGTCTCCTTTTATCCATCCAGAATCTGTCCAGAATCTTCCAACCTCCAGTTTCATTGATGCCCATGAGTTCTAGTATTATGAGGGAGAAAAACTTTTCTCTATTCACTTTCTCCAAGTTGCAAACTATGACACCTATGTGAGCAGACCACGTCCTAGCCATATTGTCAGAATCTGCTCGGCACTGACAGATTTGAAGTAACAGATGGGTAGCCGTGTTGGTCTGCCATAGTCAAAACAAAAAAAATGCCTTCCGGTAGCACCTTAAAGACCAACTAAGTTAGTTCTTGGTATGAGCTTTCGTTTGCATGCACACTTCTTCAGATACACTGAAACAGAAGTTACCAGACCCTTCTATATAGTGAGAAGGTGGGGAGGGGTATTACTCAGAAGGGTGGTGGGAATGGGTGATTGGCAGATAGCTGTGATGAGCCTGTTGACGACTCTTAACGACTGCAATAGGTCTTACAGGAAAAAGCAAGGGGTGAGAAGGTGAAAAATGGTTTTGTCATGTATAATGAGATAAGAATCCAAGGTCTTTGTTCAGACCAGGTCTCTCCATGGTTTTAAGTTTGGTGATAAGTTGCAATTCAGCAGCTTCTCTTTCCAGTCTATTTCTGAAATTCCTTTGTAGCTATCTGCCAATCACCCATTCCCAAAACCCTTCTGAGTAATACCCCTCCCCACCTTCTCACTATATAGAAGGGTCTGGTAACTTCTATTTCAGTGTATCTGAAGAAGTGTAAATGCACACGAAAGCTCATACCAAGAACTAACTTAGTTGGTCTTTAAGGTGTTACTGGAAGGCATTTTTTTTTTTAGATTTGAAGTATTAAACCCTTCAGAAGTTAAAATGGAATTTGGTAGTAGATGGAAACCACCAAACAATCAACTGGGAGGATCTGATCATGCCTAAGAAAATCTTTAATGAGAAACTGGGATTGAAGCCTGTTCTTCTATCAGTAAATAAATGTGGTGAGAAAGAGGAAGGGCTATATACCAAGTCAGAGTCTAGATCCGTTTATCTCATTATTGTCTACCTTGGCTGGCAGTGGCTCTCTAGGCTTTCAGGCAGGGCCCTCTCCCAATCCTACCTAGATGTGTGAAGGATGGAACCTACCACTGAGCCCTTCTACAATTAGGTGGTATCAGTTAGAGCTTCCTCAACCTTGCCACTGCATCACCCCACTCAATCTCCACCCTGGGGGATTTTCAGTACTTTTTAGCACAGCACAATGGGGAAGGGCCATAGCTCAGTAGGAGAGCACCTGCTTTTTCATGCAGAAGGTCCCAAGTTTAATCCCCAACATCTCCAAGCAAGAACATGCTAAGTGTCTGCCAATGGTCCATCTACTCCCTCAGGAAGAGCTGGTGGATGCTACCTGCCTGAAACACAAACAGCCACTGGCAGTCCATGTGGAAAATAATGAGCTGCATGAACCAGTCATTTGACACACTAAAAGGCAGCTTCCACGGCTATGGCTCCTATTAGTTCAGTGAGCTTAGGCAATAGTAACAGGTCATTTTCAGCCACCCTAAAATGCACCGAACAGGAGCTTGGTTTGTTTCTTTTGCAAAGGTTTGTGGTTCAGAATTTGCATTGACACAAATTATTTTCTTCCAAAATTATTATTTTTGCTTCCCCTGATGCTGGTTTCATAGATATCAGTGTTCACGGTGGAGCACTTTTTGGCATAGCAAACCATTGAGCCAATTTCGAATGGCTTGTAGAGTAGTCCTGATTCTATATTGACCTCCTGGTAAGTGCCATCTGTTTGTCCGTATCCCAGCATGGCTATTAGAGAATGAGGCAAATCGGCAAGCATCGATTGCAGCAGAGAAGGGGACTTTGTGTTCTTTTATTCAAGCCCCAGGGACAGGCAACCCTTTTAAAAATAGTGTACGCTGAGTTCCTGGGCATAATGATTTGTGCAATGGAGGTTTCCCTTTGAGAATAGGGCATCTGCTGAAAATGGATTATGGGAAGCAATGTGTTTCAAAGGATTAGCATTAATACAGCGTGTCCCCTTAAGAGTAACTTGGCCCAAAGTCTCAATTTACTGCTAGTAGCCTTAATAGAAATATGTGTTTCTTTAAAAAAGATGATTCTGTGACAGCTAAACCATGTTGAGAGAAGGCGAGGGAAGCAATGGCCTGCAGTGTGAAACATATCACAAGATTATGCTGAAATTTCAAATCCAATGAGGGGAGGGAAATGTGACTGGGGATCCAGCTGCATGTCCTCCCAATATTTTGTGATCCCTGTTCACTGGTCATTCAACATCCCTATCATAGACTCCTAGAACTGTAGAGTTTCAAGGGATGCCAAGGGTCATCTAGTTCAGCCCCCTGCAATGCAGGAATCACAGCCAAAGTGTCTCTGGCAGATGGCCATCCAACCTCTGCTTAAAAACCTCCAATGAAGTCATGTGTACCATGTTCCGAAGTAGTTTGTTACACTGCCAAACATCTCTTACTGTCAGAAAGTTATTCCTAATATCCTTTATTGCAATTTACCCTCTGGAGCAGCAGAAAACAAGCTTACTCCATCTTCCATGTGACAGCCGTTGAGATATTTGAAGATGTCTATCATATCTCCTTTCAGTTTTCTCTTCTCCCAGCTAAACATACCCAACTTCCTCAATTGTTCTTCGTAAGACTTTGTTTTCAGACCCTTTATCATCTTGGTGGTCCTCATTTGTACACGTTCCAGCTTGCCAATATCCTCCTTAAATTACCCAGAACTAGGAACAGTATTCCAGGTCTGACCAAGGCAGAATAGATTGGTACTGTTATTTTCCTTTATCTGGACACTATACTTCTGTTGGGGAATGCCCTGCTATTGTTGTGTTAGTGTGAGTTGCCAGTTGCCAGTTGTCATTTGTCAGTCTCCAGATCTCACTCTGAGGTCCCTAGAAATTTAATCTCCGGGTAGAGAATGGGCACACATGTCAATTCATGCACAAGGTCATTAAAACATCATGTTGGCACAGCCTGACATGCCAGGGAAAGAAATTCTGAACCTGCAATAACTTCTTGCATCTGATTACAATTTTCAAGTATACCATTAGTCAAAAAGAACAAATGTTCCCTTGGCTTTTTAAATCAGGGGTGGCAGGTTGGCAGGGGGAGAAACTATTGTAAACAAATCAAGCATATGGCTGAATAGAGCCTTCAGAAATGAGATGTAGGGGTGCTCAGGCATTGATCCTTTGCAACAGAAATTGTGTGTTAGAAGCTTGTCTCTATTTTCATCTGTGAAATGATAGAAGGCAGGCATTTTACTGATAATGCTAACCAGACGTTTGCATGCCTCCCTCTTTCTGGGTTATTGATCTTTGATAGCTGCATGCAATTTGATGCTTTTAGTGTCTTTAAACAGGTTTGATTACATTGTTACTGTTTATTTTATTTATTTAAAAGTAGAACTAAGCAGCTTAATATTTCAGAAAATCTGTAAGCAATGCACAGTCTCAAAAAGACGGCAATATATTCATTAAAACAACATTATTTCAAAAAGAAAAAAGCAAACTCAAATCAAGTAAAGCAGCTGTACAAAAACACATAAAATATAAATTCAGAAATGTGCATAAAACAGGATCCATTCTTATGGGTCACAGAATGCTGCTGTTATTTAGAAACCATTTTGAGTTGCAAGCTGGTTGCTTACTGGAAGAGAAGGTACAGCAAGTCGAGGCCCACTATCCACACTGGGCAAGATGAGAAATTTCTCATCAGAACAGAGTGGACTGTGTTGGACCAGCAGTGCAGGTGAGGTATCCCACTGTTTAGCTTCATTGGAAGGTCCTGGGTTCTAAGTGAGGTTCTAGGCTCTAGGCAAGGGAGAAAAGTTATGGTACATCTTATCACTTTTTCTACAACAGGCACAAACTTCTATAGCTGTATCATGTCCCCATTGCCCACTCTCCTTTATTCTGCATTACAAAGCTTCGGACGTTATATTCTGTAGAAGTTTTATTGTGTCATATGTCATGGTTCCATTCTTTCCCTTTTCCTTAGGGTGTATATTTATTTCTAATGCCACGGTTTCGTAGTCTTTTTTTATAGCTGTTGAAATGGCCAGTTGCTCTTTAGCTTCTAGTTAAGCAACTCCTATGTTTTTATGTACAGGAATGAATATGTCTTGAGAATCTTAGGAGAGCTGGTATCTACGCAACAACAAACTAATTTCTGGGTTTCATTGGAGACTTTTTCTCTCTTTCCTTATTGACGTGGACCCCCTACTGCACTGCGTCTGTACTTATCTTCATTTTCCTAACAATGTGGAGTGTGGTCTGCTAGCTTGTCAGAGTTCATAAGCACAAAGGCAGTGAAATCATTGAAACCTGTCAAAAATATGTGTTTGTTAATGATCTGACGTTACCCAGCAAGGAACAGAGTGAAAAGGGAAATGGCTGAACAGGCTAATGAAATGCCAAAGGAATTTCGCTTCTGCCCGGGGATTTGAATCTGCCAAATGCAATCCTTTGATGTCAAAAGTTTGAAATATGTTTTAACAAAACACTTATCACCCTTCCCTATATTCTGATGCACTAAACATGGCAAGGAGCATAAGAACTCCAAGATCTCTTTATTGGATCAGTCGATCAAGGCCAATGTCGCCCAACATCCTGTTTCCAGTTTGGTTCATCATGCTGCATTTGGAACCTGAGAAGCAGACGCTGGGGGAAATTTAGTTGAATATGACATCATCATCATCATCATCATCATCATCATCATACCTTGAGACCTCCGGGTGTAGGGCAGTATATAAATTCAATAAAAAATAATATTAATATCAGACTGACTTGCTCCAGCCCAGGCTTCCTCAACCTCGGCCCTCCAGATGTTTTAGGCCTACAACTCCCATGATCCCTAGCTAGCAGGACCAGTGGCCAGGGATGATGGGAATTGTAGTCTCAAAACATCTAGAGGGCCGAGGTTGAGGAAGCCTGTTCTAGCCACTCTGGGCAGTATCCAATTAAGTCATTCCATCAGTGCAAGGATTTACACTTGCAAAACAAAGCTTCCCTCTCCTCTTCCTGTGCATGTTCCATATCTTCCCCACATCTGCTGCAGAGCATGGAGGGATTTAGTGGATGGAACAAGCTAGTCGGATACCACCCAATTGTTTTGTCTTGTTTTGTTTTGACTTATTTCATTTACAAATTGCTTCTTCTGAAGCATCTCAAAGCAATTTTCCAATGCAATAAAATAGTATATAAAACGATTGTATTTATTTAAAGAACCAGTTAAAGAAATTGCATATAAAACAATTTTAAAAATGCACTGATGTACCCTGCTTAGGAATTTCTTGATCAAATGGGGTGTAATTTCCTCCCCTGAATAAATAAGTAGAATGAAAGCAGCCATCACTCTTTCCCCTTGTTCCCAGCATATGGAATTCTGAAATATCTTGTCCTTGTAAACAGTAATTGCATTTGATTATCATAGATAATAACCACCAATAGATCTGCAGTGATAGCCCTATTCATACTTTTGCCAGATTCTGGTGCTATACTGAAACCACCCTCCAATGTCTTCTGTTTTTTTCTGCCTGTTATAGGTCCGTGGGTTGCTCTGGATGATATACCATATTTTTCGCTCTATAACACGCACCTGACCATAACACGCACGTAGTTTTTAGAGGAGGAAAACAAGAAAAAAATATTCTAAACGAAACAGTGGTTATATGATTTTTGTGGTTCATGCTGTGGCCACAGACATGTGATCTGACGGTGAGTTTGGGGTAGCCCAATGCAAAAATCCTGAGGATCCATGTGGATCCATGCTTTGTAACCACGTTTTTGCGCCATTGCGGCCCCATGAAACAGTGGGTGCGTGTGTTTTTTGGTGCAGGCTGTAGCCATGGATATGCTATGTGATCTGATGGTGAATTTGGGGTTACCTAGTGCAAAAATCCTGAGGATCCACGTGGATTCGTGCTTTGTAACCACATTTTAAGTGGGGAGGGAAGGAAAAGAACTCAAGGGACAAGGAGCACGCGTGGGGGGTGTGGAGAAGGATGCTGCTGATAATGCAGGAGAGGCTCCTCTCCGGCTTTGCTCCTTTAGAACAAGCAAGCTCTGCGTCTCTCCCTCCTCCCCGGCAAGGAAACCATGATAGTAACCACTCTGAGACAAATCAAGAAAAATTGCGACCAACACTCTCCCCCAACAAGCGCAGTGAGGTCAAAACACACACACACACAGAGAGGGAACTGGCCCTAAAGTCGCAGGGCGCTGGGGGAGTGAACGGGAAGCAAGAGAAGGAGAAGGAGCCCTCACACACACAGAGTGTCAATTCTAAAGTCGGAGGGAGAGCGCAGGGAGAGTGAACAGGAAGCAGGAGGAGGAGGAGGAGCCCTCTCTCACACACACAGACACACAGAGTGTCAATTCTAAAGTCGGAGGGAGAGCGCAGGGGCGCAGGGAGAGCAAAGGGGAAGCAGGAGGAGGAGAACGATAGCTCAAGGACACACACACACAGCCCCTACAGTGGCTAATCCAAAATCGGACAGCAAAAAACTGCAGGCAGGGACAGAGAGTACGGGGTTGTTTTAAAGCAGCCAACCCCGCTCTGCTTCTCTCCCTCCTCCCAGCTAGGCTGGCTGAAAAGCTTCGCTGCTACTTAGCAGATCAGTGGGGAGGAGAGAGGAACATAGAGGACGGGGTTGTTTTAAAGCAGCCAAGCCCGCGCTGCTTCTCTCCCTCCTCCCCAGCTCGGCTCGCTGACAGGAGCCGCTTACACCTGCTTTGTTGTTTCAAAGCAAGCCACGGACTGCTCACGACTGCAGCAAATTCCCCCGCCATCTGTAGGCATTCGCTCCATAACACGCACAGACATTTCCCCTTACTTTCTAGGAGGAAAAATCTGCATGTTATGGAGCGAAATTTACGGTATGTGAGTCTCTTTCAGGTCGGTGATCCTGCATTTGTGAAATTTAGAATTTAGTGGAAGAAGTCATGGAACCAGTCTGACCAGATTCTTTGTAAGATAATGGCTTAAGCTGGCCAGTTAAGTAGAATCATTTACGTGTCCAAAGAAGCTGCCCTGTTGCCCTGCAAACAGATGAGTGGGCTTTGGGTGGTGAGAGAACTCCAGCAGAATGTTAAAGTCACAAAATATGCAGCAAAGTGAAGCATGATAATATTTGCTGTTAGACCTTTAAAATATGCCATTCCAAGTGAGTTCCAAAATTTCTCTCTTCCCCCAGCATATGAAAATACCACACATTTGGTGAGTTAAAAATAGGTTTACTTACAAACTCTTCAAAGGTCAGAGTCATATGCTTTTCTAGACATCTGTCAGAAAAGTTGCACAGGCAATAAAAACTTAGTTTAGTTACAAATTGCTGAAAGTTCCTAAATTATTGGTATAGGAACACAGGACTGAAAGCCATGTGGCTGAGCTGGAGCAACCAGCTCAAACCTCTTCACACACAGAGTTTCTCAGGTAGAATGGAGGAAAGCTTGATTACATATTTCCTTCCAAAGTAAGGAAAGTGACACAACTAAGCCTGGCAGGACAGCTTACTCTGTGGTATTAACCCCTTCATGCATTAATTAGATTTAAGCATGTTTGTTAAATGAGGCTGGTTTCCCCACAGATGCTACATCATCCTAGGAGAGATAACAATGTGTGTGAGAGGGTCTTTTTAGGCTGTTGCTGAAAGCCAGCAATACCTCAGCCAGCTCTGCCTCAGACTCATAGCTCTGACTTGGGTCTCTCCCTGGGAATCTAATTGAAAGGTTGGATCTGCTGGAGTGTTGATCCTTGAGTCCTTCATCCATGCTGCATTCAGGTTCTATATATCCTAAAGACACCACAGTCTCCAGTGACCTTCACTCCAAGGAAACCAAATGCTGCATAAGCGAAGGAACCCCTAGAGCGGCATGGCCAAACTTGGCCCGCCAACTATTTTTGGGACTACAATTCCCATCATCCCTGACCACTGGTCCTGTTAGCTAGGGATGATGGGAGTTGTAGTCCCAAAACAGCTGGAGGGGCAAGTTCGGCCATGTCTGCCCTAGAGTCTCCCTTCACTAAGTGATTGGGGTGCATACAACAACATGGTGAGTGCAAATTAGGGATGTATTGCTGCCTTCTCAGGCATCTTGAGTTTGACCTAAACTGAGGTATCTCCTGGAAGCTGATGTTCCTCACTCTGTTGGGGCTGCTGTGTTAATCCTCTTGGCAGCTCGTTCTGTGCATTAGAGAAACTCCATTTAATGCCAGGAGAGACAACATTTAAGCTTCACATAATTTCAGTCTGTTCTGTGTTATTAAACTCTAGCACCTCTGTATATGGGGTACGGGTACTAAACTCTGGTGTTTTCATAGGTGCTATTACTTGCAGATTACTCTTTTTATGGGCCAGGCAAGGAAAACAGGAGAGCTATCTAGGTGTTGTAAATTGAACAAATTGGTGGCAATATTTTCTGATATTCAGCATGGTGTGAAATAGAGGCACTTTATAGATTTAAATACAAAGAAACTGCTTCAGCCACACCAAAGTAATTTGTATTTATAAGCGGGGAGTCAAACAGAACCTGAACCAAACAACAACTGAGCAAACCTCTATTCCCCCCCCCCCTCTTGATCTTGAACAGAACATGAATCATTATCTGAAAGTGTCTATTGAACCTGAACCTGCAATCAATCAATCATAGTTTACCAGTTCAGAATAAAGATTCAGCTCCCACCCACCCTGGCATGTATTGTTTTGTGTTTTGTGCTCCACTGGAACCAGTATGACTCATAAGTGAATAAAGCAACAAATGTGAATTTTACGTTCATACAATGTTTAATGTTACAAATTAATTACTGGTGTCACTGAGGTTATTTGCATGCTATTTTATTGTGTTATGGTTTTACAGTTTTATTATTTTATCATTTAAACTTGTGCACTATACTTGTTTAAACATGCACACCATCTTGAGACAGAATGTAAATGGCAATATAGAAATCAATCCATAAATAACCACGTTCTGATTTCCTCCCATTTGCTATACAATGGAACCTTGGTTTTCGAACATAATCCATTCCGGAAGACCTCTCGACTTCCAAAACATTTGAAAACTGAGGATCAATGGGCTGGCTGCAAAGTCAATGGAGGGGAAATGAAAAACGCGCCTCAGAAGTCGTTCAACTTCCGAGGCACGTTTGGAAATGGAAGCAATTACTTCCGGGTTTTCGGCATTCAGGTTCCAAATTGTTCAGCTTCCAAGATGCTCAGAAACCGAGGTTTCACTGTAACAGAAAAGCTCAAAATGGCTGTGTTTCACCATTTTTTAATAGAGTAACCAATACACCAGACCTGCTCAGACTATCCTCACTTTGTGGACGGAAATATTTTGTTGCAAACATCAAGTCCTACCCTAGCCTATGCACAAGTTCTAGGCCTGCACCAGATAACTGGACCTTTCTCCCTTCTTGGCTATTTCCAATTCCACCCCACAGGACCACTGCAAAAAACCTCTGCAGGCTCTGCTGCTGTTCACCACTTCTACCCACACATGTGATGCTACGTTTGCTTCTGCGAGGATTCAGAGAGCAACAGCCACTTCCCAAGAGACCTGAAGAAACCCTGAGAAATGAGATGTAATTTGGGAGGCCTGGTGTTCTCCTGCAGAGTGTCTTTTTTGATACCCAATCACAAACAATCAGACATCTCCTATTTTATCGGCCAATTCCTTTGACAGAACATAAAAGGATTGATTCCTCCAAGTGGGCCAGCTGTCTTCCAAGCACAGCCTCTTAAATGGAAATCAAGTGATGTACTTACCCTCTAGGGCCCTATACAGTTTCAGTGCAAACACAGCACATAATTATTCAGGCACTGAGATGCTTATAGGATTTCCATTGCTAGAGTGTTAAGATGTTATTTCCTGTGATTCCTGGCTCTGTGTTTATCAGCAACTGGTTAAGTAACAGGGAGCAGAGAATAAGACTAAATGGACCATTCTCCCAATGGAGAGAGAGAGAGAGTTTCCTGAAGGATCTGTACTGAGATCTCTGTTTTTTAACTTGTTCATAAATGATCTGGACTCAGGGCATGAACAGTGACATGGCCAAATTTGCTGATGATACCAAGTGGCTGAAAGAAAGAAAAAGACTGTGAGGAGCTCCAAGAGGATCTCTCAAAGTTCGGTGAATGGGCATGCATTTGTAAGTGTGATGTACACTAATGGAGTCAGAACTGAGAGGGACTGATCAGGAATGAGACCTTGGGGTCATAGTGAATAGCTTGATGAAGATGTCAACCCAGTGTGCTGTGCAAAAGACAGAGTGCATGCAAGGAACTATTAGGAAGGGGGTATTAATTAAATAGCCAATATCATTATGCCATTGTACAAATCTATGGTGCAACTGCTGTTGCACTCAAGTCTTGCTTGTGAGCTTCCCAGAGGCACCTAGTTGACGACTATGAGAATGCTGAACTAGTTTGGCCTTTAATCCGCCAGTGCTTATTTTATGTTATGTGTGGAATCCAACAACAGGTCTACCTTTCTGACATCAGGCAGTGAGCTGTATCTTTGAGATGCCCACTCATGGGGCATGGGACTGCAGTTTACTTGGAGTGAAAATAGGCTTTTAAATGTTATTTAAGCACATTTTAAATGTTATTCTTTTTGCATGGGTATTTTAATGCACAGATTAATGTGCAAATGGGAGAGAGCAGACCTATAAGTGAAAATACGTGCAAAAAAAAAAAAAAAAAGGAACGGCTATAAACTGATCTGTCCATTCACAGTTTCATGGAAAGTGAAAAATGTGTCTAGGAAAGAGGGAAACAAACAGCAGCACAATCCGTAACTGTGTACAGAAACAGATTTATTCAAAGCAGACACATTCAAAAAAGCCCAGTGTCTTTCAGGTCCCAGATGTCCCTTCATCAGGGGAATCTATAATTAACAGATAAACAAGCCTGAAGTTACATTAAATCATTTCATAGTTTATAAAATGTGGGGGAAATGTCGTAATTTGTTACTGTTAAAAGTAAAAAGGCACATTCATCTCACAGTGAAACATCAGTAATAAAATGAATAAAAGTTGAAATCAAAACAATGAACAGTTTTCAATCAGGAAAACATTCACTCCCTTTGAGGAAATTCATGCTAGTCTGGAGGCCACAAATATCTCTTAATTGGAAGTTCTTCTTTAAAGGAGGAGATTTTTAGGGAATGAAATAAGGAGCTATTCAAAATGAACCAAGCTTTGAAATATACATATTAGCTATTATTGTCTTCATATATATAATATATAATGCTTCAACCCTGCAACCTTATGAGGCCAGGAAGTGGGTGATGCACTGAGTCTCCCACCTCAGGAGGTAGGGGTGCATGGACATCAAAGTGGGACAACTGATGTAGAATGCCCAGCCCCCCTTGTTCAGCACTGGCTGTGCCAACATTGGAGCTCTGTGGTCTGTAGGCTGAAAAAGAGCACAAGAATCCATCTTATACACAATCAGACCATTGTTATATCCAGCTCTGGATTGTCTACAATGCCTGGCAGCTCCTCTCTGGGGTTTCAGTCAGAGGTCTCTCCCAGCCTAAGGTTACCAGATTTTTTTCAATGAATCCAGGGACACTTTTCAACTTCAATGGATTTTGTATGGGGACTAATTGGTAAATCCAGGGACTGTCCCCAGGAAACGGGGACATCTGGTAACTTTATCCCAGCCCTATCTGGTGATGCTGGGGGTTGAACCTTCAGCCTTTAACATGGAAAGCAAATGCTCTAATGGTGAACCTCACCCCTTCCTGCAATGGGACATGCCAGGGTAGTTTGGGGCAGGCTTGGGGTGGTGCAGAACAAGACAAAGTTTTTAAGGATACAAGGACTTCTGCACTCCCAGAAGACCCTCAAACTGGGGAGAAAACTATGCCAGCCCTGGAGCAGGCATAGTTTATTTCTTTTCATGGTTCTCAATGGGAGGAAAATTGGGGGGGGGGACGGACGGACGGACGGATGGATGGATGACTGATTTAGAAAACAGAGAAAGTCAGTGGAGCATAAGTCTGCTCCTCTGCTC
Source organism: Podarcis gaigeae (assembly GCF_964106915.1). Taxonomy (NCBI): domain Eukaryota; kingdom Metazoa; phylum Chordata; class Lepidosauria; order Squamata; family Lacertidae; genus Podarcis; species Podarcis gaigeae. Next base: position 72,428,846 of record NC_139685.1, read on the forward strand.
TCTCATCTCTGCTGCCATCAAAAGCCATACTGCTTTTCCAGGACTATAGGTGATATCTTCTGTTCTCCTGCCCCCAATTGTGGATTGAAGCCTAAGATTATAAATTGGTAATGTTCTGCTTTATGTGTTAGGTTTCGGCTGTTTAGTTGGGCTATGATTAAATCATAAAATATTTTGGATTAATGTATTGTTGCCCACCTCGTGTTCTTTGGAATTGGCTCCACATATTAAAAGAAGAAAGAAGAAAACGAGTGTATTTGACCTGAACATCTAAAAGTGAACATTTAATAGAGGTGTGCATTGGCTCTGTGTGTGGGCTGAATAATGAAATTAATCAGGATGATTCAGGAATCTCCTCTCTCTCCCATGTCAAAACACAATCTCAATACATCCTAAATCAGATCAGCTACAGAACAAAGCTAGAGAACGCTCTGTTTCTGTGTCTTTCTGTGCAAGTACAGCTGTTTTCATATATAACACTTCTATGTCCAAGAGCTTTGCAAGAAGTGGCAATGTCCCAAATTTTGTCTGTGGAGCACTGAAGAGCTCTGAATTGTTTTTCGTTGAAGCACAGCAGTTAAAAGCTTCATTTAAGCTTTTAAAAAATTCCATGTGGCTCTGGTTTAACAACAGCAACAGAACACCAAAGCTCTTCAGAACTCTACAGGCAACTTTCTAGACAGTCTCAGATTGTAAGGCCTATTGAAGATGTGTAAAGGCCTAATGGGTGGTCTGTGAAACCTGTCAGAGGACACAAGAATATAAGCACCAGGCCAATGGACCATCTAGACCAACATCCTGCTCTCACAATGGCCTATGGGAAACCTGCAAGCAGGATTCAAGCACATGCTCACTCTCTCCTCCTGTGGTTTCTGGCAACTGATTCAGAAGCATTGCTGCCTTCAACCATAGAAGTAGTTCACAGCTATTGTGGCTAGCGGATGTTGCTAGCCCTCTCCTCCAGTAATTTACTTACTCCTCTTTTAAACCCCTTTAGGATGGTGACCATCACTACCTCTTATGGGAGCAAGGGCACAAGCAATTGTCAGATATAAAGGATAGTGTGGAGCTGTGTGGTTTCAAAAAAAGTGCAAGCAGAAAGATACACCACTCAGCCACCTTTTATAATGTTAATGTAAGATAATGTGAACCCCCATCATAAGAGATTATGGAAGAAAGCGAATCTATGTTACTTCTACAAAAATCCCACCCACCTGCCAAATAATTTTCTGCAGTTTAACAAACTTAATGTGCTCTGGTAAAGCCCCTATGACTAAATTTCATCCACTTTGGCTAAGAGGGGCAATAGTTACAGCTATATTTAGATTCCCCTTTATACTGAATAGGTGAACCTGAGCTTCATTTTATACAGGAGCTGAATTACAGATCAAAGTGGAGCATGTGCAGAGCAATTTAGAATCAGAAAGCCGTACTTTTAAAAGCATAGGTAGATACATGGCAAATCTTGGGCTTAGCAGCTACTCTTGCAAATTTGGTTTGCCTTCCCAAGAGCTATGTCAATGCACAGGCAGCTCCAATAGCGTTTTGCTCTAATTGAATATAAGTACACAAATACTAGATACGCAATGCATATTAGAGCCTTGCAACCCTATTCCAGACACTGCTGTAAATTCTCTGTGCAGGCCACAACTTAATGTCCTAAACCAACTTTAATGGACATATAACTTTGTCCAAGGTCCCCACAGGCCTTATCCTCATGATCAGTAAAGCTCAGCAGTCTGTGGAGTTATTTAACAGACGCCTTAAATGTTTGTTGAACAGCTCCACCTGGGAACCTTAAGGCCAAAAGATAAAACACTGCACGGACATATTTTCCCCAGGTGTTTGAATTTTTATGAGGTGACAACAGCAGGTGTGACATTAAGCATTAGAGAAAGGACAGCATTTGTGGGAGGGGGGATAAAGACAGCAATAAAAAGAGAGAAGCAATTGAGATTAACCAATTAGCGACTCCAGCACAGATCTAAAGCACAAGCTATATTTAACTGGAACAGGCTGCTGTTGCCAGTGAACTGAAACAAAGGGAGTTGTACGCTGTTTATTTATTAAATTTATATCCTAAGCCCTTCCTCCTGAAGGAGCCCAGGGTAACAAACAAGTGACAAAGCAATGAAACATCTTAAATTCAAGTCAAATGCAGATGCAGATTCAGAAAAGATCTAAACTTAAAAGGCTTATTTGGAAGAGGGAGGTCTCCAGCAGGAATTGAAAAGACCACAGAGGTGGCCACTGTCTAACATTCAAGAGGAGGCAATGCCAAATGATGGTAGCCAAAACGCTACAGTACATGGTGTGGACCAGACCTCCCAGTAAGGTGGCATCTGCAGGAAGTCCTCACCTGCAGAATGCTGTGATCTGTTGGGCATATGTCATCTGTCACCATAGAAGATCCTAGACAATCCCCTAGACTCCAGCTCCCATCAGCCCCAGCCAGCATGGCCAATAGTCAGGGTGATGGGAGATGTCTTTCTTCTTTGGCAATCACTTGTATCCGAGTGAGATTGTCTTCCATGAACACGGTCTTAACAGTGAGTCTATAAGTGACTGTGGAAGCCACTTCTGGATCCACGCATCCTTTCACAGTGGGGACATAGGTTCCCGGGTGGGAGTTGATCACTGTGACAGTTTGCCAAACATGCCTTCCTCTTAGCACGTTTCTCCCTTTCATCCTGAGTTTGAGTGTCTTCAAAGTCTATCACATCTTTGGTAAAGGCTGTTCTCCAACTGGAGTGCTTGCAGACCAGTGCTTCCCAGTTGTTGGTGTTTATACTACATTTTTTTTTAGATTTGCCTTGAGAGAGTCTTTAAGTCTCTTTTGTCAACCACCAGCTTTACGCTTTCCATTTTTAAGTTCGGAATAGAGTAGTTGCTTTGGAAGACAATAATCAGGCACCTGCACAACATGACCAGAGTGGCTGAGTAAACCATTATTATTAAATTATGATGATGTTGATGACCAGTCCAACAAAGTTGATGTTGAAGTATCATTACTTTGACACTGGTGATCTTTGCTTCTTGCAGTACACTGGCATTAGTTACCACCATAGAAGATCCTAGACATTCCCTTAGACTCCAACTCCCATCAGCCCCAGCCAGCATAGCCAATGGTCAGGGTGATGGGAGATGTAGGCATACAATGTCTGAGAGACACCATGTTGGCTGCCCCTGAGTTAAAGAATCTCAAGTAATGTGGCTCTTTGATGAGGAAAGAGGCTTTCTGTTGTCCATCAGGCAATGGCTTAAAGGGCACAAGGAGAAGGGGATGACAGAGGACGAGATGGTTGGACAGTGTTCTCAAAGCTACCAACATGAGTCTGACCAAACTGCGGGAGGCAGTGGAAGACAGGAGTGACTGGCGTGCTCTGGTCCATGGGGTCACAAAGAGTCGGACACGACAAAACGACTAAACAACAAATATATCTATATCTATATCTATATCTATATCTATATCTATATCTATATCTATATCTATATCTATATCTATATCTATATCTATATCTATATCTATATCTATATCTATATCTATATCTATATATCCCCACGTTTGGAGAGTGGAGCTTTTCTCAAAATTCCTTAGCTGATTCACCTCAGAAGGAGTGCTCATTTCCTTGTGATTCCCCCTTTAAACAAAACTGTAGTGGCGACTATACTAGCATATCATTTTTCTCATAATCCTGACATGTATGGAATCGATCCAAAGCTTAGAAATGCTTAGCACCAGAGGACGTATTTTCTTAACATTATTAATAAAATCAGCACCTGCATTTTAGTGGAGAAATACATTTTATACAAGCCAGTCAATAATGGTGTTAAAAAAAAAGTGGAAGGTGCATGCTACATTAATTTCCCCTCCATAATTTCTTTTCCATAAACAAAACACTGAAGCAATAAAACATATGCTAATGCAGAAATTATAATTTTATACTCCTACCTGCCAAAGCAGATGGAAACCATTCCAGCTTGAATGCTCTTCACTTCAAAATAAACATTTCTTCTCAGCAGGAATATCCCAGAGATTCTGTTGTTGTTGTTGTTGTTTAGTTGTTTAATTGTGTCCGACTCTTTGTGACCCCATGGACGAGTTAGGGATGGACGGATCTGTCCCTTTCTGTTTCCATTTCTTCTTTTTTCTGATATTAAGTTCAGTTTTCACATTTCCACTTTGCATTTCTAAGAAAAAGTCCTCACAAATATTTTCAACTTTTTCATGTGCATTTCTCCAAATATGCACATTTCTGTGTGCAATTCCCACATATATTTTGCAGGCAATTTTTCATAATATAATGCATTTTTGCATGCTATGTTCATGAATATATGAATTGTTATGAACACGTCCCCCAAATACACACATTTTTGAGTTGGAAAACTACATTGCAGAATTCCACATTTCAAATAACCATGGCATTTTGAGTCACATGTTGTTTCAGGAAGTGTGGGTAATAAAAATGTGGAGTGAATTAAATATCTGCCCCATCCCTATGCATAATTTAGCTCAGAGCACTTCCCTAGACATAGTTATAAATTAGGAATGGATATCCTGTGGACTGACGTTGCTGGACTCCAACTCCCATCAGCCCAAATAATCATGGTCAATAGTTATGGTTGGTGGAAGCTGAAGTTCAGCAACATCTGGAGGGCCACAGGTATAAAGCAGAATCAGAATCTTCCCTGTTATGTCCCACCTGCTTTCTACATGAAGCTGATTTACCTGCAGATTTACCTACACAAGATTCTGCTTGCACTGCAGAACATTGAAGCCAATACTAAACCTTGAAACAATGGCTTCAAGCTCCAAGAAAGGAGATTCTGACTAAACATATGGAAAAACTTTCTGACAGTAAGAGCTGTTTGGCAGTGGAATGGACTCCCATGAGAGGTGGTGTACTCTCCTTCACTGGAGGTTTTTAAGCAGTGGTTGGATGGTCATCTGTCATGGCTGCTTTAGTTGAGATTTCTGCATTGCAGAGGGTTATACTGGATGATCCTTGGGGTCCCTTCCAATTCTATGATTTTATTCTTCTTCTTAATCCACCCCCCAAAAAAAATTTTAATTGGGAAATTATGTGCTGTCCCAAAAAATGACTCTGAAGCTGGAATTACTCTCCCTATAGGTATCCCTGAAAGCCGGCTTGATAAAGGAACTTAAATAATGAATCCAAACTCATTGTCATGCTGCTAGGAATCCAAAATACATGTTTGTATGCTGGCTAAATTTAGCTTCAAATCATGTTTCCATTTGATTTATTCAGGAAGGATTTGAACTCATGGAGGTATACTCTGCAAATTGGAAGGCAGGCACTTATGAATAGGCTCAAACAAGACACTACCCGTCATTCTCAATAAGAGCAGCTCAGAAGAACTCTTTGTCTTAATGCATTATTAGTGAGTAAACAAATCCTCTGATTTAATTAATGAATGGCACCAGGAGACCATGTTAGCTTGTCTAAGAAAATGTTTTGCATGTACCAGATCACTAGCTTGATTCCTATCAAGGAAAAGCAACATTGTCCAAATAATTCGAAAGCAAAATATGTTGTTTTTCTGCCCGTTAAAACATCACAAATCCTTTGTTACATTAGGATGCTCCTTAAACAAACAAGACATCCAGGCTCATTGCCTTGCAATGGTCCTTGTAGTGATGTGGATGCAGAAAAGTGTGTGAGCTTAGAGATCATACATATTCATGGAGGACCACTATTAGCTTTGATAGCTAAATGGAATTTCCATGTTAAGAATCAGTATACTTCTGCATACCTGATAAAAGCAAGAAATAATAGGAGGTGACCATTACCTTCATATTCTGCTTGTGAAGTTCCAGAGGCATCGTGATAGAGCTAGGCATCTGTTGCTATGTTGTTTAGTTATGAAAACAGAGTGGTGACTTGATAAGAATCTTCAAATGTCCAAACAAAAATTGATCTAAGAAAGAAACAAGCCACAAGCTTCTTCTTTACAGCGGACAAGACAGAATTCATCCTAAGGAAGATTTAGGTTGGACCTAATGTTCATCCACTGTGACATTCCCTTTCCCTTGTGACATTCCATATGCTGTCAAATCACTGGTGCCATCATCTCTGACCATTGACCATGCTGGCTGGGGCTGATGAGCATCAGAGTCCAACAACATCTAGAGAGCATATTTAGCATAAAGTATGGTGGCACCTTTAGCACTGGATGTCTTTGGCATCAGATTAGACAAGGATTTAGCTAAATTAATTCAGGTGGTCTCTTTAAGATCACTTCCAGGCATTTTCAATAATCTTTTCCATGGAGTAAGAATGAAAATTATTTTGATAGCCTTTTCAATTCAAAACTCATTTTTTCTATCCCAGAGGTTCTTCTGGGACAATTTTCTTGAGGGAAAGTCATGGAGGATTGGTATATTGACAGCCTTGGATGAGGTTCACAGATTGAACACTACAGAGAGGTTATTTGTATCACAAGTGAGGAACAATGATATTTCAGTGGATTCAATTTACACAGCTTCATCAAAGCTCTGTGCAAATATTATAAAAGGGCAAGTGTGTGTGTGTCAGATCCCATTCCCTCATTATATCTGGTCTTCATAGTTCTGAGATCCTATATTGTCATGGTACCGAATTAACTCTTTATTGTCAAAAGTACACTTACCAGTTAGGAAAAGGCATGTTCACCAATCCGCCATCTCTCAGCTACCTCAAGGTGTGCACCCTCGCAGCAACAGATAGTCCACGTCCCCCACCTCAGCTTATGTATTTTTCCCACACAAGCAGTCTAAGACTCCATCTGTGTATGGTTCCATCAGCAATTCCTTCTTCCAAGTCAGTCTCCAACCCCGCTTCTCCTGCTGCTTACTCATCAATATCCAGACACTAGTCCACAGTGTCCAGCCAATCCCGGACATGTATATATGTATGCATATGGCCAATGAACATGCATCCCAACAAAACATGTTCGTAATCGGTGCTAGGGGTGGAAGGATTTGTCCAGTTTTGTGTTCTCGTTCTCTCTCTCTCTCTCTCTCTCTCTCTCTCTCTCTCTCATTTTTCCAATCTTAAATTCAGTTCTTCAAATTTCTGCAACTATTTGCTAATTTGTTTTGGAAAAAAGTCCCCATGAAAGTTCTTCAGCATTTTTGCCTGGAATTCCCCTCATGTACACATTTGTGTGCGTGCTGCTTTGATTGTGGTTCGAGGACCCGACCCCCGCAATGTGAAAAGAAAACACTAGGACATGAGATATAAGGGTAATGGGCAAGGAAAGGCCACAACTTTATTGATTGCAGCAGTGAAAAGGTATTGGCTTAGGCATTGGATTTCTCAAACAAGTGGGTTTATTCACCAGTAGGTGGAGCCTGTTGATGCTAATCCAACTATAGGCTCTCCCCTGATGTCACCGAGGGTAGTGCCATGGCCTCCCGCCAAGCAGGCATCGGACAGAATACACAACCGCCAGATTCCTTTAACGGAATACCCAAAAATTGAAGGCATAGGCGATGGCCACACCTAGCTCTTCGACACAGCACAACACATTATTCCAATGCCTAACCTACCCACCAATACCACAAAACTTGTGACGATTGCTACGAGGTAGGCGAAAAAACCAAAAAGCCTAATGCCAAATGGAAAAACTCCTACCAGGCCCCCTAGACAACCAGGGCGACCAACCTAAGGTCCATAGCAAGGCCAATGACCTAAGCCCTAACTCAAAGGGAGTGGAGGGTGGGTGACTCGCGGCGAGACAACGAAGAATGAGGCCGGGGAGAGGCTGGCGCCGCAGCAAAAGGGCTGCTAAACACACCCCTCTCAGGCACCTGGTTGGATGCCTGCCGAGGGGCGTGGGCGCCAGCCAGGTGAGGTGGGGGCAGGGGGCTAACGCCCCCTGCTAGGGGCGGAGCTCGGGCTCCCGCCCACAACCACTCCCCTCTCTTGCAGGGAGGAGAGTCTCTAACATACACATATTTGCCAGTGGTTTGTCCTAATATAATTCATATGATGTCATGTTCACTAATATAGTCACTTTATGTATACTTTTTCCTAACAATGCAATTCTTTTTGGCAAACATTGATCTGTTGGACAGCCACATTGCAAAATTTGTGAATTTCAGTAAATGGTTACGTTTCTGTGCACGTTTGATAAACTGGGCTTTCATTGTGAGCCAAATCAAATTTCTCCAACCATCCCTAGTCTGCAGTTAAAGGTAAAGGTACCCCTGACTGTTAGGTCCAGTCGCGGACGACTCTGGGGTTGCGCACTCATCTCGCTCTATAGGCCGAGGGAACCAGCATTTGTCCTCAGACAGCTTCCAGGTCATGTGGCCAGCATAGCTAAATCACTTCTGGTGCAACAGGACACCATGACAGAAACCGGAGTGCACAGAAATGGCGTTTACCTTCCTGCCACAGCAGTACCTATTTATCTACTTGCACTGGTGTACTTTCAAGCTGCTAGGTTGGCAGGAGCTGGGACAGAGCAACAGGAGCTCACCCTGTTGCAGGGATTTGAACCCCCAACCTTCCGATCAGCAAGCCCAAGAGGCTTAGTGGTTTAGACACCTGTGATACCTTTAGCTCAGTATTGCCCATTCCAACAACAGATTTCCAGGGTTCCAGACAGAATTCTTCCAAAGCGTTGTAGGAATCTGTTTTATACTGATTCAGACCATTGGTCCTCTCCTTCAGTATTGTCTATACTGAAAAGCAGTGGCTCTTGGGATTGAACCCAAGACCTTCTGCAAGCAAAGCAGGTGCTCTGTCACTAAGGCACATTGCTTACCCCATTGGTGGCTCCTACTAGGTTGGCCAGGTGTCCTATTTTACAGATGCCTGTTTGAAGGGCTATCCGAGGATGGTTCCCTCTTTAAAGGGGTCCTCTGTTTGTCCAAGTCTGCTTTAAAGATAAATAACCCTAAGAAGAATGACCTTGAAGTAGTCCATTAACAGTTAGCAGTACCTGAACAGCAGACTGCAGATGCACACATGGTCACAGCCTTTCCTGCTGTGTTGAGATATCTTGCATTCTGTTTAAATTATAGTAATTACTAATAAATTTGCACCTGCACATATAAACTAGGATGTTGTTTAGTTGTGTCTGACTCTTTGTGACCCCATGGACCAGAGCACGCCAGGCCCTCCTGTCTTCCACTGCCTCCTGCAGTTTGGTCAAACTCATGCTGGTAGCTTCAAGAACACTGTCCAACCATCTCGTCCTCTGTTGTCCCCTTCTCCTTGTGCCCTCCATCTTTCCCAACATCAGGGTCTTTTCCAGAGAGTCTTCTCTTCTCATGAGGTGGCCAAAGTATTGGAGCCTCAGCTTCACGATCTGTCCTTCCAGTGAGCACTCAGGGCTAATTTCCTTAAGAATGGACTTCCGGAGGCGGCGCGAACGGTAATGGCTGCCCTCTTCTAAACAGGAGAGGGAAGCTCCGTTGAAACGGGTCGTCCGCTACGGCGAAGCGGAGACCCACATCGGAAAACCGCAGGCGGCAGAAGCCTGCGGTCTTGGGACCCGGTGGGCGCCAGGAGCTGCCCCCAAAACGTTGAAGGAACCCCGTAAGGGGCTCCGGATCGCGGAGGGGGTAGTGGCGCTGAGGGTCGCTCCGCAGTCAACGGAGTGAAGCCGCGAAGCTGTTGCCGGTGAGCGCTGACCTTTCTTCCTGAATTTACGTTTCGGAAAGCAACAATCCGTGAGTAATAAGGACTTTCAAAATTTTTAAAGCTCTAAAAAGCAACGGAATTTGGCTGAAAGCGGATTGACGAAAAAAAGGAAGTCCGTCTTCCGCTGCTACTGAACTTCAAAGCAAAGAGCAGGAGGTGTGGAGGCAGAGAGTGAACTTTTAACCTAATGGACCTGAGCACCCACTGAACCTCCTTTGAAGCAGAATAGGACTGTAAGCATTGGATTTTGGGTTTCTAATTTGGACTGTGACATCTTCTCCTATTGGAATTACAACTTAAGTTAAAACCCCAGGTGCTGGAACTGCCTGAGTAACTGTAGCAGTCAGCCTGCAGATTTGGATACTTTGAATTTAAACTTGGAAACAATCTGAGGGGTTTGGAATTGCTACTTTGAGGCATCATTTGGAATACCAGCAAGCACTATTTGAGACATTGTGTTCATTTAATACCAACTCTGCTAAAATTTATTACTTGAAGGTTCCTGGACATTAATCTTGATTTTATGAACTTTATTGGAATTGATCTCTTCCCGAAAGACTTTTTAAGCTCCCCCTAGAGGTTTTGGAATTTACAGCAGTGGCATTGTTTTACTTTCTCTTTCCCGGCCTCCTGTTTGACTGTTACCATCTGGGCCGTCTCTTTCTCATGGGAAACAACTCAGCCTGACCTTGACTTTTAGATAACTTTGGAATGAGTGGTGCAAGAAAAAAGGAACCTAAAGAAAAGGAGCCCAAAGAAAAGGAACATAGAGTAAGAACTAGACAAACAACCTTAGCCACAGCCTTACAGCCATGTAGATCGTCTGTGCCTATTTTACTTTCTGAGGAAGAAGCTGCATCCCTGCCAAGGGCAGGAGAAGGAGAAACTGAGGAATTACAATTGGAAGATATGGCCTCTGGAACAACTGTTTCTATCTTAGAGAAAATCTATGAAAAATTGGAATCTTTGGACAAGAGAGTTGAATCCTTGGATAAAAAAGCTGATGAGCAAACATTTAAAATTGATCAAAACACAGAATGTCTAAATAGATTAACTGGACAAGTGGCACAGAATGCACAAGCAATTGGAGAATTGAAGGAGGCTACAGGTGAAAATCGGAAATTGGTTGACGATACCAGCCAAAGACTTGGAAAGCTAGAAAAAGAGGTGAGACCACTCAGTAAACAAGTAGGAGAACACCAGACCTACCTTTCTATGATTGAATTACGGAACAGGGAGACTAATTTAAGGATAAAGTCGGCCCCAGTAGTGGAAGAAGACAACTTAGCTGAGTTTCTGACCAAAATATTCTCCAAGTTCTGGAACTTAGAAGAAAAAGACTTTAAAATTGTACCAGCTTTCAGGCTTGGAAGACTTACAAAGAAAGACAAACCCAGAGACTGTTTGATAACATTGAGATCAAAGGAGGAAAGGGACAAGATCCTGGGCCTGCATTACGGAAAGTCACTGGTCATTTTGGACAAAAGAATTGAAATTTACAAGGACATTCCTAAACAACTTTTGGATCTTAGATCTGAGTACTTGGAACTAGCAAGACTGCTGAGGAGCAACGTTATCATCTTCAGGTGGGACTTTCCTCAAGGACTATCTTTTACTTTCAGAGGGAAGAAGATTAAAATTAGAACATTGGAAGATAGAGACAAATTTCTAAACGTGTACGGAGAGGACCTTCAAAAAGGACTTGAATTACCTTCAGGGCCTGGAGCACCAGAGGCACCGGCACCCTTGGATTCTGAAGACCCAGCCAACAAGGTACCACCCCCAGAAAAATAACCAGATTCATTCAGGATGTCTCTGCAACTGTTGAGTTGGAACATAAATGGCTGCAATATTCCGGGAAAAAGGAGGAAAATTTTTCATATATTAAAAAAGGAACAATTGGACATTATTTGCCTACAAGAAACACATGTGACTAGGCTCCATAGAAAAGTGTTAATAAACAAAAGACTTGGTCAGGAATTTATATCTTCAGACACAGTAAAGAAGAGAGGCGTGGTGATTTATGCAAAAGAGAGCCTGTCACCTAAATTTCTATTTAAAGATGAACATGGAAGAATTTTGGCAATCGAAATACAACACCAAGGAGAGAAGATTCTGCTATTAGGAATTTATGCACCAAATGAAGGAAAATCGGAATTTTATAAGAAGTTGCACGAGACTAAGCTGGAATATCTGGACTATGACAACATCATTATGATGGGAGACATGAATGGAGTCGTATCAACTTACATGGATAAGTCACAAAGCCAAAATGTTACGAAAGATGGCAGACTACCAAAGACCTTTTTTGAAATGACAGACAATATGGACTGGATTGACATTTGGAGAACGAAGAACCCCTTGGGAAAAGAAGGAACATTCTTCTCTGAAGCCCAGCTGACTTGGACAAGAATCGACCACATATGGATAACTAGAGGTCTGGCACCCAAGGTCAGGAAAGTGGAAATCTGCCCAAAGACCTGCTCCGACCATAATGCACTGAAAATGGACATGACACTTCTACCAACCGGTTCCTTTAGATGGAAGATGAATGACAATTTGTTTAGAGATCAGGAGATTATCAAGAAGGCCAAAAAGTCTTGAAGGACTATTTTGAGATAAACATGAGCACTACGGTGGAAAAAAGAATCATTTGGGACGCAAGCAAGGCTGTTATGAGGGGGTTCTTGATACAACAGAATGCTGTTAAAAAAAGAACACAAAATGAGAGGAAAGACAAGATCTTGGAGAAAATTAAAGAGTTAGAGAAGAAGTTAAGATTGAACCCGAAGTCACAACCGACTCTGAGAGAAATTAAACTCCATCAGGCACAATATTCTAAACTGATGAACCAGGAAATAGAATGGAAGATCAAATTAATGTGACAAAAAACTTTCGAATCAGCAAATAAATGTGGGAAACTGCTGGCTTGGCAGTTGAAGAAGAGACAAAAGTTAAATGTAGTCACAAATTTGGAAATTGAAGGAAGAAACATTCAGAACCCCGTGGAGATTAGAAAGTGTTTTCAGAAATATTTCAAAAAACTATATACTCAAGGGCCGCAGAATGAGGCTGAGATTAAACAATTTTTGGGAAAAAATGGACTTAAAAAGCTTTCACAAGAAAATAGATCACTCCTGAACAGCAAAATAACACGACAAGAGATTGAACAAGCCATTCAGAACATGAAATTGGGCAAATCTCCAGGGCCAGACAGCTTGACCTCCAAGTATTATAAGACATTAAAAGATTATTTGATACAACCATTGATGGAGGTCAGCAACGAAATTATGGAGGGAAAGAAGGCGCCGGAATCGTGGAAGGAAGCTTTCATCACATTGATACCAAAATCGGAAATTGAGAAGACACAACTCAAGAACTACCGTCCCATCTCCCTTTTAAATGTGGATTATAAAATATTCGCAGATATTTTGGCAAGCAGACTTAAAAGAGTCTTAAATGAAGTAATTCATAAAGATCAGGCAGGCTTTCTCCCAGGTAGACATATGTTTGCTAACACAAGGAACATTATTGACATTTTGGAATTTTTGCAGACAAACATAAATACAAAAGCAGTGTTAATATCTCTTGGAAATTTATGAAGGGAAATTTAAAAGAAATGGGAGTGGGACGGGGTTTTGAGAATGGGATTGATGCAATATACTCAGAACAGAAGGCAAAATTGATAGTTAACAATGTGGTTACAGAAGAGTTTAAAATTGAAAAAGGTACACGACAAGGCTGCCCGATTTCCCCTCTGTTATTTATTTCGGTTCTGGAGGTGCTCTTGAATAGGATTAGAGGGGACCGGTTGGTGCAAGGGATTCAGGTCGGAGCGAAACAATATAAACTTAAAGCTTTTGCAGATGACCTAGTCTTGACTTTGCAGGAGCCAGAATCTAGTACAAAAAGAGTATTACAACTGATTCAAGACTTTGGTCGGGTGGCGGGATTCAAACTAAATAACCAGAAAACCAAGGTGTTGGGGAAAAACTTGACAGATACAGAGTCAGAACGGTTTCAGAGAGAAACAGAACTAACTGTGGTTAAAAAAGTAAAGTACCTAGGGGTAAACATAACAGCAAAAAATCTGAGTCTATTTAAGGATAATTATGAAAAATGTTGGTCTGAAATCAAGAGAGACTTGGGCAGTTGGTCAAAATTGAAGCTTTCTTTGTTAGGCCGAATTGCTGCTATTAAGATGAATGTATTGCCAAAGATGTTGTTTTTGTTTCAAACATTCCAAATTGTGGACAAGACGAAGTGTTTCCGGAAGTGGCAGAGAGATATTTCTAAATTTGTCTGGCAGGGCAAAAAGCCCAGAATTAAGTTTAAGATATTAACTGATGCGAAAGAAAGAGGGGGCTTCGCCCTGCCAGACTTAAAACTGTACTATGAAGCCGCAGCTTTTTGCTGGCTAAAAGACTGGCTACTTCTTGAAGACACTGATGTGTTGGATTTGGAAGGTTTTAACAATGCTTTTGGCTGGCATGCATATTTATGGTATGATAAAGTTAAGATCAATAAGGCCTTTAAGAACCATATTGTCAGGAAAGCAGTATTTAATGTCTGGACAAAATACAAAGACTTATTGGAAAACAAAACTCCGAGGTGGCTGTCCCCTCTGGAAGCCAAGGCCCGAAAAAGACCCAATATGGAGGCCAAATGGCCAAAATATTGGGAAATATTAGAAAAAGACGGTGACAATTGGAAATTGCAGAGTTTGGAGAAAATGGAGGGTAAAGTGCGAGACTGGTTACATTACGCCCAGATTAAAGAAGTTTTTAAAAATGACAAAAAACTAGGGTTCCAGGTGGAGAAATCGAAGTTGGAGACAGAACTGTTAGAACCAAAGACTAAGATACTATCAAGAATGTATAACTTGCTGTTAAAATGGAATACACAAGACGAACTGGTTAAATCTGCTATGATAAAGTGGGCACAGGATATTGGGCATAACATTATGTTTGAGGACTGGGAAAGGTTGTGGACCACTGGGCTGAACTTCACTGCATGTAATGCTTTGAAGGAAAATGTAATGAAAATGATATATAGATGGTACATGACCCCAGTTAAACTTGCCAAAATATACCATTCGTCTGATAATAAATGTTGGAAATGTAAGGAAAATGAAGGAACATTCTTTCACCTCTGGTGGACCTGCCCTAAAGTGAAGGCCTTCTGGGAAATGATATATAATGAGCTGAAAAAGGTATTTAAGTATACCTTCACCAAGAAACCAGAGGCCTTCCTCTTGGGTATTGTCGGCCAGAGGGTGTTAAAGAAGGACCGAACATTTTTTATGTATGCAACAACAGCAGCAAGGATACTCATTGCCAAGAATTGGAAGACTCAAGATCTACCCACACTTGAAGAATGGCAGATGCAGCTGATAGACTATATGCAACTGGCAGAGATGACCGGCAGAATCCGAGACCTGGGAGAAGAAAGGATGGAAGAAGACTGGAAGAAATTTAAAACTTATTTACAAAAATATTGTAATTTGATTGAATGTTAAGAAGGATGCTTGATCATAAATAATTGGCCACCACTAAACTAGATTGAAATTAGATGATAAGTGAGATTAAGGAAAAGACCAATCCTTTGGGAGAACTATCAGATTATATTTAAACGAGTGGATATAAGATTGTAAACAAGATGATAATTTGCTTGAAAAAACTTTTTAACAATGTAAGTGGGAGCAGGAGACGTGAGGAAGTCCAAACAAGTTATGAAATTTTGTGTATGATATAAGCAATGTTGTTTGTTATTTACGCTTTTCTCTTATAAAAATTCTTAATAAATATTATAAAAAAATAATAATAATTTCCTTAAGAATGGGTGTGTTTGATCTTCTTGCAGTCCATGGGACTCTCAAGAGTCTCCTCCAGCACCATAATTCAAAAGCATCAATTCTTCGGCGATCAGCCTTCTTTATGGTCCAGCTCTCACTTCCATACATCACTACTGGGAAAACCATGGCTTTAACTATAAATAAGGATACGCATATGTCAGAGCCGCCCCTATGTCCCAGCTCACAGAGGACCAACGCCCGGCTGTAGTTATATACAAAAGTCTTTATTGACGTTCAGTTTCCATTTCAAAGCCGCAGCGTGCAGCTCTACGTCTTAAACCCTAGACCGGCGAAGCTCCGTCTGAATCTCCTCCCCTTCCACACCAGTTTAAGACTCTAGCCTTGCTCCACCTCTTCCTTAGCTCCTTCCTCCTCTGGGCCCTCCTGCCCGCTGGGGTTTCATCCTTTCTGGACTCTTCTGACGCTGACCCCCCTGATTCTTGCCCCTCCTTCCGGCGGGCTTTAGGACCTGGCTCCCTATCCGGGCTACCTGCTGTGCCGCTCGCCTGTACGTTTGAACTTGGCGCGCGCGCCCAACCGGCAACCTTCCTCTTGACCATTCCCTCACTCCCCGATGGAGGCGTGGTCAATCCTGACTCATCTTCTCTCGCTGGTGGTGAATCCGCTGGCCCCGATACCTGGGACTCCTCCCCCCCCCACTACGCTCTGGTGGGGAAGCTGGTCCTGATTTCCAACTGCTGCTCTGGGAGTCCCCGCTGGCCCCTTGCTTCTGGGGTGTCCCCCTTGGGGCCCCCCTTGCCCTGGCCACCGGCGCCCCCTTCTGTGAATCTTCCGATTCGCTGGAGAGGCTCATGGAATCTCTCGGGCTACTGTCATCTTCTCCTGCGCTGCCCTCGGATTGTTCCCCCTCGCTCTCCATCCCTGCGCTCCCGCTGCGTCCCTGACAGCATATCTTTATGCATATTTGTGCCCTCTTTTTTGGGGGGGGGGGTGGCACATTTCATCTCTTTGGGGCGGTGTACTTCTCTTGGCTACACCTGCCCCTTTTTGAAACTGCAGGTGTCAGGGATTGAACCCATTTTTTAAAAAAAATTCAGATCATGTGTAGTATTGCTGAGTTAGTCCCTCCTACTGTACTGGAAATTTGGGCATATGGACCAACGATAGCTGTTTATTTTATTATTATTACTTTTTGCACAATCAAACTTAGGAAATTCCATAGCATTTTTGTGATTGCTGACAACTTTGGAGAAAAAAAATCAAAGGAACTTAAAAGCATAAGATTTTTCAGAAAGAAAAAAAGGGGGGACCCAGCTCTCCACCCCGCCCACCCCCCAGGCAGGCATATCTCTAAAGAAGGACAAGGAAGATTCCCACCGCAGTCTCTGAGCGCCTTTAGTTGGCTGAGGTATAGTTAATGAGCAAATGGTCTTTCGCTATTTATATCTCTGCATATGTCAGATCTCCTTGTTTATAGGTGACATGTTCCCCCATCCATTAAGCAAATAACAATAGCTGTGGAATGAAAATGAGCAGCCAGGTGTATAATATTTCATTATCTGCCTCTCATCTTTATCCCTCTGTGTGCCGTTGAATATGCCAATTACTTTGTGCACCTTCTCTTTCTACCTGCTTCCCCAGGTCGCGTCCCTTCATTTGGCAGCCTTTTGCCTGTGTTTTCTTTATAATTTCAGACTCATTAAACTTTACCCAAGAAGGGACAGGGAGGGGGGGATGCAGAATCCCCCAAGCTCTCCTGTTGCCATAGCAACACTTACAACTACTTGCGGCTGTCTAGGTTCAGGGTACACTTGCCAAGAAAATCATGGCTTCATGTAAGAGAGACTAGGGTCATATTGAATAATAATAATAATAATAATAATAATAATAATAATACCAATGGCTTCATCTTTCTGCTATCCTAACAAACATCAGTTTAATGCAGCACAAAAAGCTCATCTCTCCCTCCCTGCTCCTTTATGGATCCCTCTCAGCAAGATGAAATTGATTTTATGTTGGCACCAAACTATTTGGAGTTGTTAATACGCTTCTGCTGGTGATGGATATCGTGATTCCTTTTCATTTTCTATCGGTCCCTAAACGTGGACTCTTTTGACAGAGGAAAGTGAGGCGATGCCTTGCGATCAAATGCTTTCCTTTCCACAGCAGTGTGACTCGCTAGGCAAAGATGTTTCTCCCTGTGCTCAACATATGCAGAGATGGTGGTGGCTGAGGCCCTTTGGGACTGGTAGGTCATAAGGCAGGGAGGCCAACAGCAGCTGCAGCCAGAGCCAGCCAGATCTAGTTTGGTCCCCATCCTCCTATCTGCTGAGTTGTACAAGGGCAACACTGAGATTTAAGGGGAAAGAAGTTGACTAGTTGTAAGTAAGAAGGAAGGCAGGTGGGGGATGTCTGGGGGCAGAGCTTCATTCACTCAGCTTCTACTGTACAGAGATGAGAAAACCACCCAAAATGGAACTTTACCTCTGATGATTCCAATCATCCCATATATCTAATCACTTCCATTAAACACGCATCCAGTTGTTTCCCTGTGGATCTCTAAAATGCCCATATAAGTGATGCAAACTGAAATATATAGCACTAAAACTACAGGGATATCATTGTTAATTGTACCCATTAGGCCCATTATCATTGCCTTCAAAGAGTTATTGAGCTCTGTGTTTTCCCTGTGCCATATGGATATCTAGATTTCCCTTTTGTTCCAGAGGTTTCAATAGGGACCACTCTTCTTCCACTTCAGGGTGGTAAGAACAGCAAGGAGCTATGGGGAGATCCAAAAAGGTCTATCCAGACTGGGTGAATGGGGATGAAAAGGGCAAATGAAAATCAACATAGGCAAGTGTAATGTGATGCACACTGGAGCAAAACAAAACAAAATCTAACTTCAGATATATGCTCAAAGCATCTCAATAGCTGGCAACAGACCAAGAAAGAGAACTTTGGGTCATGGTGGGAAATGTTGAACCAGTGGGATGGGATCTTTGCAAGATATGCCAGAAATGTCCTGCTGGATTAGACAACAGGTCCATCTCATCTGCATCCTGTTTTCCAAACAGATGTCTCCAGGAAACCCACAAGGAGGTAGGGATGGAACAGAATTTACAAAATTTGACTCGTCATAAATCTCTGGAACCATCTGACATCTCCTGTTTTTGGCTGAAAGAAAGTGAATAACAACAGTCAAGGATCATAATAGGCTATACTAGGGGTGTCCAACAGGTTGATCGCCATCTACTGGTAGATCCCCAGGAGTTTTTCATAGATCACAGTCGATCACTGAGTCCCATTCCTTAGCATTGGTAAAATAGAATCCAGCCCCGCTCACTCGCCCTGCCGTCCACTGTTGCACGATCTGCAGAACAGAAGACGGAGTTTACTCAGTGAGGCTGTTTGTTTCCCTAGTGATCTGTTGGTGAGTGGCTGTTCCCCCTTTCCCCTAAAGTTTAACAAGTTTGACCTGAACCCCAAAGAAACGGGGCTTTACTTCCTAAGGAAAGCTCAACAATGTTGACCTGAACCTCCCAAAAGGGGCAGATCACTGCCCGTTTTTAATTCTGCGAGTAGATCACAGTCTCTTGGGAGTTGGCCACCCCTGGGCTATACCAATCACATCCAGAGCTACACTTAGCCATGCATTAACAGTCTGCATTGTCTTACTTGTCCATGTGTCATCCACTAAAATATAATGCAGGAACACAGTTCTTTCAGTTTGCATTGAGTGTGGTGGCGAGAGCACTGCAACTGCTACCAGAAGTTTTTGCGCTGTGTGAAATTATGGGCAACAGATGGCAATGATGTGCAGACATTGAACATCCTAAATAATAATATCCCCCAAGTTCTGTTTTCAAAGAAAGGTCTCCTGAAAGGCGCCTGAAAGTCAAAAGTGAGGATGCCTGCTGAATTTCTACTGGAAGACTGTTTCATTGCACAGGACAGGTGACCTTAAATGACAGACTTCTAGTAGAGACCAGCTGAGCCTCTGTAACATAGCAGACAACTAAATTTGACTTTGATACTGGAAAACACCCTCAACATCATCTGGGGACAGCAGACTGACAAAGCAGGTCATGAGGCCCACACTGCCTCCTAGTCCCTCAGCTCTGTCACCGGAAGTGACTGCCTCACTCAGTTTCATGATAGGACCAGCCTTGATGTCAAGATTGGGATATATCTGATACTGAACCATAAAGCCAGTGTGGTGTAATAGAAGTGGACAGGGTGTTGGATGTAGACCTGGGAGACACTGTTTCAAATCTTCACGCATCTGTGAAGCCTACAGGAAGACCCTCAGCATAAACTATCTCATGAGGTTGTTGTGCAGACAACACGGAGAAACATATTCTTACATTTAAACCAATACAATAACCAATCAATGCATTGGTGTTCTATGTATACATGGTATTACTAAGGAACTAGATCATGACCCAGAGGGAAGAAACTGGAAAGATAGAGCTTCTCCCATGTTACACCCTGCTCCAGCAGCAGAATCCATCACTTTCCGTCACTTCAGCTGCAGTTGTTCCTGTTTGTTCAAAATGTCAGGTACTTGTCAGCAACACAACACCATGTAGGTTCATGAGAGGGAATCAAGTGCATTAATCACGGAGAAGCACGTTGACATTCTCTTAATTAAAGCAAATAGGAAGAGGGCCAGCTGATTAGACAGAACGTTTGGCTCATACTGGAGGAAACACCGTGTTTAGCGAAAAGCAAAAGTTTGATTCTATTCTTCACCTGCTCATTAATTTCTAAGTGCTCTTCATGCATCACCACTGTGATGACAATGGCCCTTTTTCTGAGCCACTAAATCCACACAGTGGAGTCCTGACACCCCGGACTCTGAATTTTGTCATCTCTGCCCTCTGAGACACACTCCATCAGTTGAGAGAGGCATGCCAGCCTCAACTGGTACTTACTTGAGGCAGGAATTTCAGGATCTACATATAGCTTTCTGTGCTAGTCTTTTTTTCTTTTTAACAGGTTTTTCTTCTTCATGGGGGAGTATTATAGCTTGTAGAAGAGGGATGGGGAACTTATGGACTCCAACTCCCATCATCCCTGACCATTGGCTGGGGATTATTGGAGTTGGAGTCTAACGTCATCTGGTGGACAATGGGTAACCTGGCCCAGCTGTAAAAGCTCTCACATTCTGAAGTGGTGCAAGCAAATATTTGCTTTATGACTTGATTCTGCTAATTGTATGTACTAGCCCATCATGGTGTGAGGTAGTGTTTATTGCCGAGGGCAGCATACTCCAATTCTTGCATGCTAAAAACTTTGAAGAAAATGGTCATCCCCTGCATTCTCTAACCATTCCATCAATGAAGGGTTTAGATCTGTCTCCTTTCTTGCTGAATAATTGTGCTTTCATTTAATCAGGAAATGATTGATATAAAAACGAGCCTTCACTTAGATGTTCACTGATCTTTCGAGTTTGAATTATGTGATCTGGAAAGTATTACATTGATATTTACTTATTATCGTGTCAGCTGGGGCCTCATTTTGCAGGATAAGGGACTGAGTAATGTGACAAACGTTAAACATTTTTATTTAGCTCATTATTTCTTTTTAACTAGCCAGTGATAACATCCTTTTCTGCGTCATGCAAGGTACTACATATGTACCGCAAGGAGAAGTGATTGTTACTTTGTGGCAGCTTCCTCATTCTGCAAAATCAGAGATGATAGTGGGTTAAGAGAGATAAACTAGTAGACCCAGGACAGGTATGCCACCCCCAGCACTCTTAAAAAATTATTGTTTCTCCCAGGTTAAAGTGCATGGGTCCTGGGAAGGGATATGCAGCAAGCGATGAAACAACTGAGTGAAGTTTTACATTTGAGCATTGCTAAACCTTTGGGTGGGCGGGGGTTCTTCATTTTTGATAATTGGATATATAATTCAGAATTCTGCTGGGGCTATTCTGACTCATACGCTCAAAAACTAATAAACCCAGGTGGTGGTGAGTAGAGATGGTCTCAAAAGCTAATTACACCCTTTTGCATCTCAGTGGCATTCATTTAGACATCAATTTCATCCTGTTCTATCCAATTGCTTTTTGCTGAGGATTGTACTGCTCTACTTGAGGGTGGGGTCATTACCCAAAAGGAGATTTCAGGAGAGTGCTGTTAGATATGTTGAAATGTGGGTGAGTTAAGCTTGTTAATCTTTCAACAATCAATAAAACTGAGGAACTGAATAACTTAAGGGCAGACATGACAGAGCCATATAAGATTATCCCTGGTGTGGGAAAAGCAAGATATTTTTCTTCCTCTCTCATCATACTATGAGTCCAGCCAATGAAGCTAAATGTTGGAAAAATTAGGGCAAACAAAGGAAAGAATTTCTTCAAACAGCACACAGTTAAAATGTGGGATTTGCTCTCACAGGATGTAGTGATGGCCATCAATGTGGATGGCTTTAAAGTGGATTAGACAAATGGATGGATGTCTACATATGTCTATCAGCCACAATGACTATGTACTATTAAGTATAATTGTTTAATTGACACTGGGATGGAAAATGCCTGTGTGCATTGATGAAAAGGTTTAACATTGGAAAATTCCACTGCAGTATTCTAAGGGACTCTGAGCTTTAACAGATTGATAATTAACTGTGGTTGTTGTTTGGTAGCTAACATGTGAGTGTTTAACCTTAGATCAAATGAGTGTTAATGATTTGCAGATCCCCATTTTGAAGTGAGTTATCTTGGGTCTTTGTTCCCAGACTCTGTGAGAGTGGAGATATAAATGAACCTCTCAAGATAAACAAACTTAGGCAGAATGCATCTTGTAAGATACTGAGCCTATGCCTTGGACTGGTATATGTCTTATGAAACTATTGGGATGTATCATTGATGTTTTTGTTTTGTTTTCAAGAAAGTTCTGCAAGTAAAGTTTTGAATAATAACTTATGGGCCTTGGCAATGTTTTATTTCAAAAAAGGAATCAGTTTTCATTCATCTGGCTGCTTCAAACTGCACAATATTAATATGTGCAATATTTACTACCAATAGTATCCACGTGGTATGCCTCTGAATAGCAGTTGCTTTGATTCACTGGTGGTGAGAGTGCTGTTGTGGTCAGGTCCTGATTGTGAACTGCCTATACACATCTGGTTGGCCAATTTAAGGACACTGTCTTGGACTATCTGGGCCTTTGGCCCCACCCAGCAGGGCTTTTTCTTATGTTCTAAACTTCTTTTCCCTAGATTTGTCCACCAAAACCAGTGATATGAGCAATGGCATCTGCTGAGAAACTTTCCCCTAGCGTTCATTATTAGTCTTCTTGCATGCTTATCCGACTCTTTAGTTCACATTCCTTCTGCTTTATACTTAAATAGCATAGGCCTTAAGATGTTGGCACACGAATCGGGAATCAAGACTGGAGCAGAAATGCAAATGTGTATTAAATATTTAAAAAGTTATACAGTTAAGTATTTTCTCCCCCTTTCCCCCAAAGAAATCATTTCTGCCTGTATTTAAATTCCAATTGGGCCAGCCAGTAGTAGTAAGCCAGCAGATGCAAAAGAGAAGGATGGCAGCAGAATCGAAAATTAAGTACACACAAATATGCAGTCTTGTGCATTAAAGCAGCTTGTTTTAGATGACTGTCGGCCAGACACTTTTCTTCTGGAGGTTCTTGGTTCTATGTGTTTGAAATTGCTCTTTGCTTTGAATGTTAATATCCCTGGAAGATTAAAAAATAATGTTTGCGCATTTGAAAATAAGCATTTTATTGCTCAGCTTGCACATAAAATAAATGCAAAAAAGAGGGTTCATTCAGTAATTTGAGAGTCAGTGGAATGGAAATAACTGCTTGCTACAACTTGTTTTGTTTCATGAGGCTGGCCTTAAGGTATATTAGGTCCCCATAGCATATGAAGCCTCTCATAAATCCAGAACTCAGGACCATCCGATGAAGACAAAAAGAATTCCTTCACAAAATGAATGGTGAAGCTATGGAGCTTGTTCCCTCTAGAGGAAGTGATAGCCTCTGGCTTGGATGACTTGAGAAGAGGATTAGACAAATTCATGGTGGATAAGCCTATGAGTGGCTACTAGTTACAGTGGATGTGTTCCACCTCCACTGCAGGAGGCCGAATGCCCCTGAATACAAATGAGGAGAGCACTGTTGCGCACAGATCCTGCTTGTGGGTTCCCATCTGCACCTGGTTGACCAATGTGAGAACAGGATGTGGACTAGATAGGTCTTCAGCCTGATCCATAATGTCTCTCCATATGTTCTTATGAAAGAATCTGTGTTTTTATTTAAGAACACAGATTTTCTGGAAGAACAGTACTGTCAAGACTAGAGCAAGGACCCATCCAACTTAGCTTTCCTTTTCCAATAGTGATTGTCTAGGCACTACCGAGTTCTCCCATGGTGAACACGGCTGTGACAGCCATCCTCGGTGTTCATTAACCCTCATCTGGTTTTCTTTCTTTGGACTTGGTTGTTCTTCTTAGCTGTCCTACATCCTAACAGTGGACTCATTTTCAGAGTGACCCTGATATGCAAAAGGGTGGAATTAGCTATTGAGACCATCCCTACTCACCCCTCCTGGGCCTATTAGTCTTTGACTGGGTGAGTCAGACTGGCCCCAGAAGAATTCTGAACTATCAAATTATCGAAAAATAAGAAAGCCCAACACATGTAGGGGGGTACAGTAAAAGACAGAAAACACAAGAACCAGGGGTGCCGACTTGGGGAAAAAATATATTGGGGAGGGCAAAGTAAGACCTGCCCTGCATAATTGATCACACGAAGTAGTACACACACATACCATTTGAATGGCAATCCCCATCAACTTTGGGGGGGGCAGACCCCTCAAATATTTTGGGGGGGCAAAGACCCCTTGGCCTGTAGGAGTTGGTTCCTATGACAAGAACAGTCCAATGAGCACTGAGCATGCTCATTGGCTTTTGAATGTTGTGAGGAGAAAATGAGGGGTAAAAAGAATGAAATGGAATAATTCAACAAGGATTGGCTGCCTGCCTGCCTGCTTGCCTGGTTAGAAAACTGAACAAAAAGACACAACCTTGTAACATTTTGTTGCAGGCCCCACTGGTCTTACTTAATAGCCATTGATAGATCCAATCAGAAGGCATAGCTTGTCAGCTGAGATCCTCAATAGGAGCAATCCATGATGCATTTGTCTGTCTCGAGAGACAATGGAGGAACAGCACTTTATCACAGGCTGCCCTCGTTAAGGGCCTGAAGGCCAAAATTAAGAGAGAAGTTCTGAAGCATGACTGCAGGGCAGCCTTCCCCAACAAGGTCATGTAGATATTTTAAGGCTACATCTCTCAGCAGCCCCAGCTAGTATGGCCACACTGGCTGGGGCTGATGGGAGTTAAGGTTTTAAAATATCTGGAGGGCACCACATTGAGGAAGGTTGTAGCAGTAAGTCATTGGAACAGATTACCAATAGATGCACTAAATTTGCCGCCATATGGAGCTCCTAAATCTAGTCTGGATATCTTTCACCAAGAAATGTAGCACAGTTTTAAACTCAAATCAGTGGCCTTGGTGGACTTTCTGGGAAAGTCATAGCAATGTATCTTATGACCAAATTCCAATAAATACCAATTAATTTATGAAGCTTTCATGAAAGTAAGAGTCTAAATGGATGTGAGTGTTGGAACTATACAGATGAAGGAAGGGGTTAGGTAGCATGATTAGCTCGTTATTTAACAAGCAATAATTCATTGAATAAATGCTTCTGCTCCGCAGCATTTCATGGATCTAATAAACTATCTTGTAAGACGACAAAAGGGTTTCCCTCCCCTTATACTGTGCTTAGTCAATTCACCACTCTAAGGAAGTGAGAAAGTCCATTCTTTGTTTGACAGATTGATTCCCTCTGTTATGAGAATGGATCATAAGCAAAATGCATAGAGACAAATAAATGTGGCTCATATATTTATGACATGCAGAATGACAAATCATATATTGCGGTTCACAACAAGATTCTGCAATGCGCACCCAGTCTAGATGTGGCAGACGTGCTTATGCAAGTTAAGTTATGTATTATTGCCCAGAACAATCTGCCCCTAATACATTATTGGTTCTTATAGATAGAAAGTTAGTGGTGAGGCTACTGAGGAAACACACTCACTGCATTTTGGAGAAAGGTACAGCCTGAATTGAGCTCATGGGACATACGGTGTTGCAGCAAAAGCTGGATTTCCCCAGTGCTGATTGAATTGTGTCAGTCAAAAAAGCTCCCTTTCCCCTTTCCCTGACCATGACTACCCTCTTGCTTCTCCACTCTGAGTGGGTCCAATCTGCAGTCACCTATGACAGACCCTTCAAATGTCCCTGTTTTCCAGGGACAGTCCCCAATTTACAGCAGCCATCCCGGTTTCTGATTTGTCCTGCTTTTCCTTAGGGCGTCCCTGTTTTCATTGGAGAAATGTTGGGGGGTATGCAAATACAGGCAAGTGTGTTGGTCTTTATTTATCTCTGTATCTCTGTTACTGCCATGAATATATTAAAGTCTTAAACAAATTATTTTGACTTCTGCCTTCTTACACCTACTCTTACTGTGAAAAAGCTGAATAAGATGGAAGTCAAAACACTTTGCTATTCGACTTTCTTTTTTCTGTTATCATAGCTTCTGTAAGAATTAGACAGTTCTGGTAATTAACTGCATTTGGGATCCAGAATAAACTTGTCTGGAGTGTTACTTGATTCTTTAAAACTCAGTTCCAGCACCTCTCAGGTGGGTGCCATTTCCATTCTAAAGGAGCAAGGGAGGTGTTCGTGGTGAGTTCTGGCACCTCTTTTTCTAGAAAAATAGCACTGTCTGGAGATATCCATCCTGTTGGCTCATTGAATTGTTCAGTGCATAATTTTCCTTTATCACTGATGCTGCAGGTGAAATCAAACTCTTAAGCATCAATTCTCTCTCCATGGTGGCATTTTTGTGCATGCAAAACTTCACCCATTACAGCATTTACCAACAACATTAGCTAACTAGAGCCAGGCAGCTACTTTGATCATTCCAGATGGGAAATCTTCCTTTTAGGTATATACAAAACCTTCTGGATATTGTCCACATGGCTAACAGTAAAGATGGTATTTGAACAGTCTCCTCTAGGATATGGAATTGCTCTGAGGAATGGACAATGGGGTGAAAGGTAGTCATTTCAAATCTCCCAAAACCCAACAGCTTCCAGAAAACACTTTTGTTCTGTTTATATGAAAGTAACAACACATCTCAGGAATTAGTTTTAAAAAAACAAATGCCAAACTGACAATATAGTTGTATTAAAATGAGGGATGAGGACACAAGAGGTGCTTGTTTTTGATATTTAGCAATGTAGAGGGCAATCCTATGTGCATGAAGGTGGGGTAAAGCAAGCTGGTGTAAATTAATCTGGCATACTTAGACCAGATCCAACCCCTTCCAGCAGTGGGGCAGCTCCTAATGTCTTGCTAATAAGAATAATAATTTTATTTATACCCCGCCCTCCCCAGCCAGAGCCGGGCTCAGGACACCAGTAACATTACAGTAAAAACATAATAAGGGGGGGGGGACAATTTAAAATACAGGTTAAAATGCAATTTAAAATGCAGCCTCTTTTAAAAAGTAGCCCATAGATCAAAACCATAAGGGGAGGGAAACATAAGGGTCAGACTGAGTCCAAACCAAAGGCCAGGTGGAACAGCTCTATCTTGCGGGCCCTGCAGAAAGATGTCAAGTCCCGCAGGGCCCTAGTCTCTTGTGACAGGGCATTCCACCAAGTTGGGGCCAGTACTGAAAAGGTCCTGGCCCTAGTTGAGACCAATCTAACCACCTTGTGACCTGGGACCTCCAAAATGTTGTCATTTGTGGACCTTAAGGTCCTCCACGGGGCATACCAGGAGAGGCGGTCCCATAGGTACGTGGGTCCTAGGCAGAAAGAAAGTCCTTGAAATAGTGTTCCATGCTTAGGATCAAGCCTAAGTCACCTCCTTCCTCCGATCCAGCCATGCCACATCCACAGAATGGCTTCCCCCCACTGACACCAGTGTTGGCTCAGCCAGCTTTTAGGCAGTGGTTGGATGGCCTCCTATCCAGGTATGTTGTAAAGTGGATTCTCAAGGAGTGTGGTGGAGTCTCCTTCTTTGGAGGTCTTTAAGCAGAGGCTTGACAACCATATGTCAGGAGTGCTCTGATGGTGTTTCCTGCTTGGCAGGGGGTTGGACGCGATGGCCCTTGTGGTCTCTTCCAGCTCTATGATTCTATGATTCTCTGCATCAATGTGGGGTTATAGAATCATAGAACTGTAGGGTTGGATGTGACCCCTAGGTTTGTCTAGTCCAACCCCCTGCAGCGATCACAATTAAAGAATCCCTGACAGATGACCATCCAACCTCTGCTGGATCCAATGAAGTAGAGTCCACCACCTTCTGAGGTAGTCCACTGGACCAGCAGAAAACAAGCTTCTTCCATGTGGCAGCCCTTCAGATATTTGAAAATAGCTATCATATGATATTACCTCGCAGTCTTCTCTTCCTTGGGCTGAACATACCCAACTCCCTCAACTGTTCCTCATAAGATATATTTTCCAGACCCTCATCTCAGTCTCCTTCCTCTGCCCACGTTCCAAATTCTCAATTCCTTCTTATGCTGTGGTTCCAGAACTGATCACAGGGCTCCAGCTGGGGTCTGACAAGGGTAGAATAGAGCAGTACTATTACTTCCTTTGATCTAGACATTATACTTCTGTTGATACAGCCTAGAGTTGCTAGTTTTTGATCTACTAAGATCCCTAGATCCTTTTCACATGTACTGCTGTCAAGCCAGGTGCTCCCCGTCCTATATTTGTGCATGTGATAATTCCTGCTTAAGTGTAGAAATTTACATTTCAGCTAGAATATTCTAAGCCAATATTTGGAGTGCCAGTGTTTTTGAGGTTTCTTTAAGTGGTGTTAAGGAAAATTTGGTGCACATGCTTCCCTTATCTTGCACCTGCAGATATTGTGATTAGTATTTGAAGGTCACCTGACCTGACAACTGACCAAGTAGGTCACTGTGATCTGGTAACCAGCCAAGGGTGTGGTCATTCTTGGGTATATTAAGAGCAAAATATCCTCTTGAATTATATACCCAGAACATGGAACCTTACAAATACTATAATAGTTTAAGATCTGGTGAAGTACAATAACAACCTTGTAAAATATACAGTTTTGGGTTTTCCCCCTTTATTTTTCCTTCTACATGGGTTCTGTTTCTGTTTCTCTTTTTTTCTCTTTTATTTATGTCTCACCATGTTTAGTGCACATATAATTATGTACTTTTTGAACTTTCAATAAATATTTTTTTTATTTAAAAAAATGTAGTAGAAGGGAAAAAAGTGGGGACTGTCCATTGCCTCTTTGCTTTGTTACAGTAAAGCTCTGCCAGATTGATACTGAACTCTGTGCCGTATGTATGCTGTGAGTTGTACTTGCTTTGCATTTGAAGCCTGCACCTTCTACTATGGATCTAGGGGAAGCCTGTATATTGTGCATATAGTGAAACTGCCTTAATGTTTTGGACCTGTCAGTAAAGGACTGAACAAAATGGAGTCTGACTGAATTTCTTCAACCACAAAACTGCACTGCCACAAACCTATACATGCCAAGCGCCAACAAGTATAACATTACATAAGTTCTAGAAACACATAATCCACTTCCAATCACTTTCCACTTTGACGTTGCACTCACTACCATTATTAATGGCCTCCTAATTACTTCAGTCACCAGATTTCAATAGTTACAATCAGAGACAAGCATTCAATTACTGGCAGGGATACCAGACTGACATTCTCGGTAAACACACCCATACTATAAACACCGGGTCCCATATTTAAAATCAAATGCATTCTAAAACTCCTCATCTTAATTCAAATGCATTTTACATCCTTGTTAATCTAAGTTACAGAGGTAATTTGTAGCATAATGACAGGTTTAAACAGGGAGGTTTTAAAGTTAATTCTAATTGAGGCAAGAGGATAGTAATTCTTCATCACCTTGTTTGGTAGGCAACAAAACTGAAGTATATGAAGGAGAAAGAGGAAAATGTGATTTGGGTAGTATTAATAATGCTGTTTTATTGGGGACAGATATGCTTCTGGCAGAGGGGATAGAGCATACCCATCAGAGTTAGTAGCCACTGTTGTTGGGAGTGTCCAAAATGTCTGCGAGCTTTTGTATTCTCCAGAACGTCTCATCAGATAATGTTGGCATCAGAGTCTTTGAACATTCCTTTGTGATTTTTGTTGTGTGGAGGTACTACTACTAGTAGTAGTAACTCAGTTTATATACCACCCTTTATCAAAGATCCCAGGAGAGTGTTCAACATTAAATAAAATATATAGAACATCAATGATAAAAAAAATGAAAACATAGTAAAAAGCATTTGTTGTTGTTTAGTCATTTAGTCATGTCTGACTCTTTGTGACCCTGTGGACCAGAGCACACCAGGCACTCCTGTCTTCCATTGCCTCCCGCAGCTTGGTCAAACTCATGTTGGCAGCTTCGAGAACACTGTCCAACCATCTTGTCCTCTGTCATCCCCTTCTCCTTGTGCCCTCCATCTTTCCCAACATCAGGGTCTTTTCCAGGGAGTCTTCTCTTCTCTTGATGTGGTCAAAATACTGGAGCCTCAGCTTCAGGATCTGTCCTTCCAGTGAGCACTCAGGATTGATTTCCTTAAGAATGGATAGGTTTGATCTTCTTGCAGTCCATGGGACTCTCAAGAGTCTCCTCCAGCACCATAATTCAAAAGCATCAATTATTCGGCAATCAGCCTTCTTTATGGTCCATCTCTCACTTCCACACATCACTACTGGGAAAACAATAGCTAAAATCATCCTGACAGCCTAATAATAAACTAATCATCCCAATGACAGTCCTCTGTGTCCACAGCCCCTTGTTTTGGGGGTTCAATGCTTAGATACTGCTGTTTGGGTGTCTAAGCTCCAATCTGCTTTTCCCCACCCCCACTTGGAATGAAACAAAGAACACTTTCTGCCCTCACAACTGTTTCATTGCAGTCCCTTCTGGAAAGTGGTTGAGAAAGTAGGGTGATTCATTTTAGGGGGTAAAACTTGATTTTAGCAAGTTTTTTCAGTGAGGGATTTACAAATATGTTTTGGGGTGTGAGGATTTAGCTTGGTGAATCTATGTTTGATTTAAAAGCACATAAACTGCTCCCCCCCCCCAAAAAAAAAACCCCAAGAATTTTCATTTCATCTTCTGGGAATGTCACATGATGCTATTTTAGTTTCTCTGCATAAAGCATATCCTACAAAGCATACAACATTACTTTGTAATCATCAAACAACATTAGAAAGTAATGACTTCATTTAATAAGAAATTTAAACAACAAGTTTCATCAAGTCTTGCTTTGGTCCATTATTGGACATCAGCTGCCAACATGCTTCTTGAGCTCTGATGTAGCCCTCATATTTCTCATGTGTATATACCCTGCCTGCAGCCTCTGCAATTTGCTTCACACACCTCTCTATAAACTGAGCATAGCAGGGCCACTGTTGAACTTGCATGGGCTCATTAATGAACTTCTTTACTTCCACTGTAGTAAGTTCTCTATGTCAAAGGAGGTTTATATACCCCATCAGACCAGCCTGTGGTGTAGTGGTTGAGAGCGGTAGTCTTGTAATCTGGGGAACCGGGTTCCCATCTCCGCTCCTCCACATGCAGCTGCTGGGTGACCTTGGGCTAGTCACACTTCCTTGAAGTCTCTCAGCCCCACTCACCTCACAGAGTGTTTGTTGTGGGGGAGGAAGGGAAAGGAGAATGTTAGCCGCTTTGAGACTCCTTAAAGGGAGTGAAAGGCGGGATATCAAATCCAAAGTCTTCTTCTTCTTCCAACAGGGACAAAGCACTGGGGATGATGGAAGGTGTTGTCTTCAGACTTACAGAAAGTCAACATCTCCACTTGTCAAGTCAATGAGCTTTTGCACACCAGCTCTCCTCTCCTATCTGCCATTTGAGCACAAAAGTGTCTGAATTATCATTTTACTGAATGTGTACCATGCTGAGTGCTGGATGGTTAGCAAAACAGCATCCCCTACAGCCTTCTTTTGCAGCCCAACTCCCTGCAACTGAAACAAGGTGTGGCATGAGGCTTCCATCCAGGAGTGTTTTACTTTAATGCTGAAACAGCAGGGGTAGCACATGCAAATGATGTATTTCACTCTCAGCCTTTAGTTGTTGAGGGTTTTGACTTTAAAGCCATGTTTTGAAACCCATATGCGACAAAGCCTGTTTGCTGTTGTTAACCACCTTGAATGGCTCACTGGACCAATTTCAAGAAGGACCAGATCCGTGGGAAGTTTTTCTGTCCTTACAGTCTGTGTAATATCAGTGGTGTCCTAACATTTTTCAAAGAGGGCCAGATTTGATAAAGTAAAGGGCCGTGAGGGCCAACCAAAGGGCTGACCAAAGTTGTTAACCTTTTCTTAGGATTGAAGATGTTGAGCTTTTTTATGGGTTGAAGTTGTTGAGGTTTTTAAAGGATTTTACCCCAGGAAATCAACTGCCACAGGGGCCGGATTAAACTGACCGGCAGGCCAGATTAGGTCCCCAAAAGGGACTTTGGACATGCCTGGTGTAATTCAATCCCTGTATACTTGATTAGTAGACAGATTGTTTATGACATTGTCGCTCAGTGAAGTAAGAGGCTCTCCAGTTGAGAGTTTGGTGAATGAAGGATCAATTTCAAGTTTGGTAACAGTGTCTAGCAGCTTGCCAATGCTACCTGTCCACTTGCTATTAGACAAGGTCTTCCCAACGAGTGCTGTGATCAAGTGTTGCAGGGGTAGCTCTGTGTGGAGGGCACAAACTGACCAGATCAGCTTATGACCAAGCTTGGCACCACCCTCCCAGCCAGTGTAAACATTGTAGAATCACCTCCAATAGCCTGCTGACTCTTCTCAATGTGCTTCTTCATGAAATTGTCAAGATTATTTAGCCATAACTTCAGCTGATTTTTCTCTCCTTTAGCATTTCTCTGGAGTGAGGTGGTAGAGATAGCTTCCACCTGGTTCACTGCACACAGAATAATGCTGTTCTTTAATGATGCTGGGGAACTGCTGAACTGAATTGTCTGCTTTCAGACAACTTTAGCTGTATCTTCACAACCATGAAAGAAGATTCAGGTCATTTCACCCTTCTGACAAAGATCAAATTCCTGATCCAAGGATTTCATAACTTGTCCTTGTTCCTTCTTGACTTTATTGCGCTCTATTGTATTCTTGTATTCTTCAGTGATCAAGGCAGCATTCATAAAGGTGGCACACAGGTCAACACATATCTGATGCTCTGCATAGCAATATTTTTATTTCTAATGTGTTGTACTCTGTTTTATTACTAGAAGTAGAAGGCATACTTAGTTTTTCTAATGTCAATGCACAACTTCAGTAATTTCCATCTTGAGCATCAGCTCTTCATTCTTCATTTTCATCAGCAGAGATAATTATTTCATTTGATGATATTGAAGCATCCTGTTTGCTTACTTTTCTGCTTATATTCACCAATCTTTTTTCTCTTGTTTTCTTGCCACCTGTTTTTTTTTTTTTTTTACTTGCTTTGTCTTTTATGTTTAGGCATATATAATATAACTGCAAGTACTTGGAAATCATTATTAATGATTTTATGCAATTTTACACTCAATTCTTGCACATTTTTTAAAAAAATAAGGCAAGTTTAAAATTATTGGTGATTCCACAAAAACATAAAAGTCAATATTTTTAGGTAGTTGTTTACCAAGCAAAACTAAATTATATTATTTTAACCAAAATATGTTTTAATTCCCAAGTCATGTTACAACTTCTTGGCACCCCTCATTTAAAAAAAAAAAATATGAAAAATTAAACACGCCCTATTGGGAGAGTGGACGTTCTTTCCACCTTAGCTGGCTGGACTTTCTGGGAGTTGTAGTCCAAAACTACATTTTGGCATTTTTCCTGCAAAAAGATTATTGAACCCTCGAGCTATTTAAGAGGATTGACTTTTGCATTAACATTATGTTGTGAAATTAGGGTAAAAATGGGGGGGGGACACACACACACTAGAGAAGAATTGGAGGCATTCCCAAATAGTGGGGGGGGGGGGGAATAGCAAGTCCATAATATGGAGTGAGAGGATAGCTGTTTCGGCAGTAGCAGTAAAGCAAGAAGATGATGAATTGGTCATGAGGTTTCCCCTGGCTCCTGGGACTGGCAGAGGTACCTAATTCGTTTTCTATGTTTTTTTAACAGCCTCAGGATAAACCATCTTTAACCTTATATTTTATTCCTGATGTAGCACGAACTCGCCTAGTCCCTTGACAGTCGAATTATAGCTCTGGTTAGATTCTGAAGTCTCATGAAAATGACATTTTCTTCGAGTCACCCAGCAGAAGAAACGTTAGTCATAAAATTAGAGTTTAGGAGATGTTTGAATGGTATGCGTTTACATGCAAGGGGGGCGGGGGGAATCAGCTACATCAGAAGGAAAGGGACTTTCAGATGGAGAGATTCTGGGGAAATGTCACAAAGCTTTTGCTAGATGGATGTTTAAAATGTGCATTTGCTGAACCTATCAAGATATCATACAACACACACACACACATACACAAGGAATGAAGCTGTTTATTTATTTTTAGAAAATGTATACTCCACTGAAAATGCTCAAGTCATTAAAAGAATCCAGGGCTACATTTGCACCATACTGTCAGGGTGCTGTCAGTGGCTCCCAGCTGGTTGCCCAGGAAAGTATAAAGACAAAGAAAAGTTTCTTACGGTCCTTTTTTTATTTCAAACTTTACAGAAAGAGGCTATAGAACCCAGCCTCTTGGATTATGGTGTTGTCCCGAGTGAATCTCCACCCCCTCATCTCTCCCACTTCCTCATTTGTCATCGTCATCACCACTAAGTGCCCTCTGCCTTTGAGCTCTTTGCTCTCCTACTTTTAAGGCTTGCCAGATTCTGGGAGATGGTGGGTCTGGAATGCTTTCTAGTGACAACGTGTCAGCCAGCTCCTCCTCTCCCATTATTTCCCAACTTTTCTCCTCATCTGCCTCTGAGCTGTGGCCTCCCACAAACCACTGTTGTAAATCTATACTGTCTTCCTCTTCTTCCTCCCTGGAAGGGTCAGGATTTGAGGGAAGGGGTCTCCAATATTCCTCTTCTGCCCAGTCCCAGACCCATGCCTTTAAAGCACTATGATACAATTTTGAACAACCATGGTTTTCCCCCAAAGAATTCTGGGAGTTGTAGCTTGTTCAGAGTGCTGAGAGTTGTTAGGAGTGATGGATGTGGGTGTAGAAACCAATATGGGAGAGACGTGGTATGTGGTCGAAGATTTGCATTGCAAAATTCAGAGATGTGTGAATTACATAGGTTTGCACTAAAATGCTAACCGAACTCAATTTCTGTCATCTCTGTTCTTAAGTGGTTGGTAAGTCCATATGGGAGCATGATCAGATAACTACACGTGTCATGGCATAAGACATATTAAGTGTGAAATGGGATTGCTACCAATGTAGTGCAGTGGATCTAGGGTCAGGATGATGACCCAGGAAATGAGGGATCAAATCCTCACTCTGCTCTGAAGTTTACTGAGTGACTTTGGACTTGCCACAAGCTCTCAGCCCAACCTCCCTCACAGAGTTTTGTGAGGATGACATGGAGAGAAGGAAGAGCCATGGATTCTTCCTTGGAAGGGAGGTGGCAATAATTTAAAAATGGTGTTTTGTCTTTCTTACTTCGGGCCTTGATCACAACAGAGTGACATACAACCAAATGTACAGAGGAAAACACGCTCAGATCTACACAGCCAATCAGAGCACGTGTTACCACCGTGAACATCCTGCTGCTCTGCTTTGTTGCTAAGCAGTGCCTTCATCTGTTCCCCCTTAGCTAGACAACAAGAACAATAAGGAAATTAACTTTTTAGTTGCACATCTCTGCAATTAAAACCGGAGAAACTGGCCATGTGCTGTGATGTCATTATGATTTAGGTTTCCTCACCCTCCCAGTAGGGCAGCTATTTATATAGAGCAGGAGTAGGAACATTTACAGCTAATATCTGATCATGCATGATGCAAGGTGACGTGCCGGTAATTCAGCGTGCCGGGAATTCAGGAGGTGGTTTAAATGAGCCTTGTGAAAGGAACTGTGCTACCTTCAGGTGCAGAGGAAGTGAATGCTATCAAAAGACCAAATGCGATTGCAGATGGGGCACCTCTGAGCAAAGGATTCCTCACACTTGGCAGGCTTCTTCACACAATCTTACACTTAACTTTTCCTCCACCGGGAGAGCAGCATTATTTCAGTCACTTCCTAGTTGATAGATGTAATTAATTCCACTAATGCTATTGATGTAAATGTGATAATTACTTATTACACTGTAATCTTTTAATAAGGCATTTTATAGACTGCCAGGCTGTTTTTTGTTTGCTGACTTGCTTGCTTTAAATAAGCTTTATTATTTTCAAGCAGCCATATGTGAACTGGTGCATAGGTGCACAGATCCTAGCAACTAGGGCAATTAACTGAAATGCCTCATCAAAAATGGCAACACAATTCCCCTCTTAACCTCGCTGATGTGGTCAAAGGAAAGGAAAGCAATACATTTGGCACCAGATTGGCTGCAGGAGTTGCCGGAAGGAGGCATACCAGATGCCATTCAACTGCCATAGGGACTCCACTCCAGATTTGGGTAGCATTAACTCCTTAGCTTTTTATTCTCCTGATCACATGCTTGAGGTGGTAGGCAACTTTGTCTACCTGGGTTCCACCACAACTGGCAAATCTCTCTATCAATGCTGAGCTGGACAAGGATATTGGCGAAGCAGCCAAGGCAATGGCTTGCCTCTCCCAAAGGTACGGGAGAATGTGATGCTAGCAACCAAGACCAAGATGAAGGTCTACCAGGCTTGCATGCTGCTTTATGGTAGTGAGAAATGGGTGAATTACTCCCACCAGGAGCGAGACCTCAGTGCCTCTAGAAGTAATGACCGCCAGCAAGTTTATGTATGTTTATTTACAAAAGGACACACCCAGAGCTCACATTTACAGTGGTACCTCGGGTGAAGAACTTAATTTGTTCCGGAGGTCCATTCTTAACCTGAAACTGTTCTTAACCTGAAGCACCACTTTAGCTAATGGGGCCTCCCTCTGTTACCACGCCGCCGCCGCACGATTTCTGTTCTCATCCTGAATCAAAGTTCTTAACCTGAGGTACTACTTCCGGGTTTGTAACCTAAAGCATCTGTAACCCGAGGTACCACTGTATGTATGTTGGTCAGTTTGAAGTTTGCTCCCTCCCACAGCAGGAAGGATGCCGAACTCCTGCCTTTCTCCTCTTGCCCTCCCATTGCCATTTGATTTTATCCCAATGTCTCAATCAGGGACTGAGAAGCTGACATCCCATCTCCTCCCCACTGACTCAGACCTCTACTTATCTGCTGATTGACTAGTAACGTTCTGTTGTAAATCTATACTGTCCTCTCCTCAGAAAGGTCCAGGAGAAGGGGGAGGCAGTCTCCACCATTCCTCCTCCGATGTCCATTCCCTGAGAGGTATTCTGCTTTCTACACACACTCAAACACATATTCCTCTCCTTCGAATAAAGTCAAAAGCTTTGCAGAGTTCAAGGACACATTCCAGCCAGGCAAAAACATTGAAGCGAGTGCAAAGCAGAGCAAGGAGGGGGTGCGCTAGGAAGGACTGTGGCCTGATGAGGATCTGGGGGTCCCAGATACTTGGAGGGTTGATTGGAGGGTTCCCCATCCACACCATATTGACTCCATGTTGTTTGTGTTGTTTGCCTCCCAACCCCCAAACAGGAGAAACCTAGTGCCCTCATACACATGTGGCTGGAATTCCAGCAGCCCATCTTGTGGTCAGGTGTGGCTATGCATCACAATGATGAAATCCTTTGCATTCGAGTAACAGTCCATTTCATTAATAAGAAATAGTTTCAATAGAAGCGGTTGGGATTAGTGGACAAAAGTTGGATGAATGGCACACAAAGATAGCAATGAAAATAGCTGAAATTTCAGCCGATGATCCTCACTTCTTTGACCCTTTAATTTAACAGCCATTTAGCTTCACTGGGATTTCCAAATTGACACTGAATAGGATTTCCAGAGAGTCTTAACATTCCTTGGCAGGTAACCAGATGACACCATCTCTGGGTAGTAAACCTATTTCCACACTACATTAGGAATTTACCAAAGCAGGTCAATTCAATTCTCTCTCTCTCAGGGAAAAAGAGAGAGCAAAAGAATGAATCTTGGTCTGAAGTTTCATAGATATGCGTTGCATTTATCAAGAAGGGTGAGGCTACATATGAGGGGAGACTCACAACTGTCACTTAAATCAGGAGCTCATTTGCTTCTTCTCCAATCTTGTCTAGTAATACAAAATCCATGAGGTGACATCACTGATATTCACACATTACGTTTAACAAATGTAAAATATGTGTGCCTCTGCACTCAAATAGCTATTCACATGCAATTTTCAATGAGTATAGTCGTACCTTGGATCCTGAACACCCCGGAACTCAGACGTTTTGGCTCCCGAAGGCCACAAACCCAGAAGCGATTGTTCAGGTTTGCGAACATTCTTTTGGAACCCAAATGTAGGACAGGGCTTCCGTGGCTTCTGATTGGCTGCAGGAGCTTCCTGCAGCCAATCAGAAGCCATGATTTGGTTTCCAAACATTTTGGAAGTCGAATGGACTTCCAGAACAGATTCCATTTGACGTCCAAGGTATGACTGTATACATTTGGTGGGCACAAGAATTCAGCTGTACAGATCAACAACTGTACCCTCTTCCCCACAAACTTGTGCAAAGATTGCTTGTTACGAGAAATGTGTTAACAAACATTGTAGGTTTCCACATCTTGGCAAGTGATAGCAAATGAAATAGGGTGGCAAACTATTGTTTGATTTGGAATTAGTGGGTGCTACCAGAGAGACAAGGAAGGAGATTTAGGGTTATGAAGTTGACTTGCAGTTTTCATAATGTCCACTACTAGAGGGAGAAGTTCATTTGGTTCAGCTTTTAATGTGAATCTACCTGATTCGCATTCCTCAAACCAATACATGAAAAATGCAGCTATTCTTCAAAAGTGGCACTGCTCCATATTTTGCAATGCAGTTCTCCAGCTTAATTTGATTTAGTTAGTTCTCCAAAGAGCTCAAAGTGGCATGTACGGTTCTTTCCCTCCTCATTTAATCCCCACAACAAGCCTCTGAGAAAGGTTGGGCTGAAAATGACTAGTGGCCAAGAGAGGATTTCAACCCTGTTCTCCCAGGTCCTAGTCTGACACTCTAACCATTGCATCACACTGCCTCTATAATAATTCTTATAACAATTATATATCTTAGGGAAAAGTGCACACAGTTATGCAAATATTGGGAGAAATAACGTTCAGAAATGAATTCTGTTGGGAAAATTGCTTTCAGAATTGTGGATATTAAGACAAAATTGAGGCTGTAAAGAAAAATCTGCATGAAAATGCAAAATATATATGCATTTTCCAGGATATCCTTCATGGCAAAAATGGGCTCTTTTTATTTATATTCTTTCTCACCAGATCTTTCTATAGCACTGAAGGCCTTTTTTTTTTACAGTTTTTTACAGCAATCTATTCAGAAGTCTTTTCTTCTTCCTGTATTTCTGAAAATGACTGTCGTTAATTTTTTTACAGCTGCTTCATTGGACTGAACAACAGCAGGAAGGGGAATAATGTTTTTATTTCTCACCTTTCTCCAAGGTCATCCTGCCTACCACTACTGGATTTTTATTTTCATTTGCGTAGCCCATAATAACCTGAAACTGATCAATAGAACATGCTCCAGTTTATTAATATATTCCAGAGTAGCAATAAAGTGATATGGAGCAGGATTGGTGGCAGGCAGGGGCTGGGGGAGGACTTATTATTGAATCTTCTTTTTCCTGCTAAATGTCCCTCATACTAAAGTGTGTGTTTATTTACTTGGCAAATCTGCTGCTGCTACTGTCATAAAGTCTATTGAAGACACACTTCTGGAGGGCCATTTTATTTATTTTATTTTATTTTATTTGCACCCATTCATTAGGTCATGAAATGATACTGTCCGTCATTGCTTTTACAAAAACAACATAAAAACATAGCAACTAGACATTTTCATTTTTCCCCAACCGAAAGAAAATAGCCACAGAGTGATTTGCTGAAAGCCCCACTCCAGGTTTTATTACCAGTCATTATTATTTATTTTGTACATTTTAATATTCTTCCACAAAGCTCAAGGCACTGTACATAGTTGCCACGTCTCACCCATTTCTCCTCACGATGACCCTCTGAGGTAGTTAGAGAGAGAGCAGACCCTTCCAGTGTCCCTATTTTTCAGGGACAGTCCCAGATTTACATAAGCCATCCCTGTTTCTGATTTGATCCCAGAATGTCCCACTTTTCCTTAGGACGTCTCTATGTGACCCTTAAGCCAAGGAGATAAGTAACCACACAACCTTTAGAAGACATCTGAAGGCAGTCTTATATAGGGAAGCTTTATGTTGGAAAGTATGAAGAGAGGCAGGGGCAGCTATCAAAGACATTGTTTCCGTCAAGAGTCACCCAGGTCATTTAATGACATAATAATTGCGTAATTGTGGAAATGGTTTTATTGCCTTACTTTTGTTAAGGGTTGAATCCAAGATAATTCTATTCATAGTAGACCCTGTGAAATTAAGGAAGACCTGACCTTTAATTTCAATGGGTTTACTCTGAGTATGGCCAGACTCATACCCTACCTTTAAAGCGTTATGGTACCAATTTAAACAGGCATGGCGAGAGCCAGTGTGGTGTAGTGGCTAAGAGTGGTAGACTCGTAATCTGGTGAACCGGGTTTGCATCTCCGCTCCTCCACATGCAGTTGCGTGTTGAGGTCCCCAAGACACCCCAAATAAAAACACAATTGACACTTGATTTTTGTTTAAGGTTTTTGGCATAATTTTGGCCACCACTTTATTAAATTACAGCAATGTGAGTGGTTGCTTAGGTACTGGTAGTGACTAACTGACCCCGCCCGGGGACAGTCTCACATTTGCACCCCCCGCAAAGTCAGAAAGGGTAAGTCACCTGGGGAAAGAGACGGGACTGTGAATCATGCCTCCCCAGAATGCTCCCAGGGGCTCTTGCGTGGCCCTGGCCCCTTGCCAGGGGGTTCGAACAAAAGCATGGTGAGCCCCTGGGTTCCTTTAACGGAAAACCCTTGCAGCAGCAGCAGCATTTTGGAGGGGCAGGCACAGCCAAATCCATACCCCTCCACCAACCAATTCCCAAACCAATGCCTAACCGCAACCTTATAAGTTGTGACGATTTGCTACGCAGTAGGCAAAAATGGACAAAATTCCTGCTGTGCCCCTGCCCCAAGGCAGACGACCCCATGACAGGTATAGCAAGGTCAAGCAAAAAGCCTAAACATTAGGGAGGGAGGGCAGGTGATCCAAAGCACGCAGCGAAAAGAGAAAGCCCGTTGCTGCATGCAGTGTATTTATCAAATAGGGCTGTCAATCAATAAATGGCAACATATAAATCTCCCCGGTAACAGCCTGCCCGTTTCAAGATGGCCAAACTCTTTTGCCCAGCAACAGCGTGGTGTCTTGTCAGCCCCCACCGCAACACGTGCTCACCACGAGGGAAAACACACTCTGCTGGGTGACCTTGGGCTAGTCACACTTCTCTGAAGTTTCTCAGCCCCACTCACCTCACAGAGTGTTTGTTGTGGGGGAGGAAAGGAGAGGAGACTGTTAGCCACTTTGAGACTCCTTCAGGGAGTGATAAAGCAGGATATCAAATCCAAACTCCTCCTCCTCTTCTTTGTCTTCTTCTTCTTCCCCCAAAGAATTGTGGGAAGTGCCATTTATTAAGGGTGCTGAGAGTTGTTTTTTCACTTTAAATACCTTTATTGTACATCAGAATCTATAAACATGCAATACAATACATATATCACACAATACAATACATACATACATGCATATCTACAAAACATATACATACCCAACATGAACACACCCAGAGTGAATTGACTTCCAACCATTCTCATTGTGCTAGTTTACATTTATTTAATCTGTACCTCTTTATTTTCTAGATTCTTTCACTGTCTGCCAGTAGATCTACCTTCTCCACATAGTTTTTAAGGTATTCTTTAAAGATAGTCCATTCCTTATTAATTTTTTGTAAGGTGTTTCCTCTTACTCTCCCTGTTGATTTAGCAATCATTTTTGCTAACCAGTCTGTTTTTGTGGGGACATTATTACTTTTCCAGTTCTCAGCAATTAAGATCCTCGCCACTGTGGTTGCGTACATGAATAATGGTCTGACTGTTTTCTTAATTTCTTCAGACATGTAGGAAGGCTTCTGGGGTTTTTTTTACAAAAGAGAATCTGATTTTTTTAAAAAAAGTTCATTATAAATAATGTCCCACAATTCTATTAGCCTTTTACACTCCCACCACATGTGTAAAAAAGTGCCAACCGCATTGTTGCATCTCCAGCATACATCACTACTATTCTTGTACATTCTAGCCAGCTTGACCTGGGATAGGTACCATCTGTATTGCATCTACATTACCTTTTCTCTGAGGTTATAACATGCGGTGAATCTAACATCCTGCTTCCACAGCCTTTAAGGGTGCTGAGAATTGTTAAAAGGTAAAGGTAAAGGTACCCCTGCCCGTATGGGCCAGTCTTGACAGACTCTGGGGTTGTGCGCCCATCTCACTCAAGAGGCCGGGGGCCAGCGCTGTCCGGAGACATTTCCGGGTCACGTGGCCAGCGTGACATCGCTGCTCTGGTGAGCCAGAGCCGCACACGGAAACGCCGTTTACCTTCCCGCTGGTAAAAGGTAAAGGTAAAGGTACCCCTGCCCGTACGGGCCAGTCTTGACAGACTCTGGGGTTGTGCGCCCATCTCACTCAAGAGGCCAGGGGCCAGCGCTGTCCGGAGACACTTCCGGGTCACTTGGCCAGCGTGACATCGCTGCTCTGGCGAGCCAGAGCCGCACACGGAAACGCCGTTTACCTTCCCGCTGGTAAGCTGTCCCTATTTATCTACTTGCACCCGGAGGTGCTTTCGAACTGCTAGGTTGGCAGGCACTGGGACCAAGCAGCGGGAGCGCACCCCGCCGCAGGGATTCGAACCGCCGACCTTTCGATCGGCAAGTCCTAGGCGCTGAGGCTTTAACCCACAGCGCCACCTGCGTCCCGTGAGAATTGTTAAGAGACACTTATTTCTCCTCACAGAGCTACAGTGTTCAGAGTTCCCTGAGAAGAAGGGATTTATTGTTAAACCACTCTGTGAATTGTAGCTCTGTGAGAGGTATAAGTATCTCCTAGCAAATATCAGCACCCTTAACAAACTACAGCTCCCAGAATTCTTTGGGAGAAGCCAGAACTGTTTAATGCAGTATCCTAGTGCATTCAAAGCAGGGTGTGGATGTGGTTTTTGGCTAACGTTGGTGATGACCCTGAGTTCATAAACTGTAGCATTTTATATTTTAATCCTATTTTATTGTGCACTGCTTTGATAATAGTTGCTCGTGAAGCGGTATATAAATATAAACAGAAAAGCAAA
Source organism: Podarcis gaigeae (assembly GCF_964106915.1). Taxonomy (NCBI): domain Eukaryota; kingdom Metazoa; phylum Chordata; class Lepidosauria; order Squamata; family Lacertidae; genus Podarcis; species Podarcis gaigeae. The sequence goes on from NC_139685.1 coordinate 72,471,940, forward strand.
CATGTATACAGTTAAATTTAGTCTGTAAATCTGATGACCCACCAGGAGTAGATCCACACACAGGGTGGGGGGAACGCTATAAATAAGTCAGAAATTAAATCGTTATAACCAAAGGGGGGGAAACACTATGTAAAAATACATAGAATTTATTTAATTTTTTGCTCTATCTGGTGTTGCATAATTATAACGCATTCAGAAAAAAATTCCCTTTAATGTGGCTCAGTCCCAGGTTCACCACAGCTCACCAACCATGCAAGATATCCCATTAAGAGATAGATTCCTGGTTTTGTCTGGGCTTGCAAAATCCAGGGCAATTTTCCAGCATTCCTGCTGTCCCTGGGATTGTGATACACCATTTGATGGATTATGTTCAGTTTGGCAGATCTCGGGACCCGCACGCCTGAGTTACTTTGATGCAATAGCAAGCCTAATATAGCAAACAGGTAGCCAGAGCCAACGGTAAAAAACTGTCCCCGTCACCATGTTCCCCAAATTAATACGAGTCACAAATGTGTTGCCACTAATATGTTAGATGATTTATCCATCATAAAAATGTCCCCAGCTTGATTTGCTTTTAGCATACTCATATAGCCCAGATTTGGTTTACTAATCACAGATTATTATCCCCTATGCTGTACAATAACACTCACCAAATGCATTTGACCTGCTGGCCTCTTCCCAATGGCTTTTATTTATCTATGTAAATTAGACTTTCAATTATACACTTCCCAGCCTGCTTTCAAAGGGGTGGGCAAGCAACCAGTGTCTGCAGATTCAAAGTCCTGAAATTCCTCAAAACCTTAGCTGGCTATTGGCTCTAGTTGCAGAGAGAGTGTGGCTGGTGGGTGCATCATTGGGGGCTGGGGGTGGCCACCAGGCCCATGGTGGGCAGAGCCGGCCCAAACACCCCTGCTAACCCCCTTCCTGTTCTTTCAATACATGGAGGGAAACAGATGAGAAACCCTGGAATCTCTGGCCTGACGTGCATTATGCTGGGGATTCTTTCCTCTTACGATGTGCTATTGAATTATTCTTATGCGTGGTAATTCTCTGTCACGATTACATGTTGTTAATATTCTTAGTTTGATTTCTCTCCTTTAATCTTGGCTTAGCTTGGGCTGTGAGCCATTCTGGCTCCTTTTCAAAGAGCGGAACAAACAGTGGTACCTTGGTTCTCAAACGCCTTAGAACTCAAACAACTTGGAACCCAAACACTGCAAACCCAGAAGTAAGTGTTCTGGTTTGCAAACTATTTTCGGAAGCCAAACGTGCTCCGTTTTGAGTGCCACACTTCCATTTTGAGTGTTACACTGAGGTCTGTTTTTGCTATTTATTTTTGTTTTTGCAGCTCTTTTTGTTTTGTTTTTGTGACTGTGTGGAACACAGTTCAGCTACTGACTGATTGATTGTGTGACTGCAGCACATTGTTTATTGCTTTCATTTTATGGATCAATGGTCTCTTTAGTAAAATTCATGTTAAATTGCTGTTTTAGGGGGTGTTTTTAGAAGTCTGGAACGGATTAATCCATTTTGCATTACTTTCTATGGGAAAGTGCGCCTTGGTTTTGGAACGCTTTGGTTTTGGAACAGACTTCTGGAACGGATTAAGTTTGAGAACCAAGATACCACTGTACGATTGTGTGCCTATGTGTGTGCATGAGTGGTCAGCGAGGTGGAAGCACTTACCTGGCCTCCTGCTTGCGGTGTTGTTCTGGCTTACGAGGAGGGAAAGGGGTGAAGTAGCGGAGACCTCATAAGAAGATCCAGCTGCATCAGGCCCATCTAGCTCTGCATCCTTTACAGGGGCCAAACAGATGCATGTGGGCAACCCACAAGCAGGACCCGGGCACAAGACCATTCCCTCTTCCTGTGGTTTCCAGCAAGTGGTATTCAGAAGCATTGCTGCATACCGCTCAACTGTTTCTATCTAAGTGGGACATTCCAGAAATAGTGAAGCCATTCCTGGCTTCTGATTGGGTCTCGGAATGTCTGGTTCCTTGGTCCAGCACTCTGGCTCAAGTCAGCTGGCTTGCATCAGAGTGTTGGACCAAAAAGCATCTGGCTTGTGTGGGGTTTTTTTGCTCCAGTGCTTTGGTACAAAATCAGTTGGCTCACATCAGAACACCGGACCAAAAGACATACTTTTTTTCCCCTCGCACTCTGGTGCGAGACATCTGGAACACTTGCTAGATAGGTGAGCGGCTTGGGGATGGGGGCAGAAGAGGGGGGAAATGCATTGCTAATTTTGTTATTGACTATTCGAGTCACAACTGCAAGAGAGCTGAAGCCAAATGAATATTTTAACTCCTCACCAACACCCATCATGCCGAACCAGGAAAGTGCATCTGCATTTAATATGCAAACTCTGGAGAAGGAATATATTTATTGTTAATAGAATATAGACCTCTAGCTATACTCGTCTGGCTTTTTGTTTTGACAAAACATTTCCTTGGGGATGCAGCAACCAGGCAAGACTGCTCCTGAATTTTTTGCAAGAGTGCGTGATGATGCTTATTATTTTAAATTTTTTAGCCATTAAGTTCCCGAAATCCTCAAGCTGCAATTGACTTGCAGCTCATGCTGCCATTTATATCTATGTCCTATATATATCTATCTATATATCTGTGCCGAGAGAGAGCAAAATGCTGCGGAACTGACATGGTGGCATTGCTGCCCTTCCTTTCCTCTGGTGCAATAGTCCTCATTTTGCGCTATATTACTGTAGCTGGAGAATTATTGTTCATTGCACCGCGGTCTCTGGAGGTTGCTGCCTTCAGCTCAGCACCCGATTTGTGTGGAATAAGCCAAGTTCTACTTCCCAAGAGGAACAGGAAGTGGAAGGAAAGGCAAAGGGGATACTTCCTGTGGAAAAATAGGCCGCTTGCCTAAAAAAGAACAGAAAAGCACCCTGCATACTATCAGCTCTGCAAGTAAAGCCTGCATGTGAGCAAGAAGAATAGGAGCAATGTATTAATGTTTACCACCAGTACCAATTCACCATCCCTGGCACATTAAGGCAAATGGGGCACAGACCCTCTAATCTCAGACAGCCTCAGACAGTGCTCACCTGCTGACTTTCTTACTTAAAGTTGGTCCTGGTTTATGGAACTTCCTGCCAGCTTCCCCATCATTCACAGAGTGCAGCAAGGAGGAGGATATGGCTCCCCCTACTGTTGGACTCCCTGCAGAGACGTCTTACCCATAGAGGCTAGTGGAACAGGGCGCCAGGGCGCCAAGTTCTGGAGAGCACCAGGGGAAAGGCGGAGCCTAGACATGGCGCCTCCCGGCATCAGCTCGCTGCCCTCGCCCACCTCCGCCATTCCGCGCCGAAGCAGCGCCATGCCCAGAGACTCCGTCTGCCATGGCCACCATGGCACGAAGTGGTCAGCTGAGCCAAGAGGCGCCGTGTCCAGCCTCCACCTCTTCCCCGATGGAGGAGCCGCCCTCCAGCCACTGCCCATCTCCTCTAGCCTCGCTGGCAGCGCTGTCCTCCCTAAAAAGCTCTGGGAAACGAGGGGGGTGGCGCTGGAGGGAGCTTTGCACCACGGCGCCAGATATGCTCAAGACGGCCCTGGCTCCCTGGTTTCCACCCTACTGCTGCTTTTGGTAGCAAACTTGACATGCAGAAATTAGCCAATTGTGAAGCCTTTCCACGGAGATAAAGACCATCGCCTGCCGCTGTCTGCAGAGCGAGCTGTTACAAAAGGCACAGGGGCAGAGCTGGTACAAAAAAAGTTGGCAACCCAACTTCTGTATTGACTCACAATATGCTCTCTGCCACACTTCATCAGCTTCTGATGCCTGAAACCTGTCCTGCAGCTAATGAAAGCTTGCAGTCCACAATCTCTCTTTTCTTACTTCGTACTGAGGGGTGGTTGAAGTGCTGTATGGTGGGCAAGGGGGAGCAAGACAAGTATCTCATCCCCTTCCCTATTTATGGATCCCTTTGTGAAATACGATAGTCAGGGAGGGGGGAACCCTTCTGTCAGCACCTGGAAATTAAAACTGAATCATAATCTGGAAAATTTAAAAAAGACTGTCTTCATAAGCATGTTTCTCTCCCCCAACAATGAAAAACTAAACTAAATTGCTTAAGTAATTGCAATTAATATAGAATTTGTATAAATAGCTTTAATCATACAATTTAAACTTATAATAATAATTGCTTCAAAAGAAAACCCTTTACAAACACTAGAACAAAACCACGCAGACATTAAAATTCTGTGGCAGCTGTATAAACTATCTTCGTACAAAATAAACAAAGCCAAAGTTCTCAAAACCACAAAAGCAATTCAAAGATGCAAAACCTTGAAATGCCATATGGCCACATGGTGTTTACCAAGCTGAAGCTGTCGCCGACCACATAGTTTAAGATTAGGATTTTGTATAAATACATATTATCTATATTGAAAAGGGTTATATATTATCTATATTGAAAAAGACTGCATTTTTATAAGATTTAGTTTATTCCAAACTATATTAAGTGCTTCTTATTTTAAGAAGCTTAATTTGAAAGCTAACCTCTTCAAAATCAAAGGTACTTCAGAGAAAGAATGTTTTAGGAGGTGAGCATTAATGTGCCTCTGAATGCAAGTTGCTGGGGATCATGCCAGGAGGAGAGGGCTGTTGCACTCAGGTATTTAATAGAATTGTAGAGGTAGAAGGGATCCTGAGGATCATTTAGTCCAGCCCCCTGCATTGCAGGATTATGCAACTGTCACATACGGGAATCGAACCTGCAACCTTGTCATTTTCCTTCTCCTAGATGGGCTACCTTCCCAACTACAGTGGTACCTCAGGTTACAGACGCTTCAGGTTACAGGCGCTTCAGGTTACAGACTCTGCTAACCCTAAAATAGTACCTCGGGTTAAGAACTTTGCTTCAGGATGAGAACAGAAATCGTGCGGCTGTGGCAGCGGGAGACCCCATTAGCTAAAGTGGAGCTTCAGGTTAAGAACAATTTCGGGTTAAGAACGGACCTCCAGAACGAATTAAGTTCTTAACCCAAGGTACCACTGTATATATAATATGGGAAATGTGCTTTGAAATTTGGGGAGAGCTTTTTGTTCTTCTTTTCTTTAAAAATGCAAACTGATGCAGAAACATTGAGAACTTAACTTCAGAAAATACTGAGATACTGGACGATTTGCTCATCCCTTTGTGGAGAAGGGTTTGATTCCCATCACTCCTTTTGATGGAGAAAGGAAATCTTATCCACCTCTGCTTTGCAGGTGAACCAGGCTGAAGCAGGATTGGTTAAACAAACATGGCTGCCCCCATGTCTCACTCGGCCTGCGCAGAGAGCGAAGAGAACAAGGGCACTTAGTGTTTCCTAATGGATGCTGATGAGCGCAAGCTGTGGGGCTTCCTGTTTTGAATTGGTGCATCCTTTAGCTCACACCTGTGATTGTCAGGGAGTAAATCAAACCATTCTTCGCTGAGCAGCATGGAAGCTGCATTTCCCCTTCTGAGTGCTTTGTTGTTCCTGTTTCCAATTGCTGCTAACTAATGTCTAGCACTTAAATCTGTCTCAATTAAGGCTTTTTCCATTGAAGTAGAGAATGCATTTCATCTGCGCATCCATTAATCACATCCTCATTAACTAAACTATTGTCAGGAGTTTCTCTCTCTTTTTCTTTCTTCCTTTGTGAGATTGGGGAGGACAGAAGTGGAATTTCTATTCCTCTGCTTGCCATCTCCTATAATGGAGGAAAGCAGCAGCAGAAATCTTTGTCAACAACTCCACTGGAGCTTACCAGAGAAAGTCTATTATCTCTCTGCACATTTTAAAGAAGCGTTTGATGGGGACAGACGCTGAGGAAAGCTGCACTTGCGGAATAAATTGAAATGCATTTTTTAAAAAATGGGTTTCTTGGTATTCTCCAGGCATTTAAATCCCATGAAATAATGTGTTCTCCCCAATTAAAAATGTGAATTCAATTTTTACAGCAGGGGAGGGGGACTGGATCCAGGCAGGTGTCTGGATCCTTAATTCCCCACTGCGACCACACACTGATTTTGACAGGTGGGTGGAGTCACACACCTATCCATCACATGTTGTCATAAGAATGCCAGGTCCCACCCACCTATCAAAAGAGCTTGCTGTAACTACTTATGATGATGATGATGATGATTTCACAGGAATTTTAAATAAGTTGTGCTATGCTTATTTATTGACTGTAGAAGGTCGGTGGTTTGAACCCTGTGACAGAGAGAGTTCCCGTTGCTCGGTCCCAGCTCCTGCCAACCTAGGAGTTCGAAAGCACACAGTGCAAGTAGATAAATAGCTACCGCTCTGGCGGGAAGGTAAACGGTGTTTGCGTGCGCTGCTCTAGTTCGCCAGAAGCAGTTTAGTCATGCTGGCCACATGACTAGCTCCCTTGGCCAATAAAGCGAGATGAGCGCCGCAACCCCAGAGTCGTCCGCGACTGGACGTAATGGTCAGGGGTCCCTTTACCTATGGTGAAAAGCAGTGTATGAATATTGAAAATAAAGATTTAAAACAAAAAACAAACCATTTGTGGGAACTCTGAGGTCATGAGCAATATTTAATTGTTTTAATTGCTATTTAATTGTTAACCTATTTCAATGTCATGTGTATTGTGCATCTTAATTATGGATTTTTTAAAAAAATGCTTAGATCAAATGGTTTCACTGTGTATTTAAAAAATGTGTGGATATAATTTTAAGATTGGTATACTTGTAAGCCACTTAGAAGCCATTTTTGGCAAATAAAATGTATGTAACTCTAATGATAACAATACACATTTTCTTATTGTTACTATATTTTTATATTATGCTGTTTTCTGGACCAGGACTCAGTGCGGCTTACACAAATTAAGACAAGACAGATAAAAATATAAGCACTGAAAAACAATTGAACTGTAATAGAATTCAAAGAATATAAAAACAAATCTTTTAAAATGCAAATAATAAAAACTATTAAAGAAAGTACAACACTTTTAAAAGTTATTTGCTTTAAAACTCGTCAGTTCCCAAAGCCCTCCATTGGGAACAATATCCTCCCCTGAATATTAAAGGGGAATGTAAAGTTTATTACTGCCCTATCCTCCACTGTGACCAATCACATTTGTTTTTCTTCAGACTCATGCTGTGGAGAAAAATTCCGCCCCTCATGTGGACAGGCTGGGCCAATACACCTCATCAATAAAGAAGTGGGTTTCTATCTCACACTCACCAATTTCCCAGGTGCTATAACTTTTTCTGGTGCTATAACTGCTATAACAATTTCTGGTGCTATAACTGCTGCACCTCCAAGCTATGAGGATTTGGAGACAGCAGGGATTTGAACCTGAATCTTCCTTCAGAAAAGCAGATACTCTACCACTGAACAGAAGCCAGGGCCCAAACATATCAGAAACTGGAGCAGATCAGTTTTACTTAGGATTCAATCTCTCTGTTTATCGCCAAAAGGATCAGATAGCCCCAGAGTGCCTGGAGCACCCCAGTCAGATGGGTGGCATATAAATAATAAAATATTATTACTATTAATATTATTTTTTTCCACACTAAAGTCTAGACCTGTTGAGGCACCCATGAAGGATTCTAGTAGTCCTCCTTCTGTACAGCTGTATTTACTAAAATTCTTTTTAATTCAGCTGTTCCTTGTCTTGAACCCTTTGTCTGACTTTTGCTGGGGCTCCAAAGACTCTTTCATTTATCCCCCTGTTACTTAGAAGTCTGCCCAGGAGTCATGCCACAAGCCACATTTGACTGTGTGAACAAACCGCTTTCTGACAACAAAACAGCCTTAGAAAAGAGAAAATCCCAATATTGGGTGGATCAGCGTACATGACGTGGTGGAGCACTAATTAATTTGTCTCCACATTGCCGGTGACAACCTTCTTTTGTTCCCTCACGGAAGGCCTTTTGTTGTATAGATTGAACCACAGGGGGATTAGCAAAATAAATACAATTACACCGAGCTACTTCCTGCTGATAAAGAACAGAAGTCAGATCAAACACGGTGTAGACAATTAGCAACAAACAATTCAGAAAAGTTGATGTGCTCCTTAGTGAGGGGGAAGGTGTTTTCTTTGCCTCTTGCGCCTTAACATCGACACCACACCCAGAGGACGACTCGGGAGACCATACTTTGGTAAAAAGAAAGGTTAGATTTGTTCAAATATATTTATTCAAATAGAACAACATAGAAGAGCTGCATATCAACAAATAAGCATAATTAGTCAAAGCAAAATATAGTCTGGGAAGCAAAGTTTCCTGAGGCAGGAGGTATTAGGTCCCTCCCCACTTTTATGAACCAGTGTGGTGTAGTGGTTAAGAGCGGTAGACTCGTAATCTGGGGAACCGGGTTCGCGTCTCTGCTCCTCCACATGCAGCTGCTGGGTAACCTTGGGCCAGTCACACTTCTTTGAAGTCTCTCAGCCCCACTCACCTCACAGAGTGTTTGTTGTGGGGGAGGAAGGGAAAGGAGAATGTTTTTTTTTATAGAATATTTATTAAGATTTTCAATAATAATACAATCAAAAATAAAAAGAAAAAATAGCAAAAATACAAAAAAAATACAAAAAACACACAGAATTTCCATTACTTATTTTCCTTTAACTTGTTTCCCGGACCTCCTCATACCTCCCTTTTTTGTATTCCAATTCAGATTGTTAGTTCAGCAAATCCTTACCATTAAATTTTTACCTATTTCTAAACCTTTTTTTCATATTCTCTTAAGCATTACAGCTGGAAACCACTTAATTTCTATCCAACATCATTCTAACATTCATTAATTTTACAATATTTCTGTAAATAGTCTTTAAATTTCTTCCAATCTTCTTCCGCCGACTCTTCTCCCTGGTCTCGGATTCTGCCAGTCATTTCTGCCAATCCCATATAGTCCATCACCTTCATCTGCCATTCTTCCAGAGTGGGTAGGTCTTGTGTCTTCCAGTACTTTGCGATAAGTATTCTTGCTGCTGTTGTGGCTTACATAAAGAAAGTTCTATCCTTCTTTGGCACCAATTAGCCGACCATGCCCAGGAGGAAGGCCTCTGGTCTCTTCAGGAAGGTATATTTAAATACCTTTTTCATTTCATTGTAGATCATTTCCCAGAAAGCCTTAATCCTTGGGCACGTCCACCAAAGGTGAAAGAATGTACCTTCATTTTCTTTGCATTTCCAACATTTATTATCGGGCAAATGATAATTTTTTGCAAGCTTGACTGGGGTCATGTACCACCTGTAAATCATTTTCATCATATTCTCTCTTAAGGCATTGCATGCCGTAAACTTCATACCTGTGGTCCATAACTGTCCCTGGTCAGGGAAAGGAGAATGTTAGCCACTTTGAGACTCCTTCGGGTAGTGATAAAGCAAGATATCAAACCCAAACTACTCTTCTTCTTCTTCTTCTTGGCACCACCTGTGACCCCACAGCAAAGGATTGAAAGAGTATTTCTCCTTGCTATGAGAACCTTTGGTGCGTGAACCTGGCCAGCTCTGCCAATGGCAGAATGCTGTGTGTGAAAACCTGGCTCAGTAATGGACAAAGGAATGTTGTGTCTACTGGCAATGACCTGCAAAACAACAGTAGAAGTGAGCAGAAGTGAAGGGACTTTGAGAAAGGTTTCTATATTGAAATTAAGAGGAGGTTGGAGGTGCCTTTTTCCAAAACTCCAGAAGTTCCTCTTATGTAAAGATAAAACTGATGAATGTTTTGGAGAGGAGGCTTCATGACTGTGTAACAACATCAGCCAGAGTGGCATGTATTGTGTGACTTTTGGGGGCTATGATGCACTTGTGTTCTGAAGGCATATGCTTTAGTTATACAGTGGTACCTTGGTTTACAACCATAATCCGTTCCGGAGGTCCGTTTGTAACCCAAGGCACACTTTCACCAATGGGGCCTCCAAGAACAGATTGTTCGTAATCCAAAAAAAGAAGAAGATTCTAATCCAAAAAAAGGTTGCAAACTGGGACACAGACTTCTGGGTTTGACGTGTTTGTAATCCAAAACGTATGCAAACCAAGACATATGCAAACCAAGGTACCACTGTATGAATAATGATATCCAAACTATAAACTATAAACCCCCCATGTATAACACTATAATGCCTGTCATCCCAGGTTCGCCCTCATTCTCAAATACCATTTCTTCACTAGGAAATAATGGCTACAAGGTAGCTCTTGACACAATGCTCTAGGATCAAAATAACCACATGGAAAATCACTTCATGAAGGATTGTTGCTGTTATTATTTTTAAAGACACAGTTGTTGCACTACTTGATTCATGGATTTATAATCCTTTCATCCATCCACAATGACTTACTTGCAGGATAAGAGCAAAGTGTTGAACAGGGAGGTTGAGAAGGATCTGAAAGCCATTTAACCCCACCTCATGGGGACAACTGTGTCAGTTTACCCATTCTTAATAGAATAACAGAAGGTGAGGGACAAGTGATGCTAGAATGCTCTTGCTGGGAATGCTTGATGGTTTCAGTTTCTATGAATCCCAGTGCAAACTTGACCTGATGAGCATCTCATCAACTGACCTGCAGATCCGAATGTTAATTTTCATTTAATTTTCTACTACTCCAAATGTTGTGAAATGATTCTCATCTCCAAAGGAAACGTACCAAAATGCATTGAAAACACATCCTTTGAGATTAAATCCATGTTCATCCATGTTATTAATTAATTAACCATTACAGTCCACCCATAATCTGATGCCACGTACCGGGGTACAGCACAACAAATAAACACAATCATATAATCCACAATGACCAAACCATTAAAAAAAAGTCCATAGCAATCAAGAGGATGTGCTAAAACCTGAGAGCAGGCAAAACTGACAACAATTAGCTAATGGTAAAAATGTCTGAACGAACATAGGGAGCTTAACCTAGCTTCATGGTGGCACATGAGCTGGGTAGTATGCAACTGAGGACTTGGATGAGGACACGGTTCAGAATAATAGAGTAATAGATTTGTACTTGGAAGGGTCCCTATGGTTTGTCAAGTCCAGTGGTTCTCAACCTGTGGGTCCCCAGATGTTGTTGGAATACAAATCCCATCATCCCTGAGCTCTGGCATTGATAGCTAGGGGTGATGGGAGTTGTAGTTCAACAACATCTGGGGACCCACAGGTTGAGAAAGGCAGGTCTAGTCCAACTCATTGCAAGGCAATTCAGAGGAAGAACACTAGGACATTAGGCCCTCCCAGCCAGAGGACAAAATCTTGCTTAGGTATATGCAAATCTGTCACTTTGCTTTTCTCTCAGCTTGTTTTTCTACTCTCAAGTTCTGTTTTCCACATTTCCACATCCATTTTCATTTTTTTAAAAAAATCATCATGGGAATTTACTTGCACATTTGTGCAAATTTCTCCTAATGTACACATTTTTAAACACAATTTTCCCTAAGATTCACATGTCTGCAAAACCATTTTCCCTAACACAATGCATTTTTGTATGGAGTTTTCACTAATATATCCATATTGATACACATTTACCATAGTGTGTGCATTTTGTATACATTACTTGGCTTGAGAATGGAACCGCAAAATTCGGAGAAGTACAAATTACAAATTTCAAAGGATAGGTGTGTCTCAGTCCTTACATTGTTTCAGAAATGGAGAATTAGGTATGTTTGCTGTTATAAGCAAATTTGAATCAAATTTCTCCCCATCCCTCATCCTACCATCTTCTGACTCAAAAGATAAGCTCCATGCATTACTTCAGTCTCCCCAGCCCTGCTGAAGCCACAGGCTACAAAATACTTTTCAGTGACTTTTCATTTTACACCAAATTCCATTTGTTTTTCTTGCTTTTGTTCCCCGTTCATCCATTTTGAAGAGATCTTTGTGGAATTCTTCACAGTCTGCTTGGAATTTCACCATCTTGCATAATTTGATGCCATCTGACACATGCAAACTTGTCTATTTCACTGCACTTTCTTATAATGCATCAAATTAATGCAGAATCCAGTTCATTTATAATAAACTGAATTCCATGAGTCCCAGGATGAACCCTTGTCTAGATTTCATTCATTCTGAGAACTGTCAGTTTATTCTTACCCCCTGCTTCCTCTTCCTTAATTAACTGATTTCCAATCCATAAGAGGACTCTTCCCTAGTCCCATAGCTGCTAAATTATCTCTGGATCCATTTCTGGCACACTTTGACAGAAACGTCCTGGAAGCCCAAGTCTATAATGTCTCAAAGAATTGGTGAGAAAAGCCTTTCCTTTGCCAAAGCCGTACCGATCCTTCCTCAGAATTATATATAATATTGAACTTAGGCGATCAAGTGCCTATCGTTTTGGAAGTGAAATGGTAGATTTCTGCTTACTTAGGGGACACCAGTGGTATTCAGGAGCATCTATGTTAGTAATTAAAAGCAAATAAAATAAGATTTAACCACTCGCCACCTCTACTTCTGACTCCAAAAATAGCCTAGTAAGTCATTCTGAGGTCCCAGGACTCACAGAATGCTGATGACAGTTCAGCCTATAGAGAGGAGAGGAAGTAAGTCTAAAATCACCAGACGCCATGAGCACTGATTTGTTACTAGTGTAAAGGGGGCATCACTACTGAGGAACAGGGTCATGGGGGGGGTGTGCGCGCGTATGTGTATCAAGGCCATATTTAGGTTTGATGAGGCCCTAAGCTTTTGAAGGTAACAAGGCCCTTTATATAGCAGGTGGGCCCATTACTTACATTATAGGAGCCTACACAACACAAAACACTGTTGCTGTATGTAGGTTTCATTTCATTTTATTTTTTATCTTATATTTTGGAAAGGTACATCCAGTTTTTTTCTTTTGGGTTTTTTTTTGGGGGGAGTGGGGCCCTAAGCTATACCTTGTTTAGCTTATACATAAATCCAGCACTGGTGTGTGTGTATATATATATATAATTTTGATGATATGCAAAATAACAGAGTAACTTACAGCTAGGAAGCTAAATAACTCTTCTAGGTGATTGATAGTTTCTTTGTGAAGACTATACCATTTCCAGACTCTTTATATTCAAAAGAACTTTAGTTTCATAAACATATAACTGAGAAGAATACATTTACAATCTCATGCTTATTCAAACTAGGGTACGTTCTCACTTGAATTGTACATTGAAGTCTTCTTACATAGACTTAGAAACAAAACTGTGTTGAGACTTGCATCATAGTTTTACCTCGCTCAGGCCTTACAGTTTATTATGAAATGTCTTTTTTACTTTGACCTCAGCGGTATTCTCTCTGTTCCATATAGAGAGCTCCTGCACAGGTTTCTCCCCTTTTATGTTTAGGGATCTTCCTCTTTTTCACTTCAAACTGATTGCACTGACATAACACTGTCCTCAGGGATATCCCAAGAAACATCTCTCAGCAGCTATTCTCCCTCACATGCAGAGAGAGAACCAGAAAACAGTTAAAAAACAACAATTACTGATATAATAGTCACAACAGAATGGAATGCTTCTTATATGACTCACAGTCAGCCAATCACATGGGAGCTGCTACCAAAGGAAAAAATCCATGTTAAAAGTATGCAGTAATTTAATATACAGTATGGTCGAATCCCTGCAATGGGATGAGCTCCCGTTGCTCAGTCCCTGCTCCTGCCAACCTAGCAGTTTGAAAGCACATCAAAGTGCAAGTAGATAAATAGGTACCACTCCGGCGGGTTCACCAGAAGCGACTTAGTAATGCTGGCCACATGACCTGGAAGCTGTACGCCGGCTGCCTCAGCCAATAAAGCGAGATGAGTGCCGCAACCCCAGAGTCGGTCACGACTGGACCTAATGATCAGGGGTCCCTTTACCTTTACCTTTTTATGCTTTTGTAGTAGAACTTCCTCCCATATCTATCCCCACATGTACTCAGTGCCTTCCCCAAATCGGCACCAGAGTTCAGTGTTCACACATTACAGTGAACTCAGGTGCAAGCTGCCTCTACACATGTACAAGAGCTCATGTGAAAAAGTGTGCACTTGTTCATTTACATTGTGTACACAAATACACAGCCTATATGCTCACTAAACATTGCATGTGTATTACTGTACATGTGTACAACTCAACTATTGTGTACACAGATACACATACTGTATGTTCTTAAATGTAATGGGTGAACACTTCTTATATGTGTTTTCAATGGTGGTTTAAAACTCCATAAGGAGGGACAGTTAGCAATCAAAGCATTACCTCCACTTTAGCCCCTCCCAGGAGAATGTATTCTGTGCATTGATTGGGGCAGAAGATGAAATATTGAACCACTAGCTTTCTGGTGGTAAAAGTCAAAGAGAATATAAATGTCTCATGATGTTGTTTTGATTGACAGAGACATAAACCAATTGGAATTTTCTTTCTTTCTTTTTTTTAATCTTCCCAGTGGGGTATTTTTATCCAGTTGAATTTCATGCATCTGAAAATAAAATTCTATACAGCAAGAGTTTTGTAAAAGTGGAATGTTTACAGTATATTTCCCCAGGTTCCACAACAATTTGCTATTGCCTTAATATAAATGGGAGAATGTAGCATTTGATAGATGGCTGAATAGATGACACAGTTTGATAGATCCTTGTTGGCCAGCTTCTTGGAAAGTTTAAATTTGATAAAAACTTCCTTCAAACTCTTTCCAGCCCTACAAGAGCCCAAAAGGATGATATTCGCAAGTACAATTGGATTCCAGCTGGTAACAAAAGAACTAAATCAGAATTGAAGGCTGATAGGAGGTTGTCATCTTCTTGAACTGTTGCAGCTTCAGAACTTTAAAGAGCTGCAAAGGAAAGGCAGGAAGGGAAAGGGAAGTGCTTGAACTGCACCACAGCTGTGAAAAAATGATCAAAACAAGCAAACGGTGGCCATATCCATTTTTCAGCATCGGTAATGCTAAGTATCTAAACATCTCACCGTGAGCTTGGCTACGTAACACAAATGAGAACATGGAACAAGAGAAGCAAAGATAATCTTGGTTCATCTTCAGACAATAGCATTTGTCTCAGGTATGGAGCGGGGAATAATTCAATTCAGTTGTCATGTAAAGGAGACTATCAAATTTGCACTTTTCAAAACAGAATGAGAACTGCAACACAGCCACCATTTGACGTTCAAACGTCTCAGAATTTTTCAATGCAGATCTCCAACCAGTGTTTTACAAAAATGCATATATTAGAAGACACTGTGCATGAAAATGATTATTATTTTTTTGCACAAATGTAACAAAAACCCATTTTGTTAGGAGAAATTGCTTGCAAGAATGTGTTTGTTACTCAAAACTGCAAACAAAAATGTCTTTATTAGGAGAAAGTGCTGGAGAATTTTCATGAGGGTTTAAAAGAAGAATTTGTGAACTGATGCGGTAATGCGGCAAACTGAATTTAAGACTGGAAAAATGAGAGACTCAGAGAACTGAAATTAACATATCCTTCCATTCCCTAGTCTTAAGTGAAGGCTGCTTAGCACCATGCAAATGGAAATCCCATCTATGTCCAGTCATTCATCTCTGTAATAAGAACATCATAAGATCTCTACTGGATCAGACCAAAAACCTACCTAGTCTAGCTTCCTCTTTTCCACAACAGGAAGGACAGTCAAACAGAGGAACAGACTCCCTTGGGAGGTTGTAGACTTTCCTTTATTGGAGGTTTTTGGGGTCCCTTCCTACTCTACAATTCTATGATAACTCAATTTTCCATTCATTCCGAAATGAAATATTGAGCCTGCTAACTTCCAAGGGGTCTGATCTTAGGCAGGCTTTGCTTCCTGGATACTGAAGTTCTCTTGGACTGTCTGACATGGGACCTCAAGGCTCAAACAAATCAAAAATCTCAATAAGATCCCAACTATAAATTATCTCTCTCCCCCGCCCTCATTTCAGCCGCACGTTGCTGCTGTATTCATTGTTTGCCACCGGTTCCAATGCTATGGATATGCAAACTAGCAATGCTCATAATAAATCATAATAGGGGGATATTGCTTTTTTTTTCTTCCCCTTTTTTACAGAAATAAAAAAAAAAAGTACTCAAACCCATTATAGTTCATTTCCCTCAGGAGTGAATCAGGAACATGGCAGGATGCCTAAAGAACTGAATATATATTGCCTTTTTCACAGAAAAAACCCTGAAATAAGAGTAATCATGCTTTGTGATGTAGAAACTCCCTAATACAGAACTCGCAGTAGCATACATAGAGATATTTATGGCCACAGAGTTATTATGATGAGTATGGATGGTGCTGTCCTGCTTTGCGGCTGCTGGGGAAATATTAATAGTTAGAAAACTTGTCTCATCTTTGTCTACGACTATAATTTGTGAGCTATAATATTTCCGCAAATGAGAGAAGCAGCAGGACGATTGTGCTCCAAATACTTCTTTTTAAAAGAAAGGCATTTCGTGTGCACTGGCAGCTGCAGGAGCTGGCAAAGTTCAGCTCAAATTAGCAAAAGTGCAAATTAGGAGAGCACAGTGCTAACCGTACAATTGTAATGAGTGTCCTGACCCAAGACCTTGCAAGGTGGCAATGCAATTGTGGGTGCTGCCCATTGGGACTGATAGGGCAGAAGGCAGGGAGGTCAAAAGTAGGTGGAGCCAGAGTTAATGACATGCAGAGCCACCTAATTCTAGGTGGTTGAATTATTACGGGAGAAAAGTTTTTATCCCTCTCTCATAACACCAGAACTTGGAGACATCCAATGATATTGGATGCTGAAAAAATCAGGGCAGACAATAGAAAGCCTTTCTTCATAAACTGCCTAAATGATTGAAGTTGCTCCCGCAAGAAGTAGTGATGGTCCCCAACTTTGATAGCTTTTAGTGCTCTTCATAGGGATGCGGGTGGCGCTGTGGTCTAAACCACAGAGCCTAGGGCTTGCCGATCGGAAGGTCGGCAGTTCGAATCCCTGCGATGGGGTGAGCTCCCGTTCTTTGGTCCCAGCTCCTGCCAACCTAGCAGTTCAAAAACACGTCAAGTGCAAGTAAATAAATAGGTACCGCCCGGCAGGAAGCCAGAGTTTTCATGCGCTTCTCTGGTTTGCCAGAAGCAGCTTAGTCATGCTGGCCACATGACCCAGAAGCTGTCTGCGGACAAATGCTGGCTCCCTCAGCCTATAGAGCAAGATGAGTGCGCAACCCCAGAGTCATCCGCAACTGGACCTAATAGTCAGGGGGTTCCTTTACCTCTATCTTTTAGTGCTCTTCATGCTTGGGGTAGCTCAGGCAGCAGAGCTTGAGAGTCATTGCTCTAGCTGCCTTGCCAATATACTTGTCGGGTCAATGAAAAGGTTGGTGGTTGTGGAGCCCAGGTGGTCAGTCAATCTCTTCAAGAACATCTCAGACCTGCGGTGACACTATCTGTTCCAGTATGTTGCCCCAAAATGGGATATTGGATACTGACCAATAATTATCCAATGTAGTAGGATTCAGGGAGGCTTTTTCAATAGAGGTCTTTAAGCATGTTGCCTTTAAGTATGCAGGAATCCTGTCTTGTTTTAAGGAGGCATTGATCACTCCCTTCACCCACTCAGCAAGGCCCACACTGGTCTGTTTGTTGAGCCAGGAAGGGCAATGATATTATTATTATTATTAATAATAATAATAATAATAATAATAATACCCCACCCACTCTGAGCGGCTTCCAACAAAATATTAAAATACAATAATCTGTTACACATTAAAAGCTTCTCTAAACAGGGCTGCCTTCAGATGTCTTCTAAAGGTCTGGTAGTTGTTTATCTCTTTGACATCTGGTGGGAGGGCATTCCACAGGGCAGGTGCCACTACTGAGAAGGCCCTCTGCCTGGTTCCCTGTAACTTGGCTTCTCACAGCGAGGGAACCGCCAGAAGGCCCTCAGCGCTGGACCTCAGTGTCTCAGCAGAATGATGGGGGTGGAGACTCACCATGTAGCTCTCACAACTCCAAGGATCTTGTCCACATCTTTGGGTACAAATTGAAAAGTATCCATTAAAACTGGACAAGCAGAGGCCAAATTCACATTTACCAGACCTATATCAACTGTATTGTCCAAGTCCTAATGGATCAGAGTGATTTTGTCAGTGAAGTGCTGAGCAAATTGTTCACAGTGGGTTGCTGAGTGGTCTAAATTCTCTTCAAGTGGGACAGAGTGCAAAAGACCCCTGACCACTCTAGACTTCTCCGCTAAATGGCTCCTCTCTGATACAATGGAGGCAGAGAGAGAGAGAAATTCCGGTTGCCTGCATTCCCACAGAGTATGTCTTCAGAGAGGCTGTATCTTGGGTCCAGTTGGACTCATCCTGAGTTTTCACAACCATGAGCTGCACTGTAAAAATCTTGGATCCAGCACTTCATATCCCCATGGTGGATCTGAGGTAGTGATCATAATGAACATACATGTTTGGGCAAGGAATGGATGTAGATACACCATTGAATTATAGCTCACAATAATGTTTTTATACTACACCTCTCTGTAAAATAAAATAAATCACAGATCCAGTCCTACCAAACTCCACAGCAATTCGGCAGGTCATAAACCAGCCTTCCTCAACCTGGTGCCCCTCAGGTGCTTCAGACTACAACTCTCATCAGCCCCAACCAGGACAACCAATGATCAAGAGGGACAGGAATTGTAGTCCAAACCTTAAGTTGAATATGATAGACCTTGGTTACATCCAGGAAGGTAATTCTTAACAATCTATGGAAAGAGTGTAAACGCTAGACTTGCATGTGATGAAAGACATAATATGCAAATCGGTACAGCCCTTAGCTTCACAAGGGTCGGGAACCCCTGCTGTTGATTAACAACATTCCTTGATGGAGCTATAAAAATGGAACATTATACTGATTAATTTGCCAGCATGCTATTGCAGAACTGTGTTCAAGAGTAACTCAGTACCCTTGATTGACATTGTGTGAGAAATAAGGAATACCACACACAAATCTTAGGAGCTTATAAATGGCAGCCATCCTAGTCATTGGAATGGCCCTCTTAGTTGATGGACCTATGTGATCAGTGGTGGTCAATCTTTTTCATAAGCATGTCTCAATTTGAGTCCTAAGTATGAATAAAATCTGTGGTTCTCCAGATGTTGGTGACTCCAACTCCCATCAGCCTATGTCAGCATAGCCAATGTTTGGAGTGGTTGGAGCTGCAATCAACATCTGAAGGGCCACAAGTACCCAACTGTGACTTCAAACTTAAATCCCCTGGTGGAAGAGAGCACACTGCTTCCTTAGGCAATCTGTCCCTTTGGCCAATTGTTATTATCATTAGGAAATTTCTCCTAAATGTTAGCTGAAATCTGCTAAACAGCAATTTCCACTCATTCATTTTTAGACCTCTGCAGAAATGGGACTTGCTGGATGGGTGAAGGGAGTGCTCAGTGCCTCCTTACAACAAGGTTCAACAAGTTACTGTCTTCTATAGAGCAGCCCTTCAGATATATGAAGACCACTACCATGCCTCCCCTTAATCTTCCCTTCTCAAGGCTAAAAGGAGACAGCTCTTTCAGACATTTCACCATCCTGAATGCCCTTTCCTGCACACATGCCAGTTTACTAACATCCTTCTTAAAACATGGCACCCAGAAAATATCACCCAGAAAATACATTGACACAGTGGACTCCAGATGTGGCCCGATGAACACAGAAGATCAGAGTGGAAGTATAATTCACATGATCTGGGCACTATGTTTCAGTAAAGGCAACAATTTTGCAGCTGCATCACACTGCAGGCTCGTGTTCAGCTTGCAATCCACTAAGACGCCTTTCCTCGAAGGTTCTTGGTGCAGTGCTCATGGCCCTATGTGAACTTCCCCTCTTATCTCCACAATGGAGAAATGCTGTAGTTCAGTGTTAGAGCACCTGCTTTGCTGGTTCAATCCCCGGCAACTCCAGGAAAGGCTGAGAGAGATGCTTGTGTGAAATCCCAGAGAGCCATGGCCAGTCAGTGTAGACAATACTGAGCTAGATAGTCCAATGGTGGCATGTGGGATAAGGCAGCTTCCTGCATTCCTTTGTCCTATGCCTGTAATGACATACCTTCCAACTTCTTCTCACCTAAATCTTGGGAACCCACCATGCAACCACCATCCCTCTCAACCCTACCATTGCCATTGCCACCCCACCCCCTGCTGCCTTAACTTCACTGGCTGGGCTTTCTCTCCACCTCATTTTCCACCTTCCACCACAAGTCCGCTACTGCCACCTCCATGATGAGGCTGCTACCGCAATCTTCACAAGGCCTCTGCCAAGGCTCACTGAGGCTGCTCACGTACTTCCAGAAGCCAGTGGTACACCAGAAGCGCACTTCTAGAAATGCAGCCCTGCTTTCTGAAGCACTTCAGTGGCCGCAGCGGGCCTCAGAGCCTCAGCAGAGGCCTTGAAGAGACAGTGGTAGCAGAAACGGAACACTATGGATTGACATTAGAAGCCAGGGCAGCTTCTGTCAATCCATGATGTCCCGGCTAAATCGGGACAATTGTTGGATGTGCAATGACCCTATTCGTTAGTTAGTTAGACTGAGAGCATATTACAGTGGTACCTCAGGTTACGTACGCTTCAGGTTACATACGTTTCAGGTTACATACTCTGCTAAGCCAGAAATAGTGCTTCAGGTTAAGAACTTTGCTTCAGGATGAGAACAGAAATAGTGCTCCAGCGGCAGCGCAGGAGCAGCGGGAGGCCCCATTAGCTAAAGTGGTGCTTCAGGTTAAGAACAGTTTCAGGTTAAGAACAGACCTCCGGAACGAATTAAGGACTTAACCTGAGGTACCACTATACTCAGAATTATTTGAATCCGTGCTCCCACCAGAGGATGCTACTTTTTGTACTTTGCTGCATAACTAACAAAATGTACACATTCTAGGACAGGGGTCAGCAAACTTTTTCAGCAGGGGGCTGGTCCACTGTCCCTCAGATCTTGTGGGGGGCCAGACTATATTTTTTGGGGGAGGGAGATGAACAAATTCCCACAAATAACCCAAAGATGCATTTTAAATAAAAGGACACATTCTACTCAGGTAAGCCATCCTCCCCCAACTCTCCCCTCCCTTCTCCACAGCACCGGACTAGCCCCGGCGGCTGCTTACCTGCGTCTTGCGAGTGGCAGGGGCTGGCAGTGGCAAGACGATGAGCAGTGCACGAAAGGACTCCGGAGCTGGGCTGGCAGCAACAAAGCCTGAATCGAGCCTGCTTACAATGGCGGCCACTTGAGCGCTAACACTGCTGCTGCTGCTGCTGCTGCTGGCACCAACCAAGCCCAGCCCTCTTCCTCTCGGGTCTAGGCAGGGCAGGGAGAAGCCAGGAGGAGGGAGGGAAGAGGCGCCACCAAACGTGCACGCTGGCACAGCCTGGAGGATCAGATCCATGCCAATCCACATGGTAATTCCTGGACTGTCCGCGCGCCGGAACCAGAAGGCAACTGGGCCAGCCCCACCCCCCGGGCCTTAATTTGCCTACCCATGTTCTAGGACATCACAGTTGATGATGGTTGGTGGTGATTGATGTATATAGCCAGCTTTTGCTTATCAATAGATGTTTTCAAGTTACTCCTTCAACGAGCCTCATTTAATATTGCAGGCTTGTAGGGTTCTCTCTCTCTCTCTCTCTTTTTTTTTGCATCTTCTTTCACTACACAAGATGTTTAATATGAAACACCAGCCTTCCAGGGTAATTTTGCCAGCAGATAGATAAACCCATAGAAATGTTGTTCATCGTCTGAGTTATACATAAGCATTAGACACCTAATAACTCCAAATCAGCATTTCCCCCTTAGGTTAATGAATATATATCTTTTAGTAGAATGGGCTGAATACAGTCGTCGAAAGCTGCGTGGCTGGAATGCCTGGCGCGTTGCGTGCCGCTGCAAGCGATCTGCTAAAAGAGCCTGGTTCGACTTCTCTCTTGCATCTGCCATGCTTATTATATTATTGTGCAAAACAGATGAATCCAAAATGTTTTGTAATAGCTTCACGTAGGGCTCGTCTGCACCGCAGCCCACCTCAGTGGAAAAAGCCGAGGTGTTGCTGCTTTGTACAGCTTGCATTGCCTCTGTCTGTCTCTCCCCCTCTTTACCTTTTTCACGGCATCCCTAATGGAAACAACCTCTGTGCAACCCAGCAATGGTTTTCATTCCACAGATACCTGTAGTGCTGACAGAAGTTAGTTCTAAAACTAACATTTCCTGATATAAGAAGCTGTGCACATTTCCCCAGGTTTGAAACCATCTCACCTAAACACGCTAAGATCCAAATTTCAATGAGGCCTATGTGACAGGACTTAATGATTGTTATTGCAAAAGAAAAGCCCAACCATTTGCAACCTTTCCTGTTCTGGTCAGACTTTTCTGTTCATTCATACCCCCATCTACTTAATATACCAAAGAACACACAGAGATTCCTGCTAGATCATCTAGTCTACATCGGACAACCAGATGCTTGTGGGAAACCCATAGACAACTCATGGGGAATAGCCCTCTTCTGCGGCTGTTCTCCAGAGACTTGTGTTTAGATGCCTCCAGTCCTTGAGCCTCTGATCCAGGAAGTACCATATAGGCATTGTTTAGTAGCCATCGATCGTACTATGCTCCTCAAGTCTAAGATTTAATAATCCAATCTCTCAGTTTACAACTCCCACTGAGCCTCTTGGGCTCGCTGATCAGAAGGTCAGCGATTTGAGTCTCCACAAACAGAGTGAGCTACTGTTGCTCTGTCCCAGCTCATGCCAATCTAGCAGTTTGGCATGAGCTGCTTTGGCAAAGCACACCAGTACAAGTAGATAAATAGGTACTGCTGTGGCAGAAAGGTAAACAGTGTTTCTGTGTGCTCTGGTTTCTGTCACAGTGTTCCATTGCGCCAGAAGTGGTTTAGTCATACTGGCCACATGGCCTGGAAAGCTGTTTTTGGACAAACACCGGCTCCCTCAGCCTGAAAGCGAGATGAGCGCTACAACCCCATAGTCGCCTTTGACTGGACTTAACCATCCAGGGGTCCTTTACCTTTACCTTTACCTCCTCAATTGTTAGACCTAATAATCCCATCTCTCAGTTAACAACTCCCATTTAATATAATGAAAACATCAGGGCGCCAGCTCCTGGGGGCCGAGCCCTTCTGGTCTCCCCGAATATTCAGGAATGTGCAAAGCAAATGGAACTCACAATTAAAATGTCTCCACATAGTGAAGAAAGAAAGAAAGAAAGAAAGAAAGAAAGAAAGAAAGAAAGAAAGGGTGAGTCTCATGGAAAATAATCATGCACTGAGTCTCATCTCAAGGAGTTTCCAGGGGATTTCTTTTCAGTGCTACCCAATTGCCTCTAGACTCCAGCTACAACAAGCACCACTAATGAATGAGTGCCTAAGCTCCAGAGTTGCAGCATACTTAGCACAATACTCCCAATGCTTCACACAGGAACATAGAAAGCTCCTTATACAGAGTCATACCACTGGTCTGTCTAGCTCAGTATATCGTCTATAATGACTGGCAGTGGCTCTCTAGGGAATCAAGCAGGGCTGTCTCCTAGTCCTACCTAGAGATGCTGAGGGGTTGAATCTGGGGCCTTCCGCATGCAAAACTCTCCTGCCTCAGGTGGCTTCTCGCCATTGCTGCCAACCTGCCCTTCTGCCCACCAGCAGTGTCCTTCCAGTGGGGCCCAGCAGAAAGATCTGAAATTGGGTGTTCAAAGAGCAAGGTAGGGGAAGGACTGAACTGGCCTGGGATGAATCCTGGCCTGGCCTCACAGCCAAAGGGTGATGGCTTCAGGTCCAATCTAGGCTCACTCAGTGTGCCCATTTGGAGCTTGGTCTGCAGAGATAAAATATTCATCTAATTTATTTATATTCTGCTTGATTGTAAAAAAAAAAAAAATCCAAAACATTTAACAAAAATACAAAACAATAAAACTGATTAAAATCACAACCATATCTAAATCACAACCATAGGAGAGGAAATTTGACTTCCGTTTTGCCACAGGAAGGAACATGGCGTGAGCTCAGAAGGGTTCAATCACTAACAGGCTTTGAAAACCCTATCTAAAATGTATAAAATCTTATTAGAGTGGTTAGTAAAGGATAAGGAAGTGAAGGCAGTTATGGTGAAGTGGGCAGTGGACCTAGGACACAATATACAGCTGTCAGAATAGGTGAATTTAAGGGAAGACCTTAAATTCACAGCCTGTTATACAATTAAGGGAAACTATATGAAGGTTTTCTATAGATGGTATCTTAGCACCAAGCAGACTTGTCTTAATGTATGTAAATAAAACTCAGATAAATGTTGGAAATGCAGTGAAGTGGTGGGTACAACATATCACATTTGGTGGATATGCAGAAAGACGAGGGAGTTTGGGATCTAATTTATAACAAATTAAAAAGGATGTTTAAAATCTCATTCCCCCCAAAACCAGAAGCATTCCTGTTGAGGATTGTGGGAAATGAAACTCCAAAAGATTTAAAGAAAGTATTGTGGTTGCACAAGAGTTGTGGTTGCACAGAACTGGAAAAGGGAATGTTTACCGACTAAAAAAGATTGGTTGACCAAATTAATGGAGTACACAGAGATGGACAAGATCAAACAAAACAAAAATTTTAAAAAGATTGGAACATATTCAAACAATATTTTCGACTGTTGCCCATAGACTGGCCTTCACCAAAGCGAGGTTCAACGTTTTTCCCTCCAACGTCCTGAGACATAGATTCTCAAAGGGCCAAGCCCCCGCCATGTGTGAATGTGATAAGGAGACACCGGAGTCGCTCCAGCACATTATGTTTACTTGCCCCCTGTTCAATGTGCCACGGGCAAATTTGTTGGGATCAATCATACAGAAACTAGAGGGTACCCCACCCAAATTCCACCTTGCCCAAATCTTGCAGGATAAGGATACCCATACGACCCTGAAAGTGGCAAGGTTCCTGGTCGCTGTCCTTACCCAAAAGCGACGCCAAGGAGCACTACAAGCTAACTAAGGCGTAGTATGCCATTCTATCTTATAGTATTTTACTGTTATAGTGGTGTTTTAGTGGCTGTTTTCCCCACGTGCACAAGTTGTTATTTATGTGTCGTTTTTACCTGTATGGGCCTATGGCCGTAAATAAAATTCTTCTTCTTCTTCTTCAAACAATATTTGAAAGACTATTATGGGGAAAATGAAATTTTGACTGGTTTAGATTAGAATAACTTCTGTAAGAAAAAAAACCCTAAAATATAGTGGAAAAACAGGAAAACAAACTCATAGACGTGTTAAGAGAGGCATTCAAATAAGTAAAACTGAGAACCCAAGTAAGAAGGGAAGGGAAGTCAAGTATAAAAGGAATACAACTGAATCAAGCGATTAAACACAAGTTTTTGTTTTTGTTTTCTTTATTATTATTTAGAAATACATGTTCAGCCATAGGAGAACTTAGATGTTATAATATGAATCTATGAATGTAAATTAAAAGAAACCAATAAAGATGATTTGCAAAATAAAAAATCACAACCATACTTTAAAATACACAAACATAAAGATATTAAAACAGATTAAAATTGTCTTAACATTCTAAGCATCTGGGTGGGCTTGTCTAAACAAGAATGTTTTTAGCAGCCGCCGAAAAGAGTACAGTGAAGGCACTTGCTTGATCTCAATAGGCAGGGAGTTCCAAAGTGCAGTTCCAGGTGCTGCCACACTAAGTGATTGAGTTCTTGCAAAGGTGGAACTGGGATTACGTGGCACGTGCCAATTCCTCGGATCAAAGTGGTTGAGTGGGCACATGCGGTTCAAGCAATCTCATAGGTAAACTCATCCCAAGTTGCTTAGGGCTTTTCATAAGATGTGGCTTGAATCTAAATCATGTCCGCCAGTGGACAACTTCAAGAGGAGCTTGCTGTCAGCCCCAATCAGCTGATTGGCACTGTCAGCAACCCTCTTTGAGGTTCTCCCCCATTGCCATTAAGACGTAGGTTGATTCTCAGGTGTGCAGTCCCGTCCAGTGGTCAACACTGGCCCATGGAGGGTTGAGCAGTTCTTTATCTGGTCTTCATTATGTAAACTCTTTGGCTGTTCTGCCACCACACAAAGGCACAAAGTGACTATGGACTTATTTCACATTCCAAACTCCATTGCACATCATTTACAGAGCTTGTGGTGGCCAGTGTTGAAATGCTATCTAGTCTTGGTGCTCCCAGTGCAATTCAAAGGGTTGGTACTGACCTTTAAAGCCCTAAACAGCCTCGGTCCTGTATACCTGAAGGATCATCTCCACCCCCATTGTTCAGCCCAGACATTGAGGTCCAGCTCTGAGAGCCTTCTGGTAGTTCCCTCATTGTGAGAAGGGAGATATCAGGGAGATAAAGAACTGCACAACTTTTAGAAGACATCTGAAGGCAGCCCTGTGTCAGGAGGTTCTTATGTTTGATGTCTTATTATGTTTTTATATGTGTTGGAAGCTGTCCAGAGTGGCTGAGGCAACCTGGCCAGATGGGTGGGGGTATTATTATTATTATTGTTAGCTATAATATGGACTAATGGAATGAACTAGGTAAAACACAAAAGGAACTGTTCTAAGAATCAAAGTTTTGGTAAGTGTTATGATGATGATGATGATGGTTAAAGAAAAGAAAGAATAGGTGCGTAATATGATGGTTATGATGAGATATTGAGAGAC
Source organism: Podarcis gaigeae (assembly GCF_964106915.1). Taxonomy (NCBI): domain Eukaryota; kingdom Metazoa; phylum Chordata; class Lepidosauria; order Squamata; family Lacertidae; genus Podarcis; species Podarcis gaigeae. Next base: position 72,498,515 of record NC_139685.1, read on the forward strand.
ACCCTAAGGTAATGATATAAGCTATTTAATCTGATACGGGGTTTTTTTATATAGAAAAAAAGTCTTCAGACAGCAAATGTATTATAAAAATAAAGACTCTCAAAGTTCCCCAGGTCTCAGACTTAATCAAAACTGCCAAAGAATGCCCTTGGAATTTTCATGGAAATGTGTACTTTTATTCTTGTAAGTAGTCTGTTGAAGAAATAAGAGCATATTCAAATGAAGTATATATATTTTTTTATTTCTAGAAGCATAGCACTGAATATTCAGAAATGAGGTCCAATGATGATATATTTTAATATACTTTTTTTTACAGTTTTGATTGAAAAAGAAATGGCTTTATGGTAACCATAAAGTACTATGTGGGATACTGGGGGGGGGGGGGGAGTAAGTTGATATAAAGAGCCATCTTATAATGTAGGAAAAAGAGACGTGCAAACCTTGCAGATGAAATTTCATTTCCCCTTTTTTCCATCTAGCAGTTTCCATGGAAAATCCTCCTGCCTAACCAAGCGTAAGCCCCATGAACTGACATTCTCATTTCTCCCATATTCAGCTGGAAACTCCTAATACTTAACATTATTTAAGGGTTCAGTCTCTGCAACATTTAACAATGTGGTGCCTGCCATAGGCTTTGGACTACAAAGCCCAACAGCCCTGATGTCTGTGTTCCACCTCCACTGTCTCCAAATACCAATTGGTAGGAATCAGAAATGGGGAGGTTATGGTTGAGCTCATGTCTTTATTGCCAGCTTCCCACTGGCACCTGGTTGGCTTCTGTAAGAACAGAATGCTGGACTAGATGGCCATTTGACCTAATCAAGCAGAGATTTCCTTATATATTTATCACTAAGCATTGGTTGTGATGGGGCTGCTAGGAGTTAGAATCCCACAATGTTTGGAATGTACCACATGGGGAAGGGCTGGTCTAGCCTTACAATGCTAGCAAAACTTAAGATATTCTGGGGCAAGAGCCTAGAATGTGCATTTAAATTTCACCTTTCTTCTTCTTCTTTTTAAAAATTCATTTTTATTAAATTTTCCACTTTAACAAGCCAATCAAATCACATTAAACATTCCAACTTATACATATGCATATCAAATAATCCAAATATTCTGCTAAATTATAAATCTTTTAATAGGTCTTCCCATGCTTCAAGTTCAGAAGGTTCTGATCATCTCATATCTCTACTGCTTTTCATAGTCATTTCCGATGGTTCCTCTAATTCTTCCTGTTGTTAACCTTCCTTCTTTCTGAGCTGTTCCCACAAGCGAGCTGAAACAAGCAATGATGTGTTTCTGTGTGGATTTTATGTCTATGATCCCCCTCTATAAGTTTGCAGCCTCTCCTCACATGCTGGTGTTTCTGCCGAATCAATCCACCTTTCTTCCATCTGCTTTATATGCAGGTCCTAGGTGCAAATCCCGCCATCTCTGGGTAGGACTTTGTTGTGAACTTTCCTTCCTTGGGTGTTTTTAAGCAGAGGTTGGATGGCCATCCGTCCTGGATGCTTTAGCTGAGATTTGTGCATTGCAGGGGGTTGGAATAGACAACCCTTGGCGTCCCTTCCAACTCTACAATTCTATGCTTCTACGACTGGGAGAGACTCTTGCATGAACCCCTAGACTGCCACTACCAGTTAATGTAGACAATACTGAGTAAGATGAACCAATTCTCTCTCTCAATATAAGGAAGCTAGCTATGCTCCTATGCTCAGGGTAGAATGCATGGAGCTGTCTCTCGCTTAGGTAATAATAATAATAATAATAATAATAATAATAATAATAATAATAATTTATTTTTACCCCACCCTCCCTAGCCAGGGCCGGGCTCAGGGTGGCTAACACCGATAAAATTTCAGTAGAAACATAATAAGAAAAAGAAAAAAAGAAAAAAAGAAAAAAAAGAAATTAAAATACAAGTTAAAATGCAATTTAAAATGCAGCCTCATTTTAAAAAACATAAGGGTCAGACTGAGACCAAACCAAAGGCCAGGTGGAACAGCTTTGTCTTGCAGGCCCTGCAGAAAGATGTCAAGCACCTCAGGGCCCTAGTCTCTTGTGACAGAGCGTTCCACCAAGTTGGGGCCAGTACTGAAAAGGCCCTGGCCCTAGTTGAGACCAACCTAACCACCTTGTTGCCATTTGTGGACCTTAAGGTCCTCTGCGGGGCATACCAGGAGAGGCAGTCCCGTAGGTACTGACCAGACCCTATCTGTTTGCTTCAGCAAGGTGCCTATGTACCCTCAAACAATGTATAGGACCATCACCTCTCTAGACAGTTGATTGCTAAAGAGAGGGCCTTTTCAGTGGTGGCCCCACAACCATGAACCATACCACCAACACCACCAAGATCTTCACTTGGTGCCTACTCTTTATAGTTTTAAATCTCATGCCAAGCCCATTTTATTTGTCCAAGATTTTAAGCAAGTGTGGGTTTTTAATGCTCTTTGGTTATTTTTTCCAGTGAGCTTGGGGAAGTTTTTTGAACGGTGGGGTATAAATGTACTTAATAAATAAAATATAATTAAATGTGTGTGGGGGTTTTTTTAATAAATCATTTGTGCTATAATTGAGCTTGCAATTAGCTATTTATTTCACTGTCTCTTCAAAAGGTTTTTCTTGGAAGAAGCCTCACAGGAGAAATAAAATTTAAAGTCAGAATATAAATGTTAAATAAATACATTAAATGAAATGGAAGTGTGGGGAGACAGATACTGGGTACACACATTTCCTGCGGTTGTTAAGACCGTGGAGTTCCTTCTCTGAGATATTCTTGTGCTGGTGGTCTTATTAGCATTTATATAGCATTTTTAAGTGTTTGAAGGGCTCCACGCTACACTAGCAAGGCAAGAGGAAGATGTTTGGCTGGCCAGTTCATTAGCTGGTCTTTTGTAGTGCCTGAAAGCTTCCCTTAGGAAAGAACATAGGAAGCTGCCTTATAACAAGTCAGACCAATGGTTCATCTAGTTCAGTATGGTCTACACTGATTGGTAGTGGCTCTCAGGCGTTTCTGACAGGAAGGCCACTTCCACACTGTACATTTAAAGCACCATGATACTGTGTTAAGCAGCCATGGCTTCCCCCAATGAATTCTGGGAGCTGTAGTTTGTGAAGGGTGCTGAGAGTTTTCAGGAAACCACTCATTCCCCTCACAGAGCTACAATTCCCAGAGTTCCCTGGGAAGAAGAATTGATTGTCAAACCACTCTGGGAATGGTTGCTCTGAGGGATGAAAAGTAGGGGCCACCTAACTGAGGAGATTTCACCCCTCCCATATCCAAGAATCTCCTGATGAGTCTGCTGATTCTCCAGAGAGAAGGAGGCATGTTCTGCTCTCTACTTATTCTACTCCAGCACCAAGTCAGTCAGTCAGTCAGTATGTCAGAAAGAGAGAGACTGAGTGTTAGAGATCGTGTGTATAGATAAGGTTGCTGCTAAGAGCAGCTGCAGACACTCAGTGTAGTGCAGCATTCATTTATGCTAAGAACTCATTAAGCTCTGTATATAGTTGTATAGAGTTGTAGATAGAATAAAGAAGATATTCTACAGAGCTTCTTTCCAAGTCATTTATATACTCTGCTATACTCTGCTGTGCGACGACTGTTTTCTTGTGGAAGTGAATCCGGTGCTCACAACTCTAAGCTGTGAGTCCACAGCACTTTGACCTGTTCCTGTCCGGAAGGTGGTCTCTGGAAGTGCTACCCAGCTCGCCTAGCCCAGTCGGGGCTGAAGTGTATGAGTCCAGTTGGTGATACTGGCTCAAGGGCGATGCTGACACTAACAACTCTCAGCTGGGACATGGGTGGCACTGTGGTTTAAACCACTGTGCCTCTTGGACTTGCCGATCAGAAGGTCAGCGGATCAAGGCCCTGCAAAGGGGTGATCTCCCATTGTTCGGTCCCAGCTCCTGCCCACCTAGCAGTTTGAAAGCATGTCAAAGTAGATAAATAGTTACTGCTCCAGTGGGAAGGTAAACAGCATTTCCATGCGCTGCTCTGGCTTTGCCAGAAGCGGCTTAGCCATGCTGGCCACATGAACCAGAAAAACTGTCCGCGGAAGCAGACAAACGCCAGCTCCCTTGGCCTGTAAAGTGAGATGAGTGCCACAACACCAGAGTTGTTCGCAACTGGACTTAACTGTCAGGGGTCCCTTTACCTTTAACAATTCTCAGCACTCCTAACAAACCACAACTCCCAAAATTCTTTGGGGAAAGCCATAATTGTTTAAAGTGGTGTCATGGTGCTTTAAATGTGTGGTGGATGTGGTCAATGTTTATCCCAGCTCTAACTGGAGATGCAGGGGATTGAACTTAGGACTTCTGAATGCAAAGCAGCTACAGCTGTACCTCAGAAGTTGAACAGAATCCATTCCGAAAGTCCATTTGACTTCCAAAACGTTCAGAAGCCTCAGAAGCCACGCTGGATGTTCAGGTTCCAAGGAATGCTCGCAAACCGGAACACTCGCTTCCGGGTTTGTGGCCTTCAGGAGCCAAAACATTTGACTCACAAGGTGTTCATCAACCAAGGTACTCTACCACTGAGCATGGATTAGCATGGACAAAAGTCTGTGCATGGAGGCAGTGCCTCACCAGAGGCTACTACAGCTCAAGACGTGAAATATCTAGAGCTACACTGTGTCTGCAAACCTCCCTTAGCATGAATTGACTTGAGCAGAGATCCATGAATGGTGGCAGAGCTACTACAGCTCAAGATGTGGTCTGCAGGAGTGAAGTTTCTTGGCAATCGGACAAAAGTGAGACATCCCACTATAAAGCCCCTTTTCTCCTTTTCAGAGCTATTCCATAACTATTTTTCAGAGTGCCATTTCTACCAAAGTCCTCTAAGAAATGCTCACAGGCTGGTCATTATCTAGGTCTTTCTTCTCCCCTCTCTCTCTCTTCCTCCTCAACACAGCTATAATTTAAAATGTATCGTCATCCCCCACCCCAAAAAGAAAGCCTATCATTCTCTTAAAAGGTTTTTGATTTCTCCCTCTATGATGCCAACTTCACTTTCTACGTGATTTGGAGCAAGAAGGCTTAATGCAAAAAAAAAAAAAAATCAAATCTCCCAGGCTTAGACGTGTATTGCTATGGTCAAATGACATGTCATGAACTGATTAAGCCCTTAACTAGCTAAACTCCTCAAGGCTATGCCTGATAACGGAGAAAGCCCACCAGGAAGAAGATGAACTCAGGGACCAAAAAAGGAAAGATGAAATATCTTTGTGAGAACAAGATCAAAATGTATTTCAATTAGATACATTTCTATATATGTTTTAAACCTGCAAATGCTACTCCTGGCCCATCAGATGTCCAGGGGCTGAGCCACGGCTGCTTCAAATATTTCTTGGAATGTTTTATGTTCCTGCCTCATTTTGTTAGCAGAAAGTAAACAGTAGTGTGTGTGTGTGTGTATTACTACTTATTGCACAGGTGACAATGTCCTGTTGATACATGTATTTATATTCCACCTTTTTTCTCCAGGGAAAAAAGGTGAGATATAAATTGCCCCCCTCCTCATTTAATCCCCACAACAACTCTGAGGTAGGTTAGGCTGAGAGGCAGTGATTGGGGCCCAAGTGTCCCTATTTTCCAGGGTCGTCCCTGATTTTAAAAAGTCTTCCCAGTTTCGAATTTGTCCCCCTTTTCCTCAGGACATCCCTATTTTCATAGGAGAAATGTTGGAGGGTATGGAGTTATCCAACCCCATAGCCATCTAAAGGCAGCCCTGTACAGGGAAGTTTTTTAAAAATATTTATTTTTTGTTTTTTTGTTTTTTTATAAATGTTGAACGCTGCCGAAAGTGGCTGGGGCATCCCCGTAGGATGTTGGGGGTATACATAGTAAAATTATTATGGGATGGGACATCACTATTTTCATCGGAAAAATGTTGAGGGTATGCCAAGGTCACCCAGTGAGCTTTGTGTCTGAGTGGGGATTTGAACCCTAGTCCCCTGGATCCTAGTTTGACACTCTAATCCAGAGGTTTTCAACCTTTTTGAGTCCATGGCTACCTTGACCAACTACATTCTTTCTGTAGCTCCCCTCTGGGAAAACATGCTCTGAGCCTCAGAAACCCAGTTATATCACCCCACAATCTTACTCACCTTGGGAGGCAGCAGTGGGCATTGCCGGGCCTGCATGGAGGAAAGTCTCCCCTTTGGCACTGGACACCCAGCTCCCAGGCAGGCATTGCCCACAGCAAGAGCTATTAAGGCCAGTGTGGCACCTCCATACCCGCATGTGCTCCCACTTGTTGGTCCATTCCCCAAAGCAAGGGCTGATGGACTGGATGGCTGGGCTCCCTCACCCACTTGCTTGCTTACTCCAAGGCCACCCTCTGCCCCAGAGGCAGCATTCATCTGGGGAGCTTGTAGTCAGGGCCACTGCAATAAACAGCTGCATGAGCCTTTGGGAGGTGGAGACACGAGAGGGCATCAGTGGACGGAGGAAAAGGAAGAAAGGGACAGAGGCCAGTGTTGCCTGTGGCACCCCTGACTATCATTCAAGGCACCCCAGGGTGCCAAGGCACACTGGTTGCAAAACCATTCTTTAATCCAGGGGTCAGCAACCTTTTCCAGCCGTGAGCCGGTCCACTGTCTCTAAGACCATGTGGTGGGCCGGACTATATTTTGGAAAAAAAAAAAAATGAACGAATTCCTATGCCCCACAATAACCCAGAGATGCATTTTAAATAAAAGCACACATTCTACTCATGTAAAAACACCAGGCAGACCCCACAAATAACCCAGAGATGCATTTAAAATAAAAGGACACACTCTACTCATGTAAAAACACGCTGATTCCTGAACCATCCGTGGGCTGGGTTGAGAAGACAATTGGGCCGCATCCGGCCCACAGACCTTAGGTTGCCTGGCCCTGCTCTAATCACTACACCAGACTGGCTCTCAGTCCAATGTATTCCTCCTAGAAGGACTACATTGTAGATTTACTTCTGTGTGAATTCTAGAATGAAAAGTGCACTCAGGAAAGAATTTTGCCCCTGAACTATCGGGTGATAGCATTGCAGTGGAAGAACTTCAGGGTCACAACCAACTTCCTCACTCAACACAGAATTTGACCCCAAATTCAAATTTTAAAGCAGAATTCAGCAGCACTTATGTCTACTAGCACAAAAAGTTGTTGATGAGTTTGTTTCTTAGTTATAGGGAATTCTACTACAGATCAGCATGTCAGAGCAGGTGATTCCTTCCACCTCTATAATTTTTCTTTCTTTTCTAACAGTAGGGTTGGCCAAAGACTTCAACATACAGTAATTTTGTTTCAGTTAACTGCTCTTTGACTAAAATGTAAAAAAACAAACAAAAAACAGCCCTCCATACCACATATCTTATACCATCATTAAAGCATGCTCATGAATGAAGCACCATGTATGCATGATGTGAAACGAAGGGTGATTTGTATTGGTCTTTCTGCCACATAACATATTTTGCATTGGGATTATGAAAGGCTAGAATTCTTCCACAGGAATGATTGACGCTCCTTCCTGCTCTTAGAGGTCAGCATGTTCCTTAGTCAGTTTTATGGGAAGTAAATCATATGCATACTTGAGAATATACCCCCTTTTTTGGCCAAGCTATTATACACTGAATTCTAGATGTCAGAAGGGTTGGATTTTTATGAACTGAAACAAGAACCATATTAATCCTCTAGAGTGTTGCAGTGGAGCGATTATACTGTACACTGTTTGGGTTCACTTCAGTTTTACATGATCCCTCCTCAATGGAGGGCTGTCAGAGTACAGGAAGTTGAATACGGATGAGCCGAAACGTCTCAGGGATGTACACTCTCTGTACAAGTATTCTATCAAAACACACTGCATTATAAACAGCAGAATAAAGAATTTATGTCCCAAACAACTGTCCTTTACTCACTGAAAAATGTGGTTAGTGCTTCAGATCTATGCAGGCAACACAATCTGTCAAGGACTAGATATATTATGTTTAGGTAAAAAAAATCAACTTCGTTGGACTGGTCATGTTGTTCGGATGCCTGATGATCATCTTCCAAAGCAACTACTCTATTCTGAACTTAAAAATGGAAAGCGTAATGCTGGTGATCAACAAAAGAGGTTTAAAGACGGTCTCAAGACAAATCTAAAAAAAAAGTAGTATAAACACTGACAACTGGGAAACACTGGCCTGCGAGTGCTCCAATTGGAGAACAGCCTTTACCAAAGGTGTCATGGGCTTTGAAGACACTTGAACTCAGGACGCAAGGGAGAAATGCGCTAGGAGGAAGGCATACTTGGCAAATTCATACTGTGATCAACTCCTGCCCAGAAACCAATGTCCCCACTGTGGGAGGACGTGTGGATCCAGAATTGGCCTCCACAGTCACTTATGGACTCATTGTTAAAACCGTGTTTATGGAAGACAATCTTACTCGGCTACGAGCGGTCGCCAAAGAAGTAGAAGACATTAAGTTTAGACCAATTTTAATTTCCCTAGAAGTGTAAGGAATCACAGAATTAGACTAAGGCCACTGCTACCCACAACGGCTACATGGAATCTTCCAATTCATAGACAATATGGAGCTTTCTGTGTAAAAGTGAGGCTTCAACCAAACTGACATGATGAGGGAACGGGCATCAGAAACAGGGATGGTGAGAAGAAAGGGCTACTCAAAGGGGAAGACCCCATTAACAGCTACCACTGACTCAGCATCCTGCCAGCTTCCTCAGTGAGGATTGGCAAAGAAGGGCAAGAGAGCCTAGCCTCCCCATCTGAAATCAAGTCCAGCTGAACAACAGCCTTTCCCAGGCCATGACTTTTAAAACAGCAGAAGTAGCTGGAAATGGAGAGGGATTTAAATTATATATATATATATATATATATTTGCTTTCGTAGATTTTCACGGGTACAGGAATGCAGGTTTTGGTGTCCTCGGGTGTCTTCCCGTGTAAAAGTTGGGGTGTCTAGGCGACGTTTGGGGTGTCTAGGCGACCTCGTCGAAACGTCGCCTAGACACCCCAACTTTTACACGGGAAGACACCCGAGGACACCAAAACCATATATATATATATATATATATATATATATATATGCAGGTTTTGGTGTCCTCGGGTGTCTTCCCGTGTAAAAGTTGGGGTGTCTAGGCGACGTTTCGACGAGGTCTCACTCGTCATCTTCAGGCTGGTGCTTTCGGCTTCTTGTTACTGGAACAGAGCGGGATCTCAATGTTTGAGTTCCTATAAATACTGTAGAGGGGGTGTGGTGTCTAGCCTCCAATGTTCTGGGCAGAGAGGAAGTTCCCAGGCTAGTGTGCCTTTTCTTCTTTTGTTCCTTAATTACTTGAGAGATACCTTGAGTGATTTCTTGAGTGATATCCTGAGTACCACTTAGGTGGGTCATTAGGTGTGGATTAGTTTATATATCCCCCCGAATACATCTTGGACCTGACCAACCACTGCCTAACCAACACGTACTTCATCCACAATGGACAAAGATACAAACAGATAGAAGGAGCACCTATGGGATCACCCCTCTCACCGGTCATCGCAAACCTGTACATGGAACACTTTGAAACCAATGCTTTAGACAAGTCAGAACACAAACCCAAACTTTGGCTCAGATATGTTGACGACACCTTTGTAATTTGGCCACACGGGAAGGAAAAACTGGATAGCTTCCTCACACATCTCAACAACTTACACCCCAAAATACAATTCACTATGGAAATAGAAGCCAACAACCAACTTCCCTTCCTTGACGTCCTAATCTACAAAAAACCTGATGGCTCCCTAGGACACACTATCTACCAGAAAAAAACACACACCAACCGCTACTTACATGCACAATCACACCACCACCCTGCACAAATAAACTCCGTAGCCAAGACTCTCATCTCCAGAACCAAACGCCTGGCTGACAAAGACCACTTGACAACTGAGTTACAGAATCTCTCAAATGTGTTAATTGCCAATGGATACCAGCAAAACAGGATTACGAAGCTAATCCAAAAGGAAACACCCCCCAAAAACCAAGACACAGAAGAAAACAATGGCATGGCCCTCCTTCCTTATATCAAGGGCACTACAGATAAAATTAGCAAAATCCTCCATAAACACAATATCAAAACAGCCTTTTGCACCAACCAAAAAATAGCCAATATCCTCAGAAACCCCAAGGATAAAATCCAGTTGGAAAACCAAGGGATCTATGAAATACCCTGCAAAGTCTGCCCAGCCACGTACATTGGACAAACAAACAGACGAATAAATGCACGTATCGCAGAACACAAGAATGCCGTCAAAAAAGAAGAAAAAACTTCCTCTCTTTTCCAACACATGAAAGAAACAGGACACGAAATTAATTTTGCAGATTCCAAATTGCTCTTTAACACGGAACATCACCACAAGAGAATAATCATGGAAGCCATCGAGATAGAGAAACACCCTCACAACATGAACAAGCGTGACGACACATCCCGCTTGCCAGACATCTGGAAATTAGCCCTCCCCACAAAAACTGACACCAGATCCAGAGGCACACAGAACGCCAACACCAATCAACCACACCAGACCCAAACCCAGACCCTCTCCACAGATGAATTACTGACACCATCCAGTAGCCAATCCATGGTGGCACCTCCGGATGCTGCACCCCCCTGCAATCCCTACACAGATCTGGCTGACACAAGCCACAAAACCACAGCTCGCCCCTATACACGAAGCCAAGCCAAAGCACAACTAAGTGCAATACAGCCATCTTCTCAGGAAAACTCTTCACAAAGTTCAAGAGGTCAAGACACAAAGACTTTAGCAACTAATCCACACCTAATGACCCACCTAAGTGGTACTCAGGATATCACTCAAGAAATCACTCAAGGTATCTCTCAAGTAATTAAGGAACAAAAGAAGAAAAGGCACACTAGCCTGGGAACTTCCTCTCTGCCCAGAACATTGGAGGCTAGACACCACACCCCCTCTACAGTATTTATAGGAACCCAAACATTGAGATCCCGCTCTGTTCCAGTAACAAGAAGCCGAAAGCACCAGCCTGAAGATGACGAGTGAGACCTCGTCGAAACGTCGCCTAGACACCCCAACTTTTACACGGGAAGACACCCGAGGACACCAAAACCTGCATATATATATATATATATATATATATATATATATATATATATTGTGTATCTTTGTTCCTCAGTTTGATCCTTTTACATGGTTTTGCTATTTCATGCATTGTGACGTGCTGTCATTTTTATTGATTATAGTTTAGTAATTATCTAGTTTACTAATTATCTATTGCAATTGTTAAGAGTGAATTTCCGTTCAATTATTATTTGCTGATATTTTGAGAGTTAATTTTATTGTGTAATATTATATTCTAATGGGTTATTGAATATTGCTTTATTTGATACGAGTTATTTATTTTAAAGTGATGGTGTTTATTGCGACTTCTTTATCGGATCGGGTTGTTACAAGTTGTGTGACCTTTGTTGTCTGTTGTGTTGTTTCTTCAGCTTGTGTGTGGTAAGATAGAAAGGCAGTATGCAATTAAAAGTGAAATTAAAACGAAATGCAAGTCACCTTGACTGAGCATCTTCCACAAACTCAGAGTTTCCATTGCCTTGGAACTATGTGCAGCCAAGCATTGCCAGGGATAACCAGCTATGGAGAACAAGCCATCTTTCATGGAAATCCATTTGTCATGATCAATCTCATTGAGAGACCCCAGTTAAGTTTGCAGTAAGACCCTCCCCCTGGGATTCATTGAACATTGTTGAAAATCACTGCGGCAACTATTTCACTCTCTCCCCACTTGCTACCCACACTCTGTTAAGCTTCAGCTGTGTCATTACACCCAAGACAGAGATAATATTTCTCTTCCTCTTTCTTTATTTTTCTTTTCCTCCTTGGAGATAAGATAAATGCATCACACACACACACCCCTTCATCAGACTTTGTTGAAAATGGTCCCTGAAAGAAGCAAGGAATTCCATCAGGAGAAATGCTACATCCCATATGGCTTCCTTTTTAAAGATAATGTGACACTTTTCTTTTATTATGATTACTGGAGAGCTCTTAGCAACAGTCAAGTGTTGTGTATTTCTGTTAAAGGTGTCCCTAAGATGTGCAGAGGCTCCTCTCTATTCCGGTTTACCTACCTGGGCAACAATGAAAGAAGAAAAAGGAAAGCAGCAAATAAATAAATGTGCCAGTGACAACAAGCTAAACGAAAACAGATTTTGGAAATGACTATAGAGGCTAGATCAGGTGGCAAATTTCACTGTTTTTGAAAGCATCCTTTAGAATATTGGCCCCTTATTGTGTGTAGTATTAAATATGAGCCATTGTATTAAATGTGAGCCATTGAAATCATCATCAGTATCATTGCCCCTATCATCATCCCTGTTATCTGCCCCTCACATCTAAGGGTTACATCTAAGAAAGATAATTTGACAAATAAGACCATCCATCCCCCAAAATAGGAATATAGGAAGCTGCCTTCTACTGAGTCCCTCTAGCTGAGTACTGTTTACACTGACTGGCAGCAGCTCTTCAGGGTTTTGGATAAGGTTCTCTGCCAGCCCTAGTTGGAGATGCCAGGGATTGACCCTGAGACCTTCTTCATGCATAGGAGATGCTCCAAAACTGAGCTACAACCTTTTCCCTGTTTACCATCCAATGTGTGTGAACAAAACCAGATTGGGGACACCAGCAACAATATTCGTTAGTGTCAATGAGAAGAGGTGTGACTTTAGTGACCACCTAATACTGAAAAGAGGTAACACCTAATGTGCCTTCATAATAAGGGACTTTCCAGTTTGGGGGCCATGACAGAGAAGGCTCTGTTGCAATTATACAGTTATGCCTTGAAGCCGGGGGAGTACTTGCACATACCTACAGTTGCAGAAGTCACTAGGATATGGGAAGGCCTAGGTGACTATTAGTGGTGCGTATGTAGGATGGTCCACAGTCCAGGTGCTACCACAAACAAGCAAATGGATTTTATTAGGGGGGTTTTCAGCCAGCCATCATATACTCAATGAAAGAGGTATGTCTTCATTTCACGTCTTGCTCATATTTTCTCCAAGGAGCTCAAAGCAGAGTACATAGTGATGCTCATACACACATTTTATCCTCACAATGATCCTGTGAGTTAGGTTAGGCTGAAAGTTGGTGATTGGTCCAAGTTCGTTCAGTGAACCTCATCGCCCTCGTACCTACGGGACCGCCTCTCCTGGTATGCCCCACAGAGGAATTTACGGTCTTCAAATAAAAACACCTTGAAGGTCCCAAGCCACAGAGAGGTTAGGCTGGCCTCAACTAGAGCCAGGGCTTTTTCGGCTGAGGCTCCAACCTGGTGGAACGCTCTGTCACAAGAGACAAGGGCCCTGCAGGACTTGACATCTTTCCGCAGGGCCTGCAAGACAGAGCTGTTCCACCTGGCCTTTGGTCAGGGCGCAGCCTGACTCCCTCCTTTGGCAATCTTTACAAGACTTTAGTTTATGGTTGCCATTAATTTTGATTTTAATTCATTTTTATAATGTTTTATAATGTTGTACTGTTTTAGTGTTGTTAGCCGCCCTGAGCCCGGCTTCGGCTGGGGAGGGCGGGATATAAATAAAAATTATTATTATTATTATTATTATTATTATTATTATTATTATTATTATTATCGCTGAACAGAGATTTGAACCAAAATGTATCAGAGGCCATGTGAACCATAGTGTGACAACAACCTTACATTTTATGTATATAGGGAGAATCAAGAGTTTGTAAGCTACTATGCATAATAAAATTGCATGGCTGGGTAGACTTGCCTAAGCAAAAATAACAACAACATTTTAAGGAATTATTGAAGGCAGCAGGGAAACAAGAAGGGACTTCCAGAGAGCAGGTGCTAAAACACTAATTCATTAATTCCTTAAAAGTGCTGATTGAACTTTATGTGGCATTTGTAAAAGTGCCAGTTCTGCAGATTGAAGCAGTTGAGTTGGCACCTATGGGGTGTAAGGTGTAAGCTGGTCCCAAGCTGTTTAAGACGTTATATGCTAATAGTAGCACATTGAATTTGGCCTGAGCAGGAGAGTAATATGCTGAGCAGGGGTTCTCACTCCTATACTAAATGCAGTTTCCAGACCAAGTACAAGGGAAGCCCCGCACAGACTGCATTGCAGTAATCCAGTCTTGAAGGTATCAAGTTGGTATCACATGGCATACTGCATAGGGCTTGCAGTATACTGCTTTTCTCACTGTAGAATTGGAGCTACATTGCCATAGTGCATTGATCATTCTTTGTTTGACATTCTGCTTTGCACCAACCCTAACCTAATCCTATTGCACCCTTGAATCTTCTTCATTTATTAGGCATTTTGAGAGGTATTCTCCCTCCATCCCACCCCTAGCTTCCTGTGGATTGAAACTGATTTGGTGTCAATAATTAAGTGCACACAATTCACAGGGATTGCAGAAAGAGTACATTTCATGGCATGGCACTTTTGACAGACTTTTATGCCAACTCTTCCATTATTAAAGAAACACTCCTGGACAATGACACTGGGAGACGCTTTTAAGCTGGTTGTTCCAGCAGGGCAATTGCACAATCTATTTCCCACTCCTTCCTTTTCTTTTAAGTGTGAAGAAACCTGGCAGAAGAAGCACAATGGGAATCAGCCCAGAAAACCTTCTAAATTCTGCTAGGAGAGGTCTTCTCAGCAGGGAAATAACAGGCAAGAATCTTTCCTCATTGCTCATAAATTTCTGGCCAGAAGCAAGGTCTCACCTGGAATCCAGGTATTCACGATCATTTCCGTATCTTTTCACTGTCAAGGAAACAAACACCTCAAGTCCATGGCATGTTGGGGTGGACATAAGCAAGGGTAGGGTACCTCTGGCTCATGGTAGTTTCCACAAGGCCTCTCCCCAGGCCACACCTCTCATTTCCCCTTCTTTCCACTGTCATTGAAGATTTTTGCTTGGCCATAATGTGCCCTTGAATTCTGTTGATGTCTCTTGTATGCCTGGCTTGACAGGGAGGTGAGAGTGTTTGCTGATACTAGCCTGCTGTGCAACATAAAATTAACATATCTTGCTCCACCCACTTTTCCCTCTGGCCCTGCCCACCTCTGCAACTGAGGCCCTGGAAAGTTGACTAGAAGCAAATGTGGTCCTTGGGCTGTAAAATGTACCTATGTGTGGAAATGGCATGTCATTAAGTACACTGAGGTTGAGAACCAGTGTGGTGAAGTTTGGTGGAGTGCCAAACTCAGACCTGTGTCATTCAGGGCTCAAATCCCCACTCAGCCATGAAGCTCATAGGGTGACCTTGGGCCAGTCACTATCCCTCATATGGTTGTTGCAGGGATTAAACGATGAGGACGAGAACCATATATGCCATCTTGAGGTCCTTGGAGAAAAAAATGGAAAGAAATGCAATGAATCAATCAATCAATCAATCAAGGCATGCTTTTTATAAAGTAGACACAGAGGTATGGATCTGCCCCCAGCCTTGAAGCATTTTAGTGGGGGCAGTTTTTGTTTAGACTTCTAGTGCAACTGGCATTAATGTTTCAATCAAAAGCACTTTGTTGACTGACAGCTAGGAAGCAGGCAGGAGAATACATTGTGCATTTATTTTTATTTTTTTGTCACCAGGTACAAGCACTGTACTTTCTCCTGCATCCTACCACCTGCCTGGATGACATATATGGAGAAGGAGGCATTGAATATGCACGAACTTAATGCATACAACACAGTAAGCGGGTGAAGAGAAAGGACCTGCATTCTCTCTATCCATAATGTATTTGTCCTGAAGTGCTCTTGTGATTTACACTTAAAAGTGCTGCCCCTTGCCAGCCTGTCAATCACGGGCATGTTTAGCAGGGTATGACTAATGTTCCTTCAAAAATATCAGAGGAAGGAGTGGTTGCTCTTTAAAAAAGTGTATTTATTTAAAGTCTTTTACAGTCTCAACCATCCCCAAAGAATTCATGTAGCTCCAATTCCAGGACATCTGCAGGCTCCCTGGTCTTGGACTTGTCACCTTCTTAGGCTCAGTTCCTCACCTGTAAAATGGGACAAACTGGTTGCTGAACATCTCCATGCGCCCTGTATTTATGTGCACCACTTTGGAGGCAAAGCCATGTAATAAATAAAATAAATAATGTATAATTTATATAATATATTATAATAAATGGATAGTGTAATAAATAAAATGATAGAGTCAAGTATATAGGCATTCAAGTATACTGGGGATAGGTGAAGATGTCTCAAATTACATTTTAAAACAAATCTACCTAGTTCACACTACCTGACACAATACGCGAACCTAGACATAGCTATCCTTTCAAATTTGCACATTGAATTTTGCAATGCATTTCTCCAACCAAATAATCTGCAGCAAAATGGGTATCTTATGGGAAAGTGTGCATCACATGTATATGTTATTGAAAGCAATGTATAAAGTGCATCACTGGACTGATCTGGCAACATATGTGATCCCCAGCAATATGAGATAGAACGGAGCCATTGTAGTTGGATGCTTAGGATGTAAGGCACAATAGGCTGGCTGCTCAAGGTCTCAGGCTGAGACACATTCCTCTCAGCACATATTTGGATATTGCTAATGCAGAAGAGTGAAAGAACACAAAGGATTTGTGGGATCTGAAAGCAGCCTTTGCACAAAATGCAGAAACACACACACACACATCTACATACACAATTGGAACCATGGTAGATAACTGAAATGGCACCAGAGTCATTCAAAACCTCAAAATCAAAAAGGATTTTGAGAACCATCCATGGTGGGTGGAGCAGTGAAGAGCAGCTGCGTATAAAAACCTGGCTCAGATATAGACTTGTTGATTTCCTGAAGTTGTGGTCCTGTCTGACTCTCTAATCACCGAATCTTTATATGCCAGTCCTTTAGGGCTCGTTGCTTAACAGGTGTTGGTGCAGCAGGGGGCTCCTTTCCCAGATACATAAAACCCGGTTTCCTGTGACATTTTACAAGCATTTATTTGTTATCATAAAACATAAATAAAAGGCATAAAATATTGAGGAAGGCATAATTTTATAGTGCATTTGCAAAATAAAAAAAATTAACAAGCGTTGCAAGGTAGGCTTTTATAAGCATCAAAGGAGCATCTGAATTACTGAGGCTGCATCAGCATAACACTCTCTCACTCTCTCTCTCTCTCTCTCTCTTTCTCTCTCTTTCTCTCGATTAGCCCTGGAGTACGTTAGTTTATTTTACCTCCTTTCTAATTAGGCACTAGAAATGAGATCCTACCAGCTTCCTTCTAAATTGCTTTCAACAAAATAAGGACTGAGGCTTGGTTCCAAACATTCTTGTGGACTTAAATGTTTAACGGAGAAACGTTCAAGCAACTTACAAGGATGAAGGAGAAAGCATTTGGGTGTGTGTTTGTGTGTGTGTGCTAAGTTTAATCCTATATTTGTGTAGTGAAAATTAAGTCCCATTGAGTTCAATGAGGCTTACTCCAAAGTAAGAGTATATAATATTGCAGCCTATGTGGCAAAAAAGAAGGGGGGGAATTAATACAACTATGAAAAGTATGACAAGAGATAGGAGAAGAGAGAGATTTCTTCTTTCTCTCCTATTGGAATTAGGTAAGTGTTATAAGAGATGTTGTTGTGTAGTCATTTAGTCGTGTCCAACTCTTCGTGACCCCATGGACCAGAGCACGCCAGGCACTCCTGTCTTCCACTGCCTCCCGCAGTTTGGTCAAACTCATGCTGGTAGCTTTGAGAACACTGTCCAACCATCTCATCCTCTGTTGTCCCCTTCTCCTTGTGCCCTCAATAAGAGATACTAAGTGGTAACTCTTATTAAATTAGATAATAAAAGCTTACACTAACTAAATAAGCATATTTATATATGAAATTCATATACTCTGTATTTTTGTTGGATATTTAGATATATATTGTTGGATATTTAGATATATTCTCTCTCTCTCTCTCTCTCTCTCTCTCTCTCTCTCATCTATCCATCTAACTATGACTTATTTAACTATTATTTTTATTTTTATCTGTAAGCTGCCTTGAATCCCTGTTGGGGTAAAGGCAGGGTACAAATAAATAAATAAGAAAGAAAAAACAAACCACAGTTCCCAATAGTCTCCATGACTGTTAACAGTGCTTTGATAGTGGCTGGAGAAACCCAGCCAGATGGGCGGGGTACAAATAAATTATTATTATTATTATTATTATTATTATTATTATTATTAAGTGTATAGTATGACTGTGACCAGTTATAGCTCTATTTGGGACAAACAAAGAAAACACAAAAAGCCACATTTAAATTATGTGCATTTTGTTTGTGTAAAACATGCCCTGCATTCCTCCATAAGATACACGTGTTGTCTGCATCCTTTATGTAAAATATGTCTTTTCGGATGCAGCTTTCAAACATGCCCGAACTGCATTGGAAAATCCGGAGTAGCGAATAATCTAAATAAAAGTTACATTCAGGTTTGCAAGCAAAAGCATCATATCTGGTTGGTCCACTGGGAGGGGGGAACAGAACTTAGAATTTCCTCCCCCATCACTAATTCTGCCATGAAACAGTTCAAATGCATCCGTCCAACCCCCCCCCCCAAATTTGCATACATATGTTTCTGCTGACACCTGAAGCATCACAGAAGGAATATTAATCTTGAATAGCAAAGAGTTTTCTTGCGGTGTGGGAAGGCAAAACAAGATTTTCTGATGTTTGCAATGGTCCAAGAACCAAACTAGATAAAACAGGTGATCTAATTAGCAATTCCCCACACATTTTGTGGGGGTGGGGGTGGAGGAGGGTTTCTGCCATTGTGCCTTCCTCCATTAATTACATCTCGCAACCCTTCATTGGCAAACCTGAGGCAATTCAATCACAGCTTAATTGGAGTATTGTTCAATTAAAAACATGGAGCCTAAACAATTGCAGTTATTGTTTGGATGAAAATGCAAGTGTCAGTGAGGTGCGCCACCCCCACCCCCCGTTTTTTGTGTTTTTTTTTTGTGGGAGGAGAACCAAAAGCAATCTGATGAAGGAGAAGTCTAATAACCATTCCTCTCACGAGGCATCTAAAATGGAATCATTCACAACTGGAATTTATTCATGTCTTTGAAATTGTATCTTATTTCTTCAGCTCTGGTATAACTTAGTGCTTACTTTTTTACCTCTGTTGTTGTTTTCCTATATTGTCGCCCACAGCAATATAATATCTGCATGATCTTGCCCAATGCTGAACTTCGTTTTGAGAGATCTGTTTCTTAAATGCATAGTGGCAATCAATTTTAAGAGGGTTTGGAGCAACAAATCGCTTTCTGCTTCCTTGAGAGGAGGTGAGGTGAGGAATGCCTAAGGAGAAACACCTGAGAATCTTCACTCTATCCCATCTCTCCCTCCCTCCCTCCCTCCCTTCCTCTCTCATCTGATGGCTGACAGCTGATGGTGACTGATAACTTCATGATAGTAGGTTCCCCACTCTCAACTGGGGCCAGTCAATTAGTACCAGCAGGCTGGTCAGGGGCAACCAGTTAGAGATGGCTATCACAATGCCGTTACACAGGGTGAGTTCTTTAAAAGAGTCCCTGTGGATACAGAGTACAGTGGTACCTTGGGTTACATACGCTTCAGGTTTCAGACTCCGCTAACCCAGTAATATTACCTCGGGTTAAGAACTTTACTTCAGGATGAGAACAGAAATCATGCAGCAGCGGCAGCAGGATGCCCCATTAGCTAAAGTGGTGCTTCAGGTTAAGAATAGTTTCAGGTTAAGAACAGACCTCCAGAACGAATTAAGTTCTTAACCCGAGGTACCACTGTACACATGTTCCACAAGGCCTCTTTTAAAAGACTCACCCTGTACAAATCTGTGGTGTGAACACATTTGTGCACAGTTCTGGCTGCCTCACCTCAAAAAGGATATGGTAAGATTCAGAAAAAGGCAACTGAAATGATTGATAGGATCCCCCTAAGAGAAAAGATTGGGACTTAGCGTTTGGGACTTAGAATTGTAGTTGTCGGTACTGGTATATATTTAATTTTTAAAAAAACCACTTTCACCAATGTGCAGCTGAAACTCTTGGGTTTTTAAAAATAAAATTGGTTGGTTTATAGTAGAGTTGATAGCTTGGGAGCTGGATCTGCTCAGTCCCCTTCAGCAGGGCCGTCTTACCCATAGGTGCTAGGGGTACGGGGCACCCGGGCGCCAGGCTCTCAAGGGCATCAGGCCGAGAGTCCGGGGCCCAAGAGTTGAGTCCGGGAAAGAGCCCGCCTGTCAGTTGGAGTGCTGCGGCAGGTTCTTCTGCTGCAGGTGGCTCTGTGCCATGAGTTCAGGGGTGACCTAACCAGCAAGATACTGAGGGATCAGCAGCCTCACCTATCCCGGGGCAGTCTAAGGGATATCTAACAATCCTGGATAGCAGTGGGAAGCAGCGGGAAACGGCACTGGAATAAGGGAATTTCCCGCAAAAAAAAAAAAGGAAGGTTGACAGCTATGGGCTCCACCCTCCAGTGCGCCTGGGACTGGGCAACTTGGAGGAGGGGGGAGGCACCAGGTGGATCAATGCACCCTGGTGCCACATATGCTTAAGAAAGCCCTGCCCTCCGGCACCTATTTTGTCTGATTTACACATCACTAGCATTTCTTTAAAAGAGTAAATAAGGATGACTATCAAGCCTACATGGTTGAAGCATGTTTTCACAGAACCACAGAACTGTAGACTTGGTAGGGACCCCAAGGGTCATCTGGTCCAACCCCCCTGCAATGCACGAATCTCAGCCAAAGTATGCATGACAGAGGGTCATTTTATAGCTGCCTCATGCAGGAGAGGGAAGCAGAACTTGGGGGTTTAGTGGGAAAGTTCACACCCCTTGGAGTGGGTAACTGTCCACAAGGATGTCAGTTCCCATGAGGAGTATGTCTACTCAAGGTAGAGTACATAGAAAAAATATAAACAATTGGTACAGTGGTACCTCGTGTTACAAGCACTTCAGGTTACAGACACTTCAGGTTACAGACTCCGCTAACCCAGAAAAAGTACCTGGGGTTAAGAACTTTGCTTCAGGATGAGAACAGAAATTGTGCGGCGGCAGCAGGAGGCCCCATTAGCTAAAGTGGTACCTCAGGTTAAGAACAGTTTCAGGTTAAGAACGGACCTCTGGAACAAATTAAGTTCTTAACCCGAGGTACCTCTGTACTATAAAGAAACCATACAGAAAACAGCATGTACCAAAATGGCACCAAATATACGACACAGATAGCTGCCATGTAGAACTGACCCCTTCCTTCCATTCCTCGGCTAAATGTCAGGGGAGTCCGTCTCTGTTCATCTCCTAATCCACTCAGCATGCTGTCTCCATGTCGTATTGCTAGGTGAGTCATGTCCCCATGGAGAAGTTTCCCCCCGCTTGTAACTTACATGAAAACTTGACCTTAAGCTGCACTTGTGGAGTTCCTGCTGAACAGGAGCCCTCTCGGGATATTTTATAGAGGGACATAAAATGTTGAAAGGGTGGAAATAGATTTATGCCCTGAAAACTGTTGTTGAAGAATGCAGCTAATTGGAAAACAAGAGGTCAGCAAGAGAGGCTGAGGAGGAGATTAGCATACAAGTAATTGGAGGAATAAGGTTTTTTGTGAGTGTTTTTTGTCATTTGGAAAGAGAGAATAAAAGACATTGACAAACTATGGAGTTAACTGCTCTAGACCAGAAAATCAACTACGGAACTGAGGGTAGATTCACTGATAGGCAAGACACAGAGAGAAATAAACTCTAGGAACTAGAAATATGACTTATTCCAGACTCTGAAGTCACCCTGCTCTCATTTTTTACTATTCTCAATCAGCACAAGAAAACAGAGTTTCAGAAGATGTGGTGTATACATTTTTAATGTAGAGTAATATTAACAGAAGAGGAGACACCTCGCACCTTCATTCCCCATCCGCCAAGACAAAATAAAAGTTTTGACCACAATTAATCTAGCAGCTTAGCCGACATTCTCTTTTTTAGGTGGTGAAGTTTTCTTCATTGCAATGTTTTCCTTCATTCTTACACAGCCAACAATTGTTCTGATTGTTCACCAGCCATGGAGATATCATCAGAAAGTTCACATTCATGTTCTGGACAACACTGATTTATGATAGATCACTGGGCTACGGCATTCCACAGCTTGGAATGAAGGCACAAGACATAAACTGGAGGTTCCCAAATTTTATGAAGTCATAAACATCAATGATCTCCAGAAAGCATTATTTTGAACCTGTCTCTAGTCACAATAGGCATTTTTAAGATGCATTGACCATCAACATGGGTGCTTCAAAAGAAGAGAAATTTATGGAGGATAAGACTGTCAAGCCAATGTTGGAGTCAATAAAATCCTCTGAATACTAGTCACTGGGGATCACAGGTGAAGACAATACTGTTGTTCTCAGGTTCTGCTTGGGCATCCGGTTGGCCAAAATGAGAAAGAGTGCTGGACTAGATGGGCCCTTGGCCTGATTCATCAGGGGTCTCTTTATGTTCTTATGAGGCGAAAGCTTGGATAATCTCCCACTATCTTCTTGTGAGGGCAGCACTATTATGGAGCCAATTGCTGGACCAGTTGTTGGACCAGCCATCATCACCAGATCACCTTAATGGCACATCAAAGAGGTACCTGTGCTCTACTGTACCATCCCATCCTCAATGCTCAATGTTCAGAAGGGTGACACTAAAGTTTAGACCCAGGTATCTTATCACAGCAGTGATTTCCTCCCTTTAAAGCATTTTGTGCAGGCTGCTATGGCAGAAATCCTTTTCTTATGGTAGGGAAGGGGATCACGGAAGCTACTTTCCTGCCACTGCCTTAGACAGCAGAGGGATTTATTTCAGTTTGCATTCATTCACACTTTCCAAAGCAACAGAAGAACAATCACCATATAATATATGTTTGCTTAGAAAGCAAAGTCTCAACAGTCTACTTCAAAAGAGCAGGTTGCTGGTGCTGGGTGTGTTTGCAATGGTGCAAGGGCACTTTCCCCCCTGGTGCCGTTGGGCCTGCCCTCACTTAAATATAATGCACCCACCTCACAGAACACCAGTTCCATGAATTCCTACAAACTACCCCAGATTATCTTGTGGGCGAATTGGTTGAGGGGAAACTTAATAATTTGGAGTCTCAGGCAGGGTTTTATCAAATAAACAAGAGAGATTTTATTTAACAAAGGAAGTTTACAACACAAAGTGGGTAAAACATAGGATACTTCAATGTTATTTCACTTCAGTTCTTTCTCAATTGTTGCACAGCTGTTGCCGCGTAATACTTTGGTTCTTAAACCAGGTGGTACTTCCTGTCAGTTACACACCCCCTAGACTCCTGAGGTACTCCAAGTAACAGACCCAAGGGATCTTCTGCACACCCCTCTTAACTGGTTTGGAAGTCTTCTCTTTTTGTAGGAGAATCTCTCCCCTCCTGACTGGAATGAGACATAAGTAGACTGTATACTCACAGCTTCTACTTCTCCTGGCTCAGCCTCAACCTCCCAGTTAATTCCTGGCCTAATTGTGCATCGAGGTCTCCAAGACATCCCAAATAAAAACACAATGACACTTAATTTTTGTTTAAGGTTTTTGGCATAATTTTGGCCACAACTTTATTAAAATTACAGCAATGTGAGTGGTTGCTTAGGCATTGGTAGCACTAACTGCCCCCGCACGGGGACAGCTCTGACATTCGCACCCCCCGCGAAGTCAGAAAGGGTGAGTCACCTGGGGAGAGAGACAGGACTGGGAATCATGCCTCACCTCTCCCCAGAATGCTCCCAGGGGCTTGCGTGGCCCTAGCCCCTTGCCAGGGGGTTTTGGACAAAAGCATGGTGAGCCCCTGGGTTCCTTTAATGGAAAACCCTTGCAGCAGCAGCATTTTAGAGGGGCAGGCACAGCCAAATCCATACCCCTCCACCAACCAATTCCCAAACCAATGCCTAACCGCAGCCTTACAAGTTGTGACGATTTGCTACACAGTAGGCAAAAACCAAATGGCACCAGCCAAACAACCAAATGGACAAAATTCCTACCGGGCCCCTGCCCCAAAGCAGACGACCCCATGACAGGCATAGCAAGGTCAAGCAAACAGCCTAACATTAGGTAAGGGAGGGCGGGTGATCCAAAGCATGCAGCGAAAAGAGGAAGTTCGTCGCTGTGTGCAATGTATTTAACAAATAGGGCTGTCAGTCACTAAATGGCAACATATAACTTTCCCCAGTAACAGCCCGCCCCTGCTTAAAATATGGCCAAACCTTTTGCCTAGCAACCATGAGGTGTCTTGTCAGCCCCCACCGCAACACGTGCTCTCCATGAGGAAGAACACGCTTTACTCATACAGGACACCACACACTGTCCTTCACACTAAGTCAGAGACTCCTTTCTCTAGCTTTTGATATATTCCTCAGAGTGGATGTTTCTACCCAGAACCAACTCTTTCTCCTCTCCTTACCTATCTCCCAACCTCTATCCCAGCCTACCCCAACTGTCTCTCCAAATCCTCTCCTTTTCACCTCCCTCTCCTGGAACCCGGTCAGTCATAAGCTGCTGTTTGTTAACCGTTTGCTGGCAGGGAAAAAGAAAAAGAAAACACTTGGGGACCCAACCTGCCCAGCAAAACAAACCTTTCCGTCACAGTGTGTCCCATCCAGTGCTGGAGAGTCATTTGTGTATTTCAGATCAGATTAGCCTTTCCTTTCTAAAACATGCATGGACTATTAGTGGTGCAGCAGTACATGCATGGCAGACATCGCAGCTCTTCTAAAATGTGGTAGGGCCACTGGAGGACTGATCATTGGGTGGATACGGGGTTGGAACTGACCCATATGTGCCTTTTCGCTAATTTTTTTCTTTCTTCCTTTCCTTCTAGCTCTTAAGAGCCCATTTAAATGTGGCTCTTACCACATGTAGGTTAATGAGAATGCCCAGACTTTTGCAGATGCTGCATGGTGTAAAGAGTTAAAAACTCACGTGGGCCATGTCTGCAATAATAGCAGCAAGAAAGGCAGTTCTGCCAGGGGCATGTAATGCTGGCTAGCAAGAATATCACTGAGAAATCAAAACTTAGAGCCAGCTGAAAGGTTACTCTTTCCCTGCATATTTTGCTGGGGAATCCTTATACTTTCCCAGTTGGGTGTGGAGTGTTTTTCTTTTATTTATTTCAATGAGTAACATTTCAGCTGGCTCTAAGTTTTGATTTCTCAGTTCTCAGCTCTCAGGTTTCATTTGTCCCAATACTGTATCAGTTTCTGACTTTTTAAAAGAAGTGTGAAAACGCACATAATTTTACACACACACACACACACACACACACACACACACACACACAAACTTTCACCCACCTTTGCAAGCCCTTTCCATCCTAATATAATGCTTTTTTGCTTTTTTCTTTCTTTTTTTCAATTTTACTAATACATAGGTTTCTGTGAATGTTCTTCCCTAATGAAATGCTTCATTTCTCAGCTGGCAAGCAGCACTGCAACATTCAGAGAAGTGTGAATTTAAAGGATAGCTATGTTTTGGTTTGTGTATTGGTCGGGGAATAAAAATGTGAACAGAACTTAATTTTTCCTCTATCCCTAATTGCGGGTCTGCAGCTCAAACTGTAGCCTCCTTTGTAGGGACATAGATAGGGTTTCTCTGTACAGTGGTACCTCGGGTTAAAGATGCTTCAGGTTACAGACTCCGCTAACCCAGGAAATAGTACCTTCGGTTAAGAACTTTGCTTCAGGATAAGAACAGAAAATGTGTGGCGGCAGCGCAGCAGCAGCGGGAGGCGCCATTAGCTAAAGTGGTGCTTCAGGTTAAGAACAGTTTCAGGTTAAAAACAGACCTCCAGAACGAATTAAGGAACTACCACTGTAGTTCCTCCTCAAATTGATGCACAGATAGCACCTACATTATTGGGCCTCAGCACGAGACTAAGATCCATTTGTTCACCTAAAGTTTCAGAAGAACTGGATTAGATTGTTCAAGGACTTTGTGTTATTACGAGCTGTTGTGCTCTAAAGCTGCATTCGCATGTCTTGTGAAACTGTGGGAGAAAAAGTGGCTTTTATGACATGTGAAAGATCCCATAGATAATGGAAATGATCAGGTAAGGAAACATCAAGAAAATGAAATAAAATGCTGTCTGAACGCAGGCATAACTGAAGAGCCACTTCAGAAAAAGTGGCGTAATCATTAGAGTGTAAGGCCAGGACCCAGGAGATCAGGGTTCAAATCCTCCACTCAACCATATAGCTCATAGGGTAACCTTGGGCCGCTTGCTCACTCTCAGCGTAACCAAACACTTTTATAAGTGTGTGTGTGTGTGTGTGTGTGTGTGGAATTGCAAATTTAATTTCATATACCATATTGTAAACCACGCTGGGATCTCCATGTGATGAATACTGAACAATATCAACCAACACACAAATAAATATGCATTTTCCACCTGCCTGACATTTCTCTGCTATATCTCAAAATAGTTCCCCCAGCCTGTATTTTTTCCTGTTTTTACACCCCACAGCCTCCTTATGTACAAATATTGTTCTTTCTCACCTCCATCCAGTATGTGCCATATAATTTCCTTAACGTACAATTTTCTAGGCAAATAATACATTCCTTTACAGCTTACCCAGATAGTGTCAGTTCCTCTATTAGCCCTTTTTTCATTGCTATGGTGCCTATAAGGCGTGGGGAGAGATATAGACACTATAATCCCATTTTTTTAAGGATAGTATTTATGTCCAATAGAGTTACAATCTAAGGCTAGAACGGGGGTGGGGGGCAAGAACAGAAATGTAGAAAAAAAAATGACCCCCTCCCCCAGCTCTTCTCAGAATTTTGATGTCAAATATTCTCTGGATATATATATGTACACACACACACACCATTCCATGCCAACTGCCATATACTGCCAAAAATCTAAAACTGAAACTTTAGTATATAACAATATATAAAATAATAATAATAATAATAATAATAATAATAATAATAATAATGTTTTATTTATACCCCGCTCTCCCCGGCCAAAACAGGGCTCAGGGCAGCTAACACTGAATATAAATACAGTAAAAACAAAACAAAACAAACAAAAACCCCAAACAAACAGTTGATTAAATTATAAGTTAGAATACAGTTTACAATGCAGCTTAAAATGCAGCCTCGTTTTAGTGGTAGCCTATAGATCAAAGCCATAAGGGGAGAAAACGTCAAATATTCATCGGGGCCAACTATCCATGGTGGTCCTACATGGGCCAGCAAAAAGAAGCAAGGGGAAATTTATATACAAAATCCCATATAAGGGGTTCCATCAATCAATCAATAAATGGAGCTGGGGGTTAGACTGAGTTCAGCCCAAAGGCCGGGCGGAACAGCTCCGTCTTGCAGGCCCTGCGGAAAAATGTCAAATCCTGCAGGGCCCTAGTCTCTTGTGACAGAGCGTTCCACTAGGCCGGGGCCAAAGCTGAAAAGGCCCTGGCACTGGTTGAGGCCAATCTAACCTCCTTGGGGCTCGGGACTTCCAAAGTATTGTTATTTATGGACCTTAAGGTGCTCCACGGGGCATACCAGGAGAGGCGGTCCCATAGGTACGTGGGTCCTAGGCCACATAGGGCTTTAAAGGTCAAAACCAGCACCTTAAACCTGACCCTGTACTCCACTGGGAGCCGGTGCAGCTGCTAAAGCACTGGATGAATGTGATCCCGCGGCTAGGACCCTATAAGGAGCCTCGCCACAACATTCTGCACCCGCTGGAGTTTCTGAGTCAGCTTCAAGGGCAGCCCCGCATAGAGCGAATTACAGTAATCAAGCCTGGAGGTGACCATCGCATGGATCACTGTGGCCAGATTGGGGTGGGAAAGGTAAGGGACCAACTGCTTAATATGGTGGAGATGGAAAAATGACGCCTTTGTTGTAGCTGCAACCTGCACCTCCATAGATAGATATTGTTATATACAAAAGTTTCGATTTTAGATTTTTGGCAGTATACGGCAGTTGGCATGCAATGGTATTTACTACTTTGCAGCATTTAAGGGTTGGCATGCAACATCACACAGCATTTGATAGATGACATGCAGTTTGACAGCCTGCAGTTGTGAGATCCCATATTTGACACCTGCCAAAATCAGCAGGAGATGCTAATCGAACTAACTTTGAGATCAAATTTCCCATTCAGTACTGGAAAAAGTAAAGTGCTGCTAAATTTCAAATATTTGTACACCTGTGTTTTTGCTCTCTGAGAGATGGGGTCACTCCAGCAGCTGAATAGATCCTATATATGCTCAAATCCACGCATTAATGAATATAGCAGAGCTTTACACCTTATTTGATATTGCAACAAGTGATCGGTGCATCTACCAGTTTCAATTCCTCATAATTTCTCTCTTTTTTTTCCAATCTGCAGTTCCTAGACAGATTTTAGGACATTTTGACCTAAAATACATCCTGGCCAATGCTGCCTAATGATGAACTCAGTCTTGGGCTTTGGGTTCTGCCAAATGCTCTGACACACAGATCTGAGCTATGCATAGGCAAGGCAAGGGTTAAAGGCACAGGAAGTGAATTGCATGGCTAAACTTGAGCTGAGACCTTGGCCCAGCAAGCTGCATGACCTCTGCCTCTTTCTTTTGAACAGTGGGGTTGGCACATGCCTTAGCGTAGCAAACACCAGGCATTTCTGCTCTGGGCAAGTAGATGAGCTGTTCTGCAATGGGCAGGGCCTGTGAAGTTTGTTCATGTTGGTGCTGCCATCTGTGTCCTTGGTGATGGATGGACCTGCTCTGTATCCAACTGATCCTCAGACTCTTCCCCCAGAAGAAGTAGTGATACGATACGATAATCTTTATTGTCATTGTTCCATAAAGAACAACGAAATTGAAAAATCTACATAAGACATTCAAAAACCAACAAGCCTGCTATCCCAGCTATCCCAACCTGGTTAGCACCCTAAAAACTCTGATACCCCATTTTTAAATACAATATACTCCCACAGAGACTCCTTACACTGCGTTTAAAACCAAAATCACGTTTGGAGAAAAACTGTTTCTCAGACGGCTAGTCCTAGTCTTTATAACTCTGTACCTTCTTCCAGAAGGCAAAAGCTGAAAGAGATCATTTCCGGGGTGCGCACTATCCTGCGCTATCTCTGCAGCTTTCTTATGGCACCTGGAAGCATAGATTTGATCCAAGGTGGGAAGAGTGCACCAACTTGTTCTCTCCACAGTCTTTACAACCCTGGACAGCATTGTTTTTCCCCTGACCGTGGCAGCAATTGTGGAGGTGCCTGACTAGAGGTGTCTGATACCATAGGGATGGGGTACCTCTCTGACAACCAGCTTGAACCTTCCTCAGGATCCAGTTCCTCACCCTCCTGATCACTGGCCCCCTCTGCCAGCTCCAACCTGTCTTGAGCCTGCCTACTCAGGCTCTCTTCTGGGTCATCTAGCTGCTATTCCCTCCTCTCCACCCCCCACACCTTGCGGATCCTTCCATTCCTTCCATGACAGCTCCATGAGGCTCAGGACAAAATGCAAGGTTTTTGCAAAGCGATTTCCCCCAATACAATTCATTTTTATATGTTACGTCCACTAATCTGTGCATGTTAACGCTGTGGTCTAAACCACTGAGCCTCTTGGGCTTGCTGATTGGAAGGTCGGCGGTTCAAATCCCCACCATGGGGTGAGCTCCCGTTGCTCTGTCGCAACTCCCACCAACCTAGCAATTCTAAAGCACACTACTGCAAGTAGATAAATAGGTACCGCTGTGGTGGGAAGGTAAACAGTGGTTCTGTGCGCTCTGGTTTCTGTTATGGTGTTCCATTGTGCCTGAAGCAGTTTAGCCATGCTGGCCACATGACTTGGAAAGCTGTCTGTGGACAAATACAGGCTCCCTCAGCCTGAAAAGTGAAATGAGCGGCGCAACCACATACGGTAATCACCTTTGACTGGACTTAACTGTCCAGGGATCCTTTTCATTTACACTTTCCCCGACTATCTGTGCTTTTGTATAAATAACATGTGTGGAGAACTGCATTGCAAAATCTGGAAAAGTGTGGATTTTGAAGGATGCCTGCATTTTGGTCCACATATTGTTTTCAATTAGGTAGGTTCACCTTCAATGTGAAGTCAACCAAATTTATGCCCCATCACTAGCTGACAACAGGAGTGGGGAGAATCATGCAATCATAGAATTGTAGAGTTGGAAGGGACCCCAAGGGTTCTCTAGTCCAACCCCCTGCAATGCAGGAATCTCAGCTCAAGCATCCATGACAGATGGCCATCCAACCTCTGCTTTATAACCTCCAAGGAAGGAGAGTCCACAACATCCCCCCAAAAGCACAGTGGTGATGCTGCATTTGTGGATTACTCCAAAGATCACAAAATAAAAAAAATCCTTCCAGTAGCACCTTAGAGACCAACTAAGTTTGTTATTGGTATGAGCTTTTGTGTGCATGCATGCTTCTTCAGATATACTGAAACAGAAGTCACCAGACCCTTATATATAGTGGGAGGGTGGGGAGGGGTATTACTCAGAAGGGTGGTGGGAATGGGTGATTGGCTGATAGTTGTGGTAAATCTGTTGGTGACTGTTAACAACTGCAATTGATCTTACAGGAAAAAGCAAGGGGTGAGATGGCTAAAAATAGCTTTATCATGTATAATGAGATAAGAATCCAATGTATCTATTCAGACCAGGTCTCGCCATGGTTTTAAGTTTGGTAATAAGTTGCAATTAAGCAACTTCTTTTTCCAGTCTATTTCTGAAATTCTTTTGTAATAAGGCAGCTACTTTGAGATATTGTATAGAATGTCCTGGGAGATTGACGTGTTCTACTGGTTTCTCTGTCTTGTGATTCCTGATGTCAGATTTATGTCCATTTATCCTTTGGTGTAGGGTTTGGGGCCTGTTTGTCCACTATATACTGTATAAGGGTCTGGTGACTTCTGTTTCAGTGTATCTGAAGAAGTGTGCATGCACACGAAAGCTCATACCAATAACAAACTTAGTTGGTCCCTAAGGTGCTACTGGAAGATTTTTTTATTATTATTTTTTTACTACGGCAAACCAACACAGCTACCTACCTGTAATCCAAAGATCACGTTCAGCTTCTTGCAACAAGCCAGAGACCCTACCCACACAGCAGCAACATCAGCACACACCAAGATAGGTGGATTTGCTCTGTTTATGTTGCTGGGTGTCCGCACCCAATACGTCTATCAATAATGAAACAATTAATATTTAAGAGGCCATTAACCAGCAGTTCAATTAGACACCTCCCATTGGGTGTGATGATAATGTTGGTAGTCATGAGCCGAATCCCTGGGAAGGGATTTTTTTTTAAATAAAAAAAGCAGCATCAGATTGCTAACCCTGTGAAACAGGATTAATTGATTGAGCAAAACAGATGGAAGATAATCAGAGAATTGTCTCTTTAGTTCTAGTGCAATGAGCTATTGAGAATAAAAGAAGAAGAAGGAACCAGTGTATAGGTGATACCTCCTCAAGAGGGAAAAGTCAGGGCTGGGGTGGAGGGGTGCTTAGGGCAGATGAGGTACTGCCCCACCAAACTGAGCCTGTCCTCAGCCAGATCCCTTCTGCTTTCTTGCTTACAATTAGCTCTGGCTCCTGTTGGTCTCCTGGCCTTCTGCCCTCCCACTCCCAAAGGATATAATCCATTACTAGCTTAGGTGTTCCTCTTCCACTTCCTTCTTCTGTCTTTGTGCATACATGGGTATATGGAGTGTTACAGAAGGGGTAGTACCTCTGTCATGATCCTTCTGGGGTAGTTTGTCCACCTTCTCCCTGCACTAAGCTCTTACCTGTGGCTTAACTGGCTGGATAAACCAGGTGAGGGTAGCCAATAGATCTCAAGGCCTCAGTGAATTAGGGACTTCCCTTGTATGTGAAGAAAGGCTCTGGCAGATTGAGCAGACGAGACCAACAGTGGGTCCATCAGTCAATAAGGAAGTTTTTGCATGTGCTGTAGAGGGAAGTGAGGGGCAGGTGGAAAACGTCACCCTGGGAAGGTAGCCCATTTAAGAGATGGAAAACTCTGATCCTAAACCTCTGCTGCCTTGTTGGATATCTTCTGGAGAAGAAAAGCCCTACAGGAATCTGGAGTCCCTAAGACAGTTGGATGGTGCCTTGTACACCTCCTTCTGGCAACTCCTGCAGCCAAGCTGGTGCCAAATGCATTGTTTCTGCTTTCCTTTGGAACAAATCCTTCAGACCAAAAAGACTCTAGTATTGCTCTCCCAGAATTATTGGTAAATACATTAATTCTGTAAATGAGCCACCATAACCTCAAGAGGGCCATGGAAATTTGTGTCCCGGGCTTTTTAGACTTGCCTACTCATGTAGCGCTGTGGGTTAAACCACAGAGCCTAGGACTTGCTGATCAGAAGGTCAGCGGTTCAAATCCCTGCGACGGGGTGAGCTCGGTCCCAACTCCTGCCAACCTAGCAGTTTGAAAGCACGTCAAAGTGCAAGTAGATAAATAGGAACCGCTCCGGCGGGAAGGTAAACGGCGTTTCTGTGCGCTGTTCTGGTTTGCCAGAAGCGGCTTAGTCATGCTGGCCATATGACCCGGAAGCTGTACGCCGGCTCCCTTGGCCAATAAAGTGAGATGAGCGCCGCAACCCCAGAGTCGGCCACGACTGGACCTAATGGTCAGGGGTCCCTTTACCTTTACCTTTACCCACGTATTTTCTGAAACCAAAGGGGCACATTGGTTGCCAGATGTGAAATATATTGACATTATTTTCAGCTCTCCTACCCCACTAAACATGATATCTTACAGAGCAGACAACTGAAAATTAGTGAAGACCAGAACATCAATTTGGAATTCCCCCCCTTCCCATTCAGTCAATCATTATTTAAATATGCTTACATGGTCATTTCCTCAAATGCAAAGGTATCTGGTGTAAATCATTAATGTCAGGCTTGTTTGGGGGGGGGGGTGCGTTGTAAATAGTAGTTCTAGGACAACATGGAAACCAGAACCTATTATCCCTATACTTGCCTTAAGAGACAACACAGAACAGCATGATTTCATTATTTGGGAATGTCAAGCGCCCCCCTCCTTCTAAGCAATGCCCCCCCCCAAATATCCCCTATTTCTCACATGATAAATGCAGGCAGCTTTTCAAATAAAAAATGTATTATGCATGCTTGGCATGGGGTGGGGTGGGGGAAGAGAAATGCCAGCATCACAGCAGCTCGAGTCTCTGAGGAAAACATGTATAAACGTTTATACATTTTTTAACACAGGTTATTTACCCAAAAGAACATAACAGCTGCTTCAGAGCTGTTCAAGTCTCAGTGGTAAATAGGATTTTGACAGTTCATTGAAATGGAAATGACTCTTTGGTTTCATTACCTTGTACCCTTGCGAAAGTGCCTGTTCCAATAATTGCTCAAAGGAAATCACATCTGCAAAGATTGAATGGGTCATATCAAACATGGCTGCCAGACAGACAGCCTATGACAGCAGGCTGGGCTGCAGGAGTACCGATCCAGGATTGGAATGGCAGCTGTTACAGGTGCATTCAGGTGGAAGATGGAATGCTCCCCGTGCACATGAAGTAATGAGAGAAGAAACCATTAGCAGCTTAGGATGCTGCCTTTTCAGGATCAGGGACACGGGTGGTGCTGTGGTCTAAACTACTGAGCCTAGGACTTGCCGATCAGAAGGTCAGTGGTTCGAATCCCTATGACGGGGTGAGCTCCCATTGCTCAGTCCCAGCTCCTGCCAACCTAGCAGTTCAAAAGCACGCCCAAAAGTGCAAGTGGATAAATAGGTACCACTCCGGCGGGAAGGTCAATGGCGTTTCTGTGCACTGCTGTGTTTTCGCCAGAAGTGACTTAGTCATGCTGGCCACATGACCCAGAAAAACTGTCTGCAGACAAACATTGGCTCTCTCGGCCCGTAAAGCAAGATGAGCGCCACAACCCCAGAGTCATTTGCAACTGGACTTAACTGTCAGGGGTCCTTTAAAAAGGTAAAGGGGCCCCTGACCATTAGGTCCAGTCGCGGATGAATCTAGGGTTGCGGCACTCATCTTGTTTTATTGGCTGAGGGAGCCGGTGGACAGCTTCCGGGTCATGTGGCCAGCATGACTAAGCCCCTTCCTGCAAACCAGAGCAGTGCACGGAAACACAGTTTACCTTCCTGCCTATTTATCTACTTGCACTTTATGCTTTTGAACTGCTAGGTTGGCAGGAGCGGGGACCAAGCAACGGGAGCTCACCACGTTGTGGGGATTCGAACTGCTGACCTTCTGATCGGCAGGTCCTAGGCTCTGTGGTTTAACCCACAGCGCCACCCGCTTCCCTCTAGGGGTCATTTACCTTTACCTTTCTCAGGATCAGTCAGCAATGCAACCAGCTCAGTATTGGCAGCAGCTCTCTGCAATTATAGGCAGGGGTTTCGTCCTGAAGATACCAGAGATTGGTCAGTATCCTGTTCTTGCAGCGGCCAACCAGAGGCCCCCAACGGAAAGCCCACAAGCAGGACCTGAGCACAAGAGCCCTCTCCTCTCCTGTCATTTCCAGCCACTGGCACTCAGAGGCATCACTGCCTCCAGCTCCACCAAATACAGCACAGGGATCAGAAGCAACGCCACAGAAAAACCCTGCAACATCACAGCAGAATTATAATTGTTTGAGCAGAAAAGTACAGCCGTCACACATCAAGGCACATGTTTGCGAGAGAAAGAAATGGCACAGAGGGAACTGTTGTGGTCCCCTTACATCGCAGCAGAAGACTGAAAGGAGGCTGGGATGCCTCCGAGGAGATGAACCAAAAATAGAGAATAAAGCCTGCCTAGGAGGGGAAGGAACATCAAAGGAGAAGGTCTCATCTGAGCCCACCAGCAATAGCAGGTGCAGTTGAGATAAAGGAAGCAAAGTAACCTCTGACTACAAAGAACAGGAGCTACAAAGCAGCATGAACTAAGTGCCTTTTGATGACTTGCTTTCCCTTTGTGGAAATGGTTGAAGTGTTTACCTGCTAATAACTAGGACTGCAGATGCTCCCCTGCCATTTCAATTTAGGGGCCTGGTTCGGCAGCCCGCATCAGACCCAACCAGAATTGGACCAGACCCCTGAATTGGAATTGGGAAAGGGAAACAGATCTTTTGAAATCCAGTTGATTTGCAGTGAGAACACAAAATGGCCATTGCTTACTCTGCCCTGCCCTGCTCCACATAAAGGTAAAGGTAAAGGTACCCCTGCCCATACGGGCCAGTCTTGACAGACTCTGGGGTTGTGCGCCCATCTCACTTAAGAGGCCAGGGGCCAGCGCTGTCCGGAGACACTTCC
This sequence comes from Podarcis gaigeae, assembly GCF_964106915.1. Classification (NCBI taxonomy): domain Eukaryota; kingdom Metazoa; phylum Chordata; class Lepidosauria; order Squamata; family Lacertidae; genus Podarcis; species Podarcis gaigeae. The sequence continues at coordinate 72,533,830 of NC_139685.1, forward strand.
GGGTCACGTGGCCAGCGTGACAAAGCTGCATCTGGCGAGCCAGAGCTGCACACGGAAACGCCGTTTACCTTCCCGCTGGTAAGCGGTCCCTATTTATCTACTTGCACCCGGAGGTGCTTTCGAACTGCTAGGTTGGCAGGCGCTGGGACCGAGCAGCGGGAGCGCACCCCGCCGCAGAGATTCGAACCGCCGACCTTTCAATCGGCAAGTCCTAGGCGCTGAGGCTTTAACCCACAGCGCCACCTGCGTCCCGCCCTGCTCCACATAGCTGCATGGAATTTGGAGGGAGCTAATCCTACCAAATTAAAATATGGGTGCCTCCCCTAATTTAATTATTATTTTTTAAAGTTATGCTGTGTCTTATTGAAAAGATAGGATCCCTGTTAAAGGTGTGTAGCCACAGCTATTATCTTATGCATAGATGATTCAATATCCAACATCTAGAATAGGCACTTCCCAGAATAAGTTCCCTGAACTGGGGTGTAAGAGGTGTTTTATAAAGGCTAACACCCCCAAAAAGATTTATACAGCATTGTAAGGAAAATCAACTTTTTGCAAACCTTTGATAGGCTCACATCCATCCTCGTCTTTCTCCTTCATAAATATGACAGCTCAAGTATGATGGGACTGAGGAGGAGCAAATCTATCAATTTCCGTTTCTAATTTTTTCCAAATTAAGTTCAGTTCTCCACATTCCTACATCTGTTTGTAATTTATTTTTTTAAGGCCTCGTTAAAATTCACCAGTATTTTCATGCAAATTTCTCTTTATGCATACATTTAGGTGTGCAATTCCCCATAATAATATATTTCACTAATATATGAATCTTTATGTACATTTTAATTTACTCTATGCATTTTTGTACATATTACTCCACTGGAAAGAATGAAGACTATGGTAAAACAATGAGGCTTTAAGAAACCATTCCTCTGCAAATGATTATTGTTAATCACCGGGCCATTAACCTTAACAATGTCAATGTGTTCTCACTAGCAGATTCAGGTAAATGAATGCCTGAGGTAATAGTTAGAAGAACATTTCACAAAGATGAACATATGAATGCTTTATTTGGTTCTCAATGCAGTGTGAAGGGTTTTGCTGAGAGAGCTAGTGCACAGTTAGGCCAAGAAAGGAATAGGCCACATCCTCACCATCCATTTAAAGGACTAGTATTCTACTTAGAACAGTCATGGCTTCCCTCCAAGAATCCTGGGAGCTGTAGTTTGTTATGGCTCCTGAGAGTGGTTTAGATGGTTTGTCATTTGAATATTGAAACTTCAGGGCTTCCCTGATGTTTTGTAACAAAGGAGCAATGGAAACTCTGAACTAGGGGTGGGTTTTCATGGGAGAAGGCACAAGTTGGTCTCTTCCACTACAAGGAAGATTGGGGATCATATAGGCAGGGGTGCCTAATAGGAAAGAAGCAATCAGGCTGGAGGAGACTCTTGAGAGTCCCATGGACTGCAAGAAGATCAAATCTATCCATTCTTAAGGAAATCAGCCCTGAGTGCTCACTGGAAGGACAGATCCTGAAGCTGAGGCTCCAATACTTTGGCCACCTCATGAGAAGAGAAGACTCCCTGGAAAAGACCCTGATGTTGGGAAAGATGGAGGGCACAAGGAGAAGGGGACGACAGAGGACGAGATGGCTGGACAGTGTGTTCGAAGCGACTAACTTGAGTTTGACCAAACTGCGGGAGGCAGTGGAAGACAGGAGTGCCTGGCGTGCTCTGGCCCATGGGGTCACGAAGAGTTGGACACGACTAAATGAGTAAACAACAACATAGGCAGGGGTGCCTAATAGGAGAGAAGCAATCAGACTGCAGTTAAAGTCTGTTCTGCCCTTTCCTCCTCTGCTGCTGGGTGACCTTGGGCTAGTCACACTTCTTTGAAGTCTCTCAGCCCCACTCACCTCACAGAGTGTTTGTTGTGGGGGAGGAAGGGAAAGGAGAATGTTAGCCACTTTGAGACTCCTTCGGGTAGTGACAAAGCGGGATATCAAATCCAAACTCTTCTCCTCATCCTTCTCCTCTTTTGCAGTGCCTTCCTTCGACAATGTGGGGTGTTTTCTTAGCTGCCCTTTTCAGGGGCTGAGTAGCATCTTGGTGGGAGGAGCCCCTGAATGGACCTAAGGATTCTCTCTCCCTCCCTTCTCTTTCTCTCTGTGTGTGTCTATGAAAGACTGAAAAGACAGTTTAAAACATGTAGTTTACTCACAGTCGAGCATTCATTCTAAGCAGAAACAGCAGTAAAAATAAATGCAGATAAAATACTTGTATTTACAGCAAAAACAGCCGGAGGAAGCAGATAGATATCCACTATCATGGCCGGTCAGAGAGAGAGAGAAGCAAGGAATGGGAAACACTTCTTTGCTTTCCCCCTCCCAGGCGAGATGGGGACCTGACATCACACATAAACACAATTAAGTGTTTATGGTCTGAGCCTGCCTATTAGCAATACAGCTCTATGGTCTTAACTCCTTCACATGCTAACCAACAAGGATATGCATTGTTAGATTTAACTGCATAACCCTTCTGCCATTACCCTGTCTCTCAAGTCTTCTTCCATGGTGTGCTGGTAGTGGTACCTTTTAATTTTACTAGATGTTACTAGAGAGGAACTTAGGACACTGTTCTCTAGCAAGTGTGGATATATCTAGCTCAGAACTGGTGGCAGCTCTAAGTCTTAATCCAGCCCCGCCTTGAGATGCTGGTGACTGAACCCAAGATCTTCTGCATGCAAAGCACCTTCACTTACACTGAGCTACAGCTTTTTCCCATAAAAGAGGGTGGGATGCTGGGCCATTGTATGTGCTGCTCAGCATTTGATTTAAGCCACATAATATTCTACAACCTATTTCTCAGATGTTGGAGCACTGGGTGTTATCCCACTTCTGACAGTTCTGAACAGCTCCGAAATACCTTTTCAGTAAATAATTGCCAATAATGGGATGGCGACTTTCCCCCTTAATGCATTTTAACAGAAATGTAAATACAGATAATGATCTATGCAGGAGGACGACAAAGGAATATTGAGCTCATAAATTCATGTGTAATTGATTAGTTCCAGATGCTTGAAGCTCTCTGAGGTGGAAGAGGCCGATTCTTCATTTCTCTTTCCTGACTCAGATCCCAGGCCTGTGATGGATTTAAAGGGACCATTTTATTTGGGGGAAATGAGAGTGGCTAAACTAAAGTGTTCAACACAACAACAGGGGTATTGGCACCAGCTGTTTGAAAAATAAATAATATGGTGTAGGGACCAGGAAGGATTTGAAAATAACAAGGACAGGAAAGATTTTCATCCCAAAGAGAGGATTCTAGAGCATATTCCAGGGTGCATTAGCCACCGAGCCTGGGGTGTGTGTGTGTGTCACAGGGTGTCATAGCTGTGCTCAGCGATGGAGGAAGCCGATCGGGCGCCTGGGGCGGCATGCGTGCCCTGCACCCAGGGGCAGGGCCAGGTGGGGCAGGATGCTCCACGGGTCTTCTGAGGAGTCTGCCTGCCTCCTACCACTCAGCTGCTAATGGGGAGGCGGCAGGTGGACCGTTGGGGCAGTGGGGAGCCTGTGGGTGCCCAAGCCACTGCGTCACTCCCAGGAGAGACGTGTGGCTTGGGCGCGCTGCAGGCCCTGTGGTGAGTGCCACCCGCCATTTTGTCACCCCCTTCAGGGGTGACACCAGGGGTGGAATGCCCCCACTGCACCCCCTTCCTCCGCCCCTGGCTGTGCTGTAGTGAATTGAGCCGAACAGAAGGCAAGAGGCAGGGGGGGCTGAATTTTGGCCTCACACAGGGTGCCAATGAGATGGAGGCACCCATGCTCTTATCTGTGTAGTTCCCTCTGAGAGTGATGGGAGGTCCTCAGGTCCCTATTGCTCCCAGGGAGACTTGCTCCTCAGTTCTCAGAGTGTGGAACAGCAAGGAGTCCCATTCATCAGCCACTTCAGGCTGTGCACAGCTGGGTGACCCGTTTTGGAGCTTTTGAAAAGGGAAGTAAAATGTTACGACAGAGGCAGCACCACAGCCCTCAGACACTTCATAAAGTGATCCTCAGGCCTATGGATGCTGAAGGGGACTCTTGATCTGATCTGGTTCATGATCTGCATAGAATGAGTCAGGCGAGTCTGTTTTGAAATCTGACTTCTGCTCTGCAGAGCCCTTCTCCATCCCTTCCTGCAGTACATCCAAGGTTTCCCCATGGCTGCGAATTTTAGAGTCAGATCAGTGATGTAAGACTAGGGGTGTAATCACATATGGGGGGTATTGTGCTGGTTTTCCTGATTATAATGTTAGAGCTTCAGCCCTGTTTTCCAGTGCTCCTTTTAACACTGCAATTGTGTTATGGAACTCTGGCTTTTTAACCGATATATGACCATGTCACACTAATTTTCATTCACACTATATGGTGTGGTGACATAACAATGAACATCATCTAACAATTCAGTATTCCCTCACCCTTTCTTCACATGTGTGCTTCTGTTCCACCCCTGCCCCCCAATTCCTCCATGAAAAAGAGCAGGAATAAACTGTGTGCCAGAATACTGCCCCAAATTTCCTCACATTACGCTCATGATTTTCCAGGAGCTGTAAACATTTCTTTTCTGGAATCCAACAGCATGGGAATCCTAAACATGAATTTTATATCCATTAACTTTCCAGAAGTGGCTTTTACATAATGTGAAAGTTCAAATATAATGTGGAAATTAACATAAGAACATACAGCGGTTTCCCTCTTCTCTCATGGAAAGAAATGCCACTTCTGTGGTTATGTCTTACCTGTATATGGATACATAATCTAACGACTACAGGGTGTATGTTCCTTGTTTCAGAACTATTGTTTTGAAGCAAGGATCGCACGTGGGTACTCGCTTGGTGTCAAAGTAAGGATCAGGCAGACTCAGCAATGGAGAATAAGAAGGTGAAGTTTATTGCCAGGCAATAAGGACCCAGTTTGGAATCTCTTCCAAAAGGAACTGGGACCCCGATTGACAGAAATCCAGAGGTCTTATACCTGAGCAGATCACAGCAAATCATAGATCATGAGACAATCATGAGGGACTCACAATATTGTCAGCGAGAATCAGCCAATCAGCAAGCTCTTGTCACGCTACCCGACCCTGGTCAAGCACTGGTCAAGCACAGGGTTCTAGTTCTGCTTTCCAATGCTTTCAGTGACGCTCTGTCTAACCTTTCCCCTAGTTATGACAGGACAGGGAGCTTGGACATTTTGCGGTTTTGCTCTTCCTGTTCTGTGGATTAATTTAGCCTGTATCTGAGGGGATTTTGTACCAGAATCTCTGATTCCCATCTTCCCCTTGTCCAGGGTACACAGATGTTTGTGGGGGAAAGGTCGGCTCCTAACTTTTGCTGTTTCAAGCAGTTTGCAATTAGCTAAGGCACAGCTTCCCTTTGATTCAAAATGGATTATAAAATACTGTAAGCCCTGATTATGTGCGAACATATATGGATATATATTGAATATATTGATTACTGATAACTGATTATATGGATAGCATAGGGGTAGCCCTTCTTCCTTGCCTCAGTTTTACCACATACAAATGTAATCAATAGATTAATCAATCACAAATTGTGCCATTAATCAACTACATTTTCTTTTACCAGGCCTACTTCCAAGGAACCTGAGTATTTCTTGGTATACATTTGGAAAGCCATGGCTTTGGATAAAATATACTGCTCCGTGAATAGTTGCAATCAATTAAGAGGAACCTCCATGCCTATCTGGGAAGAGACTAGAGCATAGGCATTGCAGGAGGGACCATGCAATGTGGGGGGCAGTTGTATACTAGATCTTTCCATCCAGTCTTTCCATCCAGTGCCAAATCCACAGCATTTTTAAAGGTGGGGCATTGCAATGAGTAAAATGGAAATAGATTTCTGCCTTGTCAATGCAGGCATTCCAATAAAGGAAGCAAAACATGTGTCACCTGCTTTATGTTTTAATTAGAAACCCACTGAACACACTACTGAGGTCTTTGATGCATCAATGCAGCTGGCAGGTTTTCCATTCTGATTATTATGATCTTGAGATCACACTGGCTGGATGAGTAATCCTGGGCACAGGAGGATGGGCTGGCTTTGCAGCTACTTCCCCCATGTCTAGCCTTGCTAAATACTAGTCAGGGATCACTGTGTGTCCTTTTAGCTCATGGGCAGGCAAACTAAGGCCTGGGGGATCTGGCCCAATTGCCTTCTAAATCCGGCCCACGGACCATCCAGAAATCAGTATGTTTTTACTGAAAAAGTTTGCTGACCCCTGTTTTAGCTGGTTGAACATTTGCAGTGTGGGATGCCAGCCAACACAACAGCTATACACTTTTAGAAGAAACCCAGAAGGATTAGCCATTGAGTTGTGGTAGTTTTATGGACATTGCACTTAGGCTGTATAAGAAAGTTAAGTTTCCCAGATCATATAAAACAAGAAGAAGTGGATTATGCCTCAACAAATTAAACCACAGTCTTGTATGCACCCACCACCCTAAGCAGGAGGCTGCAAGAAGCAATGTTCCTCTCTCAGTTTGCCAGGATATGGACAGTGGTATTGTAGTTGGGATTATAGTTTATGTTCAGATAGATATTCTAGTGAGAGAGAGGGGGGGGAGGGAGGGAGGGAGGGAGAGGGAGAGAGAGAGAGAGAGAGAGAGAGAGAGAGAGAGAGAGAGAGAGAAAGGATATTGTTAGGATGATCTGGTTACTCAGAAGTTACTCAGAGAGTAGGCATCAAACAAGTTTAATAGAGAGTAAGCACCCTGCTGTTCAGCTCTCACCATGCAGACATGCTTTTCCTCTGTCAACATGACTTAATTTCTATGCATGTGTTAAGGTGAGATAATGCCTGTGTACAGTAGTACCTTGGGTTAAGAACTTAATTCATTCTGGAGGTCCGTTCTTAACCTGAAACTGTTCTTAACCTGAAGCATCACTTTAGCTAATGGGGTCTTCTGCTTCCGCTGCACCGCCGGAGCACAATTTCTGTTCTCATCCTGAAGCAAAGTTCTTAACCCAAGGTACTATTTCTGGGTTAGCGGAGTCTGTAACATGAAGCATCTGTAACCTGAAGCGTATGCAACCCGAGGTACCACTGTAATTTGCAGGCCTGAGGACTTCACATTTGTAGGTGCCTTGGTGGTCACTGGAGTTTTGAGCAGGGCAAAGCTGTCTCAAACATCACAATGGGGTGTTTATTGAAGAAATTTACCATAGTATCATCCAGAAGGTTTGGACCCCCATTTGAGAACATACGAAGAGCCTGCTGCATGAGGGCAATGCCCCATCTAGTGCAGCATCCTGTTCTCATGGGGGTCATCTAGATGTCGGTGGGAAACCCACAAGCAGAAGCTGAGCACAAGAGCACTCTCCCCTTCTGTGGCTTTCAGAAACTCGTATTCAGAAGCGTTGCTGCCTCTGACCATGGAGGCGGAGCATAACCATTGTGGCTAGTAGTTATTTATATCCTTATCCTCCATCTGTTCTAGTGGTAAATCTCTGGCTTGCCTTGGAACTCATTCATTATTCCTAAGTCTTCATGGAGCTGTTGAAGAGAGCTCAGAATGAGCAAGCAGAAGGAAGACCAGCCCTTGTAACAGTGTTGAGGTTTCATCTTTAAGGCTTAATCAGTGCAGGTTTCTTCTAAGTACTCTTTGATTGCTGCTGGGGAGCCTGGGAGAAGGTGTTCCAAGTGCCTCTCTACTTAACTGATTAAGCCAGGAGGCAATGTGAATACCCTCCATCCCTGTCATCAAGTTCAGTGTAAAAAAAAACCCACTTTATCAGGTGCAATTAGTCCCTGACACAACTGCAGTGGGGAAAATCCTTGACTCAGACCTTCATTCCCAGGAAGAATGGTCCCATCATCCCTGAGCCTCAACTGCCATCCAAATAGACTGGCAAGATTGAGTTGCTAGCCAGTATAAGCGGGGACCAGATATGCATAGTAGAGGATGAGCTAAAAAAGCCAATGCAATTCTGGGCTGCATCAATAGGAGTATAGCATCTAGATCAAGGGAAGTAATAGTGCCACTGTATTCTGCTCTGGTCAGACCTCACCTGGAGTACTGTGTCCAGTTCTGGGCACCACAGTTCAAGAAGGACACTGACAAACTGGAACGTGTCCAGAGGAGGGCAACCAAAATGGTCAAAGGCCTGGAAACGATGCCTTATGAGGAACGGCTAAGGGAGCTGGGCATGTTTAGCCTGGAGAAGAGGAGATTAAGGGGTGATATGATAGCCATGTTCAAATATATAAAAGGATGTCACATAGAGGAGGGAGAAAGGTTGTTTTCTGCTGCTCCAGAGAAGCAGACACGGAGCAATGGTTCCAAACTACAAGAAAGAAGATTCCACCTAAACATTAGGAAGAACTTCCTGACAGTAAGAGCTGTTCGACCATGGAATTTGCTGCCAAGGAGTGTGGTGGAGTCTCCTTCTTTGGAGGTCTTTAAGCAGAGGCTTGACAACCATATGTCAGGAGTGCTCTGATGGTGTTTCCTGCTTGGCAGGGGGTTGGACTCGATGGCCCTTGTGGTCTCCTCCAACTCTATGATTCTATGATTCTATGAGCTTTAACACCCAGGCGGTCTCTGTTGTCTTCAGTTGGAAGAATCTAAGGCAGAGGAAGAGCCCAGATTAAGTTCACAAAGAACCATGGCTTATTTGTTTAGTTACTGAGTTTATACCCCACCTTTCCCTTCAGTGAGTTCAAGGTGCCATACATTGTATTCAGAGAGAGAGAGAGAGATTTTCCCACAACAACCCTGTGAAGTAGGTTAAGCTGAGAGGTGTGCTCCATAGCCAAGGTGATATTGAACCTGGTCTCCCAGGTCCTAGTCTGACACTCTTACCCCTTTGCCACACTGACTCACAGCATAAGGCAGTTTCACATTTGCAATAACAATTCCACTGACTTGAAGTTTAAAAGAGTGCCTACCATGGTAGGAATAACAATATACAGTGGTACCTTGGTACTCAAAAGGCTTGGCTCCCAAACAAACCAGCTCCTGAACGCTGCAAACCTAGAAGTGAGTGCTCTGGTTTGCAAACGTTTTTCAGAAGCCGAACATCTGACGTGGCTTCAGCAGCTTCCCCTTGAGTGCAGGAAGCTCCTGCATCAATCGGAAGCCACACGTTGGTTTTTTGAACCATTTCAGGAGTCAAATAGAGCATCGACTTCCTCAGGTTCAATCGTCATCATCTCCAGGCAGGGCTGGAAGGTGAACGCACACGCACACATGCCAATCTGAAACCCTGAAGAGCTGCTGCTGGTCAGTGAAAACACTGAACTAGGTGGAGCAGTGTATTAGACAGCTTATGCTCCTAGGATTCCTGTGATCCTTATGTGAAGTATCTGGCAAGATTCTGTCAAGGTGACAGGGACCGTGCAGAAATCCACCCAGTAGCCGCATGGTCTCCCAGCATGCACACCCTCTAGTGCTAGGGAAATGTGTTCCTACCCCTAATTGGCTGAATGGAAATCTATGCATCTATATCCAGGCCCTTTTATATAAGCATTAAAAAATAAATAAAAAATCTAGCTCTAATGCCCCCCCATTCAAAGGATCAAATGATGCTTTAACCATTTATGCTTGGATGCAGCTTGCAAAAGAGTTCATGGCTTGGGATTAGAGTGAAACAAGCTAGCTTTGATTGTTTTGATCTGCAGCTGAATCCCCAGAGATGTGTTTATACTGTTAGTCTCTTCTTAACTGTCTTTGTATGGTAAATGTGTTTTTATTTTGTTTTGTAACCTGCATAATAAAACATATGCATTTATCCCCTTGCATGGCATGTTACATTTGGCCCTGAATCTGGTACCTGGCTGCTTGGTCATATGCTACAGAATAGCTCGTGGGCTTGAGGCTCAAATGACAAGCCTGAGTCTCCCTGACTCAGGATTTGAGTGTTGGGGGGGGGGGGGGGATTGCAGGGGTATTGGCCTGGGATATCAGGACCATGGGCAGCTCACTGAGGCTGCAGTTATGAGGTTGGGCAGACTATGATGCAACATAGCACAGCAAGTTGGGAGTGTTGCTCTAGCAAAAGTCTGATGGAGCCTGGGAGCAAGTAGCTCTAAAGCCAGAGTGAGGCCTCAAAATCCAGCCCCTCTAAGGATCAAAAGGGTTGGAAATTAGAGGGGTCACTCCTGGTGGCTTCCTGCTCAGTAGCTGATTCTGAAGGAACCTTGGAGCTAAAGGAGAGGAGGGGGGCTACCTTCTCAGGCTGAATAGTTGAAGACAATGTTGGCTCCTGGGGCTTCACACTCATGGGAGTGTCTGGCAAAGTGCATAGTTACCGTATTTTATTTTTATTTTTTGAAATAAAACGTAAAAAAAACCACCCATTTGGTGTGAGATATATGTGTTTGTGTGTGTTTTAAAAAAGATAAAGCAATGAAATTATCAATAAGAGGAATTAACAACAATAATTTAAGAGTTTTGGAAGATTTTTTTTTTTTAAAAAAAAAACCCAATAAGCTAAAAACAGATTAAAATTTGTATCAGCTTTCTAAATATTTGTACATCCTTTCAGGTGCCTTTGGGCTGAAAGTGTGCTCTCATGTAAACAACATCATGCACATCAAAAGCTAGCCTCTCCCAGGCTAACTTTCCATATGCAGGGAGATTATTATTCTTTATGTGGGACAGCATTCAATCATCCAGTCCTCAACATGGAGTCTGAAATGGTATAATCTCCGCAGTGTTGTACCACACCAACATTGAAAACATACACAGCACTTCTGAGTATAGGAAGGGATAAGGAGCCATGATGGCAAGGTATGGGTTTCTCAGTGAGCAAACTCCTTTCTGAGAAATAACTGCAGAATGCAAATCCTCCGGGTGCTGTTATGATGGATTAGTAATTGTAAAGCCCATCAGGAGTCTTGTGAAACTTGATGCATAAGATATTAAACGGTTAGCACCGAGGATCTGAAAAACCCACAAATTTAGCAACGGCAAATCAAAGAAAATAATGTATTGCTCATCCATAAATCTATTTCATCAGTGTTGTAGTCATTCTCCCCCATGGCTCTTTCATTGGCAATCAAAGGAGGTCTGTGCAGGTTAAGCTGAGTGAGTGGAACATTATTAATCTCCAGACTTGGAGCGTCCATTTTGCCGGATTATTACTGCAAGCTTTCCTTCCTCACTTCCTCTTTTCCATTGCCCTATCTCTGTCCCTTCGGAAAACATGAGTATCCTGGCCACATTTCTTTCATCATAGCTCTGAGTGTCTTATGCCAGCATGCCTTAGAACAACCCCTACCACCTCCTGAATGTCAATCAGCTCCTTTTCTAAGTGTGGCACCTGTATGGGAATTCTCCTTCCTTTCACATCCATGCATTTTAATTATTTTCTAATTTATGCTTGCTAGTGAGCTTACTGTCTGCAAATGGCAAAACCATGAGCGAGTGAGTGTGTGCATGCTGCACCTCTAAACAGGATTTCAAGAGGAAAGAACCAGTTTTTGAAGTGTGTGACATTTTCCAGGTTCTCCTCTCCTGAATTCCTGAACAAAAGTGCTGAAGTGGTGCTAGGGGCTGCCAGGGAAAGGGGCAGTGCTTTTTAAAGGGGGTATTCAAGGGTACACAGTGTGGGAACGTTTATATAATTTAGCAGAGTTTAAACGATCCCCTGTTTGAGTTTATGCAGTGACAAGCGGGTTGCTAACTCGTTTGAGTCCTATCAATAATTATACCTTCCTGGTTGATAATCCCTTTCTGTCTCTCTTTAAGAAAACACACATGAATCTGAATCATATTAACACAAACTGGGTGGCGCTGTGGGTTAAACCACAGAGTTTAGGACTTGCCGATCAGAAGGTCGGCGGTTCAAATCCCCGTGACGGGGTGAGCTCCCGTTGCTCGGTCCCTGCTCCTGCCAACCTAGCAGTTTGAAAGCACGTCAAAGTGAAAGTAGATAAATAGGTACCGCTCCAGCGGGAAGGTAAACGGCGTTTCTGTGCGCTGCTCTGGTTCACCAGAAGCTGCTTAGTCATGCTGGCCACATGACCCGGAAGCTGTACACCGGCTCCCTTGGCCAATAAAGCAAGATGAGTGCCGCAACCCCAGAGTCGGTCACAACTGGACCTAATGGTCAGGGGTCCCTTTACCTTTACTTTACTATCAGATTCATTCAGGTTTACAGAGTTGTTCCTGAAGGCAGGCTTAGGTTACATAACAGATAAACTATATACTAGATGGTAGTGAGTCATGAGAAGACTGCATCTGAGCAGTTACCAGTTAACACTCCCTTCAGCAACTGACCAACTGACAAAACTGCCTGCCACATAAAGGCAGTTAGTCCTCTCTCAGAATGTTGGACTTGACTGACAGCTTTATATCCCACACGCAGTACCGACACCTCTCTCCTTTTTTGGTTAAAAAGTGTGACACTTACTGTAACAACTTCATGGTGAATATATTCTTCTAGAAAAAAAGCACTGGGGAATTGTGAAAACTCACCCCACACCAGTAAAAGTGTCCCCTAAGTGTTTGTATGCCTAGGTGATTCTCCCACCCATGGGAACAATGTCAAGATTTTCTTCCCAGAGCTACAATTCTCAGAGTGGTTTAACAATCAATTCCTCTTCCCAGGGAATTCTGGGAATTGTAGCTCTGTGTGGGGAATAGGGGTCTCCTAAGAACTCTCAACACCCTTAACAAACTGCCTCCCAGAATCCTTTGGGGGAAGTCATGACAACATGGTATCACAGTGATTTAAGTGTAGCGTCTGAATGTGACCCAAGTCCGCTCTCAGCTTGCTGCTGAGACTGAAAAGCGATTGAAGTTGGAGACGTTGCCCTTGTTGTCCTGATGACGAAAAAGAGCAAAAGAGATCCAGCCATTCTGTTTGTTTGAACTGTATGCAAGCTTATTTCTCATACAATATGAGTCATTTCGAGGGGTTTTTTTTTTGTCCCCTTTTCCTCTGAGTTTCTTCAAGAGACAACCCAGGGCTGCGCTGTTCTATATTTCCTAGCTCCATCAGGGGATTCTATGACATTTTCGATTACTGTAGAGATGCTTTTTCAGCCACGAAGGAAGCGTGCAGATCTCGGCTTTTCAAGATAGCATCTTCTCCTCTCCCCCTGCCACCAGCCCCAAAGATACCAGCACCTTTCTTCCACTTGCTTTCTTTGGCACGGCCCACTGATCACATCATTTGGTTACCATGACAGTTCTTAGCGCTCCAGCTCTGGCAGCAGAGTTCACTGGGGGGAGAAACTCTGGGATGCTGTCTTCTTGTTTGGTGAAAACCCACCATCGCAATGATGCTCTTGAGACCTCTGAAGGCTATGAGTCAAGCGGATGTTTCAGTACATATGCAGCACATCAGAGAGAGGTAGATCAAGGTCGATTTTTTTTCCTACCTTGGAAACAACAACACAGATAGGTTTGTCAGCATTCATTTCCCATCGTAGCTAAAGTAAGGTTACCAGATTTTTTCAAAAGAATCCAGGGACACTTTTTTTTAAGAGGAAAAAACGTTATTTAAAAAATTACTTTTTTTAAAAAAAGTAATATCTTCTCTTCTGTGGTCTCCTCTGCCACGTGGCCTTCCTTTGGGCCCCATCCTGCCCTCTTGGAGCACTAGCTACCATGGAGTAGGCTCGGGTCGGGCCTGGGCTTGGCCACGTGTCCTTGCCCTCCTGGTGCTCTCCTACCTCTCCTCAGTGGTGGCAGTGCAGCAATGTTGGGGCTCCCTTCTTTTTTCTCCTTCCTCTTTCTCTTCCTTTTCCTTCTCCTCTCCTCCTTCTCCCTGCATCGTCTCCAGGGTTTTTACTGGCCTCGGAGCGCCACTGGGCAGTCAGCCAGGTGGCCGGGCGCTCTCACTCCTGGCTTGATTTGGGTCACGGGGGGTTCCCCCAGTTGACGTGCCAGACATCCCTGGTTCCCCCTCAGCAGTAGCAGTGGCAGCAGCAGTCTCAGCAGCCCAGAGCCAGCCTGGTAGCGCAGTTGGCTCTGTCTGGCTTCAGGAGCTGCTTGCTGCTATGGCGCCCACCATTTTGCCTTGCCAGAAGTCCCCATATGATGTGTCTTGTGCCATTGAACCAATCACGCAACATTCATTCCCTACTAATAAATCTACAACACTTAAAATAAAAATCCGAGGACATTAAATGAAATCTGGGGACATTCCGGGGACGGATTTTGTCTGGAGACAGATTTGTAAATCTGGGGACTGTCCCCGGAAAACGGGGACGTCTGGTAACCATAAGCTAAAGCTAAACCAAAGGTGGAAAATTTCAAACCTATAGGGCATTGGAGGAGGGAAATAGATAACACTTTCTGAGAAATATGAAAAATGCATCCTAACCAGTCTTTTGCTGACCACAACAAGCAAGGCTGAGTTTTATTCTTTCCCCAGCTATTGCCCAGCCCTAGGAATTTCCAGAATTATGTCTGAAAAAAGCCTTTGAATGGCTACAATAGAAGACTTCTTTCAAACCACATTTCAGTAATGGGGGGGCGTAGAAAAAGCAGGACCCCACAGGCACTAGGTAGGGCCTCTGTAGGGTGCATGTATCATGGGCATTGTGTCTGGAGATGGTTGGAGGATGGATGGCAGCTAACAGATTGAGGTTGAATCCTGACAAGACAGAAGTACTGTTTTGGGGGGACAGGATGCGGGTAGGTGTGGAGGACTCCCTGGTCCTAAATGGGGTAACTGTGCCCCTGAAGGACCAGCCTGGGAGTCATTTTGTGTAGCCCGGGAGTCATTTTGGACTCGCAGCTGTCCATGGAGGCGCAGGTCAATTCTGTGTCCAGGGCAGCTGTCTACCAGCTCCATCTGGTACGCAGGCTGAGACCCTACCTGCCTGCGGACTGTCTCACCAGAGTGGTGCATGCTCTGGTTATCTCTCGCTTGGACTACTGCAATGCGCTCTATGGGGGGCTACCTTTGAACGTGACCTAGGAGCTGCAATTAATCCAGAATGCTGCAGCTAGACTGGTGACTGGGAGTGGCCACCGAGACCACATAACACTGGTCCTAAAAGACCTACATTGGCTCCCAGTACGTTTCCAAGCACAATTCAAAGTCTTGGTGCTGACCTTTAAAGCCCTAAATGGCCTCAGTCCAGTATACCTGAAGGAGCGTCTCCACCCTCATCGTTCTACCCAGACACTAAGGTCCAGCGCCGAGGGTCTTCTGGTGGTTCCCTCACTGTGAGAAGCCAAGTTAAGGGAAACTAGGCAGAGGGCCTTCTCAGTAGTGGCACCCCCCCCCAATGGAACGCCCTCCCACCAGATGTCAAAGAGAACAACAAGACTTTTAGAAGACATCTGAAGGCAGCCTTGTTTAGGGAAGCTTTTAATGTTTGATGGACTACTGTATTTTAATACTTTGTTGGGAGTGGCTGGGGAAACCCAGCCAGATGGGAGTGGTATAAATAATACATTCTTCCTCCTCCTCCTCCTCCTCCTCCTCCTCCTCCTCCTCCTCCTCCTCCTCCTCTTCTTCTTCTTCTTCTTCTTCTTTAGAAATCCTTGCTTATACCAGTTCTTGGTCTCTTCTCCCTTCCATTTCTACGATTCCCTAGGCACTAAGGTACTTCACCTCAAATCATATCAATTAGTGGTGGAAAAGAAATGGCAGCTAGGTAGCAGCATATATCCTCAGCCCCTTGCAGTGATCCCTGGAGTATACTCAGTACTACGATGTAAATATTTCAAGCAACAGGGCTTCTAGTTCCTTGGGAGATCTTAACAGCAGCCTCACAGCTGGGATGTGATTACTGCCATCATTTCTCTTAGCTGCATCCCATTAACTGCAGCAGCTCATCGTCTTGCTCTCTGCAATTAACGTTTGTGGAGTGCTGGCATTCTATTGCAGTGGCACCTAGTCAGCTTCCTCAGAGGAGAATCTGTCATACTCCCAGGTGTCCTTCTGAGAAGAGATGGACAAGGAGAAGCAGAGCTGAGAATGTCTCTGAGTTCAGGGAGCCTTCATAAAAAAAAAGGAACCTCATTTATTTAATAATTCTATACAGTGGAAGGCAGGAGTGCCTGGCGTGCTGTGGTCCATGGAGTCACGAAGAGTTGGACATGACTAAACAACAACAACATACTACTTAATATAATATAAAAATAGTCAAATGGTTTACAAAACATGATAAAAAAAACAACCCCACCAACATTCAATACAATTGTCTAAAAATGCACTGGACCATATGCAACCTATATCTCACAAATCAATCATCTCACAAATAAAAATTGGACAGGGTGTGCATTTACTGTTTATCTATTGCATTTCCATCACACCTTTTTTCTCCAAGGAACTGAAGGTACATACATGGTTCTCCCCTTCCTCATTTCATCCCCGCATCAACCCTGTGAGGTAGATTAGGCTAAGAGGTGGTGACTGGCTGAAGGTGAGCTTCACAGCCAAATGGGGATTTGAACCCAGGCCTCCCAGGTCCTAGCCTTGCACTCTAACCACTATACAACACTATCTCTCAACCACTATATCACACTGGCTCTCATACAAAATATCCAGTATGCTATTTTCATTAATACATTTCATTTTTCCCTACTGTATGTATGTACCCCTAATATATGCCTAATTGGTCAAAGAACTGCACCACAGAATTCAGAGAAGTGCAAAGTCTGAAGGATGGCTGTGTTTTGATTCTCACATTGTTTTAGAAAGTGTGGATTAGGTAGGTTTTCCTTTAAATGTGAACTGAACCAAATTACTCCCCCATCCCTTTCTTCAAGTTACCATTCACCTCCTGTGGAGTGACCAGCAGGGTCTTCCTGGAAGATCTTAAAAGATCAGATCGGTTTCTACTGGGTGGCAGGGCGTATGCATGGCACCCTGGTCCCAAGTTACTTAGGGGCTTCACATGTTAACACCAAAACCTTGAACTTGGCTTGGTAGAAAATGGGCAGACAGTGCTATCTTCCAGCACTTGTAAATGAGTGTGAAGCTGGTCAGCTTATAGAAGGGACAATGAAGAGATGATACAATAGCCATCTTAAAAAAGAAAAATCTGTATACTACTTCAATAGTGCATGAGCGTAGAACAGTTTATAAATTCTGGAATGAATCAATAAACATAGTCAATTAGCGGAGGAGGCCCAGCGTCCCCAGCCAAAGAAGCCGCCTCCTCCTCTTCCTCCTTGCCCCGCCAGCTCAGGACCTTCAGCAAGTCCCCCCTGCACTCCCTCTATGACCTGCTGATTGGGCCCATGGAAGGGGCCTGGTGCACTCCAGTCACAGTTAACCATGGCTCAGCATCCTTCAAGTCCAAAGCCTGGATCTCTTTGAAGTCTGAAGGTTCAAATACCTTCTTGGAGCTATTAACAGCAGTTACAGCTTTGGCTGCTTTAGCAAATTCATCAGCAAATCTCTTTGGAGGTCTACCTTTTGTGACTCTTTCAGACCTACGAATTAGACGTAAGTCTTCAACACTCTCCTCTTCTTTCTTAGGAATTCTTAGGAATTCCTGCTGATTTATTGTCCAAGGTTGTTCTGAAGGATCAACACTGTACCTATGTACAGAAACTGGGTCTGTACTGAGATTGTACTGACACACTGCCCAGTGGTGTTCACAGAAAGGGGGAGGATGTTAGTTTCTGTTTGCCACTGTACAGTGCTTTGGAGTCACAAGACTCTGTTTTGCATTCCACACATTCCAGGCTGTTGGAAGTCTCACGGAAGACAGGAGACAGATGTGACGTTACTGGTTTCCTGTTCCTTTGTTTGTTCAGTTGCTCTCTGCTCTTACAGAGAGAGGATGTACTTCTTTTCTGTCTGCGTAGCTAGAAAATAAAGCATAGCGATGTAGCCATAAATCTCGTCACTTCTGCTGCTTTGATTCTCTCTTCTTCTTTTTTGCAAAAGTTTTATTAGTTTTTATAATAACAACAACAAACAAAAACACAAAACAAACAAAACATAACCAACATAAATCATAACCTTATTGAAAATAACAGTTATTTACTTTGTAAAACAACTTCCTCGTTTCCCCTTAGTTGAATTTCATTGCATATCCTTATAACGATTTTCCAAATCCCAATTTTAATACCCTTTAAATTAAACATTAACATCTTTAAATCTTCTCCTTCTTGTATTAGACATATTATTTTATCAGTTAACATAAATACAATCCTAAACCCATTAAGTATCTGGAAGCTATTTCCAATTATTTTAGCTTAACAAATTTAGCTAAATAATCATTAAATTTCTTCCATTCTTCGTGGTGTTCCTCCTCCTTCTGGTCACGGACTCTTCCGGTTAGATCGACTAGCTCCATAAAATCCATCATCTTCATCTGCCATTCTTCTACTGTTGGTAATTCTTGAGTTTTCCACTTTTTAGCTAACAAAATACAAGCCGCAGTTGTGGCATACAAAAATAAATTAACATCTTTCTTGGGCAATTCCGAACCTGTTATTCCAAGAAGAAAGCCCTCTGGTTTCTTTATAAATGTATATTTCAACATTTTATCAGTTCATTATAAATCTTTTCCCAGAAGTCTTTCACCTTGGGGCAGGTCCACCACATATGAAAGAATGTTCCTTCTTTTTCTTTACATTTCCAACATGTATTATCACAATTATGATACACCTTTGCTAATTTTACAGGAGTCAAGTACCATCTATACATCATCTTCATAATATTTTCCTTTAACAAAGTACATGAGGTGAACTTAACCCCTTTCTTCCACATCTGCTGCTTTGATTCTCTACGTAATGGAAACGTGCCTGGAGGCCTCATCAAAGGCTCAGGTCATTAATTATCTTTGGAGGGTGATTTCGGAGGAGCTCAGAGGAGCTCGGTCGAATGCAGGTTCCGACAGCCAACAGTGCTTTTGTTGAGGTTTGTACAACAGTACGTTCTACCCCCACCTCTTTTCCCTCAGCCACCACTGCCGCTACTGTTTGTGGTGGAACTATAAGATGTTTAAGTAGACTCCCCAATGTTCCTTTGCAAGCAGGGCTCATTGACAGCATCAATCAGCTGATCAACACTGGCAGTGAGCCCCATTGAGATCAGTTGCACTGAGGGCGTGTGGTCTGGAATGGGGCTTGTGGGCACAGAGTAAAGGGCCGTATAAAGAGGGTCAGAGGGCCACATGCAGCCTCACACCTGAGCTTCTCCACCTCTGTGTTAAAGTAGCTATTCGTTGTGCGAAGGATTACTTCTTTCTGCCAGCTCTGAACCTATTTCCAGTCAATTTCATTGGTGGACCTCAAGTTTTAGCCCTACATGAGGGGGCAAAAGAAATACAGGGCAGGGGACCCTTCATTATCCACTCTTTTCCAATCAAATGAGGTTGGGTGTTCTTTTTAAACTTTAGGTTAGACAGTGAAGGCTTTACAAATGGATTGAATGTTTTGGATTTATTTTTTTTAAGTTTCATTGCCTCAGGCTAAAATGGTTTTTTTATACTCTGGACAGAAGGATAAAACCCAGAAATTATTGAAGAGCCAGAAAGTATTGTAAAATTAATAGTGGTGATGAATAAGTAAAAAAAAGGGCCAATTAAAAAGTAATGCAGGCAAAGGTAGCGCAGTGCAGCCTTGACCATCAAAAAGGGTGATGGCCAAAGGGTGAATTGTCAAAGGGAATAACTTAACCTCCATTTTAAATTAGGGCATGGACTCAAGAATGATAGGTAAACCAAATCAAGGGATTAGATTGGGTTAATTAACAGGGTGTCACTATGGAGAGAAAAAACACAGAAAAGAAATCTCCATGTCTGTTTTAGATCTGAGCCCAAATTTCCACCCACCTCTTTTTCAAGTATTTGGTGGGCGGCTAGGTATCCTTAGCAAGGCAAATGATTTATTACAGACCAATAAAATTCCATACAAAGGTAAGAGACTACACTTAAAAGCAAACACAAATAATTATACATATTTCTTCTCTCAACAGTGGCGTAGCGTGCGGGGTGCAGGGGGGGGGCGGCCGCACCAGGCGCAACATCTGGGGGTTAGGGTTAGGGGGCGCAAACCCACGGGTTAGGGGGTGCAAATTACTTGCCTTGCCCCGGGTGCTGACAACCCACGCTACGCCACTGTCTCTCAATAAGCCTCCAAGATTTTTTAAAACCTGCATCGAGGTCAGAAAACCCCCCAGCAACCCTATTCATGACACAAGAGGATGCGTCCCTTAAGCAAATCAGTACCAATCTTGCAGGAGAACTTCCTGGAAAAGCTGTCAGTAGATAGAGAATCAACCTCCTTCTACATTCACTGCACAGGGTACAATGTAGGGGAACATGTTCAACAAATTCTACTGCTCCACATCTATTCATTAACCAGAGTCTTATTAACTCATCCATCTAGCAATGCTGATGGCAGCACATTGAAGCAAGCAAGAGTAAATGCTCTCCTATACTTGTAAATGTATACAGACACAGAGCTGTGGTGATTCCATAATTTGCAGGGTTATTATAGTATAGAGCAACAGAGGTCAATATTTATTGGCAGTATTTTTCAGATCTTGTAGATCTAGGTCTACTAGTCTTTGAACAATAAGAAGTTGGTCATTGTTTTTTTAATTATAATTGCCCGAAACGTCAGGAGAAAAGCCTAACCAAAATAATGTCTTCTCTCCATCTCTCTCACCCAATGACTAACAAAAGAGTCTGAGAGCAATAAGAAGAGATGGGTGTCAGGATCGGCTAAGAGATGTAAGCATAGGCACCACTTGAGTGCATCAGTCCAAGCTTTACAGTCAACTGACCTACCTCCGGGTAAATTGCTGTGATTCTATGTAAGTTCCAAATGGAAATGCTATAACTAACTTGGGTCAAGGACTTTAATTTATAAGCTTGGAAGGCAGAAAAAATAAAATTGTCACCTTGCATAAAGAAGAATCCTGAAATACACTGCTGGTTAGAATTTGCTGAGTCAATTGCCTGCTTACATTGTTGTGATGTGTGGGTTTGAAATGAATCACCTTTCCGCATACCCAAAAGCTTCTGGGTAGGGGATCTAACCATAGTATTACTCAGAAAAATCCTAGGCCAGTATTTGCCAACTTGGTGTCTTCCAGATGTTGCTTCCAACAACATCCAGATGGCACCAGTTTGGCAAATTTGGCCTAGGATATGCCTTGCCATCTCACTTGTTACTCCCAAAGCAGGCCTAGAAATCTCCAGAAAATGGCAGGTCCCTTACCCATCTCTTAAATGCATTTAAGGTAAAGGGACCCCTCACCATTAGATCCAGTTGTGACCGACTCTGGGGTTGCAGTGCTCATCTCGCTTTATTGGCCGAGGGAGCCGGTGTACAGCTTCCGGGTCATGTGGCCAGTATGACTAAGCCACTTCTGGCAAACCACAGCAGCGCACGGAAACGCCGTTTACCTTCCCGCCGGAGCGGTACCTATTTATCTACTTGCAGTTTGACGTGCTTTCAAACTGCTAGGTTGGCAGGATTTATGCATTTAGTTATGTTTAAAAAAGCATGCATATACTGCTTAATGTTTCAAAGATCTCTAATCAGTGAATACTGCTATCTCAACTCATTAGTTTGGCCTGCATTCTGGGATGGGCCTGTCCCCAACCTCAATAAAACATCAAAGATTACAAACACTGACCATAAAACATAGCACAGAAATAAATGTGGCATTTGGATAATTGGTGAAGAGGCAGATGGAAAACAACCACAAATGGTTAATTGGACACAAATGCCCACAAATGGCCTTAGAGGACGGACTATGGGTCATACCCAACTACGTTATACTCAAGGAGACACATAGAAATTAACAGACCTAAGTTAGTCATGAAAACAGGAGTGCCTGGCGTGCTCTGGTCCATGTGGTCACGAAGAGTCGGACATGACTAAATGACTAAACAACAAAAAGAAGAAGTTAGTCATGCCCATTAACTTCAACGAGACTAACAAGGGATACAATCCAAAGTTCCCATAACTTGTATGTCATCAAACATTTCCTGTTATCTTCTGAAGCCACCCTCAGATTCAGGACACACAAAAGTCTCACATGGCTATAAGTCTGCTCAGAAAGTAACAGCAAAGAATAACTATTCCAAAGTTGGCTATGGCTTTACATCTATGTGAAGCTTTCCCTTGGGGTTATACTGTTCCATTATTGCTTTCTGCACCACCATCTTCCAACACGTCGGCTGCAGGCTTTGGGGTGGAGGGCATCATTTGGTTCCGTGTGTTTCCGTTGCTAAGCATGGGGAAGTCTTGTTCTGTGACTTAAGCGGTGCAGATACACCTTCTGGTTCATGCTTTGCATTAGATGAGTTGCCCAGAAATAATGAGACCTGCCTGATTCTATGGACTGTTACAATTTCAAGAATCAGGCCAGGCATGCCAAAACATTCAGCAAGGTTTGTTAAACACATTTTCAAAGTCCCTGGCCAATTTAAAATTTCATGTTATGGTGGTTCTGCAAAGCTTTGATGGACACGGCATCATCCAAAATTCATGCTCTTCAGTAGAGTTTGCTTCCCTCATGGAAATGCCAAGGATGCAAAGTGAATGTGAATCAACCTCAAGGAATACATGAACACAGACACACGTACAAACCTCCATTCTGGAGCCTATTTCCTTTGTCCACCAAAAGTGTTGAGCGCAAGCCATTTGTGCCATGCAAAGCCAACTTTATGGATCTTCATTGGAGGTCATTGGTTCCCCAACCTTCTGGGCAACAAGAACTTTGATCATTTTAGGTGTGCTTTGTTCATTTCTGGTGAATATAGGAACAGGCCAGCCCTAGCACTAGGCAGGTACATCTCAATCAGCAGAATCTGGAGAACTTTAGAGGACAGGGAAATGCCAATTATTTCCATTTATTTTCTATTATTATTATTATTGCCACCACCAAGGGGGAAAAGAAGAAATACCATGGTGCATTTGCATCAGCACAACCAGATGCCTTCATATGCCTCAGCTGCAACAAAACATGTCTCTCCTGTTTCAGTCTCTACAGCCACAGCAGGTGCTCTTACTCTCCAACAGTTTGACTTCACCTCAGAAGGCACCCTCTTCCATTGTCAACCAACTAGGGGACAGCACTGGTGCCATCTGCAGGATGCCCTGGGTGACTGGGCACTCACAAAATTTTCACTGTGGGTGCCCGGCCTCCACCCACAGCTGCTGCCACCTTACCTCCAACTCTCTGGCACTGCAGCAGTGACTGGGCCAGGGCCTCCTGCTCTGTGGGGCCTCTGTTGGGACCCACTGTGGCCACATAAATGCTTCTGGGTGCATCTGTAACTGTGGTGGGCCACAACAGAGGCCCTGCAATGGAGGTGGAGTCCCCAGTCCAGTCGCTGCCACCATGCCAGAGGGCAGTGATACACATGCACAATGTGGCATGGCATCATGACATCTCATTGTGAGCACCCTGCTGGGCACCCATAGTTTGGGGCCCAAGTCAGCGCCTCTGGTGGAGGTGGCATTATTGCGATTGTCTTCTTTAGGTACCAAAATGCCTTGGGCTTCCTTTGAGAAGATCCTACCCTGATCCTACCCTTCTCCTCAGGAGAAGAGGAGACAGAGCTCTTCAGGATAGGTGCCTCCCTTAGGCCCCTTAAATCTTTTCAAGGGCCCATCGTTGCAAAGTTGCAATCTATCTCTCAGCGAATACAACCAGTAATGCACTATTTGTTGATAAAGCACAATATTATATAATGCATGTTTTCACGTGGTGTTCCTGAGGTAGCTTTCCTGAACTGTATGGAAGACAAATGTATTTTACAGCCTGCATCAAGTGATTGGCTTCTGTGGATTTACTAGCAGAAGGAAGAAGCATAAAGTAGGCAGGGAAGAGGAATCCAGGTATGTAAAATAAAACATATACTAGTGCAATATTTACAACCTGGAGAGCCTATTGCTATAAAAAGATAGATACTCATGGAGTGGGCTGTGTGTGTGTGTGTGTGTGTGTGCAGGTACTACAGCTATAAATGCAGAACAAGAGAAGGCTATGCTTTAAAAAACCCACCAGGACAACAGGAAAGACCTGGGCTGCATTTCCACATTTTTGTTTGCCATTCTGCATAGGTTTAAAGAACCGGTGATGGATATCATAGGTCCTCCATGGTTCATGTATTGTTATTTTCTGAGGAATTCATCCCTTCTTCTAGTCCTACTCAAAAGACTGGGTTCACACGCCCCACTGCATTTCAGGATCCAGGTGGAACTCAAATCTGGGACTTCCTGTTCGGATGGCAAGTTTCTTGAGACTACAGAATTGAGGGTGGAGTGGGTGGTGCTGTCCTCCTGGGTCCCAGCATAGGGTTGTCCATTAGAGAACTCCCATGTACCTATCAATGTGCAAACAGTGGACTGGGACTCTGTCTCTCATCTCCATTCCTGGCATCTCTAAAGCAGAGTGTCTGAAAAGGGGAGACTCTGCACTCCTGGCTTACATGCACAAGCTTCCCCTTTCATACAGTTAGCCACACAGATGTGGAACAGCTGTTCCACTTCACCCTCCAAACACTGGATAAATGCATAGAGGGCATCTTCAGAATGTCCCTTCTGTTTCCACCCTAAGGAAGTGAATTCACCCTAAGGAAGTGAATTCCTCTCTTCACCTGGCCTGGATATAAATCAGGAATGGGGAAAATCTGGCCCTCCAGATCTCTCTGTTCAGTAATTGGGACTATCCTCAGGACATACGCCCTCTTTCCCCTAGGAGAGAGGCTAAGGTCAAACAAGTAATGGCTTCTCTTCCTCATCTTCACTGTGGTCTGATGAGGAGAGCAAGAGGTGAGTGAAGAAGCAAGTTACCGTGATGAAGAGGAGAAGCAGGTCCAGCGGTCTCTTGTTAGTGAGTCGTCTGCTGTATTGTGAGCCTTCAGCAGATGCCCAAACATGCCAAGCCTTTATGCCAGCCTTGGCTGCATCTTAAAGAAGTGCATATCTCTAATCCAAAGCACAAATGAATGAATCTCTTTTCTCATTGCTCACTTATTTACTCTCTCCTCACCTACGTTCCCAGCTCCTGCAAACCACGTTCAGATTGTCCCAGGCAGAGGGGAAGTCGCCCACTGTTAGCCACATTCAGACAACCAGGATTAGAGCTGAAATACCATTTTGACCAAATTTGAAGAAGAACAATGCAAATGCATACCAGTGTTTGATGTTTTAATTTGTTGAAAGCCACCCAGAGTGGCTGGGGCAACCCAGCCAGATGGGTGAAGTATTAACAACAACAACAACAACAACAACAACACCTTTTGCTTTTGATGTTGGACCTTGAAAGGTATAGTTTAAGTCTTAAGACAATCACGTTGAATATTATTGCCCACATTAAAAACAACAACCATGGTGATGTTTTGTTTTTGCAAAAATAATAATAATCCTAAATTCATCAGCATGCATACTTCATGTGAAACTTGCCCTTTCTTGTCTATTGGGGTTGCATGATCAAGACATGCAGGAGCAGGTGGGCAATTTTTGCAATGCAGATGAGCATCCTTTGTGTGCATTGCATGCATGTTATTACCCACAGTTGGCTTAATTATCTTGCTACCTACATAATTGTGTATCGTATTCCCTACTGAAAAGCATAGCTTCTCTTTAAGCAGTATAATACAGATGTAGATCGTGTTTGCACATCACACGCTTGATTGGATTATTTCTTAATCAACTTGCACATCCAGAAGCATCCTTTGTTTTGCAGATCCATCAATAATATTTGAGGGCCAAACTGCCACGCATATATTCCAGAGAAAACAGGGATTAATTTCTTGCTGCTTGCTTGGTGACAGGAGATATATCACAATGTTTTCTTTAAGGAGCTGCCACTTTCCCTACTGGATCTCACCTGGAAGCATGGTCTGGTGAGAAACAGTGCAGAGAGCCTCCTGCTGTTTCACCGACTGCACTTTCTGGAAAGCCATGGACAGCGGCGTAGCGTGGGTTGTCAGCACCCGGGGCAAGGCAAGTAATTTGCGCCCCCTAACCCGGGGCAAGGCAAGTAATTTGTGCCCCTAACCCCTAACCTGCCGCTGCTGCCAGCTTCTTCTTGCTGTTGCCTGGGCTGGGGTATTTACGGTAAGGTAGCCACGGCGGCGGCGGCGGGTCCGTGTCAGGTGATCTGAGGCGAGTTGCCGCTGGTGCTGCCGCCCAAACGACGCCGCTTGCCCGGAGAAGGAGGAGGGCAGAGAGGCGAGGAAAATGCAACATGGCCCAGCAGCTGCAGCAGCGGCGGTGGCGGGGCTGTAAGGAGGGGCTGCCTGGGGCACCCTCCGTGGCCCTGATGCACGGGGACCGCAGCGAGCACTGAGAGCCGCTGCCTGCCGGACGCCTTCAGCCCGGACGCGTGCACAGCTCGTCGGTTCCGCGAGACATGGGGCTCTGCTACAGCCTGAGCCCGAGGCTCTTCAGTGACTCCGGAGGCGGCGAGCGCGCCCCACCCAGATGTTGCGCCCGGTGCGGGCGGCCCCCCCCCTGCACCCTCCATGCTACGCCACTGGCCATGGAAGTGTCACAATATGATGTGACATGGCCTTGTTCCTAAGGAAGTGCCATCAGAGGGAGACTATGAAGAAGATCCTTTAGCAGCAGCATCCTTTTAAAAAAATAAGTGATTATGAAAGCAAGACAGGAAACTTAGAAGACCCTTGGCCAACTTGTGATGTGAAGTAATTGGCAACCCTCCCCTGGAAATTTCTGAGAAACTTCTGACTCTCCCCTCCCACTCCCCCATGATCTTTTCAGAAAGTTCATTCTGCCTGAGGGAAATTATATATATTCATGCCATCCCTCATCATTAGTAATGTTCAAAAACATTGCATTAGGAGAGCCTAATATTTGAACACTGAGCAAGGAGAATTTGCTTGAGAACTGACCTCCCCAATTTATGTTAGTCTCTTCCTGACCCTTGGGATCCTTAGAATGGTAGAAGCAGAAATATTGCCTCCTTACTGGAAAGGCTGGAGAAATATCTCCACGTTTGCCATAGCTTATATATCAGCACTGGAAACTCAAGCAACCAAGTAGGAGGTTGTATCCTCTGCACTACTCCCATATATTTTTCCTTCCCAGGGCATTTCTCTAGCATGCCAACAACTCAAGCACTTGTTTGCTAAAAGACAAAATTGTAGAACTGGAAGGGACTGTGGGGGTTATCTACTCCAACCCCCAGCAATGCAGGAAACTTTTGCTCAATGTGGGGTTCGAACCCACGGCCCAGAGATTAAGAGCCTCATGCTCTACCAACTGAGCTCATTAAATTTGAGGGAGGTAGCCAATGCACAGAGGAATGGTAAAGTGACCCCTCCCCCCCAAAAAAATGTCATAGGGAAACAGAAGGGGAGGCAAGGAGGCAAATATTAATGTAGATTCCTTCAGGGGAAGGGTACCAAGGAGGGAAGAACCAGGACCTAGAAGAATGCCATTCTGCAGTAGAATGCATCACCAAAAGTCGATATTCTGCCCCCCCCCCCAATATATATATATTTATTTATTTTTAACATATCATTTCCAACAATCATATAACATATTTTCTTGTCTTATACAATGTTTTGGACTTCCATCAACCGCATCTGAAGATTTTTCAATCTTTATCACTTAATCTACATTTCTTAATTTCTCTATTACTTTTAATTGTCCTTAACTAATAACTCTCTTCATAATCGTCTCTGCAATATTTCGCATAGTCCTCCTTACAAAACTTCTTGCAATCCTGCTAGCGTAATCTGTTGTTTACCATTGCTTTTCAAATAATTTAGATATTCATCTTGTCTCTGTTATTCTTGCAAGTGACCAGTGCTGCCTTCTTGGGGTAGCAGCTATGTGAAACTGTGTTCACTTTGGAGAGGTGGCTAGACTCTGCAGTAAAGCTTCTGAATACCAGTTCCTGCAAGCCATAGGAGGGGAGAGTGCTGTTGTGTTCAGGTCCTCATTGTGGGCTTCCCACAGGTTTCTGGCTGGCCACTGTGAGAACAGGGTGCTGGACTAGATGGGCTATTGACCTGATGCAGCAGACCACTTCTTATGCTCTTACATTCTTATAAGATATCTGTGCTAAGCCAGGAGTTTAAAGAGGTAGGTGGTGTTTGGGTTGTTGTTAATTATTCACTTTTTCAGAAAAAAACAACCCTCAAAGTGAGTTACAAAAAGCATTTACAAACAGGTGCAAAAACAAGAACAGAAAAGCCTAAAATATAGCACATATGTTTATATATACATATGCACTATTTGTGGGAAATCTGTATCTTATGCATAAAAAATGTGTATATTAGGAAAAAATCCCACTAAAACACTGGTGCAAATGTGTAGAACTGAATTTAAGACTGGGGGAAAACTTACATTGACAAATTTGCACCTCGTTAGCACCAGCACTATTCCAAAATAAGTAACTTTAGAACAGCAACAGTAAATCTATCTTGCATTTTCTGTGAATGAACTTACCTTGCCTTGTCAGTTGCAGCAGAATACAGTGGTACCTCGGTTTATGAACTTAATCCGTTCCGGGAGTCTGTCCTTAATGTTACCATAAAGAAGCAATGCAGCTACAAGCAAAGGCTCTAGCAGCTCAGTCAGCTGCAGGTGGCTGGAAAGCCAAACAGGATGTTTGTGACTGTTGCCATGGGAACATAGGGGCAGTCCATTCTGTACTGAGCACCGGATGTTAGCTCAGTGTGTGTGTCATTTGACCCGTACTGGAAGTACATGGGTGGAGTTTATTCTTACTGCCGTTGAGTGCAGACATGTTTCTCTGTACTGATGTAAGAGACAGAAATAAAGGATATAAATAGATTTCTGTCTGCTTCTTTCCCCTCCCTGGGGATACCAAAGGGGAGAGAGAAGAAACGGTGTGTTCTTCTCACATCTGGGAAGAATCGCCGAGACCTTGCCTGCTTATCTGCCGGGAGTAGCAGCGGGGAGGTCGACAAGGAATATCTGCCGGTGCCTACGTTGTGGCACATTCCTCTGACCCAGGCAGAATTCCAACACTTAAACCAAAACCGTTCTTAAACAGAGGTGTGCTTTCCTGAATGAGGCCTCCTGCCGCCGGTGCCCTTCCACCGTTCAGATTCTGTTCATAGACCAAGGTAAAGTTCTCAAGGTAAAGGTAAAGGTACCCCTGCCCGTACGGGCCAGTCTTGACAGACTCTGGGGTTGTGCGCCCATCTCACTCAAGAGGCCAGGGGCCAGCGCTGTCCGGAGATACTTCCAGGTCACGTGGCCAGCGTGACATCGCTGCTCTGGCGAGCCAGAGCCGCACACGGAAACGCCGTTTACCTTCCCGCTGGTAAGCGGTCCCTATTTATCTACTTGCACCCGGGGGTGCTTTCGAACTGCTAGGTTGGCAGGCGCTGGGACCGAGCAGCGGGAGCGCACCCCGCCACAGGGATTCGAACCGCTGACCTTTCGATCGGCAAGTCCTAGGCGCTGAGGCTTTAACCCACAGCGCCACCTGCGTCCCGGTAAAGTTCTCAAACTGGGACACTATTTCTGGTTTTGTGGAGTTTGTAAACCAAATAATTCTTAAACCGGACTGTTCTTAAACCGAGGTACCACTGTACTAGGAATAACTACTCAGAAATAAGCCTCACTGAGTTCAACCCATTCCCCCCATTTCTTTATGTCTTCTGTTCTCTCCCCTCACATCCCTGCACACACACACACACACACACACACACACACACACACACCCCTTTTTGACTTCTCTGATCTCTCTATCGCCTGTCCTCCTGCTGTTGCTATTGTTGTAGCTGTAGCTGAAAACAGCCCTTACTCTTGCTGTGTCTAGCAAGGAACAGCAGAGCACCTGCTAAACCCAAGTTCTTAATCAGAGAGTTTAAGCAGTCAGGGGACGCAGGTGGCGCTGTGGGTTAAAGCCTCAGCGCCTAGGACTTGCCGTTCGAAAGGTCGGCGGTTCGAATCCCTGTGGCGGGGTGCGCTCCCGCTGCTCGGTCCCAGCGCCTGCCAACCTAGCAGTTCGAAAGCACCTCCGGGTGCAAGTAGATAAATAGGGACCGCTTACCAGCGGGAAGGTAAACGGCGTTTCCGTGTGCGGCTCTGGCTCGCCAGAGCAGCGATGTCACTCTGGCCACGTGACCCGGAAGTGTCTCCAGACAGCGCTGGCCCCTGGCCTCTTAAGTGAGATGGGCGCACAACCCCAGAGTCTGTCAAGACTGGCCCGTACGGGCAGGGGTACCTTTACCTTTACCTTAAGCAGTCACCTATGGAGACAGACCTGCAGAGAGCAGAGCAATGGATGGAAAGTAGTGTGATCCTGACCTCCCTCTTCAAGGAGTCAGTTGGCTTTCCTTTGCTCATCATAACTTAGCCAGTCAGATCTTGTCTTTCTGAGTGCCTGGCCTGCGTGTGAGAAACCTATAAAACAGAGTCTTGCTGGAAGCCACTGGGATTTGCACTTCGTGCTCAGTGCAGTTTTTAGATGAGCGTTAGGGACAACAGAAAGTCTAAATATCCAGATTTAATTCAAAGAGTCTCAACCTCAAACTCAATAGTTTGTGCAGACTGTTAAAAAAGAACAATACATGGGTTTGCAGAAAACCCAAACTACTATTACCATCTGCATTGCCATTCTGGTTTCTTCTCTTTCTAAATCTTATTTTTGCAAGATTTGGAAAATCTCATTCCCTCTCTCCCTGCCACTCAGCATCAAATTGGAAAATTGCATGGATTCATCTTTTACAACTGGGATGTGGAACTTGTAGCCCTCTTGATCTTGTTGAACTTGAAGTTCCAATTCACATGGTGAATTGTCTAACATCTGGAGGACCACAGAAACTCCACCCCTGTTTTATAACAATGGTCCACATCTCTGTGAACCTATCTTCCCCTACCGAATACCAGTATGGTCAGTGGAATTACTAAAGGAAAGCTGAGAGACACACAAAGATAATCTGCTGTGATCAGGTACATGCAGCATTTCTCAGAAGAACATAAGAAGATCCTGCTGGATCAGGCCAGTAGCTGATCTGGTCGAGTGTCCTCTTATGTCAGTGGCCAACCAGATGACCCAAGAAAAGCGCACAATCAGGATTTGAGCACAACAGCTGTGATTTCTGCATACTGTGATAGTGCATTGCTACACAGTTTGCATTATTGCATATTTAGCATCATGGCTGATCTAGTCCTGTTGTTCTTCTCAGTCCCTTTTTTAAAAAATCCTTTGTTTCCACCTGCAGCTTCATAAACTTCCATATTAGCTCTTTAAGATTAAAAACAGCCCTGCAACACTGAATTGTCTTTCGGAGTAATTACCTCATTTGGTTTAGATTAGCTCTGCGCAGAGATTCACCCCTGACTTGTGTTTACGAGGGAAGTGTGAAATTATTCAATTTGAACGGCAGCTGAAAAGATAACACGGATGCAGTTTATGACTCAAAGTTTCAGCTCATCTGAATCGAGAGATAATTCCTGCTGCTGCTACCTCAACGAAAGAAAAAAGAGAGCGGAGAACAGCAAAGCAACAAAACACTTAAGATTCGAGGCTCACACCTTTCGTAATAGGTTGGAGATTGGTTTATTATTTTTATTATAACCATCTCCATGATCTTTGATTCTCAGTGTCAAAGCAATTAAGGAATCAGGAAGCATATTAGCTTAACCCCAGGGAAGCTCCTTATATAGGTATTATGGGTGGAAAGATAGCCAGAGATTGGGACTCTAATGAATGCATATTAGTACTGAGAGAGAGAGATGTTTGGCCACTTGGCAATCCTTCACATTTCCACAATCCTTTTGAGCCAATTGGACAGTACTATCTGCCAGGGGATGGTAGGATTACTTGGGGGGGGGGGGCACTAAGAGCCAAGGGGGTGGAAATGGGAAGTACTGGAAGTCTAAATGACACTCAGAATTTGAAGGGAAAAAAACTGGTATCACTGTATCAAGTTAATCTGCTGTAGTTGAATGAATTGGACTAAACAGCTTTAAATGGGATTTTGAACAAATGTGCTATCAATTGTTACCCTTTTGAATGTCATTGTGTTATTATCTTTCTTAGTGGGGTGTGCAAACTGCTATTCTGGGAGGACAGGGCCCTGACTGACTCCAGTTACAGAAAACAAGGCTGCTGATTAGACTATGGGCCACAGTATTGTTTGGGGGAGTTTGTTTGTTGGGCACAGTGCTAT
Source organism: Podarcis gaigeae (assembly GCF_964106915.1). NCBI lineage: Eukaryota > Metazoa > Chordata > Lepidosauria > Squamata > Lacertidae > Podarcis > Podarcis gaigeae. Next base: position 72,565,904 of record NC_139685.1, read on the forward strand.
TTTTCTAGGGTAAAGAGGTGCCGAAAGATACTGAGTAGATACTCCTAGTGTTATGCTCAGTGGAGGAGGAAGCCGCTCAAGCGCCTGGGGTGCGGCGAGCCTCCCATAGGGGTGGGGCACACCGTGGGGCCTCTGAAGTCTGCCTGCCTCTTCCCACTCAGCTGCCCTACAGCTGGGGGGGAGGCAGCGGGTGGACCGTTTCGGCAGCGCAGTCTGCACACATACAAACCATTGCGTTTGTCCCAGGAGAGATGCGTGGCTCGAGCACACTGCAGGCGCCGCGGTGAGTGCCGCCCGGCATTTTGTCACCCCCCTCAGTGGTGACACCCAGGGTGAACCCCCCCTTCCTCCACCCCTGCTCCCTTGTTCTCTTACAATGGCAATGGTGCCCATCTGAGAGGTGCCAGAACTGAGTTCCGGCTGGAAAGAAAACCCCTGACTGGGCTGGCGTTGCCATTGGTTTTTTGTTGTGATTTATGTGGGAAATGTTCCGTTTGGTTTTGTATTGTTTAATGTTCAGTTTATTGTTTATGACCACTTTCTATGTTGTAGTTATGTATTTTTCTTCATGTTGTAAATCACCTTGAGCATAGTTTGAACTGTGGACAGGCAGCATACAAACAGAATTATGTATGTTGTATGGTTGTATGCAGTACTTTTTTCTGGGGGGACACAGGGGTACTCATACCCCTAAACATTTTGTGAATCTAAGTTTGGCCTCATTGAGGGGCAGTATTTCAATATGAGTAGGAAAATGAGAGTACCTCTAAACATTTTTTTTAGAAAATGTATGGATGTATGCATAAAATACTGTCCAAATTATCAAAGGCATGGAGGGATTTAAACTTGCAATTTCTGAAAAAAATGTGTGAACCAAAACAATGCTATCTTTTAAATTTGCTCATTTCCAAATTTTGCAATGCACTTCTCCCATCAAATAATGTTTGCAAAAATGCACATGTTAAGGGAAAGAATGTATAAAAATGATGGTATTCATGAAAATAGCATACCAAATTGCATTGTATTTGTGAAAGTTGATTGCAAAAGCAGGTTCACTGGTCAAGATAGCAAACAGAAAAGTTTATGAGGAGAAATTCACATTAAAATGCTGATATATTTTCAAGAAGCTTTTTTTAAAAAATGCAAATGGCTGCAAAATGTGAAGAACTGAATTTAAGATAGGGGGAAATGAGGAACTGAGAGAACAAAAATTGACAGATCCTTCCATCTGTCAAACCTGTGAAGGTCTCAAGTGACTCCTGATTTTTCACCTTAATCCTTACTCTCCATGGTACCTCCATCTGTAAGCTTGTCATGTTCTATGATATAGCTTGATGCTTTGGTAAACAGGAAAATGCAGGTTTGAAATGATGACTTTCCAACCACATTTCGTATTTTGGAAGCAGGGTGGAAATGTATTTGGGGTGGGAGAGCTTATGCATGGGTTGATGTATTTTTCTTAATGAAACCCGAAGTGTCTAATGAGTATCTAGCTGAGTTATGTGCGCTGCAGCAAACCCCTGTCTGAGCCCTCCTGATTTATGAGGCTGTCTCTCTGCAGGTATTCTTTACAGAATAATCTTCCTCAAGAGCTGGATGAACTTTCCTTCCTATCTTCCTTTCACTGATGGTTGTTTACTGCAGTGTGGGGTTTTATTAAAGCCTGATTTCCAGCTGCCACATTTCTTAGAGAGCTCAGGAACATGTCTCTCTCTTAACAACAACAAAAAAAACACCAAAAAAACAACAACCACCCAAATCTATATTATAGAGAATCTCAACACTTTTCCATGAAGAGTTTGCTTGTGATAACCAGCTAACAGAGGACCCAATTTCACATGTCCCTCAGTGTCAGTAATCTTTCTAGATGCTGCAAGCCCACTTTATATTTCCAGACTGCCTCTCTGGGAATAACTTCACTTTCTGTGCATGCATGGACGAGAGAGAGACAGGCAGACAGACAGACAGACAGAGGCTCTATGCTGAATCCAAAGCTATGGTTTTAGGAAACCTCCCTAGAAACCTAATGGTCAGATCTTGCTTCCCCATTAAGTTTCTATCTCTCCTATAGCCTGCATTAACCTGTGTCTAGCCTAAGGCTACACAGCTCCTGGAGATCACATCTTCTCTACTGTGCTTGGGAATAAAAGGCAAAGTCAACTCCCTTCAAAATGGTGAATTTGCAAGTGGATGCCTTACTCACATAATCTAAGGTTAAACACACACGAAAAGGCTAGCAAAGAACATCAACAGTTTATTATCAACTCAGCTAGAAGCTTGGAGAGAGTTCTTTCTAGCTTAGTATACTCCAATGGGACTTTCCAATGTTAAACCCTTAGTAACATTCATATAAGCACTTTCCATTTCACTGTGCAATTAAAACAATTATACTTAACACAGGCTGGGGTGCAAGCCACAATATATTGGATCAGACCCCTGAGTGATCTAAATAGTCTAACCAGCAGTTCCTTTCCTAGATTTCACACAGATGCTTTCCCACAAGCCATGTGTCAAGCATACATACATCCCTTGGAACTGGAGTGTCTGGGGATATCTGAACATGGGGATATTTTGCATGTTCTACCATTGAGCCTAAAAGATCATCACCTCTGAAATCATCACTTTTCTGTGCAGTGTAACCAGGGAAGCCAAGTTCAGCTAGCTATATCTAGAGACTATGGCCTACCTCCAGTGGCTGTCATTATTCTGGGATGCGTTTAGCCTAACAAAGGATCTGGTCCTGCTTTTGAAGACCATGATTGCCTCCCCAAATATACCTCCCTCCCATTATTGATCTGAAGTCAGTTCAATGCAACCAAGGGAAGAACTGAATGTTATGTCTTTAACAAATGTTCTTTTCTGGTGTTTTCAATTTGGCTTCGATGTTGCATTAGGAAAGCAGACGTTTTTGAGATTGAACTGTCCTGTATGACAAAGGAGAGAGTCCTTAATGGATTCCAGCTACGAGACACAACAACTAGTCAAAGGAAATTACAGGACCCGCTTAGTCAGACTGGTTACAGAAGCTCCCCCCCCCCCCCCTTTGTAGCCTAACAATGATGCTCACCTTATGTAGAGAGTGATCTGTCATCACTGAAACAAAATGTACTGATGGAAAAATTAGATGATTTCCAGTCTGCATCCATTTTTCATAAATACATTGTGTTCCATCACCATATTAATCTCAGGGCCTGCAAGACAGAGCTGTTCCGCCAGGCCTTTGGCCAGGGCACAGCCTGACTCCCTCCCTCGGCAATCTTCACGGAGCTCTGGCCCAATAGTGGCCAGTGGCTTGAATTTAATTAATTTTATAATGAATGATTTTAGAATGTTGTTTGTGCTGTACTTTTGTACTGTTTTATTGTTGTTAGCCGCCCTGAGCCCGGCTTCGGCTGGGGAGGGCGGGATATAAATTATTATTATTATTATTATTATTATTATTATTATTATTGACTCTCCTTTCTTGGAGGTTTTTAAACAAACTTTGGATGACCATCTGTCATTGATGCTTTGCAAGGGGTTAGACTGGATGACCCTTAAAATTCCTTCCAGCTCTACAGTTCTAGGCTTCTTTTCCTTCAGACCTTTCTTGGACAATGATTGGCTCGTATCTTGATGGGAAAAGAATGTTGTGGGGGGTATTAAGTAGTTTTCTGCTTCCTTGTTAAAACAATACAGTGGATGCTCGGGTTGCGAACATGATCCGTGCGGGAGGCACGTTCGCAACCCGCAGCGTCCGCAACCTGCAGCGCCACGTCTGTGCACGCACGGGTTGCAATTTGGTGTTTCTGCACATGCGCGAGCGCCAAAACCCGGAAGTAACCCGTTCTGGTACTTCCGGGTTTCGGGGCGTCCATATCCTGAAAACACACAACCTGAAGCGTCTGTAACCCGAGGTATGAGTGTATATATTAAAACACTCACAGCATTCCACTTGCATTTTTTATGTGTATTGCCTGAATGGTTCCTATCGAAGATCGTTTATTCAACGTCAGTACAGTTCTCAATTATTACCTCTTTCTTTAACCACAACTTTAAATCACATAATGCATATCTGAGGCTGAGGGGCTTAGAAAGAGACACATAGACACCCTCCCATGAGTTTGGTCTCTCCTCTATAACTATTGCATCAAAAGTGGCAAAGCTGCAAATATGTAACTTATTCCCTTAACAGCTTCATTCCGTCTCAGACATTAATTTAGTTTTATAGCTATTTATTTTTCCAAACTGTTTGTTACAAAGGAAATGTTAGTTGCCCAATAGTTTAATGCTATAGTTGTTTACATTTTTTTCCAGCACTCAGGCAATGCAATGCAAGGTAAGAGAGAGAGAGAAACAGATCTCAAGGGAAGAAAATGTATTTCAGTTCTGTTTGTGTTGTTCCTATTGCCAACAACATAGATTTTCACTGTATGGGTTTGGTTGCCTCTTCTCTCTTTTTTTTATCAACTCCAACCATTTCTCCTTGAAAGCCTGTGTTTCGTTTGGGAGTTTAAAAAAAGCATTCCCTCTGAGTGTATAATCTGAGATCCATTCAAGCAATTCACTTTCTGGGTTGCCAACCTTTTTTTGCTGGCTCTAGCTCTCCTGACTTTATTAGTCGCTTGGTGTGCAGGCATTAGCTGATGACAATGTTGAAATCCAAGCTGTGCTTTTTCCTGATGACCAAGCTGCTGTTAACAGGCAGAAGAGCAGCCAGTCTATTCATTTGGCAGCTTGAATAGGCTTCCTTCCTCTGGAGGCAGTCTAAAATGGAACTCATTGCCAAGGGAAGAGGAATGAAGAGGTGTGACATGACTTATAACTTTGGCTAGAGTGGCCCACTTTTATCTGAGAAGCTTCTTGTCCCTTTGAAAACACTTGTGATGGGAAGATCTCCAACAGGTACAATGTTATTAGCCTACAGATGCAGACTATTAACGTATGTGTCTGAATACCAGTTGCTGAAAATAACAGGAGAGGGAGAGTCCTCTCGTACTCAAATCTTGGGGGTTTCACATAAACATCTGGTTGGCCACTGTGAGAACAGGATGCTGGACTAGATGAGACACTGACCTGATCCAGCAGGCTCTTTTTATGCTGTCACATGGAAGAGGGAACAAGCTTGTGTTCTCCTGCTTCAGAGGGTAGAAACAGAACCAATGGCTTCAAGTTACAAGAAAGGAGATTCCTGTGATGGCCTGGGACTTGGGCTCGGACTCGGAACCAGAGGAGTCTCAGTCTGCATCGGATCCTTTGCCTCAGGCAGCATCTGAACCAAGTCTGGGGCCTGATTCTGAAGAGCCCCAGTCTGCACAGGTTCCCCTGCAACAAACACCAGCTGGGCCGAGTCAGGGGCCTGAGCCTGCTCTGGCTCCAGATGCGGGGATTACCTTGTTGCCCTCTGCTGGGCAATCACTTACAGCTACTCCACTACCAGTTAGGTCAGGAGAGGCTGAGGTGGCCTCTGGGTCTAGTAACTCACCGACGTCTTCCGAGCTGCAGAGACTGAGGTCTGAGAGAAGGAGAGACCTGAATACTCACAGGAGGAGTGCTCGCCTTTGGGCAAGACAGGGAGGTGAGTCGCCGGGGGATCAGGACCAGCTGTTACCCCGACAAAGATAAAAGGCTGTTGGACCCCACCCCAGGTTGCAGGAGCAACATTGCTGTATGCTAGAACCTGCCTCAGACCCTGTGCCAGACCTCACCTGGTTTCCTGCCTTGTGTCCTGCCTTGGCCCTGTTGGATTGTCTCCTCGTGGAATCAATGGATTTGGAACCGGACCTGGACCGCATTGCTCGGGTTAACCCCTGGGCCCAGCACAATTCTGACTAAACATCAGGAAGAACTTTCTGACAGTAAGAGCTGTTCAACTGCAGAATGGTCTCTCTCAGAATGTTGTGGACTCTCCTTCTTTGGAGGTTTTTAAGCAGAGGTTAGATGGCCACATGTCATGGATGCTTTAGCTGAGATTCCTGCATTGCAGGCAGTTGGAATAGATGACCCATGGGGTCCCTTCCAACTCTACAATTCTATGATTCAATGAGTCTATGTTTTTATGTTCTGAAGCAACAGTTAGCTGGCTGGCCTGAGGCTTGCAAGGCTCTCTGTGACATCAGAACACCCGGACCATAGCAGCTGCAGTCTAGAGCGGCTCACTTGATGCTTGAATGAGACCTGCTGATGTCAACGGGCCTTAAAAGGCTGTGTATTCTGAGGGTGCTTTTGTCTGAAGAGAAGGCCGAAATGCTGTAGAGACTTTACAACTTTTCAGGGGAAACAATTCAGAAAGCTATTACAAAGTCCTTCTCTTATTAAAGTATCTTTCATCGTGTCTTTTCTCCCTTCTCTTAAGATTATCCCCCTTATTTCTCAGGCTGCTCCTCCTTGAAATTAAATAATAATTTAATGTTTCTCATTTTAGACTAGTAAGAACTCCAATCAAGGGATTAGGAGTCTGCGGTTATTACTTGCAGAAGAAGAACGGGTTGAGTGTTAAAACTACTCTTTCCCGTCAAGCTATTGTTAATAAAAAAGAGAGAGCGAGGGAGAGGAAAGCTGTTAATGAGGCAGCTTCTCCTTGCTTTTTATAGCCGGAATCTGTTGGAGAACCTTTAGATAAGGAAAAGAGGGAGAAAGAAAAAACCCACTTGATATGTGTGACTTCATTCACGTGGGCAGGTAAGGGCAAAAATTGCTGTTCCCTGAGATCATACTGAACGTTAACAGTGGGAGGGATATCTTTTTCACTGTGTTTCGATATGCTAAAAGAAGCTTGAAGGCTGAAAACTTGAAGCAAAAACGCATATACAAAAAGGAGAAAAATTATAACTAGAGGATAGGCATGTGTGTTATCCTTTCAAGTGCAACTTTAAAGTTCAGGCATTAATCTGGAACCATATGATGTGGAGCAATGAGAGCACACTTCCCCTCTGAGGCTATTTTTGCTATTTTAAAATGTCGACTGTACAAGTCTTATTTTATTTTTACTTGCTTTGGAGGGCTGAATTAGATGCTATCTACTGATGGGATCATGGCCTTGGCAGCTTCATGGGAAGCTGCCTCATACCAAATCAGATCATTGGCCCATTTAATTTGGTATTGTGTACACTGATTGGCTAGCAGTTCGAAAGCACCTCCGGGTGCAAGTAGATAAATAGGGACCGCTTACCAGCGGGAAGGTAAACGGCGTTTCCGTGTGCGGCTCTGGCTCGCCAGAGCAGCGATGTCACGCTGGCCACGTGACCCGGAAGTGTCTCCGGACAGCGCTGGCCCCTGGCCTCTTAAGTGAGATGGGCGCACAACCCCAGAGTCTGTCAAGACTGGCCCGTACAGGCAGGGGTACCTTTACCTTTACCTTTACACTGATTGGCAGCATCTCTCCAGAGCTCCAGGAAGGGATTTCTCCCAGTCCTACTTGGAGATGCTTAGGATTGAACCCAGGGCATTCTTCATGCAAGAATTTACCACTGAGCTATGGTCCTGCACAATATGTTTTTCTGAATACAGTATTTACAGTCACAGAGTGAAAGCCACAAAGTAAAGAAGTACACAAGAACAGTCTGGTGTCATCCAGATCAAGGAACCATCTCTAGGTGTAGCATTCTGTCTGTAGCAGTGGTCAAAATAAGGTTCCTTGGATGCTGACAAACAGATTAACCACCCATGGAGAACATTCTCTTTGGCATAAACAGAACCTTTGAGTCACTTAGAAGGCCCACACCAGCCTTTAAAACAGGTATGAATTCTTTTAACTTCTGCCTTCAGTGACCACTGAGAATGTGCAATGATAAATGGACCACTTTGGGCTTAGAGTTCTGGAAGCCAGAGTCCAACATGCTCTAAATGTACAGAAAACAAAACAAAAGGGAATGACAAATACTTAGCTGTTGTCAAGTTCAGCTCAGGGATGCCTTCCAGTCTTGCCTGTGGCTACTAAGCAAAACATGGAACCAACTTGTGACTTAGGGAGGCTTTGAGGAAGAGACAGGGAGCACATTAAAAACATCTGGTTAGAAGTAGGAAAGAGATGATTTAATGAGTGAAACAGTTGGGAAACAACCAGAGCACTGTAAACATGTTAATGAAAAGGTGGAGGCAAGGCAAGTCTGCCTGCGCTGTTCTCATTTAGGTCAACATACCCAGAATTTCTGGACCACTTCTCCCCAGGTAAGATTCGCAAGCAGTGTTCAAAAATCTCATTGCTCTTAGGCGCATTTTGCGACAGGGAATTTCATTAGCACGAGCAGTTTCTGAGCTCTGCATGCAGTACCGCACCTAAAATTTCAGATTAAAACTGCAGAGTGGAAGGAAAGGAGGACCTGTTTCTTCCTCCCCACTTCCAGCTACTCTCTGAAGACTGGAGAAGAGGCCCTCTTAAGAATATTAGGGGGGTGGGCAGCGGAAAGACTAGACCATGTGAAAAATGAATATAACACAGTGGTACCTCGGGTTACAGATGCTTCAGGTTACAGACTCTGCTAACCCAGAAATAGTACCTCACATTAAGAACTTTACTTCAGGATGAGAACAGAAATTCTCATGGTGGTGCGGCAGCAGCAGGAGGCCCCATTAGCTAAAGTGGTACCTCAGGTTAAGAACAATTTCAGGTTAAGAATGGACCTGCAGAATGAATTAAGTTCTTAACCTGAGGTACCACTGTATTTTAGTTGCAGTTCATTCATTTGCAGCTTTGTATTTTTGTTATAAAAATGTGTGCCTAGAGTTCTGTTGTTGCGCCCATAACCTAGGTTTAAGGTGCCATTTAGCTCCTAGCTTTCATATCTCAGTTTCTAACACAAGGAAGTTGGAGATTCCTGCTGAGTAGAAGACATTTGAGGGATTTCATGGGAAACTAGGAAAAGATCTGATCAGATTTACAGCATTTCCTAGGAAGGTGAAGTTGATGCAGCATATCCTAATACATGTTTGTAAGCATCCAACTCAATACTAGGATTTCTAGAAGATTGCCTTTCCCCCATAATGCTCATTAGATGAAACCATCCTAGTGGTGCTCCCTGAATTCACCTTGCTGTCACCCTGTTGCTCCCAGGTGACTGAGGACAAGGCATCCCCCCCCCAAAAAAAAAATGACCCAGAGATGGTGTCAGGAATGAGCCAGCTCCAAGTGAAGGTTTGCAGCTAACTACAGAAAGCAGCCAGAAACAGAGAAGCTTAGAAGTTAGGCAGGGGAGAGCCGGCAGCTGCAGACTTCAGCTCTTCCTGACCTTGACATGCAGGCTGATAAGGCAGTAGCTGAGAGCAGACAAGAACACAGCCAGAGCTTGCAGGAAGCAAACAGACTCAGAGACAGCCTCTCAGAACGGGAAGAGGTTGCAGCTGATCCACTAAGTCCTAAGAGTCGGTGAATGGGAGGGCTGCTAGATAGGAAGCAAAACAAGAGACGTAAAGGTCGTAAGTTCAATATCTTCTGCAGATGTCAAAAAGACTCTTCAGAAGAGCCATCTTGAGTAATGATGCCGGAGGCATTGTTCAAGTTGTCCAAATCTGTTTGTTTTTGCAATAAATCCTCCTTTTTCATTACCTATGCTTACTGTGTTATCAAGCTGGGAACCTGGACTCCTGACAGATACCCTGTCCCGTTGCCAGTAGAAATCACCCCAAATGGCACCGATTCACGTTGTGATTTGGATGTCAGTCTCTGGTACACAGTCCTGGTTTCTGCTACACATAGAAGCAACTGTCCACATTCTGGGGGCGGGGCAGTTTCTGTGCACTTCCTTCCTATTGTTTAAGAAAGGAGATTCCAACTAAATATTGGAAGGAACTTTCTTATGGCAAGAGTCGTTTCATAGTGGAATGGACTGCCTCGGAAGGTGTTGGACTGTCCTTGCTTGGAGGTTTTCATATTAAGGTTGGATGACCATCTTTCAGTGATTCTTTAGCTGGGATTCCTAGATTTCAGGGAGTTAGACTAAATGACCCTTGGAGTCCCAGCTCTACAATTCTATTATCCTAAGAGGCAATACTAAGAACTGAACCTGGGACCCTCAACATACAAAGGTGAGCAAGCACCTTTCTCGTGATTCTCAGTGCAATCAGGATAGCAACCTCTGTTGGTGTGCATGCATATCACTTTATGGTATGCTCTTTACCTTTTTTTTAAAAAAAACAACTCAATTAAATTGTCCTTCAAAATTATCAGTCTCAACCTGCAAACTGGTTGGTTTGGTGAAAGTTTTTAATGTGCTGAATTTAAAGCAGGCTGGTAGGGAAGGAGGGTCTTGAACAGTTGTAACCAGGTGCATTCTTTTATGTTATAATCAGTCGTCTAAACACCTGTGAACTTTTGAGTTTAATTGGTCCACAGCTGGCCCTGAATCGTTGTTGTAAATTCAGGATGGGAATGGCTTGATTTACAATAAATTTAAGAAGCATACCCTTGAGATCTTCCCTGCTTTCCTTTGTGTATATAATGCAACCAAGGAATGATTCCCTGCACCTTTGTCTCTAATGCAGTTCTTGGTTAATGCAGAGCAATGTTCCTTCCATCCAGTATTCCCATAGCAAATACTAATTTACAATCAATATAGCCAGTTCTGTGATGAAAGGTATGTGTGTCTATATGTGTTTCTATGTTGCACAAAGGGTGGGGTGGAGACCTTAATGGGATTGTAGGCTATGTGTATGCCATTCATTGCAATACATTGGAGTTGGGAAATTTCATTTTATAGAGATAGGAACACCCAGTCCAAGAGATAAGATGCAGGTTTTGCCTTTATTACAAATTTTATTACAAATGGATATCAGGGACCGTGCTGAGGAGGGCTGCACTGAGGAAGAATAACAGAAACCACCCCCCTCATCCTGATTCTGATCCTGAATCTTCCCAGGAGCAGGCGGACAGTATAGATTTGGAACAGCGGCTTGCAGAGGGGCATAGTTCAGAAGGCAGAAGCTGGGAAATACTGGATGGGAAATAGCTAGGAGAAGAAACATTGGAATAGAGAGGGTTAACAGTTTCACAGTCTTTGGACAACATTCCTTCAGCACCTTCCCCAAAGTCGAGAAGAGCTCAGAAAGAATCAGAACAGAAAACACAGAAGGTACAAACTCAGATTACAATACGCAGGAGTGACGTTGATTAATAGGGACGGAGGGGGTGGTAGCCTTACTTGGCAGCACCGACATTCTAGGTAGACGGCTTCTTTTGTCTCTCACTGTGATTATTAAAGAATCTAACTGATAATATGTTTCTTTCGTTTGATCGCTTCTTATTTACTGCCACGGGGGAGGAAGCCGATTACCCTGTTACCGGAAAAATCCGAGGGCTCCCTTGGACAAAAAGTAAAGACACCAACCAGAGTAAATTGAAGCAAATCAGCAGCCTGTAGGCTTGGTCTTTATTGAAGAAAGACTGTCGCGACAGGGTGCTCCCCTCACTTGCAGGTGAGAGGAAAGACACTGAAAAATGGTGTGCAAGGTCTTATAAAAACTTTTGGAATTCCCATCCTGTAAGTCAAGCCCACCCCCAGAAACATCATGCATACATTACAGAAAGGAGGGGTTGAGGGAGGAGTTGTGGTGGTAACCTCATGCATACATTACAGAAAGGAGGGGTTAAGGGAGGGGTGGTGGTGGTAACCTGAGTGTCCTGTCACCTGGCTGGTTCCCTTCTCTTCCCCTCCCCATGAGTCACTTCCAGGAGACAAAGGGAAGTTGGCAGTTTCCTGCCCCCAGAGGGAAGATCTGATCATTGTCCTTTGTTTCAGTCCATGCTGAATCCACTCCCATATGCAAGTTCTTTGTGATCTTGATTGTCTTCTGTCTAGGACCATCAGGGTTGGCATAGCAACTGGGCAGGGCTCCTGTGGATGTGCTGGGATGGTGAAGGGATTATGGCTGCCCTGTATCAAACCTTCCCCATTTTGTAGCCCTTCCTTCATGGAGTAGAATAAAAGTAGAACAGTGCAAATCTGATGCATGGTTGATTTTCTATGAATTTATAACAGAAGCGTAGCGTATGTAGTGTGTGAGTGTGAGTGGGTGTGAAGTTTGTACAAACTGGATGATGGGGGGGGTGTTTCCTGCTACAACCCAAAGCAAATTATGCAAGGACCCCAGGAGCACCGGGCAGAGAGGGCAAGAGCCTCCTGTCTCCCCCAAATGATCAGGTGGGCTGAGACACCCAGAGATAATTATTACTAGTTACTGGATTCCATTTTCTCTCTTTTCCATTCAGGTGTACGTATGGTTGTCATAAACTCGCTTCAGCCATTTTGAATGTGATCAAGTAATGTATTGCTTTATTATTTGCATATTAAGTAAGCAGATGTGAAAATGCATGAAAATAAATCAGCAGTCATCATGGCTTCTACCCATTCCTTGTTTATTTTACTTTTTATTTAAAAAAGCAACCTCTGAATCCCTATAATGATATCTTTTTGCCTGCTTGGAAGAAAACGATTAAGCGGTGCAGGTAGAGACAGGTGCCCAGGCCTGATACATACATGTGCTGCAATGTCAAAATCTATTGATCAAAGGAGTTCATTGATTTTTTTTTTAAAAAATCATTTCATTGACTCAATTGTTTGGGCGAAGATAAAATATGATACATAATTTTGAATGAATTACAAATATACCACATGACAAGCACCATTGTAAGAGGACTTTCCACTTGTTCTCACAAACATAAGGAATCACCTGAAAGAAATGAGAGCGTATTTTTTGGTTTCTGGATTATTGCAAATTTATGCAAATTCAATCAGTTATTGTATTCCTCCCTCACTCCCCACTTCATTCATAACTTTGTGACCGAGATTTGTAAATCTTTTACTCCCTGGGATGTCATTTCCCTCCCACCCCCTGGGGTTAAAAAGTCCCTGTTGCTTTGCTAGTCTTAAAGTACAGGAGCTAACTTCTTGATCATTTTAATTTCTAGTTCCATTATATTCTTCATGAACTGGAGCTATAATCTTTATATATTATAATACTCTACTTTATCTGTTAAAATTTACACTTTGCACTAATCAGCTTCAGTAAAAATGATTGGTTCAAACTCAACTCAGTTAACCAAGAGCCTTCAAGTGTACAGCGGTACCTTGGGTTAAGTACTTAATTCATTCTGGAGATCTGTTCTTAACCTGAAACTGTTCTTAACCTGAAGCACCACTTTAGCTAATGGGGCCTCCTGCTGATGCCGCGCTGCAGAACAATTTCTGTTCTCATCCTGAAGCAAAGTTCTTAACCTGAGGTACTATTTCTGGGTTAGCGGTGTCTTTAACCTGAAGGGTATGTAACCTGAAGCGTATGTAACCCGTGGTACCACTGTACATCAAAATAGTTACTGGTTTACAGTAAGGGAGACTTGAAACTTTCAGTTATTCAGGAATTGCAGCCATACTCAAATATTCTCACCTTTGTTGTTTAAATTTAAAGTTATGCCATTTTAAGATTCATAAATGGAAGACAGCCCAAAGTTACAAGGTATTCTAAATATGGCTTTGTCCATATGGGTTTCCCAAGTCACATCAAGGACTGTATGTAGCCTATAAAGAACAAAAAATGCTAATGGGCCTTGAATCCTGCAAGGATTCTGTCCTCATTATTTCCATCCAAACCCAAAGGACAGTAGGAATATCATCTTACTTCATTAGTGCTAAGGCTACAAGAGAAATTTGATGCTGTTCACATTTGAAGGTGAACTTACCTAATTCACACTTTCCCAAACAGTATGCAGACTAAAACACAGCTGTCCTTCAAAAGTCACCCTTTTCTGAATTTTGCAATGCTGTTCTACAGTTCTACATGTACAAAAATGAATATACTAGCATAAATTGTGCATGCATATAAATGTCTGTATTAGTAAAAATTATTTTATATCAGCAAGAATGGCTTTGCAAAAAATATATATATTAAGTGGGGTGGGGTGTTGTTGTTTTTTTTAGAAAAAATAAATAAATTGCAACCTGATGTGAAGAACTGATCTCAAGATGGAAAAAGCAGCAACTAAGAGATACCAAAATTGACAGATCTACCCATCTCTAATTAGCCGCTGCTGGGAACACTTTATAATTGCATTAAACACGGTAGATACTATTGGCCCATTGAAAGAACGCACACGGGTTACCTCTGCAGCTGTGCATTTAAATTTAGAGCATCTTGCAAGTTTTCAAACTAATTAACCATCTGTAATGGTGGATGTTGAATTATTCTGAAGATAAAGCTGTTTTGACACTGTTTTTCACACTGCTGTGGTGTTTTTGACAACGAACCGTTTTCCTTTAAAGAAGGTGTTTTGACACCAAGAGTTTGCTGTAAAAAAGAGTGGTTCTTTGCAAAAGTTTCCCCAAACTATGACAAATCCTCTTCTGTACATATTTTAGAGGTGAGTTTGGAAAGTTCTCTTGAGGCACAGAATGTAACCAAAGGAGCAGAAATTCAGTATCATCTCTCAGTCTTCTGTTCTCCAGGCTAAACATATCCAACTCCCTCAACCATTCATCATAAGACTTGATTTCTAGACCCTTAATTATCTTGGTTGCCCTCCTCTGCAGATATTCCAGCTTGTCAATATCCTTATATTGTGGTGGCCAGAACTGGACACAGTTCTCTAGGTGTGCTCTGACCAAGGCAGTGTGGGACTCTTCCCTTGATCTGCCCACTATGCTTCCATTGATACAGCCTAGAATAGCATTAGCTTTTTGTGCTGCTGCATCACACTGCTGGCTCATTTGAGCTTGTGGTCCATTAAGACCCCTAGATCTTTTTCACATGCACTATTGGCAATCCAGGTGTCCCCCATCTTATATTTGTGCAGCTAGTTCTTCCTGTTGGTAACTCAGTTGGTAGAGGATTAAGACCCTTAATCTCTGGGTTGTTGGTTTGAGCCCCTTGTTGGACAAAAAGATTCTGCCATGCAGCGGATCAGACTAGATGATCCCCAGCGTCCCTTCCAACTCTACAATTCTGTAGGGAAGAAATGCCCTGGACACTGGACATGAGGTTGCATCTTTGGCCTTAGAAGATTTAGTCAAACGTACCTGTATTGTTCTCCATCTCTAGCAGCAAATTATATGTGGCAAGTACGAGAGAATGATATAAAACTAAGTCAAGGCATGATGGAAACTTCATGAAAGACTGATATGTATAACCAGCAGAGATGGAAAGCAGTGGAACCACAGTGCACAGATTATATATTTTCCTGCCACAGCCCTGATGGAAATTGCCTCACTGCTCCCAAGCTGCCATTAGCTCCCAGAGAGAAATTCCCATTGGTGCCAAGAGACACTTTGCTTCCAGTACTAATCAAAGCTTCTTGGTGGCGGGCAATTTTCTTTGGGATCTTGTCAAGCAGGAAGTATTAATCTCACCCCTCTGCATGTGATTCCACTTCTAATCAGGCCCCTCATGAGAACTGTGTCCTAAAAATAGGGGGCATGTTCTTTCCTTAAATTCAGTTAATCTTTAGTGTCACCCACTATATCTGGGGTGGCGGCAGATGTCTCTGGGGCTCCTTGCCATTAGGCACCAGCCCCTGATGTTCTACACCTGCTTGGCTTGCAGGAAGTCCCAGGTTCAACCCTTGGCATCTCCAGTTAGTGTTGGGACCCTGTCTGAAATCCTGGAGAGCTGCTGCCAGTCAGTGTAGGGCATATGGAGCTAGATGGACCAATGGTCTGACTTGGAATAAGGCAGCATCCTTTGATCCCTGCTGGATCTGACCAAAGGCTTATTTAGTCCAGCATCATGTTCTCACAATGGCCAACCAGATGGCTCTGGAAGCCTGCAAGAAGTCGGGATTGATGGAGTCTTCTTTCCACCCCTTTTCCTCCTAGCTCTAGTGAATAAAATCTCATTCATTTTGATTTTATTCACATGCAGAAGCAATTAGATGCTCTCTCGCCAGCCATCACAATGATTCAGCATCGTTAAATGAGGGAGAGATTCTGCGCTCTCTCACTCTCTCTCTCTTTTTCTTCGAGAAAATGGCACTCATTTTTAAAGGAAATGTGAAATGACCAGCACAAAAGGCTTTCGCTTGAATTCTACAAAATACGTCCTCCCACCCAAGGCAACTTGATCTGCACAAATTAACCCAATTTCATTTTCATCAAGCTCTTTCTCTCTCTCCTCTGCACCACTTTCAATGCAAATAAAGGAAGGCGCTGCTGGCAATATGAGAGTATTTCAGTGAACAATGTCTGCCGATTCATGGTGAACTGGGACATCTCTTTGTCCACAATGTCAAAGCCATTATTTTGACCTCAGCCCTCAGCTTCCAACTCAATAGTATATCCACCACCATGCTGCGAGCAATAGGAGAAAACTGTTGAGAAGTAGCATCCAAAAAAAGAAAACAGAGAGAATCATAATGACACTTTCAAATCAAAATGAAATATTCCATTTAAGTATGAGTGCAGTAACTCAAAGGGGGCAGGCACTATGAACTGAAGGAGATGGAGAGGAAAGCAAATTTTTCATATGCTTCATAGACTTGGAGGGATCATCTAGTGGAGGGATGGGGAACCACAGCCCAAAAGCCCAGTTGTAGCCTTCCATTTGATTCTTGAGGGTCTTCCCCAGTCATGCCCCTTTTTGGTCCTGATCCACACACACTGTGCTTTTTCCTGCCTGGAAAATATCCTTGATCTCTGATAGTGCCTCCTGCTTGCCTGAATGGAAAAATGTGGGTTGGACTATATGAAACTCAGGGTCCCTTCCAACTCTTCCAATTCTTTGATTGCATGATTCTTTGCATTTGTAGAAACCTCCAGATTCGTGTAGATGGCATATAACATTTTTTGGGGGGGAGGGGAGCTTAACTGAAAGACTTGCACAGGTCTTCTGTATGCTACCAGGCTAGATGCAGGGAGATGGCTCACAAATTATGAGGCTGGCTCATTTGTCTTGTGAGTGGTGATTCTTTTAAAATGTCCAATCATAACATTAAGTCACAGATCAAGCGGGGGGGGGGGGGGAAGGACAGGATAATATCCTAGAAAGGCATCTTAAGAAGAGGAAAGAGGAAGAAGAAGAGGAAAGCCGCTGAAGTTAATGCATAGAAGTCAGAAAACAGTAATGTCCAAAAAATCTTATGAAAGTGGAAATTGCTAATTTTGGCTTAGCTATCTCATGCCCAGAACAAAAATCAAACCAATCAATTCTTATCAGTATTTGCTGTTGTTATTTTCAGTTTGCAGATGATCCACAATTGATGGAGCAGCTCCGTTTCAATGGTGTTTCGTTTACATAGAAATGTGTGATAGAGAAATAATTATGGTACATCATTAATATACAGTGGTACCTCATTTTATGAACTTAATCCATTCTGGACGTCCGTTCTTAAACCGAAACCGTTCTTAAACCGAGGAATGCTTTCCCTAATGAGGCCTCCTGCCACCGGTGCCCTTCCACCATTTGGATTCCATTCTTAGACCGAGGTAAAGTTCGCAAACTGGGACACTACTTCCAGTTTTGTAGAGTTCATAAACCGAATAGTTCGTAAACAGAGCTGTTCTTAAACCGAAATACCACTGTATTAGAAACTTATGTAAATAATTGCACCAACTAGTGCATAGTGAAACAAATAACAAAGTATTTGGTGGAAACCGAACAGCGGCAGAATGGAAACAGGGTTGATTGTGACAAAGACAGGACGGGATGGAATTGTGTGCCTTCTTACATTTCCTAATGTCTTAGTTTCGGTAGGTCTTCTCCAAGTAAGACTAACATTGGGTACAGACCTATGAATAAAGTGACTGGCAAATTCTTCAGCTAAATGGTTCATAAAGGAAACAGCAGCATTAAATTTGCATTGAAAAATGATGTGCCCAGGCATTTCTGAGGATTAAGGACATTTGTGAAAGGTCCCTGCATGCCTTTGCTGTCTAAATTTCATTTTCACCTTGGCGTCATATAACCGGTCCCTTTTGCTGCTTTTGGAAGTGTTAGTCCCTGTAAACGCACGTTGATGTCAGTTTGTTTCTTCTTAGCACTTTAATTGTTGCTTTCATAATTGATATAGTCATGAGATCATGGGATGCCTGGATGGCCCCTTCAGATGAATTATTTGTGATGTGACAGAAATATTACAGAGCGTAGCCCACTCTGCCCCAGTTAGAAGCGCTTCTACAAAACAAAATATATTGCACATTTCACAACACTGGGTTAAGATTCAGCTGCTGGCAAAGCCTTAAGGCCGAGGTGGGGATCTTTTTTTCACCTCAGTGGCCACATTCCCTTCTTGGGCAATTTTCTGGGTGCCATATGCCAGTGGTGGGTGTGGCTGGAGACAGAAATAAGTGGATCCATGAATCTAAGTTTCACCTTGGGATAGTAGGCTCGCTTCTGCAGATGCACGCACACCTCTCTGACCCTCCATCTTCTCTAAGCAAGGAGCATTATCAGACACCAAGAGCACAGTCCAGCCAGGAAAAAACAGGGGGCAACACAGAGCTAGTGAAGTGTGTGGCCTGTGTAGAGGGGTGGCATGAGGAGAGGCCTTGTGGCAAATAGTGAGATCTAGAAGGCTTCATCTATCTCCCTGACCTGATGTCCCCCACTCTTGCCTTAAAGGAATCCATGCTTAACTTTGATGACTTTCTCCACAGAAGTTAGTCAAGATAATGAATCATCCTCTGGCATAGGACTAACCCACATGGTAGCCAGCCAGTATGGCCAATGAGTAGGAATGATGAGAGTTGTGCTCCAACTTTTTTTGATGGAACCATGTTGGCTGTCCCTGTTCCAGCTAAATTGCTATGAAGACTTGAGACAACCGGAGGCCTTGAACTGGTGATCTGAGGAGTGTTAGAAGGATTCAAACTGTGAAGAGTATCACTATCCTCCAACCCCAATCAAATGGGGAAATTTGCTATGCTGAAAACTTCTCTTGCCTTCCTTTCTTTCTTTCTTTCTTTCTTTCTTTCTTTCTTTCTTTCTGGATTTGGAAGGATGCCTGCGTTCATGTTAGTGAGGTTCACCTTTCAATGTGGACTGAATCAAATTTATCCCCCATCCCTACTCTTGCTGAATGTGGAATACCAAACCCTCCAAGTGTCCCTATTTTCCAGGGATGTCCCTGATTTAGAGAAGCCATCTCAGCTTCTGATTTGATCCTTGAATGTCCCACTTTTCGTTAAGATGTCCCTACTTTCATTGGAGAACTGTTGATGGGTATGGTGTTATCTGACCCCCGAGCTGTCTAAAGGCAATCCTGTACAGGGGAGGTTTTTTAATGTTTAATTACATTTTTATATATGTTGGAAGCTGCCCAGAGTGGCTGGGGCAGCCCAATAAGATGTGTGGGGTATAAATAGTAAAATTATCTTTATGGAATGGGATGTCCCTATTTTCATCAGAGAAATGTTGGAGGATATGGAATACAAAACTCTTTTCTTTCCTGTGGAGCTGAAGTTAGCACTTCATGGCTGTTTAGCTTCTTTTGACATTATAGTGAGCAAGTCACTTCCTTCCCTTTTAAAAGATTCTTTAAACATTTCAGAGAAAGCCGGTTCCAAGAAGATGTGTCTCTGCAATCTGATAAGCAAACATTATGTACTCCAGTGCTTTAAAAATTGAGTCACTTTTTCCCTCTGGCTCATTTTGTCCACCTTATCAGTTAATTTGTCCATTCCGATGTTCTTCAGTACAATTGTTCAGACATGGAGGAAATACTCACTCATCTCCAGTGCCAACCCAGGCCAATTTTTGTTGTTGGCAATTGAGGTTGAACAAATAACATGCCATTATTCATCTGGATAATTCAATGGTGTAGTTAAAGGATCAAGATTTAACCTATGGCCTGTTAACATGTGCCTTTGCATAAGATTGTCGTTCTAGCTCACCAAGAATAGACCAGGATAAACAAATGGTAAGTAGGGCTCTGTGTGTCAGCTAGATAATAAGGCAAAGTGGTGCTTTCCTTTCTCTCTGAGTTGAAGCAGAAAGCCAATAGCCAGCCCATTGAGTTGGTTCAGGGTCCCCATGAACCTTCTGGTTTCTTTGTTTTCTGTACGTTATAGCACTACGTTTTCCTATATCTCTGTTGTATCCTCCGCTCACCAGATTTGAACAACTTCCATTCTATCAACCTTGCTATGGGTCAGGAGTATTTGCATCATCCCACCCAATCCAAGATGACCTGGGGAACACTCAGCCCAGCTCCAGACCCAAATCTGGTGAGCGGAGGATGCAATTCTGCTGGGGTTTGCTTCTACAATGCGTTTAATACAGGGGACACATTGGCAAAGCAGAACCCCCAGCAGGATTGTATCATTCACTAACCCAGAGGGTTTAATCCTGCTCAGTTTGACTGCATGTGTGTGTTCCCTGGCTGGGATCAGATGCACATAGCCCAAGCTCCTTCCTGTCCAACTCCCTACTCCCTGAAAGTTCCTTTGTGGTGCTTGCTTTCGTTCTCCAATACATTTTACAAGACTCTGAATGATCATGGGCGTTCAGAGAGGGAAAGAGGCCTGCTGACTCTAGAGTGTAAATCTAACACTTGTAGTTCAAATGGATCCCACCCACTGGCGGAGGAAGAGGGGGACGGGGGGGATCGCACCGCCCCCAGCACTACGATCACAGTGGGGTGCTGGGGTGCCATTGCAGCTGGGCCTCCCCCATGCAGGGTGCCACGCCCCCGCAGGCAGTGTGTTACACCCCTAGGACACGTGCCACGCCCCTGTGGCTTTTGGATGGAGTCCAGATGCTTCCCTGGCACTCTGCTCCACACTGGACCTCCAGGGATAGCTCTCCGTGGACTCCCTGTAGCAGAGTTTCTGCAGCGTAGAAACTGTTGTGGTGTGTGTGTGATAAATCAAGACTCCAGACGGACGTTCTGGCTTAGCTTTGCTCTTTAATCGTGTAGAAAAACATCGTTAGAGAACACCCGGAGATAGAGCGCTCATCTTGTGCTCCTTCTCCGTCAGAAGCCGGAACAGAACAGACACAGAGCAAAAACACTCCCCTCTGTGAAACCTTGGCCACGCCTCAGGAATGTGAGACGTCACTCAGAACTTCTTAACCCTATAAGTTCTGAATCTATCCACAGCCCCCATGACATCACACCCATACAGCAGTGCGTCACGCCCCACGGGATGCTCGCCAGCCATGCCCCCGCCTGCTCTCTGCCCCCGGTCCCGGAGCATGAAACTCCACCTCTGGTCATCTGCTTCTCCACCTTAGACCATAGGTGTCAGACATTATGCACTAGTGTATTATGAAATGTGCACAGTAAAAAAATGTTCCAGAATGAATTCCATCATCTTGGGCTATGCAGCTAATAAACATAAGAAACAGGATCTTCTTCGTAGTGGCATAACTGCTCTGGAATATCCTTTCAGTACAGCTTAGTAAGGAACATTTAGCCCTTCTGATGCTACTGAATTAAAATTCCAATCATTCCTATTGACCATGCTCTTTGCAGATGGCAGGGTTGGAATCTAGAAACATCTAAAGGGCTGTGATTTCCTGTCCCTTCAGTAGAGATACATCAGATTCCTTCTTTGATCTCTTTTTTTTTTTGTAAACCACCCTGAGATCTACTGGTATAGGGTGGTGGTGGTGATTGTTATTATTATTATACCCCAAACCACAAAACATTATTTTCAACAGCTTTGTTGTTGTTTAGTCGTTTAGTCGTGTCTGACTCTTCGTGACCCCATGGACCAGAGCACGCCAGGCACTTCTGTCTTCCACTGCCTCCCGCAGTTTGGTCAGACTCATGTTTGTAGCTTCGAAGACACTATCCAACCATCTCGTCCTCTGTCGTCCCCTTCTCCTTGTGCCCTCCATCTTTCCCAACATCAGGGTCTTTTCCAGGGAGTCTTCTCTTCTCATGAGGTGGCCAAAGTATTGGAGCCTCAGCTTCACGATCTGTCCTTCCAGTGAGCACTCAGGGCTGATTTCCTTAAGAATGGATCGGTTTGTTCTTCTTGCAGTCCATGGGACTCTCAAGAGTCTCCTCCAGCACCATAATTCAAAAGCATCAATTCTTCGGCGATCTGCCTTCTTTATGGTCCAGCTCTCACTTCCATACATCACTACTGGGAAAACCATAGCTTTTACTATACGGACCTTTGTTGGCAAGGTGATGTCCCTACTTTTTAAGATGCTGTCTAGGTTTGTCATTGCTTTCCTCCCAAGAAGCAGGCGTCTCTTAATTTCGTGGCTGCTGTCACCATCTGCAGTGATCATGGAGCCCAAGAAAGTAAAATCTCTCACTGCCTCCATTTCTTCTCTTATTTCTATTCTTCTATTTCAACAGCTATTTAATGTTTTATTTTACTTTGCATTATATTTGAGATTGCTGATCTTTCTTCTCAAACTGTATCTTCAATTGATTGCCCTTTTGATATGTATGTTCCTTATTGTATTAGATGATGTGAACTGATCTTGAGAGCTTTATGTAGGCCTGCCATATGCCCAGAAAATTCATGACAAGTCCTGCTTTTTGCGTGTAAAAATGGCATCATGGGGGAATTTTGCCAAATCAGCAAAATGTCTGGGAAAACCTGGATGTATGGCAGCACAATGAAAAAAGCAGCGGAAACAGCTCAAAAAGATTAAAATCACTATTTTGTGTTTGTTCCACAATATAGCTTTTCGTCCTAAAAAAAGAAGAAGAAAAGCTCAAAATATGGCAACTATAGCTTTATGGGATAGAATCTTGGAGTTGAAAGGGTCATCTAGTCTAACCCCCTGCAATGCAGTAATCTCAGCTAAAGCACCCATGACAGACAGCCATCCAACCTCTGTTTAAAAACCTCTAAGGTACAGGAGTCCACCACCCCTTGTGGGAGTCTGTTCCCCTGCTGATCAGCTCTTCCTGTCAAAAGGTTTTCTGAACATTTAGTCAGAATCTCCTTTCTTGCATCTTGAAGCCATTGGTTCGAGTCCTACCCTCCAGAGCAGGAGAAAACAAGCATGCTCCCTCCTCCATGTGGCAGCCCTTAAGATATTTGAAGATGGCTATGATATCTCCTCTCCGTCTCCTCTTTCCCAGGCTAAACATAATGAGCTCATTCAAGCGCACCTCATAAGGCTTAGTTTCCAGACCCTTGATCATCTTGGTTGCCCTCCTCTGCACATGTTCCAGCTTGTCAACATCCTTCTTAAATGGTGGGGCCCAGAATTGGACACAGTATTCCAGGTGTGATCTGACTAAGTAGAATAGAGTGGTACTATTACTTCCCTTGATCTGGACACTATACTTCTGTTGATGCAATCTAGAATAACATGAGCTTTTTCTGCTGCTGCATCACCCTTGTTAAGCTTGTGGTCCACCAAGACACCTAGATCTTTTTCACATGTACTGCTAGTAATCCAGCTGTCCCCCATCCTATATTTGTGCATCTGGTTCTTCCTGCCTAAGTGCAGAACCTTACATTTGTCCTTGTTGAAATTCAGTTTGTTAGCTTGCACCCAGTTCTCCAATCTGTTATGGTCATTTTGAATTCTGATTATGTCTTCTGCGGCATTAGCTACCCTTCCCAGTTTGGTGTCATCTGCAAATTTGATGAGCATCCCCTCAATTCATTCATCCAAGTCGTTGAACAAAAACGTTGAACAAAAACAAACCCAGTATAGAACCCTGCGGCAACCCACTTGTCACTTTTCCCCAGGATGACAAGGAACCATTAATGAGTACTCTTTGGGTTCAGTCAGTCAAGCAGCTACAAATCCACCTAACAGTTACCTCGTTCAACCCACTTTTTACCAGCTTCCTTGTGAAAATATCATGGGGGACTTTGTCAAAAGCATTACTGAAATCAAGATACACTATGCCCACAGCATTTCTACGATCCACCAAGTTTGTAATTCCATCAAAAAAAAGAAAAAAAAGAAATCAGATTGGTCCGGCATGACTTACTTTTGAGAAACTCATGCTGGGTCTTCGTAATCACAGCATCCTTTTCTAAATGCTCACAGACTGACTGTTGAATGATCTGTTCTAGGACCTTCCTTGTTATTGATGTCAAGCTCACCGGTCAGTAGTTTCCTGGGTCTTCCTCCCCCCCACCCTTTTGAAGATGGGGACAACATTTGCCCACCTCCAGTCTGTAAGGACCTCACCTGTTCTCCAAGAATTCTCAAAGATAAAGGGCAAAGGCTCTGAAATTACACCCACAAGCTCCTTTAGCACCCTTGGATGCAGCTCATCGGGCTCTGGAGATTTGAATTCATTTAAAGTAGCTAGGTGTTCCCTTACTACCTCTTTTCCTATCTTGGGCTGCAGCTCCCTCCTTACATCATTTATTCTGTTATCACTGGGTTGGGCATTACTTTCTTTTTGGGTGAAGACAAGAGGCAAAGTAGGTGTTGAGAAGGTCCACCTTCTCTCTCTCACCCAACAGCATTTCTCCATCTTCCCCATGCAGAGGACCTACCACTTGCTTGTTCTTCCTCTTGCTTTGGACATAACCAAAGAAAACTTTATTATTATTATTATTATTATTATTATTATTATTATTATTATTATTATTATAAAAAATGGAATTGAAAAACATGCCTGCTTTTAAAGATACCATTGGTATCTGATTATCTTTAAAAACAGGCATGTTTTTCAATTCCATTTTTAATAATAATAATAATAATAATAATAATCCAGCAGGGTTCTTCATCTGTTATGTTCTCTGTCCCACACTCAAGACATCTGATCTGATCTAGAAAGGGAGATAAGTCCATGCAGAATAATTTCTGCACATGCAGGTGTATGTCCTGCAAAACATATGCACTGCTAAATGAGATCTGGATGCACACTGCAGGATTGAAACTTCTGTGACATTAGCAAAAAGCCAAAAATCTACTCACTCAGAATGCCTGAGGGAAGTAAACAGGGTTTTTTGAAAAGGAAGGAAGGACAGAAGGAAAGCATAGCAGCATTTCTTAGTTGATGTTGGAGTTTGCAGATTTTAGCATCCTAGAAGAACTTATGGTGGTTCTCTAGTTAATAATATATGGCTGTTAAGTCAATGGAAGCTATTTCCCCCCATTTGAGTGTTACTCTAGCTGACTGCCCCTAAGTGTCAGCTGTTGCAGCTCTTTCTGACTTCATCTGAAGAATTCAGACCCCTGTAGTCCACAGCACGGCAAGCAATCAACAGTTCTAATGAGACAGTCCAATAGCTGTACGCCTACATGTCACAGAAGCCAAAACGGAGTTGAAACTGACTACGTTGCCAAGGTTACACATCAATTCAACATGTCATCCTTGACAACTAACCATTAAAAATCAGTGCATTACCATGTGGCGGGAGAGACGAAAGATTAAAAGAGACTGTCACCGATATAAAATCCATGTGCCAGCAAAGGGGAAATCTAAATGAAAATGGGCATAGATTAGCAGAGGAGAAAGGAGAGATGGATATCGTGCAATCATTTGGTGAGATCAATATCCATCTCCGGAATCCATTTGCTATCAGGTACGCAGATGTCCCCAAAATAAATAAGTTCTGAATTGCATGAATTTCCCAATGCATAAAGATATTCAGACCAATATTAGAAGAACAAGAACGATGTAGGGCAGGGTTGGGGGGATGAAGTGTCAATAAACATAAAATATGTGAGGGTCTATAGTAGTACAGAGAGTACTGGGTTGGAATGCAAAAGGTGCAGGTTGAAATCACATCTGATCCAGCATGGATGAAGACAGACATGACAGTTCACTACAGTGGGTATTTGATGAAATCTGACTAGGGTTGTGGCAAATCCACAACTCATCCACAGCGATTGGGGGGTGGATTTCTGGGGTGCATTTTGGGACCGCCCACTGCTTCTGACTAGAGATGCCAGGAACTGCAATTCATGTGTTTAACCACCGAGTTACAGTTTCTCCCAGAACTGTGCAAAATCCCCTCTAAGAAATCTTTACTTTCATTAAAGCTCTTTTGGGGTTCTCCTCCAAATTCTTCCTCCAGCCTCAGGAATGCCATTCTTCACTGAAACTCTCTTGGTTTCTCTTGGGGGGGGGGAGGCAAAGGTACCAGCCCCACCCCCTTGCGAACTTCACTGCTGCCACCAACTCAATACAAGAGTTGTGCAAAACACCCGAGAATTGATTCAGAACCCGGTTTGACAATCCTGAGTTGTCCTGGACCAGTCAAGGCCCAACCTGAGCCCTGCATGTTGGGAATCTGAGATAGCGTAGCGTAGGGTTGCCATATTTCGAAAAGTGAACACCAGGACACATTTTATTTTATTGCAAAATCTAAACAAACAACATTGAGCTATTTTTAATGAAATTCACAAAAATCTACACTGCCGACATGGGCTGCCATACATCTGGATTTTCTTGGACATTTCAGCGATTTCCGCCCAAGATGCAGCACAGACTCACTGGCTGACTAACGAGTTAACATGTCTTAATCACTTATATAGACGTCAACTGAGCCATTGCCATGGCCACTAGCTTGACTGACCATGCACCTGTTGTCTTATCTCATACACAGGGTGATTGGCACCCATGAAGAAATTAATGCCTTCCTCCATGTCCAAACCTAACGTTCAATTATGGTTTAACATCCGCTAACAAGATTTGGGCACAAGTGCACTCTCCTTCCCAGCAACAGATATCACTGCCTCTGACCATGGAGGCAGAGCAAAGCCATTCTGGCCATTGTCTATTATACAGGTATTTATTTGCTAAAGCAAAAGCAACCCCCCCCAACCCCAGAATCCCTCCCATCAAATGTCTAGTTTTCTTTTCCACAGCCTCCAGCCCTAAATATTTACATATGTGATATATTTTCGATCTGAATTGAAGAGGAAGGCAACAAGTTGTCTAACTAAAAACAAAACAAAAACCAAGCCCTCTTGGTTATTTGAAGTACTAGCAGGAATGGAGAAGTTGGTTGCATTTTAAAAGTAGGTCGCAGGAATGAATTGATTTGAATTGACTTGATTAGATCTAGGATGGAAGATTAAGAGAGACTTTATCTTTTGGATGCTTTCGGGAAAAGAGCATTAGTTGATTAAAGAGTGCAGACGGTATCTGCAGAAGGGAGGGATGGAAGAGGAGGGGATTAGGAGTTGGAATTTGCAACCAGTATTCATTCTAAGAGAGGTAAAGGTAAAGGTAAAGGTACCCCTGCCCGTACGGGCCAGTCTTGACAGACTCTGGGGTTGTGCGCCCATCTCACTCAAGAGGCCAGGGGCCAGCGCTGTCCGGAGACACTTCCGGGTCACGTGGCCAGCGTGACATCGCTGCTCTGGCGAGCCAGAGCCGCACACGGAAACGCCGTTTACCTTCCCGCTGGTAAGCGGTCCCTATTTATCTACTTGCACCGGGAGGTGCTTTCGAACTGCTAGGTTGGCAGGCGCTGGGACCGAGCAGCGGGAGCGCACCCCGCCGCAGGGATTCGAACCGCCGACCTTTCGATCGGCAAGTCCTAGGCACTGAGGCTTTAACCCACAGCGCCACCTGAGAGGTAGGGTGCCACTAAAAAAAAGTGTATAATGAGAGAGAAACACACAGAGAGAGAGAGAGATATTGCGCTTTCCCCTGGACGTGACAACTAAGCTGCAATAGAATATGATCAAAACAAAAACAATTCCTTCCAGTAGCACCTTAAAGACCAACTAAGTCAGTTCTTGGTATGAGCTTTCGTGTGCATGCACACTTCTTCAGATACACTGTGTATCTGAAGAAGTGTGCATGCAC
This sequence comes from Podarcis gaigeae, assembly GCF_964106915.1. Lineage (NCBI taxonomy): Eukaryota > Metazoa > Chordata > Lepidosauria > Squamata > Lacertidae > Podarcis > Podarcis gaigeae. The sequence goes on from NC_139685.1 coordinate 72,593,508, forward strand.
ACGAAAGCTCATACCAAGAACTGACTTAGTTGGTCTTTAAGGTGCTACTGGAAGGAATTTTTTTTGTTTTGACTATGGCAGACCAACACGGCTACCTATCTGTAATAGAATATGATGTTCATGAATGTTTTGTGATTCCTGAAAAGCTTCTGCATGCACAATCTTGCCTACATGCTTCCAATCTGTCGTCTTCTTCTTCTTCTTCTTCTGCTTCTTCTTCTTCTTTGGCGATCACTCATAGTCAAGTAAAACTGTCTTCCATAAACATGGTTTTAACAATGAGTCCATAAGTGACTGTGGAGGCCATTTCTGGATCCACACATCCTTCCACAGTGGGGACATTGGTTTCTGGGCAGGAGTTGATCTGGTTGTGGATTTGCCAAGTGTACCTTCCTCTTAGGATGTTTCTCCCTTGCGTCATGAGTTCGAGTGTCTTCAAAGCCCACAACACCTTTGGTAAAGGCTGTTCTCCAACTGGAGTGCCTGTAGACCAGTGTTTTCCAATTATCAGTGTTTATAGTACATTTTTTTAGATTTGCCTTGAGACAGTCTTTAAACCTCTTTTGTTGACCACCAGCATTACGCTTTCCATTTTTAAGTTCGGAATAGAGTATTTGCTTTGGAAGATGATAATCAGACATCTGCACAACATGACCAGTCCAATGAAGTTGATGTTGAAGAATCATTGCTTCAACACTGGTGATTTTTGCTTCTTCCAGTACACTGATATTAGTTTGGACTATCTTCCAGTCCGTATAAGGGTATCATATACCGTAATAACTGCAGACTTATTTTCTGAATGCGTGTCCTTAGGTAGCCAAAACATTATTACTCAACTCACAAGGGAATATGGGAGGCAACTCTCCATCAAAGCCAGAGTATGGAGGGGACAGAAAATGATTTTTTTAAAAAACCAAACCACATAAATATAAAAGAAACAAGCTTTTAAAAAATAAAATAAAATAAAATCTGATTTTTAATTTCTAAATTGGAGAGTTTTGATTTATTTACTTATTTTTTAAAAAAATGCAAATACTTTCTTTCCCTCTAAGAGTAAATTGATTAATATGAATTTAAATTTAAGCATGTCAACCCAACTGAAAATGTCCACTATATCACGAGCAACAGCAGATACATGCACAAATGGTGGGTGAAAGGACTCTGTCCCAACCTTCCTCTCATTGTGGGCCCTCTTGAAGGAATGTGTAAGGGTGTGTATCTTGCTCCCTAGGGTACTTTAACCCCTCAGGCACTGACCAGGTGGGATGGGGGGCTGAGAGGGTCCTTTCTGGCTCACCTTTAAGGTGAACAGGCACTGATTTGCAGCTGGCTGCAAACTCCTCTTGCAAATTAATGGATATGGAATAGTTAAATACGAACAAAACATCCTGGATAGCTCAGCTGGTTAGAGCGTGGTGCTGAGAACTCATACCAAGGTTGCAGGTTCAATCCCCATGCGGGACAGCTGCATATTCCTGCATTGCAGGGGTTAGACTAGATGATCCTCAGGGTCCCTTCCAACTCTACAATTCTATTCTATGATTCTATCTCACATTGATATGTTACATAACATCAGTGGCTGTTAAAATAAAGGATTAAGATCGGAACTGTTGTATTTGGCTTAATTAAGAGGATTGGAGCAGGACGAAAGAATAACACCACTCCCTGAAAACCAGAACATGGGAAGTCATCCAAAAATGTTTATTTTGGAATTGGATAATTGGCTTTTTTAATTGTATTATGATTTGGTATTGCATTAATGTGGCATACATTGGATTGTTATTAAAGAAAAATTAATAAAAATTATTTAACAAAATTTGCAGCTGGCTGAGTTGATACCAGGGTGGTGTTACTCAAATAGGGATGAGAGGTGAATTTTAATTGAATAGGGTGTCTGTACCTTAATTAAGCATGTTAACTTGAATTTGGTGCTCACTACTGATCCTTGCTCGTGAATAAGATCATGGGCCTTCCATCCAGATATAACCCCATGTCTTCATTCAGGTTTAAATCAGCCTCTCTTTTTTCTTGTGGGTTTAAATTGTTCCACCCTTGTTTAAGACTTTATTGAAATCCATCCACTCTGGCCTGGATTCCTCTATGGTTCTTACAAGCAAGAAGCAGAAGCAATCCTGATGGCAATGCACAGGCCGGGCTCCTTTATCCTCAGTCACCAGGTCAACCAGGCTCAGTTTAAAAATTACACAATTTCAGTCTCACATCTTGCAGTTCAGCCCATCCAGCTGCATGCATATGTGAAGTCTGAAAACAATATTTCTTTCTCTCCTCTCCAAATATATATATATAAATGTCTCTGAGGCGAAAAATCTAATTTTAGGAACTGGTACTTCTCCAACTGTTGATTTACAACACACTCTTTCTGCAGTTGCTGGCAGCCTTGCATCTCTTCCTTTTAAGATGTTTTATGATTGGAGTCCTGAGTGTAAATCATGCTCAGCAACGACACTTTCCATGGGTCAGTGACAGTACATATGTACCCGACAAACTGATTTAGCCTTTGCAGATTTGCACTGTTATCAAAGAGTCAAAGTGTTTGCGTGTTGAGTCCCACAGTGCCACCCAAAAAAATAATTCACACTTCACGCTTCAATTTTTGTTTAAGGTTTTTGGCATAATTTTGGCCACAACTTTATTCAAATACAAAAAATGTGAGTGGTTGCTTAGGCATTGGTTATGACTATCTGTCCTTGCCCCCCCAAGGACAGAGCTGGACCCTTCCGGACACCACCGGAAGCCAGCGTGGGAAACAAGTATTGGGTGAGAAAATGAAGCTGGGACACAGACCATCACCTCTCACCCTCATGTTCCGGTGGGGCTTGCACGGCCCAAGTCCGGCTCCACGGACAAGGACGAAAGAATGGCAAGCCCCTGGATTCCTTTAACGGAATTCCCTTTCCGCATCATTTGGAGGGATAGGCACTTACCCCTCCAAGCACTAATTTAACCAATGCCTAACTGCCAACCTTACAAGTTGTGACGATTTGCTACGTAGTAGGCAAAAACCAATTGGCACCAGCCAATCAGCCAAATGGCAAAATTCCTACCAGGCCCCCGCATCAAGGCGAACGACCCCATGACAGGCATAGCAAGGTCAAGTGAGCAAAACCACCCTATTAAAGGGAGGGAGGGCGGGTGATCCAGTGCAAAACGGCCTAGAGGACGTCCCATCGTCTGGCCCCTATATTTAAAGCCTCTGACCCCTCCTCCAAATTGGCAACAAGCAAAAATCCCCAGCAAACCAATTAACCTCTTAAAGGCTGGGTTCCACCAAATTTGCCTAGTCATGACAGGGTGGCCTGTTCCCCCAACCGCAACATGTGCTCTCTGTTAGGGAGAACACGCTTTGCAAGCAACAGAGGATTAATATTGATGAACAATAATCTTGGATACTTTCCCCCTGCTAAATGTAATCCATATCATCCTAGCAGTTAGTTCTGTTCTCTGCTGAAATTATTATCTGACCTAATGTGTTCTATCTGGTGATGTTTAAGCTATTTCTTTGAACCATTATCCAAAGAGGAATTTCCAAGGATGCATCTCAGATTGTGAATTTATGTTAACTTACATCTAATACAGTGGTACCTCAGGTTAAAACGGTTTGGGTTACATACGCTTCAGATTACATACACTTCAGGTTACAGACTCCGCTAACCCAGAAATAGTACCTCGGTTTAAGAACTTTGCTTCAGGATGAGAACAGAAATTGTGCTCCAGCAGCGTGGCGGCAGCAGGAGGCCCCATTAGCTAAAGTGGTGCTTCAGGTTAAGAACAGTTTCAGGTTAAGTACGGACCTCCGGAACGAATTAAGTACTTAACCCGAGGTACCACTGTACAGACATTTTTTGCATTCTTGCGTTTCAAGCAGGACCGGAGGGCAACAGAAGAAGAAGAAGAGAAGAAGAGTTTGGATTTGATATCCTGCCTTTCACTCCCCTTCAGGAATCTCAAAGTGGCTAACATTCTCCTTTCCCTTCCTCCCCCACAACAAACACTCTGTGAGGTGAGTGGGGCTGAGAGACTTCAGAGAAGTGTGACTGGCCCAAGGTCACCCAGCAGCTGCATGTGGAGGAGCGGAGACGCGAACTCGGTTCCCCAGATTACGAGACTACCGCTCTTAACCACTACACCACACTGTCCACCTGCAATTTCCACCAGCTGGTATTTAGAAGCTTAAAGCCTCTGCCAGTGAAGGTACAACATTGTGACTAGTAGCCATTGGTAGCCTTGTCCCCCACAGAGAAGGTTTCGGGGTTGGGGGAGGACAACAGACATTGGTAGGGCCACTACTCTTTTGAGACCTTGGCCTGTTTTGGGAAATGTTGCCAGGTTTTTCTGAGTCTTTCCCTCTGAAAAGTACCTAGAGAAGGAATGGGGAACCTGAAGCCCAGGAGCTGAACATGGATGCCCAGGCCTCTAAATCTGTCCCTCAGGACACTCTCTAAACTAGTCTTTTTCAGCCTTGGGTCCCACATGTTGTTAGATCACAACTTGCATCATCGCTGAACATTGGCTAACGTGGGCGGTAGGAGGAGTTATAGCCCAGTAACATCTAGGGACTCAAGGTTGAAGAACCACACTCCTGGGCCACAGAGATCACCAGCAACACCCCCAAGTGCATTTAGCTGGCTAAAATACATACTTGAACTGTGATAGTGCTTCTTTCCCCCCCTGCATGGAGTATGGTGAGAGATCATCAAATCATAGAGTTGGAGAGTTAGAAAGGACCCACCCCAAGAGTCTTCTAGTCCCGTGTTTCCCAAACGTGGGACTCCAGCTGTTTTTGGACTACAGTTCCCATCATCCCTGACCACTGGTCCTGCTAGCTAGGGATGATGGGAGTTGTATTCCAAAAACAGCTGGAGACCTAAGTTTGGGGAACACTGCTCTAGTCCAACCCCCCTGAAATGTAGGTATGTGTATTTGTGTAGAAATTGATGGCTTTGCATGGCTGAAACGTAGGTGGCTACACAGAAAATGATCATACCTGATACTATACCCCCTTTTGCCCTGGCTACTGACATGTGGCCCCCATAAGGCTTGCTACAAGGGACTGTGGCCTTCAATAATAATAATAATAATTTATTATTTGTACCCCGCCCATCTGGCTGGGTTTCCCCAGCCACTCTGGGCAGCTTCCATAGAAACCAAAAATACACTAAAATATCACAGATTAAAAACTTCCCTGAACAGGGCTGCCTTAAGATGTCTTCTGAATGTCAGGTAGTTATTTATCACTTTGACATCTGATGGGAGGGCGTTCCACAGGGCAGGCGCCACTACCGAGAAGGCCCTCTGCCTGGTACCCTGTAGCTTTGCTTCTTGCAATGAGGGAACCGCCAGAAGGCACTCAGCGCTGGACCTCAGCGTCCAGGCAGAACAATGGGGGTGGAGACGCTCCTTCAGGTATACTGGGCCGAGGCCGTTTAGGGCTTTAAAGGTCAACACCAGCACTTTGAATTGTGCTCGGAAATGTACTGGGGGCCAATGTAGGTCTTTCAAGACCGGTGTTATGTGGTCTCGGCGGCCGCTAAAATAAAGTTTCTAGCCAATAAATATGAGTTTTGGAAAGGTCACCCATCCCTGTAATGAAAAGCTGCACCAGACACTATTATCATTGTGACCGCTACCTAAGACACACATACACTGATCACGAAATATCACCACTTGCACACTTGGTGGTGTGTTCACCCTCACAGATTTATCCCACCTCTTTTCTTTCCTATAGATCAGTGACTCCACCGAAATCATCCTGAAGCGGGTATCTACTGAATTGGAACTGTGTGTCAAATTGGATCATTTCCACAGCTGCATCACGAAATCACAGAGAGCGAGCGCATTTGGATGCCTCATTTGAAAAGGAACGTCACAGGGAAAAGCTGAGAGGCAGGATCTCAGACCATAAAAGGCATGTGTCCCTGTTAACGATACCCAGCTTGGGGCGGGTATTTGCTTGGCTTTCCTCACCCTCTAGAAATTGCTTTCAAATCCACAACCAGCCAGCTAGCCTGTGGAGGAAAAAACCACTACTGACATTTTGACAAGATTGGCCATCTTTTAAGCTAGTGAAGTAACTGAGCCTCTGCACCCCACATCTTCAAATAGAGAGCAGGATTGCACCCCTCATCTCTCTGAGTTTCCTGCTCCCTTATCAGTCATCGAGGATGTGAATGAAAATAGACTCTGGCACTAGTAAGCATTGAGTCAATGTGTCCCGGGTGAGTCCTGTAACGCTACCCTGTGGAATGATGGGATTACAAGGACTTCTTTCTCTCCCCCCCCCCCCCGAAAGAAACTCAGCTTTTGAAATACAGCAAGTATTTCAAAAGCCATCCAGTAAATGCAGCGGAAGCATTTGGGGTGATAAACGGCAAACGGAGTCAATTTGTGAGTGGCAGGCATGTTTCAGAGATCGTGCAATCTCTGCCCATTTCAGTCAATCTCTGTGAGTGGGGAAAACGTTTTGCCTGAACGAAGAGTGGTTTACTGCTCTGGACAAGATTTCTCTTCCACTGCAGAGTAGGAGAAGAGTTAGTTGCCACGCCATGTGTGCAGATTGCTGTGTCGCCTCTGAAGGAGCAGGTGGGGGTTTGCGTTCTGACACCATAAAATTGGGGTCATCAGGAATAACTTGTTCATTCTATCACTTTCTCTTTGCTCATAAGCTCATTTTGCAATAACAGACAGGCTGGGAATAATAATAATAATAATAATAATAATAATAATAATAATAATAATAATTTCTTTATACCCAGCCTATATGGGTGGCTTCCTACAGAAGATTAAAAATACATTAAAACGTCAGTCATTAAAAACTTCCCTAAACAGGGCTGCCTTCAGAAGTCTTCTAAATGTTAGACAGTTGTTTATTTGTTTGACATCTGATGGGAGGGCATTCCACAGGGTGGGCACCAATACCGAGAAGGCCCTCTGCCTGGTTCCCTGTAACTTTGTTTCTCACAGTGAGAGAACCGCCAGAAGGCCCTCGGTGCTGGACCTCAGTGTCCGGGCAGAACGATGGGAGATGCTCGTTCAGCTATACTGTGCCAAGGCCATTTAGGGCTTTAAAGGTCAGCACCAACACTTTGAATAGTGTTCGGAAACGTACTGGGAGCCAATGTTGGTCTTTCAAGAGGGGTGTTATGTGGTCTCGGCGGATGCTCCCAGTCACCAGTCTAGCTGCCGCATTCTGGATTAGTTGTAGTTTCCGGGTCATCTTCAAAGGTAGCCCCACGTAGAGCTCGTTGCAGTAATCCAAACAAGAGATAACCAGAGCATGCACCACTCTTGCAAGACAGTCTGTGGGCAGGTAGGGTCTCAGCCTGCACCAGATGAAGCTGGTGGACAGCTGCCCTGGACACAGAATTGACCTGCACCTCCATGGACAGCTGGGAGTCCAAAATGACTCCCAGGCTGTGCACCTGGTCCTTCAGGGGCACAGTTGCCCCATTCAGGACCAGGGAGTCCTCCACACCCACCCGCCTCCTGTCACCCAAAAACAGTACTTCTGTCTTGTTAGGATTCAACCTCAATCTGTTATCCACCATCCATCCTCGAACTGCCTCCAGGCACTCACACAGGACCTTCACCGCCTTCACTGGTTCCAGTTTGAAAGAGAGGCAGAGCTGGGTCTCATCCACGTACTGATGAACACCCAGCCCAAACCCCCTGATGATCTCTCCCAGCGGCTTCATGTGCATGTCGAAAAGCATGGGGAAGAGGACAGAACACTCAGGAACCAGATGTCACTTTAAGGAGCAAGATACAGATGCCACATTTCCCAATCCAGGAAACTGGACCAGGCCAGACCAAGGGCCTCCAGAGCAGCAAGAAAACAGGAATTTCTCCTCTGTCAAGCAGCTGGTACAAAAATCTTGACTCCTCATCATTCACAACACATGAAGAGGGGTGTTGCTGTTGCACCATTCTCCTGGCTGCAATGACTGGTAGCCCTTCTAGAACTCAGCAGGGAGGAGAATGGGGACAAAAGTATAATTAGCTGGCTATGGCGCCACCTACTGTTTGACCCCCTGCCTTCTACCTCTCCAGTTCCAATGGGAACCAGCTGCCAGGGGTGATACAGATCTGCTGAATCCCAGTTGTTTCACAACAGCAACAAGAAGATGACTTTTCCCATCTCAGTTAGGCTATTGAAAATAAGAAAGACAGTTGGCAGTGGGCTCTTGTGTGAAAGAGATCTGGGGTGAGTTCACTTCTAGTACTGCTTTTTTTTTCAGAAGCACATTGTTCTGAAGGAGTGTCTCTACCCCCATCGTTCAACCTGAGGTCCAGCTCTGAGGGCCTTCTGGTGGTTCCCTCCCTGTGAGAAGTGAAGTTACAGGGAATCAGGCAGAGGGCCTTCTTGGTAGTGGCGCCCGCCCTGTGAAACACCCTCCCATCAGATGTCAAGGAAATAAACAACTACCTGACATTTAGAAGACATCTGAAGGCAGCCCTGTTTAGGGAAGTTTTTAATGCGTGACATTTTAATGTATTTTTAATCTTTTGTTGGAAGCTGCCTAGAGACTCTTGAGAGTCCCATGGACTGCAAGAAGAACAAACCGATCCATTCTTAAGGAAATCAGCCCTGAGTGCTCACTGGAAGGACAGATCGTGAAGCTGAGGCTCCAATACTTTGGCCACCTCATGAGAAGAGAAGACTCCCTGGAAAAGACCCTGATGTTGGGAAAGATGGAGGGCACAAGGAGAAGGGGACGACAGAGGACGAGATAGTTGGATAGTGTCTTCGAAGCTACAAACATGAGTCTGACCAAACTGCGGGAGGCAGTGGAAGACAGAAGTGCCTGGCGTGCTCTGGTCCATGGGGTCACGAAGAGTCGGACACGACTAAACGACTAAACAACAAGAAGAACAACAACGAAGGCAGCCCTGTTTAGGGAAGTTTTTAATGCGTGACATTTTAATGTATTTTTAATCTTTTGTTGGAAGCTGCCTAGAGTGGCTGGGGAAACCTCTCCAGATGGGCGGAGTATAAATAAATATAATAAGAATAAGAATAATAAGAAGCCACTTTCCCCTGTCTGTAGGCAACAGATCTTGGGAGTTAGAGGAGGAGATCTGATAAACTTCAAGTATGCCCATCCCTGATTTAGAGACTATTGAGCACACAGCCCTGGTGTTTTCTAGTCCTAACAAATCTCGGGGCCCCATGCTGCCTGACAATTGTGAAAACCCATGTTGCACATTCCCAATGTCAGTCTGTGCCCCAAGGGATTGCCTGAATGAAACTCATAAATTTGTTTAGCCTAGGCTTGTACTTTTCAGTTCTCAGGCTTTGCTCTTTTGGAAAGCATTGTACAAAATATACCGGTACTTTTGATGGCACTTTCACTAAAGGGCTTCAGGTGGGTCAAAGAGCTAGAGATGCACCATAGCAAAAAGGGGGAGGGGAGCAAAAAATTAAAAAAATCCCAAGGAAGCAAGTAAGAAATACTGAATTTTTCACTGATCAGTGCACATTAAAGTAGCCTCGTACTTCAGACACTGATGGGATCTCCCAACCATGGTTACCTACTCGAATGAGTGAAAAACTTTGATGGATCAGCTGTGTGTCAAGAGATAAATCTGCCTTTTCAGGAGCAATTGGTGTATCCCAGCAGTCAGTGTTGGCAAGCCCTTAGATGGAGAAGCACATCCCAAGGATTTTCTTATGGGCTAATAGCTCCCAGACAGTGCCTGCTAAGTAGACTATCTGCTAATGTCGTTTATAATTCAATTAATGCTAATACTGTTAGTGCTGTATTGATAATTTTCTCTCATTTAGCTTTGTTCCATTCTTCACAGTTCACCTGTTAAGTTCTCGTTAAACAAAATGAAAACAGCAGGAACGAGGCCTGTAAATGCAATGCTGGCTTCAGTTCGGTTTGAGTCCTCCTCCTCCCTGGAACGTGAGCTCAGCCCTGGTTGCTCCAACAAGCAGAGCCTCATTCACAGGTTATTATTCCTCCCAGGAAAGATTTCAGTCCTGTGGTCGTTCCCCCCCCCCCCATCCCTGCTCAATTTCTCTGTCCACAAACAAGGTGCAGGTCTTGAGGCCTCCTCACACATGACAGTGAACACAGGTGCTAGTTGTTTGTGTGAAAGAGTTGTTGATTTGCACAGCTCAACTAACATGTACACAGATTGCACACTTGTTGAATGTAACCGTGTGAATACCCCTTTGCTCTTTCCCTGGGAAGTGCAATTGACTGTCAACCATCCAGGGAATTTTAGCTCTGCCAGGGGAGCAGGGATCTCATAGCAACTCTTAGCACCCATAACAAACTACAGTTCCCAATGTTGTTATTGTAGGGCAAAGACATGACTGTTTAAAGTTGTATGATCCTGGTTTAAATGTGTAGTGTCTCTGATAGGACAGTATCCAGCTGAGAGTAAAAAAATTCTTTAATGTCTTCATCGGCATCCAGTGTTAGTGCATAAGCGCTTATAATAGTAGCCTGTTGGTTTTTGGTGAGCTTTATTTGAAGGGTTGAGAGTCGCTCATTAATGCCAGTAGGGATTTCTGACAGTAGTTTAACAAGGTCGTTTTTTATAGCAAAGCCTACCCCATGTATTCAATGTTCTTGTTCAGATAGACCTTTCCAGAAGAATGTGTAGCCTCGTTTTTCTCCGTTCAGTTGTCCCTCGCCTGCTCTTCGAGTCTCTTGAAGCACTGCAATATTGATGTTAAAACGTCACAGCTCTCTTGCAATGATGGCAGTTCTGTGTTCAGGATGCTTGCTTTCTGAGTTATCTGACAAAGTCTGTATATTCCATGTTTCAAATTTCATTTGTCTTTTACAACCGCTAGGTGGTGACCCCACTGGGCGTGGTTATCCAGTCAGGGGGAAAGGGAGGCAGACTATGTTTAGGGCACCTTTTCTAGCCCCTCCCCCTTTTCAGGGTGAGCAGAGTGGATCCTAAAAAGGGCTGCTACACACTTGGTAAATCCACACCGTGATCAGCTCCTGCCTGGAAACCAATGTCCCCACTGTGGCAGGACGTGTGAATCCAGAATTGGCCTCCACAGTCACTTATGGACTTATTGTTAAAACTGTATTTATGGAAGACAATCTTACTCAGCTACGAGTGATCACCAAAGAAGAAGCAGAAGAAGGAGATGGGGTACTAGGTTCTACACACGCCCATTTCTATCCTTTAGCCAGCCAGGTGGCAGGGACTGGCAGGACCATGATGAGGATGTAAAAGGGGAAGTGGGTCTGGAGTCTGACTCAGGAGAGGGGGCCAGTGATTTGTGGGGACATGTACCAGGCAGGAGGCAAGAGGCAGAGGCAGGAGAAGCTTCAGAGCTAGAGAGTGGAGTACAGGATGGGTCAGAAGAAGAGGAAGAAGAGGCAGGCCAGTGCTTCCCCACCATCTCCCACAACACTGTCTCCCTGCACCAGGAGAGAACTGAAGTGGGAAGAGCAGAGGCAGTTTCCACGCACGCGTAGTCTCCAGCTATGTGTATGCAGCCCATTAGGGGAAGGTACATAAACTGGTGGAGGGCTCACCAATTGCTGCAACTGCACCATAGAGTGCAGACCTGGGAATAGCCACCTAGACACTAGATCGGGGTGCTTAAGTATCCAGAGCTGTAGAAGCAACTGTGTTATCTTTGACAATAAAGCATTAATTCTCTGCCATGTGCATTCCTTTGGCTGGGAAGCACCTGGTCAAGAAAGCGGCATTATTAGGGTGCACTGCCCTATTCCAGCAGGGCAAAAACAGCTAAGGATGGGACCAAGGAATATGGCTTGGTGAGAATCCCAAGGGCCAGAAAGAGAGGCCTGGAGGGCCACATGTGCACCCCCCTGGGTCTGAGGTGCCCTATTTCTGCCTTAGCGTTTGGTATCATTTACATTTTAGAACATATCTATCATCTTTGCCTGCAGGCCTTTCATACAGAATTACCCAACAAGGTGTTTTGATCTGCATCCTTTGAGAACCCTGCCTCAGATCCTCCTAACGCGATGGCATATTGGTAAACATTTGTGCAGTGAAAATTGCCAAGGGGGGGCTCATGCGCTTGCGGCCGCAGCCATGAAAATAGATCTTCACAATCCTCTCAAAGAAAGCACTAATGTGGCACCTGGCTAGCTTCCCATCTGCGAGACAGCCTGTCCGCGTGAACAAAAGCCGATTCCTCCTGCAAAGTATTGTAATACATGAAGAAAAAAATTACACCCAGAGTAAAAACTACACTTGGGGCAGCTTAAAAGACTCTGATGGATTTGATTAATTTGCATCTGTGCCATCTGCCCTCATTCATTGACGTTGTTTTAATTTGCCTTGATGGCAAAGAAAGCAAACTTGTCTCGAGTCTTTAGAAGTTGGGTAGAGGAAACCCTGCCAATGTCTAAACATGAAGGAACAGCTGATAAGCCACTGGATGCAGGCAGCATCATAATGACAGATCACAAAGTGGCGTCATTTCCACCAAGGCTACATCCAACCCATACATTGAAAGCATTGTGATGCTGTTTTAAACAGCCATAGTAGTAGTACGACTCATGCAACACATCGGCGACTAATATATACACAATAATTACCAAAATAATTATACATTTTTTATCAATCTTCTGAGAAAAATACAAAACCTTATGCAAAGCCACAGAGACTTGCTAACTACCCAACCTAAGATGAACTTATAATGTCTGATTTCAATGGATTTTTCACATGCTTAATTCAGTCCTCTGTTTTCTTTATCTTTTTAGGTAAGTTCATGAAGATACCAACAAAAGGTAAGTTCGGTGTTGTTCACAATACTGAGAGATGCTAGTGAAGTTGTAGATGGATGTTAATGAAGTTGTAGACAGGGTGCCGCCGTTTTGCACCTGTTTCACCCTGGCAGTCCAAGTAGTCAAGAGACCGCTGTTTGCCCCCGATGGGGCCCTTTTACTGGGGCTTGCAGGTAACACACTCCCAAGGTGGTTTTCCAGGCTTCTTCAGTGGTCTAATCTCAAAGCCTTGATACATATATTGATATTCACTAATAATAAAGGTAAAGGTAAAGGTACCCCTGTCCGTACAGGACAGTCGTGTCCGACTCTAGGGTTGTGCGCCCATCTCACTCAAGAGGCCGGGGGCCAGTGCTGTCCGGAGACACATCTGGGTCACGTGGCCAGCGTGACGAATCTGCTCTGGCGAGCCAGCACCAGCGCAGGACACGGAAACGCCGTTTACCTTCCCGCTATAAAGCGGTCCCTATTTATCTACTTGCACTTAGGGGTGCTTTCGAACTGCTAGGTGGGCAGGAGCTGGGACTGAAAGACAGGAGCTCACCCCGCCGTGGGGATTCGAACCACCGACCATACGATCGGCAAGTCCTAGGCACTGAGGTTTTACCCACAGCGCCACCCGCGTCCCCATTCACTAATAATAATTCAAACCAAATGTTATTAAAAATAACTTAATGCACTTCAAAATATTCAATTAAATCAGAAATACATATCCATGATACGTGGCCTTAAACAGCCATAGCTTCCCCCAAAGAATTCTGAGAATTCTGCTCTGGTTGCTACAATTCCCAGAGTTCTCTGTGAAAAGGGATTGGTTGTTAAACCACTCTGAGATTTGTAGCTCTAAGAACACAATAGGAGTCTCCTAGGAAATCCCGGCAACTGTAACACACTGGAGCTCCTAAAATACTTTGGGAAAAGCTATGACTGCTTAAAGTGGTATCATAGTCTTTTAAACTCAGAGAATTCATACAACTGTATGGAAAGGACTCCAAGGGTCATCTACAGTAGTTCAACCCTCTGCAAGGCAGGAATATCAACTGAAGCATCCATGACAGATGGACATCCAACCTCTGCTTTAAAATCTCCAGGTAATGAGAGTCCATCACCTCTTGTGAGAGACTGTTCCACTATCTTACCATCTGAAAGTTCTTCCTGCTGTTAAGTTGGAATCATCTTTCTTGCAACTTGAACCCATTGGTTTGGGTCCTACCCTCCAGAGCAGGAGAAAATAAGCTTGCTCCATCTTCCATGTGAAAGCCCCTGAGATATTTGAAGATGGCTATCATATCTCAGTTTTCTCTTTTCCATGCTAAACATACCCAACTCCCTCAACTGGTCCTCATAATGTATGGTGTGAATGTGGCCTAAAGCTATTTTATTGTGAAACCTGGATTCCAGATTGAAATGGATCCGGGTAATTGGTATCATTCAGGAGAGTCTGGATCTGTAGGACTATTACCCATCTGAACACCATGCTTGAAATAGGCATCTTTTCAATAGGAAGGCTACTGACATATCTTAAAATGTCCCTAAGATTGGCTAGGCATGCCACACTGAAATCTAAAAATCACCTTTATTTCAATTAATAGGCCACAGCAGATGTAGCTGTGGGGTCCTCAGGAGATGGCAGATTGCGTGGGGTCCTCAGGAGATGGCAGATTGCGTGTATCCACTCCATGGATGTCTATCCTTAAAGACCCATGAAGGTTAGCTACTACAGGGTAGAAGAAAGATAGGAAATCTTGTTGCAAGGCTGCAGCCTCTAGCATCCCTGGCCATTGGCCAGCCTGGCTGGTGCTGAATGAAACATCTGGAGAGCTACAGGTTCCCCATTCTTGATCACATGGAGAAAGAGTTGGAATTCTGAGACCCGGATTCAAATTCCCATTCATCCATTAAGCCCACTATATCCAATAGGTAGCCTACTTCACAGTGGTGTTGTAATAATATTTGCTTCTCTGAGCTCTTTTGGGGTGGGGGAGGACAAATATTTGAACAGCAAGATAAACACGGTGGGAAGAAAAAGATCAGACTGCAAGCAATCGCTTGGTTTTCTCCTTTACACCACACACTGTTGACAGAGGCTTTCATCTGTTATAAACTACAATGATGTTTGCTTCACATGATAGGATTACTTCTTTAATAGTTTCCCCCCTGCCTAGCCTGCCCTGTCATTTTGGGTAAGTGTGTGTTGTTGGTTTTGTTTTTTTTTGTTTTGTTTTTTTAAATATCTTTATGTATAAAGCACACACTTTCATTGTTGGAACAGAAATATACTGCCATTCTCTTGCTTTTCTAGAGTGTAATCACATTTAAAAGCATATCCATTTGTGTTGAAGGCGTCTCACATAACACCTCCTTATCAGGTGCAGAGCTGAACCTCAAGCGGGAGGGGAATCAGTGCAATCCTATATTTTTGGGAGCTATCACAAGCCTAGTAATGCTAACTAGTATTGCTGCAAGGTTTTCCTTCTCCCTCCCAAACCTTTTCCCTCCTATGTCATGTCTGTTTACATTCTGAATCTGAGGACTGGGACAGTGGCGGAGCAAGCTGATCAGGCGCCTGGGGCAGCACACGTGCCCTGTGCCATGGGGCGGGGCAAGCCGCCTGTGGGGCGGGGTGAGCCAGGGCAGGACATTCCGCAGGGCCTCCAAGGTGTCTGCCTGCCTTCTCCCACTCAGCCACCTTACAGCTGAGGGGGAGGAGGCAGCGGGCGGACCGTTTGGAGCTGAGCAGAGCCTGTGGGCGCCCAAACCACCGCGTCACTCTGCAGGCCTCTCCGGTGAGTGCTGCCCGACATTTTGTCACCCTCCTTAGTGGAGACACCCGGGGTGACCTGCCTCCACCACACACCCGTTCCTCTGCCCCTGGACCGGGATGGCCTTAGAACTGATTTTTGTTTGGTTAGGGACTTTATTTTCCTCACTTCTGGCCCACTTTATGTTGTTGAAAGCCAACTCCCATCAGCACCAGCCAGGTAATACTGAGACACCCTGAAGGAGTTGGATACACAGCTTGAGGGTACTTCTGCATCCATTGCTGTCACTTGAGGCCCAGGTGGCCTCAATAGTGCAGAGAGCCTCTTATCAGCTTTGGCAAGTGGCTCAGCTGTACCCCTATCTGGACAGAGACAGCTTAACCTCTGTCATCTATGCTCCGGTATTCTCTAGGTTAGATTACTGCAATATCTAATATATGGACCTGCTTCTGAAGTTTCTCATATTCCATTGCTTTGCTATCTGCATCACCAAGTCTTTTAAATGGGTTGCAGACTGAACTGTGCTAGCTGGGGGAAAAACACAACCCCACTTTAGGCACCATAACAAGCCCTGTTCCTTTTGATTCATGTTTCGTCTGACTTATGTTCCTTGATCTCCTCCCCTAAATCTAGATCTAGACACGTCAAAGATGCAATTCAGTTAAATGCGCTGCAAACTCATACAGGGAAATCCAGTAGGGAAAGACGAGACTCCACAGTGCCATCTGGTGCCACCATGTTATATCACATATACAATGCATATGAAACGCTTTTTCTTTACCGATCTTGCTGAGTTCAAAGAGAAAACAACCCCAGGGTCATGATAGCTACCCTTCTTGGCAGCCTCTGGATTGATATACACCACTTGTCTTTGGCCCTTGTGATCACTAGATCATGCATCTGCAACCTCTGAATTTTCTTGTGCCAAAATGCATCACAACCTACCTGTAACCACACCTGGCTCATGACTCTCTCTCTCTCTCTCTCTCTCTCTCTCTCTCTCTCTCTCTCCCTCCCTCCCTCCCTCTCTCTCTCTCCTGATGCTGAGTTTTGACACTGCTACAATGAAGGGCACCACCTTGCAGCAAACTGTAATGACTCTTCAGTTACAAAAGCACAAAAGCAAGAAAGAAATAACTATGCATATGCAAAACCCAGATCCTGAGCAAATATCCTTTCCTAGTGCTGTTGGAAAAATAGTAATCACTGACCCTGCTTCTAATTGCACAATAATTGAATCACAAAGAATATTATTTCCTTCTTTGAAGCAGGCTAGTTCAAAACATTACTAAAGATTTATCCTGTAGAAATATAATCCCTTTTTTCACCATTAATATTGTTCTTCGCTCCTCTTAAAAAGAAAAAAAGAAAGACTACCTCCCCTATCTGCTTTGGTGCTTCAGAAAACAGTTTTATCAATGTAAATTAATTCTACATTCGGATACATATCCAAGACTTAAAAATAGTCAGAAATGGATTTGTGTATCACAGAGCAATGTGTTTTCTTAATCATGGCCAAATGCAGGAGCCCAAATAACCAGGAGTGGCTCAGTGGACCAGACAGATGAAGCTTCTCATGCTTTGCTTCACTTTGTCACCTCCATCAGTCAATTGAATTGAGCATATGTCCATGATGCACTCGCTCCAGATTTCTAGCTGAATGATCCATTAGAAAATAAGCCGATTCATTAAAACATAAAAATGAGAAGAGGATTCATGGAAGAAGGAGTGACATATGGGCCAATAAAATGTCACTGTTTGGTTTCTTAGAGAGGGACAGAGAGAGAGAGGGAGGGAGGAGGAACTCTGTCTGTATGTCTCAATGTTTGTAATGATTTGACAACCCAATGCAAGAATCTCTGGGAAGGCCCAGTTTCATTTTGGACTCATTTCTCTTGAAAATCATAAAAGGTTTTGGAAGGTTTCCCCAACTCCCAGTTTGCTATTTGACATAAGAAGGGTGGCAGAGCTCATAAATATGTCCAGGAGGCAGAATTCTTAGGCCACACTCACACCAAAACATCTAAGGCTATATGGTACTACTTGAAACAATCATGGCTTCCCCCAAAGAATGCTGGGAGATGAGGCTTGCTAAGGGTGCCAAGAGTTGTTAGGAGGTCCCTAGCCCCTTCCCTGATGGGAGGGTGTTCCATAAGGCCCTCCACTACTGAGAAGGTCCTCTGCTTTGTTTCCTGCAACCTTGTGATGAGGAAACCACCAGAAGGCCCTCAGAGCAGAAGTTCAGTGTCTGGCCTAAACGATGGGGGCAGAGGTGCTCCTTCAGGTATACAGGGCTGAAGCCATTTAGGGTTTTAAAGGTCAACACCAACACTTAGAATTGTGCTTGGAAATGTACTGGGAGCCAATGTAGATCTTTTAGGACCAATGTTATATGGTCCTGGTGGTTGTTCTCAGTCACCAGTATAGCAGCCACATTCTGGATTAATTGTAGTTTCTGAGTCACTTTCAAAGGTAGTCCCACATGGAGTGCATTGCAGTAGTCGAAACAGGAGAAAGCCAGAGCATTGTACCACTCTGCAATCCCCATGTGGCTTCCAGTAGCTGGTATTCAGACGCTGCCTCCAACAGTGGAGGTAGAACACAGCCATTTCATTTTTTTTTTAAATAATATTTATTAAGATTTTCAGAAATACAGAAAGAAAAGATTAAAGTACATTCAAAGCCTTATTTTCATACACCCACTTTCCGGGACTCCCTCTTTCCCCCACCCCTACCATATTCCCCTATCGTATTGTTGGCTCCACAAGCTCTCAGTTCTAATTAAAACTTAGTTTGTTTAAACCATTAGTCAAATCTAAGTTTAAATTTGTACAATCCCCATCAATACCCTTACTAACAAAACAAAAGTTCTTTCCCCAGGGCCCACCCCCTTTCCATTCCACAATTTCCCTTTTTTTTAATGATAAAGACACCCCACACAATAGAAATATAAGAAAATAAAAAATAGAAAGTATAGTAAGTAAAAGAAAACCAATTCAGAAAATAGTTGACAAGCCTTTGGATTCTATTTCTCCCCCCCCCCCCCCGTCCCCGGTTTAGTTTCCCCCTGACCACCAATCCATGTTGTCTGCCTGGAATTTTTAAAGTCCATAAATCACATTTTTCCCCCAACTCCTTGCTGGCTTTTTCTTTTTATAATTATTTTTAGAGTTATTTTTAAACCATTTAGCATCAAATCTTTAATAACGCTCCCCCTATTGTTCTTTCCAAGTTGTAGTCCAGTTTCCTCTTGTTCCGCTGCTAAAACGTTCTAGTTCAGAAATTTAGTAAGTCTGCAGGGGTTATTGTTATTCAGGAACAAAAACTTGCGTTCAGTCCCTTCCTTTCTTCAATAGAAAATTCTATTGTCTCCTTTAGCTGGACACCCTGTAGACACAATATTGTTTCCGTTTTGCAGCTTTCCCAGAAGATAACCAGTCCTGTAAAATTCCGATGGTATTTTTCCACTTACGACCTTCTTTGTAATGTCCCGAAGCTCCTCTAGGGGATTATTGTAACTTTGTTTTCTCTAGTCCAAAAGTCCGAATGTTATCCACGTTTTCGCCATTTTGTATCCAAGTTTTAACGGGTTGTAACTAATTGTAACAAAATTTAACCAGCAAAGTCCTCATATTAAGGTCCTCTTTGAATTTCCGACTTTGACAGCTACTTTGACAGCTGTCAAAATCTCCTTCGCTTTTCGCCAGGCTCTCTCCTCAATCACCCCGGTTCCCGGGGGGGGGGGGGTTACGTTTTCCTTCTCCCTCAATTCTTCCTCCAGCACAGTTCTTGTAATTTCCCATCGTGGAATTCTTAGTTTTAATCAGCAATAGAATTCTTTTTGGACCTTGGTTTCCCAGTCCTTGTTTTGGAAGGTTTACAGTAGGGAGGGGGACTGACTTCCTTTTTGGATCCCCCCCCGCTCGTATCAAATCCGAAAAAAAATTCTTTTTTTCTCCTTTTAAACCCGGTTTCCAAATTACTCACGGGTTGTTGTTAAAAGTCCAAATTCTCAATGGAAGAAGTCAGCGCTCTCCGCCGGATGGCATGCGGCTTCGCTCGGCAGGGATAGCGGCGGACTCAAAGCACCACGCTTCTCCCCGGCACCCGATCTGTAGCCTTTAAAAAGGCTCCTTCACGAGTCGGGAGGGCGCTAGCGGTGCCAGCCGAGTCTCCATGTCCACGGCCTCCGTGGCCGTGGTTTTTAAGGGTCCCCGCATCGCCGGTGCGGTAGGACCCAGCCCCTGCCGAGCAGGCTCCCTCCGGGGCTCGGAGGGAGTCTGCCATTCGGCGATGGCGCCAACCCGGAAGTCCCATTTCAGAACACAGCCATTTCAAAGGATAGCTGCGTTTCAGTTCACATGTTATTTCACAGAATGCAGATCATGTGGGTTCATATTAAAATGCAAATTGAACCAAGTTTCTCTCCCATCCCAACACATAGGTATCAGTCTCGTCTGCACCTTACAGATGTTGCTGAACTACAACTGCCATGAGTCCCAGCTGGCATAGCTAGTGACCAGGGATGATGGAAATTGCAGCTGAATAGCACCTGGAAGGAAGGAAGGAAGGAAGGAAGGAAGGAAGGAAGGAAGGAAGAAAGAAAGAAAGAAAGAAAGAAAGAAAGAAAGAAAGAAAATATTTGGGGAGACATTGCTCATCTTACTTTCCCACTGCAGGTTTTCAAGCTCCACCTAGGCTACCATGCACAATTGCAAGCCCTCACTGGTTCTCCCAAAATGCAGTCGTTAAAATGAAAAGCCATTTGTCTTCTAGTTACATTGTTCAGCCGGTAAAAACGCACACAAAACTGGATTGCTCCAGTGGACATGCTCCATGCTTCAGCACTGACTGCAAGGTCAGAAAAACTCCTCATTCAATTCCAGATGGAGAAAGCAGATGTCAAGGTGAAGAGAGGTGGGGGGAGCCTAGCAGATGGAAGTGTTAAGCATTTCCCATACCGAAAGAAAATAAAAGAAAGTGTGATTCTGCTGGGTGTATTGCAGCTCGGCATCTTATCTCTAATCATTCTTGTTAAGTTTAAAGATGTTGCTTTCATGCAACACACACATACACACACACACACACCCTGCCTGGCTTCTACATTTAGCAATGGCTGCCTGTGTAATCTCAGAGAATAAACTGCCGATCCCGCTCGAGCACTTTGTCAACTCTCTTGGTAATATTTGGATTAAAGTCGGGGAAATTAAAAAGATTGCCGTGGTTAAGGAAGTTTGCCATCTGTAAAATCGGAGACTAGTCACGCTAATCAGCCCCGTGAGTTAATTGGATTTTGGAATGGGCTGGTGTGAGAATGTTGGGAGCGGATTAAATTCAGACTTCGTCAGACTACACATTAATTCCATTCAATTTACAGCACCTAATAATTTAGGATTGGCTCCTCACAGAAGGTGGAGTGGTTTATTTATTTATTATTTCGTTTTTGTACCGCTCTTCATAAAATAAAGTAAAAACCCAGTGCGGACAATGTTGAGCAGAACTCACAGTGAGCCCCACTGACAGTAAAATAATTTGCTTGAAGTAGCAGTGGGAGATGCAGAATAAGACACCCCTCAGGACACAGGTCAAATATGGGTACCATATTTGTTTTCATCACATTCACCTTGTTCTTCAGACTCAGAGGTAAATGTATCCACTGTTGCAAGTCAGACTGTAGTTTCTTGAAAACATGTATAAGATTGCAGTTGGCCATGTTACCAGCATTCCTGGGAACTAGAATTCCAAGATGAGTTAGCTCGGTAGGGCACAATCTAGAAATGGCTGCCATTGTCCTACCAACTGATGCTGGTAAAAGGCACCCAAGCCACCAAGGGCACCTTTGCCTCCAGTGACAGAGCTGGATTGAAGAGCACCCTCAAAACAAATTCATTTTGTCCTAGCCACTTTGGGAGCCTTCTGGGCTGAAAAGTAGGTTAACATGTCCCAGATACACACATACACAGTGCTTGAGTCAAGAGTTGGTACCTTGTACATAGCTTATAATGTGGTGCTCAGCAACAATCGGTTTCTCGTAAGCCCAATTTCTGCTGTCATCGATGCCACTGCAAATTCTGAGGAATCTCAGTGGGAAGGAGTTGGCTGAACAGAGATCGATAACAGCCTGGGAACCCTTTAAAAAAGTCACTTTAAATTTACAAAGAAAAGAAGCCAGAGAACAAGCCAATGTTTTGTAGCCCAGTCAACATAATGAATAACCCCTTAATCTGCCCTATCTCATGGACAAAAAAATATTTTTTTATATTGGGTGCATGAAAAATGTTTATTTGTCACATGGAAAATACTACACATCATCACTACAGTCTCTTGCAATCTGGCAAAATATTTCTTTAGTTAAGTAACAACACACTTTTTTTACAAATGTTGTCCTTCAGCATCATTCTGAAGGACAGGACTAGCCCTGAGTGGTCTGAGTGATATGGCTTCCTCATGCAATAGAAGGTAAGGGGTGGGGAAAGTAGCAAGGCATTGGCCCACAGGACCATGCAGTCTACGCTACCCCCCTAAGCTAGCCTACCATGCTCAGGTGTAATAGAGAATGCTGTCCCATTGACAGTAAGAACACAAGAAGAGCCCTGCTGGATCAGGCTGATGACCCATCTTGTCCAGCATCCTGCTCTTGCAGTAACCAACCAGATACCTGTGGGGAAACCCATAAATAAGTGCTGAAATTAGATCCACCAGCAAATGGTCAGTTTCCGTCCATGGAATGGGACAAGCCACCTTCTCGCCCTCTGCTAGCAACATGTTTTGGGCCAAAGTTAATTTGTACAGTCAATTCAAACACCTACAACATGGAGAGAGGAAGAGGGAGACTTGGAAAATTGGGAGCATTCACAGAAACATTAAGAAAGCTTTAACACTTCTGCTGTTGTTGGCAGCTAACCTCCCCTGAAACTGAAGAGCCCACTGCAAAGGTAAGCAAGTTTTGAATGAGTATAAAATAGCAGGGAGTGGTTAGAGCAGGATGGGGAACCTGTGACCTTCAAGATGCTGATGGACTCCAACTCAACTCACTGACTATCATGTCCTATAGTCAAGGCGAAGTGGAGTCCACCAAGACCAGGAAGGTCATAAGTTCCTTACACCTGGATTAGAGGGACGGACAAGGACTAGGGAGTCAAGAGTTCATATCCCTACTTGATTTTGAAGCTAATTGTATGTCAAAGATACTAGGTGTCCTTGGGTTTGTGTATGACTGCCCCACATATGAGCATAGGCCAGCACAAGCCAACCTTCCCTAACCAGGTACCCTCAAGATGTGCCTCCATCAATGCTGGGTGAAGTGATGGGAGAGGAAGTCCAACAACATCTGGAGGGTACCAGATTGAATTGGGCTGCCCAACACAACGCATAGTACAATCCAAAAATATCTACTTGGAAGCACGGATGGGAAAGGCATTAAAAGCAAACCTCTCTAATTCACACTTTCCAAAAATGATGTGCAAACTGAAATGAAGACATCTTTCAAAACTCATACTTCTCTTAATTTTGCAATGCCATTCTCTGGCCAAATTATGTGTACAAAAGTGCTCATGCTCAAGCAAAAGTAATATGAATCATTTTGTTTCATAGAGCAGCAGATCTATAAAAGTATATCACCCAATAGCAACAAAAAACCCAACCCAAAGAATGCACCCCACTCTGACAAATGCAACTCAGCCAAAACCTTCCCCAGCCTTCTTTCCCTCTGCAATTGCCTAATTACAAACAGTAAATCAGGAGTGGGGATGGAAGGAAGTGTACATCAATTTACGAAAGAAGGGGAAGAATCCCAGAAACAAGATTATCAATCCATTCCGGCAAGTTTTCGAACACTGGAGCTGCATTGAAAATGAACTCTTGTAAATTAACCAGCCCAAGTAAATGCTGACAGGATCTTATCACTGTAATACACAATAAAGCCTCCATTATTAAAATTCTACTTAAAAATAAAAAGCATAGCGCAAGATAAGGCCGTTGTGAATGATCATTTAGCATTAATCCTAATGACAACCAGTTCCACTTTGCTGTTGAAGTTCCCGTCTGCCTGGGCTTTCATTTTGAAAGGACAACACACCTTAATCAATCACATTTACTCCCACTATAATTTAAATCCAGGGCCCTGTTATTTTGCTATAAATAGACTACCAGCAGCCATTTGTTTCTTCACCTCAGCTCTGCGGCCTTTGAAAGGATGTACAAATAGGAGGGTTTATGTGTTGGGGACAATCACCAGCATCACCAGCTGAAAAAAGATGACAAATTTGAACCCTACTGGGGGATTAACCTCTTCCCCTCTTTGTAAAATCACAGTTGCCCTCAGGCAGGGTCTTGTGGTTGCACTGGTCACCCCAAAACAAGCATGCATCATGTGGGGAGAGCTATTTAAAGATCCGAGATAAGGGAAAGCCAAACTATGAATCCTCCCATTTTACTAACCAGGTGGAGGAATGGAAGGGCCATCTTGGCTAATTTCAGCAGCACAAGCTGAAATTAGGAACATAGAAAACTGTCTTATACTAAGTCAAACAATAAGTCCATCTAGCACTGACTGGCAGCTGATCTTCAGGTTTTCAGACAGGGCTGTCTTGCAATTCTCCCTGGAGATACCAGGGGCTGAACCTAGATTCTTCTGCATGCAAAGCAGATGTTCTACCACTGAAGGGAAATATCCTTGCAGTTTTTGACAGCGAATAGAGGTAGACACAGGCCCAAATATTCGCCTTCTATCAGTGTTTGTGTTTGTGCATTTTACTTTATTTTCAAAAGTTTCCCATTCACTATAATAGGGAATGTAAAAACAGCTACACACACAACCCTTTGGCCAAAGTGGATGGAATTTGTAGGCAGATACACTGAGGAAATTTGTGGAGGGTTCCTTTAACATTTGATTTAAAACACACACACACACACAAATCAATAAAATTTTCATTTTCTACCAGAATTGGGTGCAATTTCAAGGCATGGTGACCCCTTCTGAGGAGATGGTGCCCCCCCCATTTTTATTTTTATTTTAAATATCTACAGTGCTACTCCCAAATAGAAGAATTTACTATTGGGGTGTGTGCAATAAAGATTATAGGTGGTGGGAGAAGAGCATGGAGTCACAAGAAAGGCTGGGGTGGAGAAATTGTCACCCCTAGCAAGGACCTGTATCCAACAAGAATCATTTATGGAGAGGTTAGCAGCTGCCCCTTCGTGGGTTTTTTTGGTGGGGGAATACAGCCTCACTGGGAGAGATAAATATTTGTTTTGTTTTGTAGAGGGAAAATGATGGTGCAGAAAAAGACCCTGTTACTCCAAGGGTCATTGGTGGGGGTGAGATTCTGGCTCCCCATTGGTTTTGAGGGTTATAGTGGTGCTCCATCTACTGACATACATAGCAGAAACCACAGATCTACATGAAAAACAAACACACTTTTTACTCCCTCCTCTAAATCACAGTGGTTGAAGTGCCCTGGAAGAATAGTTTACTGTCAACTAAAAGCTAGACCTGCCAGTCAAAAAGTAACAGTCCCCACTTCACCCACTTGCATCTTGAGCCCTGGGTGTTGTTCCCAGTTACCTTGGTTCCATTTATTGGTTGGTGGGAGGGAAGGCGCTTCTTGGACAAACAAAGCCACAGAGTCATTCAGAAGCTTAAGGTGCCTGCAATCCACCTGTATCATCCTAATGGTGTAATTTAACTCAGAAACATGGGAACATTCTCCAAATAATCTGTTTTGCCTTTTAATAGAGGATGCACAAAGAGTCAGCGCCAAGCCCTGCTATTTACCCTGGCTTTTAGAAATAAATAAATGCAATGTTTAGCTGCAGGGCATCTGAAAAAGGTAAAGGTAAAGGTACCCCTGCCCGTCAGGGCCAGTCGTGACCACTCATCTCGCTCAAGAGGCCAGGAGCCGGTGCTGTCCAAAGACACTTCCAGGTCACGTGGCCAGCGTGACGAAGCTGCATCTGGCGAGCCAGCACCAGCGCCGCACACGGAAACGCCGTTTACCTTCCCGCTAGAAAGCGGTCCCTATTTATCTACATGCACTTAGGCGTGCTTTCAAACTGCTAGGTAGGCAGGAGCTGGGACCGAACGACGGGAGCTCACCCCGCCGCAGGGATCTGAAGGAACTCCTTATTCCATATGTCTCTTAAAGGTAAAGGTAAAGGACCCCTGACAGTTAAGTCCAGTCACAAACGACTGTGGGGTTGCGGTGCTCATCTCACTTTACTGGTCGAGGGAGCCGACGTTTGTCCGCCGACAGTTATTCCGGGTCATGTGGCCAGCATGACTAAGCTGCTTCTGGTGAAACCAGAGCAGCGCACAGAAATGCCGTTTACCTTCCCACCAGAGCAGTACCTATTTATCTACTTGCACTTTTTGGCATGCTTTTGAACTGCTAGGTTGGCAGGAGTTGGGACCGAGCAACAGGAGCTCACCCCGTGGCAAGGATTCGAACCGCCAACCTTCCGATCGGCAAGCCCTAGGTTCAGTGGTTTAGACCACAGTGCCACCCACGTCCCTATATGTCTCTTAACCTTGTTTTTTTTTAGTTCTTATGGTGCAGCACTGCTCTCTGTACCACAACCTTCCAAGATGACATTTATGACAGCGACGCTTATAGCTATTTTTGTGTAGTTCTCTTATTAAGGAAGCCAAAGAGGCATATTTAGCCAGCCTGCAGAAAGGCTCTTAAAGTCCTTGTTTCAAGGGACTCATTTGGCTGATTTTGCTGTGGCTGCTGCTCTGATTAAGTATATTACTGAGTTTGTTTGTTTCTGTAATTTCAATGTCTGCAGTTTTGTTTAGCATTATATGTCTTAACTTGCTTTGCTGTTACATGGACTTTTTGAATGAGTGGTGCAGAGATAGACTGATGAATGAATAGATGCTGGCGATCTTTTTCTGCTTCCAGCGTTTAATCCTATATTGTGCCCACCCATTCCTGCTGACTCACTGATCTGAGACATTTTGCATCATGTCTCTCAGATTAGTAGGAGCTTCCTTCCACCACCAACAGACTCTGCTTATCACCAATGACCAGAAATGCCGTTGCCTAAATCAGGGGTCAGCAGCTACTCACCAGTACCAGCAGGTCACATGACAGAGATATGGGCTGCACTCATGAGGCAGCTTATTCTGTTTTCCTGATGTTTCCTTAGCTGTTATTTTGCACATTATATTTGAGCTTTTACACAATGTAAAAGCCACTTCTGGAAAACCAACTGAATATAGTGCACGTTTAACACTCATTTCTATGTTATTTGATTCTGGAAAAACAAATCCATTTGGCACCCTCTCAGCCTGGAAAAGCATGGGAGTTTTGTGTGGCAATTTTCCTGACTTTTTCAGAACTTTGTGCCACAGCAGCTCACATGACAAGTCCTAACACTGTGCACTATCCTCCCTTCCCACTTCAAGGCTTGCATTTCTTCTTCTTCTTCTTCTTCTTCTTCTTCTTCTTCTTCTTCTTCTTCTTCTTCTTCTTCTTCTTCTTCTTCTTCTTCTTCTTCTTCCTGATGAGAAGTCATGGTGGGATTTCAGCATAGAAAGTCATGCCAAAAGGTAAAGCCTAGAACAACGGCAGAATGTTAAAAGACAAGGAGGAGTGACATGTGTGGATAACATTTGCTGCAACCTGGTGGTATCGTGCTTGAGATTTGATGGAACGGGTGTGTGCATCATGAAGGTAACATTAGAAAATGAGACAGAAGCACTAACCTTATAATCAGTTCCCTTATAACCTTATACAGTGGTACTTCAGGTTAAGAACTTAATTCGTTCTGGAGGTCCGTTCTTAACCTGAAACTGTTCTTAACCTGAGGTACCACTTTAGCTAATGGGGCCTCCCTCTGCCGCCATGCCACTGCCGTGTGATTTCTGTTCTCATCCTGAAGCAAAGTTCTTAACTCAAGTTACTATTTCTGGGTTATCAGAGTCTGTAACCTGAAGTGTCTGTAACCCGAGGTACCGCTGTAACCAGTTCCCTCCCTGCGAGAAATGAAACTACAGGAAACCAGGCAGAGGGCCTTCTTGGTTGTGGTGCCCACCCTGTGAAAGGCCCTCCCATCAGATGTCAAGGAAATAAACAACTATATGGCTTTCAGGACATGTCTGAAGGCAGCCCTGTTTAAGGAAGTTTTTAATGTTTGATGTTTTATCGTGGTTTTAATATTCTGTTGGAAGTTGCACAGAGTGGCTGGGGAAACCCAGCCAGATGGGTGGGGTATAAATAAACTGTTGTTGTTGTTGTTGTTGTTGTCATCGTCACCACCACCGCACAATAAACCCCACATGTGAATGCAGGCATAGACACAGGACCAGACACTGGTATAGACTCAGATGACATCTTCCCTCCTTTCATTCTCTCCCCCCCTATTTTATTTCATAAAATTTATATACTGCTTGATTGTAAAAAAAACAACAACCTCAAAGCAATTTACAAAAATCCCCACAATTAAAACATTCAGAAAAATTAATGTTGATAGTAAGTTAAAACCACATCAGCATTCTAGATATCTGGGTAGGCCTGTCTAAACAAAAAAATAAATAAAAATGTTTTCAACATGTGCTAAGAAGAGTACAGTCAAGGTGCTTTCCTGATATCAATAGGCAGGGAGTTCCAAAGTGCAGGTGATGCCACACTAAGAGATCAATTTCTTACAAATGTGGAATGGGTATTACAGTATGTGGCATTTGTTCTGCAGATTAAAGTGGTCAAGTGGGCATATAAGGGGTTACTCTGTCCCTGTGTTTATTCTAACATTAAGCCCCTTGTGCCTCTCGTGGACTGTGATTAGGAATTGGGGAGAAAAATGGTTCACTTTGCATTTTAATGTGCCACCCCAAATATAGATATGTCCATATTCCCCCAAATTCACCAAACATTTGCAAAGCTGGCATTGCAGCATATTGTGCTTTCAGAAGCTACCACTGTACGTAAGATGAATTAGGCTTTCTTTAGCCAATAAATCCCTCTAAACAAATTTCACTTCTATTAAAATGCCACCCAACAAGTCCCTGGTTTTGGTATGTGATCCCAGAGGCTTCCACTGACTGAAGCCCTATGTGCAAATACAGATTTCCAAGTGAAATAAAGGGTTTCTAAATGAAACGGCAAAGAAAAGTGTTTGTTTTAGGGGGTGGGGTGGAATAATCACAACAGAAATATGTGCAAGGGCATTGTCAGGCAGATGTCGCAATAGCTGTGCAAGTAAGGTGTAAAGCTGAAAAGAACACAAGGCAACAGGAATTAAATGCTGTGCGTGCAAACAAGTGCATAAGTGCTCAATCAGTACCTCCTGTAGATGAGAAATCAAGAAATTTCAGATTTGTTTTTAGAGGACGGGAAGGTAATACGAACTGGAAGGATGCTCCAAAAATGAAGGGATTCTTACATCCAATCAAAGGATTGATAGATAGCATCCCATTTGACAAGCAAATTGCATGCTATCTTGTTATAGAAATATGCAAGTGAAATGCGGCACATTGGCACATACTGATTCAGCTGGCACGTGCAAGGAGCAAGAAAATTTGCCTTAGGGACAAATGTGTATTTGGTGCTCTGCAAGAGCCCTGCTGAATTAGAACCTCTTCGTACAAGCATCCCGTTTTCCACAGTGGCCAGTTAGAAGCCAATTAGAAGCCCCTGGGAAGCCCACAAGCAATACTTGAGGACAAAAGCCTTCTCTTCCTGTTGTTCCCCAGCAGCTTGTACTCACAGGCACACTGTGTCCATAAGGCATCATGGTCAGTCTCAGCTTTGACAGATATTGTCACCACCATATTGCAGGATGGGAGAGAGGTTAAGCAGTGGGCCCTCTAGATTTGGAAGAAGCAGATTGTTCAAACTGAGATTTCTTTCACACTTTCTCTTACCTTTATGAGTTCTCCATGAAATGGGAAGAATGGTGGTTTGGGTGCTCAAAGAAAGAATCTAAGTTTTGAAAGCTCTGGAGCAAACAACATAAAGAGCGGGAAACATGGCCATGATTGAAAATGGGATGAAGTACAGGCATCCCAACCACTTATGCGTGGTCACCTCACTTATGTTGCTGGGAGGTAAATAAATAATTTGATTCAAACCTGAAAATGGTGGGAGGGAGCTGGAAAGCCCTTGTGACTTGCAAGGAGACCTCCCCCAGAGCCCAAAGACAATGTCTGTGAGGGCGGATGAAGCCCCAAAGACACCAGAGGCACAGTGTGGCTTTGTTTAGGCTGCTCAGCCTCCCCACCTAGACGGATGAAGAATCTAACATGGCAGAAGGCAGTTACAGATAGGTAGCCGTGTTGGTCTGCCATAGTCAAAACAAAAAAAAAAAAAATCCTTCCAGTAGCACCTTAAAGACCAACTAAGTTAGTTCTTGGTATGAGCTTTCGTGTGCATGCACACTTCTTCAGATACATGGTAGAAGGCAGTTTCCTCCTTTTCTATGCTGATGATTTCCCAGGTAATTGCAACTTTAGATATTGCAAAACAGAAAAAAGGAGGGTGGCATATGAAATAGCTCTTGATTTTGTGAGCTGTATGTGGCTGAAAGCACCAAAAGTGGATACGTACCTTGAACTCAGCCCCCCAAATTATAATCATAGAAACACATGCTTGGCATAGTTAAATCGTACATGATAAATAATACTGTATGGTTCCCAAAGATACGGTGGGTTCAAGTACCAAGAAAGTTAAACTTTCGCCCGGCAGGGGTGGGGAAAACATATTATGTAATGTCCACTCTAAAGACAGTTGGTAAGCTGTGGGTTGAGAAACAGGAGCTGTGCTTGTTGAGATTTTGGCCTGCAGTGATCAAGGTCTGTAAGAAAAAAGGGGGTGCATCAGTGCAAATTAAATCATTATTGAAAGCAGTGCTTCCTTTAGAAAATTAAATACAACTTCTAGCTCTCTTCAGCTTACACAGTTGGCCTATGAAACCTGTTATCACCAAGTAAAGGCAGAGATATATAATCTCCAACAATAGCCCATTTATTTATCATCTCATTTGTCAATTTTAGAGATGAAGGATCCCCACGGCGCAGTAGAAATTCATCTAAATCGACCTCGTTGATGAATTGGGAGCTTTTCATGTAGTTTTATGCTAATCATTTCTCTTCACCAAACAGAATCTGTTGATGACGGTTTTCACATTGTTGAGGATCAGCGTGAAAAGCCATGGAAAGGTGGAATTGAATAAACCTGCTGTTCCTCTCACAGTGGTACTTTAATCACCTCCCTGCAAGCAGTTTGCTAAAAATGGGCTGGGGGTTTAAGAGGGGAAGAAAGAGATGGGTAATATTGACCCATGCTTTGAGGTAAAAACAGCTTGTCCTTGACCCACCTGTCACTGCGCCCCTTGCAGAACTCTTGAGGTAAGTAGGAACTTAGATGGGAAGTCAGTGTGTCAACACCATTGCTGAGGTCTGGATAACAGACTTGAGGAGCAGAAGGATAGCACACTGATGGCAGACAACTGAAAGACCAAAGAACAATGAACCTGCATGGGAGATAATTTGTAAGGAAGCAGTTTGTAACATTGCAAAATGGAATTAGTGATCAAAGGGCATGAAGGTTAAGGCTGGAGCCTTAAGCTACCAAGATATTAGCTGCACACACACTGTAAATTTAAAGCACATTACATCCTCCAAGGAATCTTGGGAACTGTGATTAGTTACAGCTGCTAAGAATTGCAGCTCTGTGAAGAGTAAACTACAATTCCCAGGAATCTGGGGGGGGGGGGAATCATGTGCTTCAAATGTATTGGGGGGGGGGGTGGAGAGACGGCTGTACCTACTCATTCTTTCCTCCATACAATTAGCAAGGGGTTGCATGTCATAATGTAACTGGAGCTGCAAAATCGATTCCATGCCCTTCCCTCAGAAACCAATTCTGGGCCAGAGGAGCAAGAACAGCAGTTGTAGACTACACACTGAAGTGGCTGTGGAAGATACAGCGTGCAGAACAATTCCTGCCATTCCCTAGAGGAAGAGATGTTTGGCGGTGGTAAGTGACTCCCTACTGAGAAGGACAGAGGCAGCAGTGTGTTAAGGTAACAGGATGGTGTGTTGTCATCCAGATGCAAAGATTTGCAATGTGACAGAGAAGTTGTCAAGTCTTATAATGCCTACTGACCCCCCAACCCCTCCCTCCTGATTCATGTGTGTACAAATGATACTGCCAGAAGCAGCCTTCTGATGTATGGCAAGGGACTACAGTATAAGACTGTGTAGGAAGTTGAAGCACCTTGGGACACAGGTGGTCTTTTCATCATTCCTTCCTGTTGAAGGTCATGGCTTTGAAGTGAGAGAATATACTTGAAGTAAACCACTGGCTACACAGGTGATTTTTCAGAAAAGGATGCTTTAGTTGAGATTTCTGCATTGCAGGGGGTTGGTCTAGATCAGCCTTTCTCAACCTGTGGGTCCCCAGATGTAGTTGAACTACAACTCCCATCACCCCAAGCCCAGCTCCAACGACATCTGGGGACCTGCAGGTTGAGAACCACTGGTCTAGATGACACTTGGGTACCTTCCGATTCTATGATTCTGTAACATACTCCTGCTTCTAGATGCCTTTTAGTCAACAGTTTTTGACAAGTGTTGCAAGAGCAGAACTTTCTAGCTGGGTCAGATGGTAGGACACCTGCTATTTGCAGGGATAAAATGCTGGCTTGGTGCATGGATCCCACCCCATTTCCTACCTGCAAGCTGCTTCCAGCTGCTTCCACCTTACCCGGAGTTCCTGATACATACGTAAAGAGATGAACAGTGTCTAGGGATTCAAGGATATGGAGGCAGATTTTTCTGCAGAGAAGCCATCACCATAATTCACAGTTCAATGCTTTCTACTGATCACATTGATTGGTTCCTCTACTGAAACGTCCTGTTTCACATTGTGTTCTATATTTTTGATCACAATGTGCATTGGCTTCTGCAGATTCATTCTTATAACTGAGCCCTCCTAGTTAATTAATGTTCCACTGTGGTGTAGTGGTAGACTCGTAATCTGGTGAACCAGGTTCGTGTCTCCGCTCCTCCACATGCAGCTGCTGGGTGACCTTGGGCTAGTCACACTTCTCTGAAGTCTCTTAGCCTCACTCACCTCACAGAGTGTTTGTTGTGGGGGAGGAAGGGAAAGGAGATTCTAAGTCACTTTGAGATAAATAATGAATGCATATGGTGGCCATTATTTAGGAACATAGGGAGCTGTCAGGCCACTGGCTCATCTAGCTCAGTATTGTCAATCAAGACACTGGTTGCAGCTCTCTGGGTTTCAGATAGGGACACACCTTGGCAAAACCAGAAACATCAAAGATTGAACCTGGGATCTTTTGCCACTGAGCTACAGGCTCTCTTCTGCATTTTGCAACCTGCAGTAAGCTGTGAAAGCTTGCCTCCACTACAGTATGGTAACCACATCACTGGGAACTGAAATTGCAAGTGGTGCATTTTATTTTTTTTCTGGTCTTCAGCAGCTATGCAGTTGGCAGAATTTCAACCAGTGATTCTTTTTCTCAAGTTGGGTCTCTGTGCTGGAAAAGGGTTACTACTAGCCAACTCTCTGATTCCACCGAGGTTTGCAGCAGAGTCCTTTAAGAATCTGAATTGGAAGCAATGATGTTTTAACTTGCTCCTAAATTATCTAGTATATGGGACGCAGGTGGCGCTGTGGGTTAAAGCCTCAGCGCCTAGGACTTGCCGATCGAAAGGTCGGCGGTTCGAATCCCTGCGGCGGGGTGCGCTCCCGCTGCTCAGTCCCAGCGCCTGCCAACCTAGCAGTTCGAAAGCACCTCCGGGTGCAAGTAGATAAATAGGGACCGCTTACCAGCGGGAAGGTAAACGGCGTTTCCGTGTGCGGCTCTGGCTCGCCAGAGCAGCGATGTCACGCTGGCCACGTGACCCGGAAGTGTCTCCGGACAGCGCTGGCCCCTGGCCTCTTAAGTGAGATGGGCGCACAACCCCAGAGTCTGTCAAGACTGGCCCGTACGGGCAGGGGTACCTTTACCTTTTTAAATTATCTAGATTGAGGGAGAGAGAGTTGGAATGCTGGTAACTGTAGCTCTGGGAAGAGGAAAAGGTGTTTGCTAACAATTCCCGGTACCCTTAACAAACTACAGCTCCCAGAATTCTTTGTCACAAGTAGTACCATACTGCTGTAAATGTGACCAAAGTCTTTTTTGGTCTACCCCTCAAAGTTCTGCAGAAAAGACAAATCCAAACTTTAAAGTACTTCAGTTATTTTGCCAGGAAGTCCTGCAGGGATTCCACCCCACTTCTGTCTTTCATATCATCTACAAATTAATTGATGCTAGCTGAAAATATCCAACTATTATCAAGCCTTTTAGATTCTTATGTGTGCACCCTAGACTAATCTAATAAACACCTCATTTAATCCATTCATGGCCCATGGCGCTAATTAACTATTTTTTACATATTCAGGCCCTTCAGAAATCTCCTTTAAAAAATAAATACAGCTGTATCGGTATTGTCGTTTTCTAAGTTTATTGAGAGACAATGCTAGTCAGTGGGGACAAGATGACCGGTGGTCTGAAACAGTATAGCACAACTTTCTTTGTAAGTTTAGTAGTTTTTGTTTCTTAAAATGTCATCAGTTTAAATCCAGCCCCCCCCCCTCTCTCTCTCACACACACACACACAACCTCAACTTGTGTCTGTCCTATCAGGGTCAAATGGAACAAATCATGCAAATAGTTAAAGTGAACAAACGTTCTTTAATTGGAACCACAATTATACTAAATGATAAGAGCAATTGCCCAAATAGAACTAAGCACATCAGTAATTGATTTAACACATGAACAATGCAATCGTCTCCCTGTGTCCAAAGAGACAATTAGAAAATTCTATGCTTGCAAACTTTGTAGCCAGTCCAAACTTTTTCTTGAATACCCCATGGTGCCAGATACTTCAGAGTTACTTCACTGCGAACTGCTTTAGTCCCCTAGTGGCAGGAAAACCACAGCAAATGGCAATGTTATAATCTGCTGTTTTTGCAGGATATAGTCCTGCAATCACAATTCTACTAAATACCAAAATCACACAAACCAGATCTCTATCCCTTTGCTACCTATCTGTACATGTACAGGATTCTGGTTTAGTTATTTATTCTTACCCTGCCTTCACCACAGGAGCGCTAACTCCTGAGGAATGAGCCTTTTTGGCTCCCCCAATATTTCCCCTTCCCCATGTCCAAAAAAATCAGGGGGCAGAGGAGGCCAAGTGCAGAGTCAAGTGCTGTGTGGCTTCAATGGCTGGCTCCTTCTCCTCCTCCCAGCCCAGAGGGATGGTGGGTCAAAGCAGCAGACGTCCTCAGATAAAGCTTCTGGATAGGATCAGTCCATGAAACAGCCATATCTGCTTGCTCAATGTTCCTCCCCAGTTCCTAAGCTATTTTATTTATTACTCCACCAGCTGGAGGGATGAGGCAGTAAAATATGAAATGTGCATTTCCTTGTAATGTTGTTATTCTCAGAGCCATTTGTTCATTAACTGTAAATGGCACAGAGAGAGGAGAGAGAGAGAGGGAGAGAGAGAGGGAGATGCCCAAGGTGGACCTACTAGGAAGAACAGGCTAGGGCTACATTTGGATATTCAAAGACTGGTGGGGCACTTTGTCAAAGTTATTACTCAATCTGATTGCAAGTGCCAGGAGAGAAAGTGTATGAATGCTAATGAGGAGGGATCCATCTATCCATCATTCCAATAGGGTACTCAATCACCCCATGAGAAGGTAGTATGTGTCCCTGGAATGTGCTTTCTCCTATTCATCAGACACCTGTATTGACTTGTGACAAAGGAAAGAGAGTTTCTTTTCTTCTCTCAATAAACTTGCATTGCATTTTTAAAACAGCAGTCAGCGATTCAAAAGCTGGGCTCCCCGCAGACTGCACTGACGAGGAATGAAGACCCCACCACCCTTATCCTCATGCTGGTACTACAGACAGCAGACCTTGGCATGCTAGTCCTTGGCAAGCAATCTGGGTTGTGGTAGGACATCTGAAATTATCACGAGAGAGAATGTGTTTTCTGGTTTTCATGCCATACCTTGGACAAAGCTGTGAAAAAGAAGGAGTGCAGCTCATTGGCTGAGCATCTGCTTTGCACACAGGAAGTCCCAGATTCAAATCCTACTGGCGTTTCCAAGTAGGACTGGAAATGTCTCCTGTCTAAAATGCTGGAAAGTTGCTTCCCGTTGGTGTAGACTGTCAGTTTGCATTTCTTAGTGCCGAAAGTATTGATCTGATGTCTAGAGATCTTTCCTAGTCTACTTAATTCAAGAGGGTTCTGGAAGCTTCTGGAAACTTCTCTGTGTGAAAGGAAAAATAAGAAACTTCATGGTGTTTGGGTTATTCCTGAGTGCAGCTGGCTTAAACTGGTTCTGGGGTTCACTTTCTCTTTCTATCTCTTTTCCTTCTGTTGTGGTGTTTTGTACACAGTATGCTTAGTGTTAAGGTTTAGATTCATTATGCCGTATTTTTTGCTCTATAAGACTCTCTTTTTCCCTCCTAAAAAGTAAGAGGAAATGTGTGTGCGTCTTATGGAGTGAATACAGGCTGCGCGGCTATCCCAGAAGCCAGAACAGCAAGAGGGATTGCTGCTTTCGCTGCGCAGCGATCCCTCTTGCTGTTCTGGCTTCTGGGATTCAGAATATTTTTTTCCTTGCTTTCCTCCTCCAAAAACTAGGTGCGTCTTGTGGTCTGGTGCGTCTTATAGAGCAAAAAATGCGGTAAGTTATTGTAAGTTTAAATTACGTCTGCTGCAACTGGATTCCTTATGGACAGTGCCAATCCTGAATGCATTGGATTTATGACCATTATGCTCATTTGCCTTCAGTAGCAGTAAAGGTCCGCTGGATAAAATACAATTTCCTCTGGTCTATGTTTTGGGGAATCCTGCAGTGTGTTTAAGTTTTTACTCTGCTAACTATACATTGGAATCTACTCTGGATAAATATTGAGTAGAATTTCAATGACATAGACAACAGCAATCTAGATGGACTAGTGGTCCGACTCTCTATAAGGCACCTCCCTGTGGCTATAGCATTGGTGCAGACATGTAGAAAGTCTTGGAGAACATCTAGAACTATCTAAAGATCTAGAATGTCTAAAGCGGGAGTCAGGAGCAAGTCCGCAACAGCTCACAAGGTGTCGGTGAAGTTATGATCTCCTCTACGCAGGGCTGCCCTTGAAGCTGTCCCATAAACTCCAGCGGGTGCAGAATGCTGCAGCGAGGCTCCTCACGGGGTCTCTGCCATGGGAGCATATTCACCCAGTGCTTTTCAATCTGCACTGGCTCCCGGTGAAGTACAGGATCAGATTTAAGGTGCTGCTTTGACCTTTAAAGCCCTTCACGGCCTAGGACCCTCGTATCTACGGGACCGCCTCTCCCAGTATACCCCAAGGAGAGCCTCAAGGTCCATAAATAGCAACACCCTAGTGGTCCCAGGCCCTAAGGAAGTTAGATGATGATGATGATGATGATGATGATGATTATGAGGCAGTTGCAACAACTGAAGGGTTTAAAAAAATACTATTTCTTATGTGATATCTGGATTTTCTTCTGAAGACCTTACTTCGAAAGAAAAGAATAGATCTCTGGCAAAGGTTTGTTTTAAGCATAACGAATGTGAAAAATGATGTGCTCTGGATGGGAAAGCAGCACAAAGCATGACTTAATCAATAAGTTGCCAATAGATTTCACACAGGTGTGTATGTGTGTTGGGAAAACAGTCAGTGTTGTAACTATAAGCTCTGTTGGTTTCCTTCTTTTTTCATTCTTTCCCACAGTTTAGCCTTACAATATGGACAAATTTTTCATGGGAAGCCTTATGCTTGGCTTTGGTGAGGTTACACAGCACTTTGTGAAATAAGGATGTTGTTCCAAGGAAACAAGGAACTAAAAGACCCACCCGAAACTTCCCAAAGACTTCCCACTGCCACTTCGCAGTGCCGGATTTACGTATAAGCTAAACAATCTATAGCTTAGGGCCCCAATCTCTTGGGGGGCCCCCAAAAAATAAAGGAAAAAAACCTGGGTGTACATTTCCAAAATATAAGATAAAAAACAAATAAAATTAAATCTACATACAGCAACAGTGTTTTGCGTTGTGTAGGCTCTATTGATGTAAGTAATGGGCCTCGCCTGCTCCCTAAAATATCACAGGTTTGCTCATTTCTATATATAGGGTGCCTACATTCTGTATGGACTGGTTGAATGGCAACATATGCAAATAGCTTTAAATATCTATTAGGTCCATATAGCATATATTCAACACACACAAAAGCGACAATTTCATAGAATCATAGAGTTGGAAGAGACCACAAGGGCCATTGAGTCCAACCCCCTGCCAAGCAGGAAACACCATCAGAGCATCCTGTCAAGCCTCTGCTTAAAGACCTCCAAAGAAGGAGACTCCACCACACTCCTTGGCAGCAAATTCCACTGTCGAACAGCTCTTACTGTCAGGAAGTTCTTCCTAATGTTTAGGTGGAATCTTCTTTCTTGTAGTTTGGATCCA
This sequence comes from Podarcis gaigeae, assembly GCF_964106915.1. NCBI lineage: Eukaryota > Metazoa > Chordata > Lepidosauria > Squamata > Lacertidae > Podarcis > Podarcis gaigeae. The sequence continues at coordinate 72,631,539 of NC_139685.1, forward strand.
TTGCTCCATGTCCGCTTCTCTGGAGCAGCAGAAAACAATCTTTCTCCCTCCTTTGTTGTTGACAAAGGACAGCTGGACATATAAAGGGCCGCATTACCTTCAGTAGCTTAGGGCCTCATCAAACCTAAATCTGGACCTGCTAAAGAGAGTAACCATAGCTCAGTGGTATATAGCACAAGGACTGGGGAACCTCCGAGTACACTTACTGTAACTGTTGTGGACTGTGGAACTTCCTGCCTCTTAAGACTCACCAGATCCTAAATAACAGTGTGTGCCCAAAATAATTTTTAATTGTTCATGTTTTCTAAATAAGTACCTAGCATTTAAGGATCAGTTATTAGCAAATTAATATCTTTAGCAAGATAGATAGACAAGAGTGTTCCTAAAATCTTTTTTAAAAATCTATTTGAGTGGTTAATGATTAAGTTTTTATCAACCCTTCTGGAAAGGCTGTATTATATATTTAGAGGATAATTTTCACACTGCAGGTGTGACACACCCACCCTAGAAATATTAATTGGCTGCCTTTATAATCATATAGTAATGTAGAAGCAGAAATGATTGATCTAACAGCGGGTTTGCTTTGAAACTGTGTGTTAAATGCTCAGGTGCTGCTAATTACATATCCCTGCATTTCATCTTCAGAAATGACCCAGGCAAGATAAGGGAAAGTGAATATAACCAAGTCATTGATATCAGGTGAAGATGAGATTATCAAATCTGGAAATGAAAGCCTGCTAAAAACAGGATGGGTGGATGAAGCAGCATAGATAACACAGCAGCCTTTCCCCAATGATGCGCCTTCCAGATGTTTTTGGATTACATCAGGCATAGACAAACTCAGCCCTCCAGATGTTTTGGGACTACAACTCCCATCATCCCTAGCTAACAGGACCTGTGGTCAGGGGTGATGTGAGTTGTAGTCCCAAAACATCTGGAGCGCTGAGTTTGCCTATGCCTGGATTACATCAGCTCCAGCCAGCATAGCCAATGGCCAGGGAGTTTTAAACCCCCCAAAAACCATACTGCACTAGATATTGCGAAAGACTGGAGTGATGCAATGATTTATCCAGAGGAACTGCAAACCTGGCTTAAAATAACGTGAGCGCTTTCCTGCTAAGTGCATCCATTTCAGAGCCTACTTGGCACTAGAGTCTGGATGCAGTGTTTGACTGACAGCAAACGGCAGGATTGCTGAGGTTAGCGGCTGTATATGATGCGAGAGACAAAGGACACAGCCCTTATCTGTAGTTCTGAGATCAGCTCTGGGGAGCCCCGGTTCAAGAAGGAACTTGACAGGTTGGAATGACTTCGGGGAGAAGCTGCCAAGATGATGAAGCATCTACAAGACAAATCTTACAAAGATCCGGATACGTTCACTGTAGGAGAAAGGCGATTAAGGAAGGACGTGCTGAGAGTTTTCAAACAAAGGGACCTCAGGATAGTGATGGGAGAACCAGCTCCTTTCTGGTCCATGCCACTTCTGCATTTGTTCACCTCTAGGTCCCTAGGAGTTCCGCATTAATCGCTAACTGAACAACGCGTCTCCGCAAAAATGCACATTTATTCGCTTTACAGATTTTAAAAATGCTTCACAGTCAAATGCTATCAAAGCAGTGTGCAATCAGATAAAGTGAGATAAGATATGGAAGATACGCACACTTAAAAAGAAACCATTTCTTACAATTGTACAGTTAATCTAAACACATGCTCATAATGGATGCTCCATAAGCTAGAGGGAGCCCCAGTTGACGTAGCATCAAGACGAGTTAAGCAGGCAGGCAATGAGAGGGTACGTAATACAGGTTTATTTAATTATTTGATTCAAGCAAGAGCTCAGACTAATAAGGGCACAGTAAAAGGCCGCTTTGGCCTGGGAGCCAAATCCTGCAGTGGAAATTTATCTATGAAAAGAATACCTGATAAATTGTGACTCATAGAAATGCAGAGTTTGAAGGGACCTTGAGGGTCTTCTAATGCAGCCCCCCTGCAATAGCTTATTAGGAGCTAAGTCCTACAGGTAGGAACCCTGTAGAAGCCTAGTTTTCTGTCTCCTCCTAGCTGAAGCTTGAGTGGCCATAGGAAACTAGGCTGACCACCAATTTTGGAGAAAGGGTAAAAAGAAAACTCCCGATAGAGATGGTTTCACACAATGCAGATCTAGCCAGTAGAAGAGACAGCTTAGTGTCCCCTTTAGAAAATAAGCTCAGTTTTCCTAGATTAAAGCGGTTAGGCATTTGTCAGTGGGGGGGAAAAGACAGCTGAAAGTTTCAGCACTCAGTTCAGCTTAAAACTAGCTAAAAGCTAATCTAGCACATGTAAGTTACAATTTTATAGGGCAACCTGTGCATTTAGTTGTGTGTTGTGTCTAGTAATCTTTTTCATTTTTTTATTATTTAAAACAATTGAATTGGGGGGGAAATTACCGGTACTTGCAAAAATTGTATATTAAGAGAAATTCACACTAAAAATCTGTATTAGGGGAAAGTGTACATAAACATGCATTTATTATTGAATATAACACACAAAACTGCATTCTGTTAGGGGAAATTCCATTCAAAAATATGTACCTTGAGAGAAATGCCTCCTAAAATGCTGTCTAAGTTTTATCAGGGCATTTTTTTAAGGAAAGTGATGTGGAAATCTGGGGGGGGGGGGGGGATGAGAGACCGGGAGAAACCAAAATTAACTGATTTGTCCTGTCCTGTCCTGATTTGTTGTATTGAATGTAGATGTAAATAGTGCTTCACATAAGTGGAATGACTTCTGCTTGTGCTGTTGAAAGCGCCTCAGTGTTCCAAAATATGTTCTGTGTGTTTTCCCAAGCTTCTGGGGCGATTTGGGAATGGCATAGAGGAGGAGTACCAGGCAAAGTCCCATTGAACAAGTTCCACCCATGTATTTATTTAGTTAAATATCACCCAGGCTTTTTGGTATGGTTAGACACCTTCCTTCCCGCAAACCTTAACAATGCTAGAATCAGATCAATAGATGGGAAATGGTTTGAGAACGCAGAAATCCATAGTTGGGGCATTCCTGCAAATGCACTACATTACACCTCCTAAATGTTGCACTCCTCCTGTGAGAGGTCTTGACATAACGGAAGCATCCAGTCGTGCCATCTCTCACATCCTCTTAAAATGCTACAGTCCCATCTCAATTCACGCACCTTTGCTCTTAAAGTAGGACAATTTTGATATCAGCAGAATCTCAAGCAATTACCATTCCCTCCCTCCTTCTGTGCTTAATTTTCTCTGTAGGGGCCTGTCGGGTGGAATGTGGGCTTTAGACGCTTTGAGAGCCAGACGAACAATGCCGAACAATTTTCAGCAATGGCTGTAATTATTGATGGGAAATGTATAAGAGGACTCTCAAGCACACGTTTTTAAGAAGGTTGTTTCTATGAAGTCGCAGCTCTCTCTCCCTTTTTCTTAACTGAAAGATTACACAGCCAAAAAGGAGGCGGGAGTTCCATTGTCAGGGTAGAAAAAGGAAGCTGTGGACTCCAACTTTGTTTGCAGAAAGACGAAGTATGAAAGAAATTCAAAGCTTTTTTGGGTGACGCCTTTCTTGGCATTTGCCTTTAAAATAAAAAGATGAAAAGCTGAGGGATGCTGACGGGAACAAAGTTTACACAACTATGCCTGGTGTTGCATACCTGAAGGAGCATCCCTACCCCCATCATTCAGCCCAGACACTGAGATTCAGCACCAAGGGCCTTCTGGCAGTTCCCTCACTGCGGGAAGTAAGGTTACAGGGAACCAGGCAGAGGGCCTTCTTGGTAGTGGCACCCGCCTTGTGTAACACCCTCCCATCAGATGTCAAACACATAAACAACTATATGGCTTTTAGAAGACTTCTGAAGACAGCCCTGTTTCGGGGAGCTTTTAATGTTTGGTGTTTTGTTGTGTCCCTTTACATTTTGTTGGAAGCCACCCAGAGTAGCTGTGGCAACTCAATCAAATGAGCAGCATATAAATTAGTAGTAGTACTAGTAGTAGTACATGGGGGGAAATGACCTCCCTGCCTCATAATTCATTGTCACCCACTTAAAGTGGTAGTAGATTTACACAGATGAGTGCAAGTATTTCTTACAAATGGAAGTGACTGCACATTTTTTTGCAGCCCAAGCAGAACAGCTCTTCCAATGTGTGTGTTCCGAATGTACACACAGACAGGAAATCCAAAGATCCAGGAAACAGAAATCACATTGTTCAGTTTACTCTGCCCGAGGTTGGTGAATCCAATTGCCAGTGTGGTATAATGGTTAAAGAGTTGGACTAGCATCTAGGCCGCAGGCATAGGCAAACTCCAGCCCTCCAGATGTTTGGGACTACAATTCCCATCATCCCTAGCTAACAGGACCAGTGGTCAGGGATGATAGGGATTGTAGTCCCAAACATCTGGAGGGCTGGAGTTTGCCTATGACTGGTCTAGGGGACCAGGGTTCAAAAAATATCTCCTCAGTCATGGGTCTGTCTGTCAGCTGGAGCTACCTCCTGGGGTTGATGTGAGGATCAAATGGAGAGAGGGAGAATTCTGTCTTCCAGCTTGAGCTCTTTGGAGGAAAAGTAGGAGAAAAATGAAAGAAAGTACTGTAGACTTGCCTGACCTATGTTTCCAGGACAAATGTGCAGAATGGAATGTAGTCCTCCTTTGGAATTCTGATTCCAATCAATTCCTCAAGGTGGTCCAAGGGCTTCCTTTAAAACAATTAATATTTCCCAAAGAGATCATAGCCACTTAAAATGACTAAAAAAGGCATGGCTGCCACAGTAAGAATCAGCTCCAAAGGCCCTGGGAGTGATAAGACATAACAATGTGACATTTGTCACCCTCAATTTCACTGCATGTGGCAGAATCCATGTGAGGATTTTTTAAAGGCATATTACTGCAAAAATAGGAGTGAACCAGTTGAAACTTGAAAAGTTTCAAAAGCGTCATGAACCGTATTTAGAGTGATCCTTCTTTGCCTATATATAGCAAATATCAGATGGCAGAATGAAATATATATATATATAATCTCAACCCAACATGAAGAAAGCCTAGATTTCATGCTCAAACCCTCATCTGCTTTACATTGATCTTCCCAAATACGGACGGGTATATTACCAGGAGCAAACGCTTGTCAAATATCATATGGAAGATGTGCTGCCTCCCACACTGATCAAACACTTGCCCAATTACTCCCACAGCACTGATAGAAGTGATTAAGCAAAATAGCACCACTTTTATCGTTGATCATAAATTGCAAATGAGTCACGTCGCGTGTGAGTTCGTGCCTTCAACAACTTGACAATACATTGAGAATGCAGAAGGTGACGGTCCCCTGCTCCCTCGATGAATGGAAGAGAGGGGTCCACTTACCTGACTCCATCTGGAAAGAACATAAGGGAGCTTGGGCTCAGTGCTTCTTCGCATGCCACCTTAAATTTCATTCATACCAGTTGGTGTAAATGCGACACAACAATGAATATCATTGGATTCCGTCCCCACTCTTTCCTCACATGTGTGTTTCTGTTCCCCCATGATTTGTGCATGCAAACATCAGCAGAGAACTGTATGCCCCCAAACTACCTTGAATTTTGTTGCTTTACTCCTATTATTTTCTGGCTTCGAACTGTTTTTTTGTTTTTTCCCCCTTCCTGGAATCAAATAACATAGAAATGAGCACTAAGCCTGTGCTATATTCCCTTACTTTTCCAGAAGTGTCTTATATTTCATGAGAATGCTCAATTATAATCTGGAAAATAACAGTTGTGGAGATGGAACAAGCTGCCATGTGAATACAGCCTCAGTACAGACCATTATAAACACAGCTTGAAATACAGTTTTGTGTGTGAACCCAACATAACAAGCCCCCTACACACAATAGTGAAATTTGACACCCCTGTATGATAAACTTAAAACTACAAAAACCATGATCCAGTGTGACATGAGTGAAATATACATTAGCCCATGCTGAAGTGACCACATAAGTATACTGTAGGCCAAGCTCCTTGTTAATCCCACTGAATTCAAAAGAAATGATTTCCAGGTAAGTATGTAAGACTGCAGAATTCATTTTTAAGGTGCCACAGCACTTATCTAGTAGTTGCGTAAGCTTTGAGCGTTTGGGACTAATGCTTCCAAATAAATACATAAAATCACATAAAAAGTGAACTAGTATTCTTCGTAACGACTAGCTCAGCCCAGTAATTTAATTCTTGTTGTAGCAGCAACAAGCAGCAGTTAATTCTCAGCAATTGCTCCTTGTATTTATTCAAATAAATCAGGGTTTAATGTAGTAATATCTCATGCAGAGCTCAGCCTCTTGCTAAGGAATGCATTTCCAGACAACATGGCTTCCAAGACATAAAAGAGGCAGCACAGGCAGACTTAGGACCATTATTAAACTTATGGGTACAACACACCATTACGTTTTATGGATTGATTAATAACAAATTACTGCTGCCCCTAATAATAATTTTGGAAAGCTGTATGTGTGCCAATAAAAAGTAATGTTTGGTTCTGATCATCACAGTTTCTCAGTTAAGCTCATAATTGATTGGAATCCTGAATGAGCTAGGAGTTTCTTGGGAGTTTTATCAAGGAGATGAAGTACTGTACATGCCAAGGGGCCTGGACTTCCAGGTTCAAATTCCAGCTTAGGCATGGACCCACCAGTTGGCCTTGGGCATGCCTGTACCTCTCAGTCTTCATCCCTCATCTTTAATATACTAAGGGGAAGGCACGTTTGACAAATCCTCATCGTGATCAACTCCTGCCTGAAAACCTATGTCACCACTATGGAAGGATGTGCAGATACAGAATTGGCCTCCACAGTCTGCTACAGATACACTGGTAAGACTGCATTCATGGAAGACAATCTTACTCAGCCACAAGTGATCTCCAAGAGAGAGAGAGAGAGAATACATGTAAGGTATATCAGATTCCCACATCTGTCTCCCTACTATAGGGGCGAGGAACATGTGGCTCTACAGATGTCGTTGAACTCCAGCTCCAGTCATCCCTGATCATTGATCTTGCTGGCTGGGGCTGATGGGAGTTGAAGTCCAACAATATCTGGAGGACCACACGTTCCTCACCCTGGCCCTACTGTGACACAGAATTCACCAATGCATGGTTCTGCCAAGAGGTTGTGCACACCTTTCACTTGGAGCTTCCCAATAAAAGATTGACCAAGCATCAGATGGAGATTGTTGTCTTCTTAATGAGATGTTTTGCAGTGTGACCCACTGTATAGCTCTGTGAGTGGAAGTCTCAGCCCCAGGCACTGCCAGATGGAAGATGTGCAAAATGGCAGGTAGACTGCATTGAGAGAGGGTTGGAAGAGAGTTCTCCACAGACAACTGTTGCAGCTGTTGGAACCGTTAACTGATACAGTTATCTGGAATCTCATAAATACATGGAATCATGATCACTGTAATCTTTAGGAGTCTCCTAGCAACTGTCAGCACCCTTAACAAACTACAGTTTTCAGGATTCTTTATGGGAGGACATGACTATTTACAGTGGTGTGATTCTGCTTTATATGTATAATACATATGTGACTTTAGAGTCTATGAGTAATGGCCCAGAAGGCACTACTGCTTACTAAAAGCTGATTAGTCCACTCATTCAGACATCAGGAACTCTTGGGAGGTGGTCAGGCTGCAACATATATGTAAGACAACTTGTTACTCTTTCCTTTGGAAGCTTTCTGAGCCTATGGCAGAGTTGTCTGGTGACACTTGTGTGTGTTTCCAATATGACTGCACCTCTCCTAGTTGACCTTGGGTGCTGAATTATTAGCCTCCTTCAACAGATTGATTATGGCGCCCACCTCCAAGGTGCTCTCCCCCACAAGGCTAATAAGACTGGAAGAACAGGCTAAGAAAAAGGAATAGATTGAATTTTCCGATAGGAAGAGAAGGGTGAGCATGACTTCCACGGGAAATAGCTTGCATCTGTTGCTTCTGGCTTCTCATGCTGAGATTTAATGCCTTCCCTGAGGAGAAGGCTAAACCTCTGAAACCAGGCAAACCTACTCCCAGGAGGTTGTAGCAAATCATTATATCAGAAAGCACCACACACTGTTCAGACAAGCTCAGTCTTGCTTGGGACTTTCCTGTCTCTGGTTTCTGGATGCCTTAAAAGAAGAAAAAAAGAGAGGTTGGGGAAGAGACAGACAAACTAATTAAATTGTGGCGTTAGGAGAGGGACATGCACTCAAAGTAAAAGCAGTTTGCACCGTTGTCTTGCATTAGCATTATCAGAGGCTGACAGTGTAACCGAAGAGGGTTGTACACTGAGCATGAGAGGAAAGCTGCAAAAATGGAAATAGCGGGCAAAGGCAGAAACCGAATGTCAGGAAGCAGACTTATGATAACCAAAGCTGAGGCAGCAGCCAGCCAGACATTCGACGCAAGCGAGGGAGAAATTAGGTTTACGCATAAAGCCACCAGAAACGAAAGATGTGAGTACAAAGCCCTGCAGGATCAGACCCTGCTCCAGGTCAGTCAATCCAGGAATGGGCCCAGGAAATGTAAATGTAGAAGACCAGGGTTCAAAATGGAAGCCCTGGAAATCAACTGCCAGTCAGTGGCTGGGACTGTCAGAACATGAAGCCAGCTATTAGTCTCTCACCTGAAATTCTTGAACCTGGGTGTTAGGTGCCTGTGACAGAGCCAGCCATACCCCCTATTATATAACTCCAATAGCCTGCTTCAGTTCCTCAGCAACTGGGAAAGGGAGGTACTAGCACGCCAAGATGTTGCACCTCCTATCACCCCATCCAGACACAATACTTTGTGGGTCAAATCAGGCCACAACTTTATTGACTGCAGATGTAAGATGTTTGGCATAGGCATTGGGTATAACCATTTGACTTCTGGTTAGACTTCTGCTGGACTAGATGGGACAGTGTCCTCACCCAGCTAGGCTCTTCTTATGTTCTCAGTTTGAAGGAAGCTACATGATTTCACCACTGAGTTTTTGTGGTTAAAGGGTCAAACTAGACAGGACATTATCCATATTTGGTTTTTGTTTATTAAGTGAATAAGCGCCTTGTGGATAGGTCTGCACTACTAGCTGATCAATCCTAGTGACTAAGGTTTTGCTAGTTGTGTGGAATGTATCATTTTTCAGATTTTCAAAGGTAGTGCATTTGTGTGTGTGTGTGTGTGTGAGAGAGAGAGAGAGAGAGAGAGAGAGAGAGAGAGAGTTCATTTAATTTGTTTGGTTCTAAGTTGCTTTGGATTGCCCTGTGCAAGATAAAGCAACTGAAAAATTTAATAAGTTACACACACACACACACACACAGGCCTCAGGCCCACACCCAGCCAATTGGGATGTACATCAAAAATTACTTGGTTATTGTAGAATGCATAGATCCAGTATAGTATAAATGGCATTGAGCCTTTAGCATTGTTTAATATCTCATCTTTGCATCTTTGCCTTTTTATGTTTTGATTTGATATATACCTTGTAACCTCGTACCTACAGGACCGCCTCTCCCGGTATGCCCCACAGAGAGCCTCAAGTTCCATAAAAAGCAACACCCTAGTGGTCCCAGGCCCTAAGGAAGTTAGATTGGCTTCAACCAGAGCCAGGGCCTTTTCAACTCTGGCTCCAGCCTGGGGGAACACTCTGCCTCCTGAGACCATGGCCCTGCAGGATCTGATTTCTGTCCGCAGGGCCTGTAAGACAGAATTGTTCCGCCTGGCCTTTGGCTTGGAGCCAATTTGATTCCCTCCCTCTCTTTCTTTTTTCTTTTCCTTCTCCTCCTGCGATGAGGATACATTTTAATATTTTAATGTTTCAATATTTTAATGTTGTATTTTAATGTTGTTTTTAAGTTGTAATCATTCAACTTGTTTTTATTATTGCTTGTAAGCTGCCCTGAGCCCGGCCTTGGCTGGGGAGGGTGGGGTATAAATAAAAAATTATTATTATTATTATTATTATTATTATTATTATTATTATTATTATTATTATGTTATGAGTTTGACCAAACTGCGGGAGGCAGTGGAAGACAGGAGTGCCTGGTCTGCTCTGGTCCATGGGGTCATGAAGAGTCGGACACGACTAAATGACTAAACAACAACAACAATACCTTGTGTTGCACAATTTTTAAAATATCTTGTATTACTTTGACAATATATTTTGTTTTGTTGATTGTTATTGGAAGCTGCTCTGTGCCCATACAGCAATGGGAAGTGGAGAGCACTGCTCTACTCATCTCCAACTCCTCGAGAGATTCCATCAATGGTGTCTCCTGAAAAATTTCACTTCACTTGGGAAGACAGGTGAACTAATGCCAGTGTACTGGAAGAAGCAAAGATCATCAGTGTCAAAGCGATGATTCTTCAACATCAACTTGGTTGGACTGGTCATGTTGTGCAGATGCCTGATTATCATCTTCCAAAGCAACTACTCTATTCTTAACTTAAAAATGGTCAGCAAAAGAGGTTTAAAGACTCTCTCAAGGAAAATCTTTTTAAAAATGTAGTATAAACATTGACAACTGGGAAACACTGGCCTGCGAGCACTCCAAATGGAGAACAGCTTTTACCAAAGGTGTCATGGGCTTTGAAGACACTCAAACTCAGGACAAAACGGAGATATGTGCTAAGAGGAAGGCACATTTGGCAAACCCTCACTGTGAGCAACTTCCCATTGTGGAAGGACATGTGGATCCAGAAATGGCTTCCACAGTCACTTACAGACTCACTGTTAAAACAGTGTCTGTGGAAGACACTCTTACTCAGCTACGAGTGATCACCAAAGAAGAAGAAGCTCAAGTCCTGACCATGTGCTTCCCACAGGTATCTGGTTGGCCACTGTGAGAACAGGGTGCTGGACTAGATGGGATGTTGGCCTGATCCTGCAGGCTCTTCTAATGTTGTTATAGTACAGAAAATTTTGGAAATTAGTGAATTTCTGTGGGTCTATTCTGAGTATGATTTAATTGGCTCTTACCCAGAATATTGGATTTATTAATTAACTTGATTTCAGTGTGTATGTGAGAGTGGTATTTAAGATACGATCCACCTGAGTTAAAAGAGTTTTGTCCCATTGACTTCAAGCATACGCTGAGCTTTCTTCCAGTGAAATAAATAGGATGTAAAATTCCAACTTTACATGGATCTCCAACAATGCTCTTTCCAGAACAGCTAACCCAGTATTTGCTGCTTCTGCTCAAACAGGTGGTACCTGTGTGTTTGTCTTGGATCAGAGTTAAATTTATGACTTGCTTTTTTTATATTTCATTAAATTCTTTTATAGATACAAAACTTCATATGATGCCCAAATATCCCCACAACTGACCATTTCGTACATGCACCCTCTGCTAAATCCCCTCTAACACAATCCTTATAAAGTCTTCATAAAATTCCAATAAAGAATTTGTAAGTCATAAATCAGAACCATAAATCTTCGCAAAGCAATAATTTCCTTGCTTCTAATCATGAATATATGTCATAAGTGAGACGACTATAATTTAGTCACAAAGCACAAAACAGCACAAAGTGGAAAAATTCATTTCTTCCAGCGACTATACTGTCAGAGTACTCCTATACTGTATTAATATATCAGTCCAGAAGTACATGTATACAGCTGCTAGAAGGAGTGTGTGTCAGCTCTGTGTGAGGGCTGAAGGAGGCAATTTGAAGTGATTTAGGAGTCCCCCCTCCCTTGAGTCAACTGTGATGTCAATCACCTCCAACCCAAAATCTTGTGCATCTCTCTGTCTAGAAGTTGTAATGTCTTAAGGAGCTATATCAGTGCTGTGCACATCTTTATTCCTGCATTGGGGAGGAGGAGGAGGAGTTTGGATTTGATATCCCTCTTTATCACTACCCAAAGGAGTCTCAAAGCGGCTAACATTCTCCTTTCCTTCCTCCCCCACAACAAACACTCTGTGAGGTGAGTGGGGCTAAGAGACTTCAAAGAAGTTTGACTAGCCCAAAGTCACCCAGCAGCTGCATGCGGAGGAGCGGAGACGCGAACCCGGTTCACCAGATTACGAGTCTACCACTCTTAACCACTACACCACACTGGCTCTCACTGGGAGGGTTGGACATTTGTGAGCAATCCCTATAATTCTATTTTTCTACCTTCCCTATCAGCCAGAACAGCAAAATCCCATGTCTGTGACTGGACACAGGACCTTGAGCAGAGGTGTGTTGCTTGATTAAAATCCCCCTCCCCCGATCCCTGACCATTGATCATGTTCTCTGGGCTTGATGAGAGTTGGAGGCTGATGACATCTAGAGGACCACAGGTTCCGCATCCCTGCTTTCGTGCATTGTTCCATTTGGTAATGAATACCTGGCAACCGAGGCAGGTTGTTGTGAAATTATTTTCCTAATTCTCTCGAAATAGCAGGTTGGTTGAAATCAATAACAGACAACAGCTGGTCGCCTCGAGGGGAAAGCTGAGTATGAAGCACCAATATCCATTAGCAAGGAATGTGTGTCAAGATCACCTGCCATTCAAAAGGCTTTTACCCAAATCTATAAATATTGAAAGCTCACCGAGCTTCTCCAGTTTCATTTGTGACCATCAGTTTAATTTCTCTTTTCAAAGTGAGCCAAGGTGTTTGTGTGTGTGTGGGGGGGTGTTTTCCAGCCCTTTTTGAATTTTCATACAATGAAGGCTTTTAAACAGGGTAGGGAGCATCACATTTATTTATTTTCCCCCTTTTTCCTCTGCCACTTCACATAGAAAATGGAGGCAATTTATCTGCCCACGCAAACTTTCAGGACTGAGCAGCGATTTGAACATGCCCCTTACATTCTTCTATCCTGCTTCTCACTTCTTTTCTGGGCTGCTGATGGAAGTGGTAGTCGAAAACATCTGGAGGGCACCAGGTTGGGGAATACTGTGGGGTAATCTAAGAGGTAATCCAAAATTACATATCATATAATGCAGAGCTGTTTCAAATGTGCATAATCATCATTCAATGGCTAAGTCTGCAAAAACTAACAATGGATAGAATGCTTTTTGTGTGTGGTGGTGGCCACCATCTTTGATTTGTTTGCTGCCGTTTTGTGCTGGCACCCACAGCACTTTTACCATGTTATGAGTACCAGCACCTCTTAGAAAGAAGAAGAAGGAGACAGGGGAGAGGGTAGAAAGGTAGAAGTATTCACAGTGGCGTAGCATGGGTTGTCAGCACCCAGGCAAGGCAAGTAATTTGCGCCCCCTAACCTGCCACCGCTGCCAGCTTCTTCTTGCTGCTGCCTGGGCTGGGCTGGTGTGGTTCTCTCCCGTGCTCAGCACTGCGCTGGGTGGCCGCTGCACTGTCCCTCCCCCAGATAGTCCCTTGCTCTCTCTCCACACCGCACGCCTGGCACCCATCCCCTCCACAGTGGGTGGCAACCCGGCGGCTCAGATCGGATTTGCACAGCCAGCACTGCAGTGAGAGAGAGTAAGTGAGCCAGGTAGGGGCAGAAAGCTGTGAGTGCGAGCGCCCCCCCCCAGATGTTGCGCCCGGTGCGGCCGGCCCGCCCTGCACCCCCCACGCTACGCCACTGAGTATTCATAAAGAAAAATCAGAAAGTATACAGGATGCCCTTTTTTTTCCTTTGTGACTTTTGGAAAACAAGCCAAATTTGTCAAGGGGATACATTATTTAGTAGCAGGGGATACTAATAAAACTAAAGAAGCTTAAGCATCAGGGCCCCTAATTCCAAGGGGCCCCAGAAGAAACTTTAGAGCTCATTACTTAAAAAGCAACGGGTCTAGTAGATGCAATTTGAGCAGCACAACTCAAATTGACTTATTATTATTTTTTGTGTATCTTTCAACAATCCCATTGTTTGAGAGTCAGTAGCACAGATGTTGCAAAGGTGTGGTGATCTGTCGTGGAACAAGCCCATTGAAAAAGGTAACAGTGGTTACCTAGACCTCCTTGCTGGTTGTGAAGGGGTCCCCATATCAGTTCAAGCTTTGGGGACCCCAAAATGCAGGTTTGCCACTGCTCAGTAGAAGAACATATGCTTTGTTTCTAGAAGGTCCCAGGTTCAGTATCTGCTGCTTCTGGTTAAAGGCAGCAGGTTATGAGAAGGACCTTTGCCCATGAACAAGAAGATCAACTGACTACCAGTAAAAGGAGACTGTACAGGCTAGATGGCTGTATGGTCTGACTCAGTAAAATACAACTTCACATGTCCATATGTTATTGGCATTTCTTGATACAGGGGTCTGGAAGGATGGAAGAGCTTTTGGAGAATGCTTTTTTCCTGAAATGTGCACTGCTTGTTCAGATCTGACCTTCTGCTCTGTCTCTGTTCCTGGGGCCCAGGGGTGATTATTGAGGTCCTGAAGCAGAGGTGCGTGGCCAGCCAGGGAATATCATGTATCGTAATTCTGCAGACTTCCAGGATGGAGAACCTTCCAGGTAGGTACAGTCAGATGTGAGGACTTTTGCATTAGTTTTCCTGCTTAAAATGCCAGCACTTCTTTCCTAGTTTCTAATGTTCCTTTTACACTGTGTTACCTGTTGCATTGGGACGCAGGTAGCACTGTGGGTTAAACCACAGAGCCTAAGGCGTGCCTATCAGAAGGTTGGCGGTTCGAATCCCTATGATGGGGTGAGCTCCCGTTGCTCAGTCCCTGCTCCTGCCAACCTAGAAGTTTGAAAGCATGTCAAAGTCCAAGTAGATAAATAGGTACCACTCCTGCGGGAAGGTAAATGGCATTTCCATGCACTGCTCTGGTTTGAAGCTTAGTCATGTATGCTGCTGTTGTCGCATACATAAAAAATGTTCTATTTTTCTTTAGCACCAATTGGCCGACTATGCCCAAGAGAAAGGCCTCTGGTTTCTTAGGGAAGGTATATTTAAATACCTTTTTCAGTTCATTATATATCATCTCCCAGAAAGCCTTAATCTTCGGGCACGTCCACCAAAGGTGAAAGAATGTGCCCTCAGTTTCTTTACATTGCCAGCATTTGTTATCAGGCAGGTGATAAATTTTTGCAAGCTTGACTGGGGTCATGTACCACCTATAAATCATTTTCATAATATTCTCTCTTAAGGCATTACATGCCGTAAACTTCATATCGGTGGTCTACAACTTTTCCCAGTCAGCAAACATAATGTTATGACCAATGTCATCTGCCCATTTAATCATAGCTGATTTAACTGTTTCATCCTGAGTATTCCATTTCAACAGCAAGTTATACATTCTTGAGACAATCTTAGTTTTAGGTTTTAACAATTCTGTTTCCAATTTCGATTTTTCCACCTGGAAGCCCAATTTTTGTCCATATTATAGGCCTCTCTTATTTGGTAGTAATGAAGCCAATCTCGCACTTTATCTTTTAATTTCTCAAAACTCTGCAATTTCAATTTATCTCCTTCTTCTTCTAATATCTCCCAATATTTCGGCCATTTGGCCTCCATATTGAGTCTTTTCAGAGCCTTTGCCTCCATCGGTGACAACCACCTTGGGGTCTTACTTTCCAGTAAATCTTTATACCTTATCCAGACATTAAATAGTGCTTTCCTGACAATATGGTGTTTGAAAGCTTTATGCGCTTTAACCTTGTCATACCACAAATATGCATGCCATCCAAAAGCGTTATTAAGACCTTCCAAGTCCAAAATGTCAGTGTTCTCAAGAAGCAGCCAGTCTTTCAACCAGCAGAAAGCTGCTGATTCATAATAAAGTTTAAAGTCTGGCAGGGCAAACCCCCCTCTTTCCTTCACATCAGTTAATATTTTAAATTTTATTCTGGGCTAATAAGATATAACTTTGTTCACTTTCCTAAAAAAAAAATCCCACTGAAATCTGAATTGAGATAAAATCACATTTGAGGGTGGCGAGAAAATGTGAACAGGCCATATGGCAACACTTCAACCCAAAGATAATGTAAGGAGCAACTTTGCCAATGAACCGGATTAAACCTTTCAAATGAAAACATAGTAGCTTGAAGAGATTGAGGGAAGGATTTAGAATACCAGAAATCCGTCATTGTTTAATTGAGAGGGTAAAAGCACATCATATATTATAATCACCTATCTTAAAGGACAAGAGGGGCTATTTAAGGAGGAAATGTGAAAAGTCACATGGTAAGCAGACTAAAAATTAATGTTCTATGGATTTGTTATCAATAGCCAAGAAATCCACTCTATGACTAACCATCAACCATTAAATCCTATTAGAGATAGATTAGTCTGTAAATTTCAATTTCTCTCTGTTTCTCATTTTTCAGAGCTTAAATGCAATTTAGTCCAGCGCTCTAACCACTACACTGCACTGGTTTTCTTCTTACGTGCAACCAGATAGAGGGTTGTGCTGCATGTCACAACTTCTGGCTGTACCCATCCTAAAGGGCAACAGCCACCACTGGGGGGAATAATGATAACTGAATAAGGCTTACCACTGGGTAAACATGTGTAGCCATGGCGTAGCATGCAAGGGCCACAGGGGCAAAATTGTTAGGGGTGCAAAATTTCAACACTTGGTGGTGCCTCAATACAGCTGCACAATTCAATCGCTGGGCTCCACTGAAAATGGCATCTCCATGCAAACCAGGAAGTGACCTCTCCTGACAATAGAACAACTCTTCTTTTCTTATCTCTGTGGCTGCAATCTCCTGGGTGATGCCATCACTGTTAGGCAGATTAATGTACATGTGTACTCTGTCCGTTTCCCTCCCACCCACCCTCTGTGCAGCCCAGGGCACTGGCAACCCACGCTACAACACTGAGGCATAAGATTGGGCTATTTGTAATTAAGCCAATCAAACCTTAGTAAACCCCTATCATACCTATTTTGTTCTTGACGAAAAAGTTTATTTGTAGGGAAAGAGCCCTGAACTGAGAGCAGCAGAGCTGACTTTCATTATCCTGAATTATAATCCACAGAAACACAGTTTCAGAAACTACCGAAAGCCTCCTGTATCCTATTAGCATATTACATCTTTTGCTTTTTTTATATAAAAAAAAGTTACTTTCACAGGGTTTCTTTCTCATTTTTTTCTTTAATGTACTAAAGGGTTTCTTTGAAAAAAATGAGGGCAATGAACGATGTGGGTAGCTAAGCATTTTGCAAGATATGTCATTTTTTAGTAGCGGGAAAAGTGTTTTAACAACCGGTATTCATTGGCACGTAACTGTGCTGTCCCTCATTATGAACCTAAATTTATCTCCCTTCCCACACAGCCCCAGTGTTATCTCACGTTTTCCTCTCCTAAATTGCTCACATCCAAAACGAAGGCTCATGAAATACAGAGTACAGAGGACATTATTTATATAGCGAGAACAGTATGCTTCAGCATATATATATATATATATATATATATATATATATATATATATATGAATGAAGTTCTCTGCATAACAGGGTTATTCTGTGTCCATCCCATTTCAGGGCTTAGCGCAATGGGAGCTATCTCACATTTGCACCTCGAAAATTTAAGAGGCCTACATCTCCCTAGCTTCCGAGAGCTCCAAATTAATGTACTCAACCTTCGTCCTAAATGTACTGCTATAAAAGAGTTAGCCTCTTTATTGACTTGGAGCCCCCTGGATGAGACTATTTTGGCATGGAAATTATTCAAATTCGTCAGCTTAGCTTCCCCACGCTTAGGTAAAAAGAAATTGCAGATTCTTCTCAAGGGTGCACAGCTTAATTGCAGCCCTATTCATCCATTTCCCGTGTGTTGGGGAATTGTGTGCCGACAGGGAAGCAAGGCCATGTTTTGAGGCCCACTCCACCCCTCAACGTGAAGTCTGCTTCCTGGAATAACTGCCTGTTTGCTAGGAATGTAGTAATATGGGGAACGGCCCATATATCATACTCCTCAACTGTCCCAATTTAAGGTAGGACATCCTGGAATTACAGGAGCCATTCCGACTTCTGATTGGATCCCAGAGTGTCCCATGTTTTGGTCTGATGCTCTGGCACGAGTCAGCAGGCTAACACCAGACCTCAGGACACACACAAATGTACTTTTTTGGTCTCATGCTCTTACACGAATCAGCTGGTTCTTGGGAGAGCTTGGGACCAAAAAACTGAGCATCCTGATTTTGATCAGCAGGATGTTGGAGGGTATGTTATACAGTCGTATCTTGGTTCTAGAACAGAATCGGTTCCGGAAGTCCGTTCGACTTCTGAAAACGTTCGAAAACCAAGGCACAGCTTCCAATTGCCAATGTGGTGTAGTGGTTAAGAGTGGTAGACTCGTAATCTGGTGAACCGGATTCGCTTCCCCGCTCCTCCACATGCAGCTGCTGGGTGACCTTGGGCTGGTCACACTTCTCTGAAGTCTCTCAGCCCCACTCACCTTACAGAGTGTTTGTTGTGGGGGAGGAAGGGAAAGGAGAATGTTAGCCGCTTTGAGACTCCTTCAGGTAGTGATAAAGCGGGATATCAGATCCAAATTCTTCTTCTTCAATTGGCTGTAGAAGCTTCCTGCACTCAACTGGAAGCTGTGGAAGCCATGTTGGACGTTCAGCTTCCAAAAAACGTTCACAAACCCTAACACTTACTTCCAGGTTTGCAGCATTTGGGAGCCAAAACGTCTGAGTCACAAGGCATGCAAGAACCAAGGTACAGTGGTACCTTGGGTTACATACACTTCAGGTTACAGACTCCTCTAACCCAGAAATAGTACCTCGGGTTAAGAACTTTGCTTCAGGATGAGAACAGTTTCAAGTTAAGAACGGACCTCCAGAATGAATTAAGTACTTAACCCGAGGTACCACTGTATGACTGTATTGAGTCAGACCACTGGTCTGTCAAATTCAGGTTTGTCAACAGTGATGGGCAGAGGACCACCAGGATTTCAGAGAAGGTTCTCTCACAGCCCTCCCTGGAGGTTCAGTGGATTGCATCTGGTGCCTTCCCCTTAAAATAGTCCCAGCATGGAGGCCCTACACAGAAACAGGCACTTACACACTCAATTTTCCTTACACATGGCCATGTTTAACTATGTGCTACATCAAGAACCACTTTATTTTATTTGTCCTGAATCTTCTCTAACATCTGACTTTGCTTCTAGTGTTATGAGAGAAAAAG
This sequence comes from Podarcis gaigeae, assembly GCF_964106915.1. Taxonomy (NCBI): domain Eukaryota; kingdom Metazoa; phylum Chordata; class Lepidosauria; order Squamata; family Lacertidae; genus Podarcis; species Podarcis gaigeae. Next base: position 72,650,553 of record NC_139685.1, read on the forward strand.
AAAACTTATCTGCTTTCTCCATGCCATGAATAATTTTATAAACCATCACGTCACCTCTGAAGCATAATTGGTTTAATCCACACTGAAATGAAAATGTCTGCGTATTAAGAAAGTTTTAAAATGGAGAATGGCTCGATGCATATTGCTAACATTGGGGTTTTCCCCACAGTAGTTTCCTAAGTAGTGTGAGCTCTTGCTGAGTTGATAATTAACTAACTTGTTTTCTGCTAAATGAATGTAACCTTTGGTCAGGTGGTGAAGGTACTGAATTGAAGGTATTGGATTGCAAATTTGCCATCTTGGAAGGATGGTAGCTGGTTTCTTTTGTTCCCAGGCTGTGTGGAGTAAGAATGTAAATGAAGATCTCCAGGAAAACAGCTCTAGACAAAATGGATGCTGAATAAGAGAGACTTTTGCTTATAGGTCTGTTTGGATTAATTTCATATTGTCTAATATGATGAGCCTATGCTTTGGACTGCCATACGTCTTATGAAACTGTTTGGATGTGTCAATTGATGTTTTAATTCTGTTATGAAGAAAGTTCTGCAAGTAAACTTTAAATAATAATTTTTATGCATCTGGGTAATGTTTGCTTCCAAAAGGAATAAGTTATTATGCTTCCAGTCACTACAAACTGTGCAATATTAATATCTACACTACATCTCGCCTGTCCTACATCTCGTACTACATCTCATAGTACTACATCTGTACTATATCTCGTAGGTGATACTACATCATCACCTGTACTACATATCTGAACTACATCTCGCAGTGAGAGATTTTACTTTCTTGGGCTCCATGATCACTGCAGATGGTGACAGCAGTCACGAAATTAAAAGATGCCTGCTTCTTGGGAGAAAAGCAATGACAAACCTAGACAGCATCTTAAAAAGCAGAGACATCACCTTGCCAACAAAGGTTCGTATAGTTAAAGCTATGGTTTTCCCAGTAGTGATGTATGGAAGTGAGAGCTGGACCATAAAGAAGGCTGATCACCCAAGAATTGATGCTTTTGAATTATGATGCTGGAGGAGACTTTTGAGAGTCCCAAGGACTGCAAGAAGATCAAACCTATCCATTCTTAAGGAAATCAACCCTGAATGCTCACTGGAAGGACAGATCCTGAAGCTGAGGCTCCAATACTTTGGCTACCTCATGAGAAGATGGAAAGGACCCTGATGTTGGGAAAGATGGAGGGCACAAGGAGAAGGGGATGACAGAGGACGAGATGGTGGGACAGTGTTCTCGAAGCTACCAGCATGAGTTTGACCAAACTGCGGGAGGCAGTGGAAGACAGGAGTGCCTGGCGTGCTCGGGTCCATGGGGTCACAAAGAGTCGGACACGACTGAACGACTAAACAACAACAACATCTCACCTGGCTTTTCACCAAAACGTCCCAAATGAAGCAGTAAATCTCCTCTCTCCCACTTTGGTGCCTGGTGTTCAGTGACATAACAAAGGTATGCAGTACCAGCACCTTTTCTTCTAGAAGAAAAACACTGCTGACATCCCTAGTAGACTTTGGCAAACTAGCTTTCCCAGGTGAAGTTATGTCTGGCAGCACGTCAGGCACCAGAGATGACCTCCCACTGCCATTACCACTGTCAGAGCCAGTTGTAAGATGACTGAGCAGGGGATTGTTACGTCAGAGCAAATGAAGAGGTATTTTGCATGCATTCAGGTGCATGAGAGAGGCAAGAAGGTTTGTAGGATGCACAAGTGGGAGGAGCTTGTGAGGGGAAAGGATCTAATTGGTCAAAAAGTCACAGGTGTGAAACTTAAGAGATGCTAGAGCAAGCATAGGCAACCTTTGGCCCTCCAGATGTTTTGGACTACAATTCCCATCATCCCTGACCACTGGTCCTGTTAGCTAGGGATCATGGGAGTTATAGGCCAAAAATCTGGAGGGCCGAAGGTTGCCTATGCCTGTGCTAGAGAGAACAGTGCTGTTTCAAAAAAGAAATCTTTAAAAATGCTTTTAAATGACATTTTGTGTTTGAGCAATATAATCTCGATGTCATGGTTTTCTCATTTGAATTATACCTTCTAGATTTTTAAAAAGTTGTTTCTGATGAAGAGTTGTCACATTCTAAATGCATTAGGTGCAATCATACAGAATTGGAATGCATTTGTAAACACATTGAACTATTTTCTTGAGCACCTTATAAACTTCACCACTTAAGGTGTTTGCTCCAAAACTGCAGCAGGCCCCTTTTTTTTCTTAAAGGGATCCAGCCTCATTACCCTTCTGATGACATCATCACTGGGCCGCAGCAGGGTCCCACTCAGGCATAGGAGCCAAATTTCTTGGGAGCTTCAAAATATTTGAGGAGATCGCCCCCCGCTCAAAATGGATAGGCATTGCCATTCAAATGGTGTGTGCTTGTTTCATCTTGTGATCAGTTATGGGGGAGGCAGGTAAGCCCCAATACTTTATTCAAGTTGGCACTCCTGCCCTCAGGTCAAGATTGCATGCAAAATAAACTGAGTTGTTTTCTGAGTTTTGAAGCAGAGGGGAGTTTTCTGAGCCTGTGTGAATACTTAATCAAGAAAGGGCACATGGTATCGCACTCTGAATTGGCTTTAAAAAGCAGGTATTGTAATCTGAAATGGCTTTAAAATGTAGTCATAGAGCAATTTCTGAGCTGGAAACCTATTCTGGAATGCTTTCAGCCTAGAAAGAGACGTTGTCTCAGTTTAATACATGCCCAGGTCTTAGTTCATGTTGTAGCTTGTGCTTCATGCATCATTTTGAACATCACACCCATCAAATGTGACACGGAAAACCACTTTATTCACCCAACAGTGTGGACACTCACTTTGCCATTTAGGATTTGCATTATTGCCATACAATATCCTCCCATTTCCCTTTGGGGACTCCATCTGCAGTTCAGCAGAATTTCCCCCGCCACAAGTAAGGTCCCCATGCAACTGAAACTGAAATGTGTTGAATATTTTGAAGACACTGCACTTTCTGGAATACAAAGCCTCCACACCATTAGTTGAGGGTCCCATGGGGCATTCTGAAAGGTAAAGCAAGGGGGAAACTGAGAGAGTTCCCTTGAAAATGGATGTCATTCTCAATACAAGTGCATACAACAAAATGAGCTCCATCCATTTCTTCAAAGATGGGGAGGAGAATCCTTTAAGGCTGTGCCTGTAAAAGTTTCGCATACTGTTCACTTCCTTGACACAGTTAGTTCTTTCTCCAGCCTACTGCTTTAACCCTACTTTTAAGAATGAAAACAATGTCTTCTTCCTGAAAATACCTTATCTGAGGACAGCGCAGGCTGTGTGATGACATTTGAGCAGATTGGGTTATGTGATCACATCACAAAGCCAAATAGGAGGGAGGGCATGTTGAATGGTTTCTTTAAATGTAAAGGTTCATCATTGTTCCATCCAATGTGTATGTCTTTAAGGGGCCAGAGCAAGATAACAAGACCCAGCTTTACAGCTGTGAAACACAGCAGGTGCTGCTGAGTTGCATTGATTAAGGTGTGTCAGCATTTGGGTGTAGTATATAAGGAGCAGCACCTAGCTCTCCCATTACCCTGGGGGATGGGTTGGTGGTTGGGTCTGGTTTGTTGATGTATTTAGTGTAAATGGAGTTTCTGTTTTTCTTATTAAAACCTTGTTTAAGTTATTTTTGAGTCCCTTTTTAATGCATGGTCTCCCCAGCAAGCTCTCTGCAGCGCTACCATACTGCAAATAGCCAACAGGGCAATGCTCACTCTGAAAGGAATAACATTGCTGCTCTTTTTCATAGCCACTGCCTCAAACCGTTACAGTAGTACCTCAAGTTACAAACGCCTCAGGTTACAAACGCTTCAGGTTACAAACTCTGCTAACCTGGAAGAGTTACCTTGAGCTGAGAGCTTTGCCCCAGGATGAGAATGGAAATCGTGTGCCAGAGGCGCAGCAGCAGCAAGAGGCTCCATTAGCAAAAGCACGCCTTTAGTTATGAACAGTTTCAGGTTAAGAACAGACCTCCGGAACAAATTAAGTTCATAACTAGAGGTACCACTGTACTGAAATACAGAGGTCTTTTGTTCAGGGGTAAGGACATATCCTATCTTCCCATATCATCTGGATAGGTCAGTTGTCTAGAGCGTGGTGTTGATTATGCCAAGGTTGCAGGTTCGATCCCCATATGGGACAGCTGCATAATCCTGCATTGCAGGGGGTTAGACTAGATGATCCTCAGGGTCCCTTCCAGCTCAACAATTCTATGATTCTCTGATCTCAGCCAAACCTAGACTCATGGTTGTGTCCTCGCTAACCAAACTCAGCTACAGTTTGTTGCTAGCAAGGTGAGAACTTAAACATGGGATCAGGTTCAGACAATGTGCTAAGCCCACCCTAAGCTTAGCGTGAAGCAAAGCTGTTGTGACCGTCCTCCAGGAGCCTAGGCAGTCTTCTGTCATGCAAACCAGGCAATTATGTATACAGGTTTCTGCCTACTTATGCATAATCAACTTGTGTGTGACCATGTTTACGTGCAGCGCCGGGAAGTAAATAAATAGAATCATACCGGGAAATGGCGGGAGAGAGCTGAAGAGTCCTCCAGAGCCTGAAGAGGATGTCAGTGAGGGTGAAGGAAGCCCCAGAGAGACCAGGGGCCCAGTGGGACTTTGTTTAGGCTGCTCAGTCTCCCCGCCTAGCAGCTGATGCGTGTGGTAGTACAGCAGCTGCAGCCACTTCTCCACACATCCTCCAGCTTCTGGTTGGCCCCAGAGCTTCAGCTCTAGATATTTTGGTCTGGATTAGAGAGAGAGCTAGAGAGCAATGTGAGTGAGATAGGAGGGAAAGGCAAGGGAAGTGGAGGCAAAAGTAGACAGAATATATGGAGCTACTACAGCTACACACATTTAGGCTTCCAGCACAATCCAAACCAAAGATTGAAGAGAGTTTGGATTCATTGGATTGGGGGCTTTCCCATCCAACTCAGGGCTCAGCCCAAGGTACACTGGTGTAAGTCCCTCACGCCAAAAAAGGTCAAGGACCCCTGGACAGTTAAGTCCAGTCAAAGAGTAACTATGGGGTTGCAGCGCTCATCTCACTTTCGGGCTATTTGTCCACAGACAGCTTTCTAGGTCATGTGGCCAGCATGACTAAACCGCTTCTGGCACAATGGGACACCGTGACAGAAACCAGAGCACATGGAAATGTCATTTGCCTTCCCACCACAGCGGTACCTATTTATCTACTTGTGTTGGTATGCTTTCAAACTGCTAGGTTGGCAGGAGCTGGGACAGAGCAACAGGAGCTCACCCCATCACAGGGATTTGAACCAAAAATCTTCTGATCAGCAAGCCCAAGAGGCTCAGTGGTTAAGCCACAGTGCCAACTGCATCCTTACCTTGCCCTCACCCCAACTCACCTGAGACCCTGACAACATATTTTAGTCTGAAGTAATTTACCCTACTGTAAGTCCCCCGAAAGGGTGTTCTAAAGGTGGAGCAGGATGAGGAAGGAGAGACTTACACCTGTTCCAAGCCCTGCTAAGCTATGTCATGTGACCTAGGGCCCCATCCTTAAAACCTGGGCCCACACTCACCTGTTGATTCATCCATCTTTAGCACCCACAGAAACTTCTCAATGGAGTTTGGAATTGGAGTAAATTAGACTGGACTAAATTATGCTGGCCTAGGTTACACTGGGCAGATTCTTGTTGTTAGGATTGCTCTGTTTATTAGTAAAGGATGGGGTATTGCAACTTGAGCAAAAGTCACAATACAGGCAGTCAATAAATACACAGAAAAATACAGTCAAGACAATAAAGAAGGGGAGAAAAGGTGGGAGGGAGGAGAAAGAAACTAAAGGCCAAGCTATGTAAATCAGTAAGGTGATTTTTAAATAATGGGCTTCATCTTTGTGGATCTGCTGATCCTATATATCTGGGTTTAAACAAGAAAATGATATTATTCTGCATCTGTATTTCTGTGCCAGTATTTATGCCCAAATTACTGGTGGGATGCATGCTCCTAATGAGAGATATAAATTCTTATCTTGGTTAGGTAAATATTAAATCTTACAGGATGGGACTAGAACTGTCAGGAAAAAATGAAAAAATGTTACCATTATGGAAAGCAACAGAAGCAAAAGCAAAGATAAATAAGAACTCTTGCTTAAAAGCAATAATTCAAGGCTTTCAGGAGCACTTTCCAATGGGAGCTTTCAAAATATATGACAGATCTCAGTTCCAAACACGCACAAAAATGCCTAACTTCAGAAAAATCCTGCTGCATTTGAGCAGCTAAATAGTTGTGCCCATTGCTGCATTAAGCCATGTATCACTGAGGCCCCAGTCAGCCATTTCAAATTAACTTTAGTTTCCAATGAATTCAGGTGACATTTTTGAGGGTAATTACAAGGTTCCTAAACAGGAAGGGAATGTAATAAATTATTTGCTTTTTTTGTTGGCTCGTTCTTGTTATTTAGATTTATATACCTTTACTCCAAACGGGCCCAGAGCACCAAACATGTCAATACTAAAACTTCTAAAAACAGCCTTTAAAATAATTAAAAACTCCTGAAAGCAATCACCCACTCTCAAACCAATATTTTCAGGGCGGCCAGGGATAGAACTTTCAACCATGAAATGTCTGGGTAAACGTGATTTATTTATTTTATTTTTTTTTAAAAAAAATCTCTAATAGTTAATAGTAAGGGAGACTGATCCACTGGGGGTGGGGTGGATTCCACAAATGGGGACTCATCACTGAGAAGGCCCTGTCACTGGTCACTGCCAAATGGACAACCCACAGTTGTGGCATCATCAACAGGTTCTCTTCTGCTGATTATAGGACCTGAGATGGTTGATACTGGTCTCCCTCAAAGGAGTTCAGGTTTTGTCCCCTCATATTTTTTCCTCACCTCCTATGATGCATTTGTTTATGAAATAGTACAGAACAATAACATTGATCCATTTTAAATCCATGCACCTAGAGCTATGGGTGTCAGAGCATTCTGAAAACAGAAGTGAACATTGCAGGTGTTTGCTTATTCTTCCCATTCTTCTGGAAAGCCACTTCCGCCTTAAGGAGGAGGTGGGGTTGCAGGCTTCATGGCCCCTCCACGCAGGCAGGGGGGCAGGGTGAGAGGCCAGCCCAGTGCAATTGGGGGATTCCCAGCTGTGTCACCCCCTAGCTGGCCAATCGAGTTGGTCTGGGGGTATGGCCTGCTCTATAAAGGCAGGACGCAGCTGGGGATCTCCCTCTTTGTCCGCCTGCCAGCTGTTCCTGTTTTTCCCACCGTCCCGTGCTATAAGGTTTTCTCCCACCCTATAAGGTTTTCTTTCCTTGACCTTGCTATGGACCTCGGTTGGTTGCCATTGAGGGGCCTGGTAGGAATTTTTTCCACTTGGCAAATTGTCACCAGCCACTTGGTTTTTGCCTACCTCATAGCAAATCGACACAACTTTCTGGTTATTGGCGGTTAGGCATTGGTATAGTTCTATAGATGGAAGAGGGGAGGTAGTGCCATCACCTGCCCCATATATTGAAGGGTAGTCCGTTAAAGGATTCTGGGGGGCGTGGCCCTGTCCAAAGCCTGGGGAAGTTAGGGCCTAAGGTATGCCCTCTATCGGTGACCCCGGAGGAGCTCCTAGTTGATGTGCATCAGCAGGACTCCCCCTACTGGTGGTCAACCCTTCCTGGACTTCAAGCAGACGGGCTGGAGTCAGATATAGTCAGTTAGGACCAATGCCTAAGCCAATACTGCTCATCACCTGTAACCAATAAAGTTGTGGCCTTTTTTAGCCCATTAACCTTAATAATTGTGTCATGTGTATTCATTTCCACCTGGGGGGTGGGGGGGTGGGTCGGGAACTTGCCATGCATCGAAATCAATCCAGTGAATGCAATCAGCATTTGCTGCTCTTATTCCTTTCAGTGTGCAAATGTTACTTAATTAACTACACCCCCCCCACACATCTGCATTGCATTTCCTTTTCACTATAACATAATGAAAACATAACTTACTGTATTTTTTGCTCTATAAGATGCACATCACTCACAGTGTGTTAGATGTGTGCCAGGTCAGACCTTTGGACTTGAGCGCTGGGGAAAATTCAAGTCAAATGTCTCCTTCAGCCAACCTGCCCAAGATGGAGCTCTCCTTTTACCGTATTTTTCGCCCTATAAGACGCACCAGACCACAAGACACACCTGGTTTTTGAAAGAGGAAAACAAGAAAAAAAATATTATGAATCTCAGAAGCCAGAACAGCAAAAGGGATCGCTGCGCAGTGAAAGCAGCAATCCCTCTTGCTGTTCTGGCTTCTGTGATAGCTGCGCAGCCTGCATTTGCTCCATAAGACGCACACACATTTCCCCTTACTTTTTAGGAGGGAAAAAGTGAGTCTTCTAAAGCAAAAAATATGGTAATCAATTTGTGTAATTGATTAGGTAAATTGTGTAATTTCACTATGGTGCACAGCAGGACGAATAATAGTATCTGGTGGAAGACCAACTGCAGCAGAACGGAAACAGTGCTGAAGGCGAAAGAGAAAATGAAGCCTTTTTCCATCATGGAATTGTAAAACTGGAAGGGAATTCAAGGGTCATCTAGTCCAACCCCCTGCAATGCAGAAACCACATCCCCACCTGCAACCATACGTGGATACTGGCATGTGCTACTGCAGACATGCTCTTCAAACTGCTTATTCACAGATTCTGCTTTCTTCATGCCAGCATTTGTGTCAATTGTTTCCCTTTTTAAAGGGGAAATATATGTCTATATCTTGATGTTCTGTTAATGGTAAACAAGCAAATAGCCACAGGTGTTCTAATTTGAAGGAAGCAACAAATTTGCTTATAAATCAAATGAACCTCAATTCTGCTGCTTCGTGTCGATTTAATGAAGTTGGAAGATTAAAAATGATGCTTGAAGACTGCAAAGATCTAATTTAATTACCAGTCAGTTCCATAACAGCATATATTGAACGAAAAAATGCCACCATTGTTGCATATTATGCTTGTATCAGCACTATGGTTGATTCCCCACATAAACACACACAGCCCTCTGTGTGGGCCAGTGCTTTGATTACTAGTTTGATTACAATGCAGTGTAGCAGGCGGTAGTATTTAGCATAAGTAAACAGAGCCCTGCAGCATAAGGCCAAAGGCCCACCGAGTAAGGCAAAGTGACAGCTCAGTCGGCAGAGCATGAGACTCCTAATCTCAGGGTTATGAGTTTGAGCCCCACGTTGCGCAAAAGATTCCTGCATTGCAGGAGGACGATCCTCACGGTCCCTTCCAATTCTATTATTCTAGTCCAGTATCCTGTCCTCACATTGCCTAAGCAGATGCCTATGGGAAGGCTGCAATCAGGATCTAAGCGCCAATGCCCTCTGCCCTCCAGTGGCTTCCAGAGACAGGTATTCAGGGGCATTCTACCTCTGGCATTGCAGGTAGAACATACCCATTGTAGCTAGTAACCCTTGATAGCCTAATCCTCCAGTGATATGTATAATTGTCTTTTAAACCATCCAGGTTTATGCTCATTGCTACAGCTCAGGGGGGTAAACTCCAGAGTTTAACTATGTGCTCTGGGGGGGGGGGGATACTCCTTGTTTGTCTGTCCCGAATCTTCCAGTGTTCAGCTTCATCATATGATTCTGGGTTCTAGTATTAGGAGAGATAACTTCTTCCTGCACCATGCCTAACTTTACACACCTCTATCATACCCTGCAAGTGTGTCCCAGTAAAAATGGCACTTCCTATTTCTTTGCATTAGAGCACAGCAGTCATTTTGGGTGGCGAGACCTCACACAATTTCGTGCTGAGATCTTGCCCCTGAAAAAGTGCTTTCCCTCCCCCCCCAAAAAAACCACACCTTTTTTCAGGCCCGTGATCTCATGTTGTACACTATAAATACGTTTTTGGGCATTGTGCAAGTGTCTCTTTTGGGTTCCGTGAACTTGTGCGGGTCACATGACTCGTGAGGGAGTGGGGTGGGAAGACGTGCACCCCTCTTTGGGGACTCAAGGTGCTGGACCGTATGGCCTGTCCTTGTCTTGCCCTTCTTTTCCAAACTAAAAAGGCTCATGTCTTGCGATCTTTCCTCTCGGGGGGGGGGGGTTGCTCCATCCCTTCATTCAAATATGCCCTCCTTTTTACCCATAGGGCAGTGCAAAGCCACTGACAGTTTCTGTGACCAACAGACAGAACTTCAAGTGTCTTAGCTTGACAGTTTATATACTTCTTAATTACAATAGCCTCTAAAGCCCAGCCTTTCTCAACCTGTGGGTCCCCAGCTGTTGTTGAACTACAACTCCCATCACCCCTAGCTAGCAAGGCCAGAGCTAAGGGATGATGGGAGTTGTAGTCCAACATCATCTGGGTACCCACAGGTTGAGAACAGCTGCAAGCAGTTGTATGAGCCGAGGCCTCTGTGTGCGAGAGGGATGGGCAGCTGCCACGATTTGCACAATAGCACAGCTCAGAAAACAACCCACACAACTGTGCAGATTGCAGAATCTGCAGGTCTGTGAGAAACATGGAACCTACAACTAATAGCTCTGTGCAATTCTGGGAGGGTTGGGTTGGGGGTTGGGAACTACTACACCTGAGACTTCCCACATAAGGTCCAAAAATGTATCAGCTAGGCCAGTTCAAATCTAAGGTTCAAATCTTGGAGTTCTTACTTAAAGGACACCGACACAGTCTTGTTTTCCATCACTCTAGAATGCTTTCCCCCCTTATTTTAAAGGAGGGAAAAAACGTTTGATTGCAGTTAATGTGGCATGTTATGTGAGAATCAGCCGTTTCAGAGTTGAATAGTCCACAGAAATGAAGCTATTTAGACCAAATTATCTGATGGGTGTAATGAACAATCGTGCTTTAAATGGTGTGCCCTTCTGGTTCCCAATCACTCTTTTCTTTCCAACCATACAGAAATAATGTTGGCTTCCTTCTGGAGGGCATCACCTCCATCCAACTTCAAAAATGGTGGGCATCACTTTTCTAAGAGCAAGGGAATGTTAACATTTGCTGTCCACATCCCCAACCTGCCAGTAGCCATGGGGAAGAGCCATAGCTCAGTTGCACAGCCACTGCTCTAAGAGCTGGTGTGGTGTAGTCGATACAGTGGGAAAACCCTTGCCACTTACTATGAGGGGTAAATCCCATCAGCAGGACCATGACACTTCTGAATTGCCAATTTATGCAGCATTCCCAGGAATACTTACATAGAAACAGACTCCATTAACCACTATGGGGATTACTCCTGAGTAAGCAGGAGGAATGTCAAACATCAAGTAACAATTGCCCCACCGCCACTGCCACACATTAGAAACAGAGTAGCTCAGCTGAGGTGTTCTTAAATTCTGTTTGAGAACTTTCCCATAATGAGCAGTAAGATCTGAAGGGGGTTGTAGTTAAGCGTATTTGCTTGTTCAGACCCAGAAACCTCCCCCCTAAATAAATTCACACTTGACTCAAAATTTTGGTTTGGTATTTGGCAGAATTTAGGCCACAACTTTGTTGATTACAGAAAGTGAATGGTTGCATAGGCTCTGGTTTGACTAGCTCCCTGCCATGCAGGTAGCGCTGACCCAGGACACCAGTATAGGTCAGCCAAGGGTGAACACCTGGATAAGCGGAAAGCCAGGCACGGGCTATCTCCGCCACCCAAATGTCCCCCTGGACTCAGGCACGGGCACAACCTCCTCACAGGGGTTGACCAAACCATCAAGTCCCTGGGTTCCTTTAACGGAATACCCTTCACATACGGATGGCAAGAGCGTTCTCCCATCCCTATCACCTGAACCAGAGCCTAACTGCAACCTTACAAGTTGTGACGATTTGCTACATGGCAGGCGAAACCCTAATGGCAACAGCCAATCAGCCAAGTGGGAAAAATTCCTGCCGGGCCCCTGTCCCAATGACAGACAACACACGACGGCATAGCAAGGTGAAGCGCAACAAGCCCTAAAAGTAGGGAGAGGTGGGCAGATGTTCCGAATGCACGCACCAAAAGAGAAAGCTCTGGGTCACATGCATGGACATAAATAGGTCCCTCAAACCGTTTAGACTGCGTCCCATTGGCCAGATTGTACCCAGCTTCAAGGGACCTCCCAATCGGGTGTTTTGGCTGTCCAAATGCACCCACACACAACACAGGGTGTGGGTTGTCCAGGTCTCACTGCAATACGTGCCCTCTTTAAGGGAGGACCCAATTTGATGAATTCCTGAACACAGGAAGGATTTAAATGTATTCAGCCAAACCTTCTTACACAACAACACAGGAAGAATCTTCTAGATCAGGCCAATGGTCCTTCTAGTCCAGCTTCCTGTTCTCATGGTGGCCAGCCTGTTGGAAACTCATAAGTAGTCTTCATAGAATCATAGAGTTGGACAGGACCATCAGGATAATCTAGTCCAACCAATGCAGGGATCTTTTGCCCAATGTGGGGCTCAAATTCACGACCCTAAGAGTAAGAGTTTTGTGCTCTGCTGGTGAGCCATCCCTCATCCCAGTGCTATTGAGTACAATCCCTTCCTGCAGTTTCCAGCAACTGGTATTGAGAAACTTCTGTCACCAGCATAGCCATCATGGCTAGTAGACCTCTCCTCCATAAATTTGCCTAATCCTCTTTTGATGACATCTTTTATCTGTCCTGAATACAATCCCTCTTCCTAGTCAACGTGGGAAGACAGTAGGCGGGACTGGTGCTCGTAGTCTGCACCCCCTTCAGAGAGCGAAATTAAGGACACCTGAATCAGGGCTGGGCTACTGAATATACCTAAATTATGGTGTACCAAATGTTTTCGAAACTGCATGCTGAAGATAAGCGCTGATGAGTTTCTTAATCTCATTAACTAAAAGGGAGAAACGGCATGTTATTCTTAAGCTCTGAAGGTGGGAGGTGTTTTTTTTATGCAGTCCCGCTGGCAGGCTGTTGTACAGGGCAAAGAACCTGGATCTATTATAATCTACTTATCTCTGGAGAATTTAATTTCCAAAAGGAAAGATTTTTTTTAAAGGTAAAAAAGAAAGAAAAGAAACTAGAATGCAACTTCCCCTACTGAACCACTGATACTCTATTTATGTATCAGGAATGGGATGCATTAAGCCTGGGGGCTGAATGCAGGCCCCCAAGCCTCTCTGCCTGACCTCTGGCACTGCCCCCAAACTGCAGCCCCTCCCTAGACATAGCCTGTACTAGCCCTGCTTCACATTCTCCTGGGGTGCTTTTTCCAGACAAAGAATATGCCCTTGAACTCTAATAATGCCTCTTGATTTCTTGGCATTGGCATGGATGCCTGCAGTGGGAACGCCTGTGTGTGCTTCCTAAGGTCCTGGGATACTGAACCATTAGGATTCTAGGGGCTAAGGAAATCTATATGCCTATTCTTTTCCTCCTACAGAGGTTTATGCCAGGAGTCAGGAACTGCATATAGCCAGCAGCCCAGATCCTTCCTTGAACCACCTCCTGCAGGATAGCTCTGTCTTGGTTTCATTATGCCAGGTGACAACTTGAAAAGGGCTTGCCTTTGAAGTCCTTTGGCAAGCAACTACTTGCAAATGGATTTCAGCAGCGATGACTCTCATGCCCATCCAGTGATGGGACACCACCTCTGCAGTAGTGTGTGGTCAGTGGACATAGGAGACTAGGCTAGTCTCCCCAAATGTTCCCTTGGCACCTCCTTCCCAAAGCCTAAGAAGCTTTTGCCTGGCTTAGAGAAGGAAAAGCTTAGAGAAGGAAGAGCTCTCCAACCACCTTCCCAAACCCTGCCCAGCTTTGGGAAGGAGGCAGGAAGGTTGCAGCATCCTGTCAGAGACCTGACTCCTTGTTCCCAAAGCCCAAGAAGCTCCGGCTTGGCTTAGGAAGGGAGTCACAGTGTGCTCAATAGCACAACATCAGGACGTCACGATGTCACACATGTTTCACCCACCACAATTGCCCTCACGAGCTGCCACCTCTGGAGCTAACTGTTCGCCTTTGAAAAATTTCACTGCATTCCGCTGCACCTCTGAAGCCCGTCTGTAAGCAGTTTTAGTCCAATCCACTTGCAGTTGATTTCAAAGTGGTAGCAGCCTCACAACTGAATTCATATGTTTGTGACATTGGGTTAGCGCAGGTGGGCATGACTTGGGGGAAATGGGCACACCAGACAAATCAGCAATTTTATCAGGTCTAATTAGGGCTGTGAGATAGAGCATCTCCATCACTGGGTTATGCTTTAGAAAAACACAGATCAGCGTTCTCCACCATTTTATCCCATGACCCATGAAAGAGAAGGAGAAGGGGAAGGAGGAGGAGGAGCAAATGTGTGTCTCCTTATCTTTATCTTTTACTGTACTTCTATTTGCTTGCTTGCTTGCTTGCTTGCTTGCTTATTTACTTACTTCCCTTTTATAGCAAACAGAATTGCTTCTTACATCGAAGCTGACCACATTCAAACACAACTTTATAAAGTTACCATTATTTAAACTAAGAACTGCTCTGTGCCGTGGCAAGTGCACTGTGGGGCGTGAGCCATTTCCCACGTGACGCATGAGGCCTACCTGAGAGACGCATCACATTTCGAGTCGATTCATGATCCATGTCAAAGGATCGTAGCATATGTTGGTAGCAGCTGTGCAAACCAGCCACTCTGATCTCACTCTAAACTAATTAATTACATCTCTCCCCGACATATGTTAATAGCAAAATCCAAACCCACATGATATATGCTAATATTATGGGAAGGCTTTGCCACACAGTTTCAAAAAAACAAAACCCCAGCTGACAAGCAGGTGGCTTCTTGAACAGAAAGAAAACATCAGGTGCTCATACAGGATCATTTGGGGTCACCTCTTTGGTGGGTTTCAATATTCATGCTGCAGAAAGTGCCAGTAGCCTAGCTATTCTATATTCTTTGCAAAGACCAGGCACACCAACTCTATGGGGCCAAAGCGTCTTCAGCCCCCTTGATATTGGTTGAAATGGGGCCTGTCCTCACCTCAGTGGCTCTCCCGTCTGCTGAGGGGCATGCTGCCAAAGGCTGACCAGCTCAGGTTGCCTCACTGGTATGCCAGCCATGCTAGGGCAGCCAGCTAGCTTAGGGACTGCAGCGCAGACCACATGACACACCTTCCTAGCCACTTCCCACCCCTCAGAATTTGTCTCCTGGGGCAGCTGCCTCATTCGGCCTCATGGTAGGGCCATCCCTGCTGGACACTTTTCAGCAGTCTCATTGCCTAGTTGTCATTCTACTGGCATTACTGAATCCAAAATGTCCCCCTCTTCTCTGCCTAGCTGCACATTCATCTGTTCTGGCTCTCAAAATTAAATGCTTCCTCAAGAATATCCACTATCTTTTTCTATCCCTCCGTCTACTTCTTTTTCTAAGCTTGCATTTCTCGTTGGCTAAATATATTGACAATGTGGCATAGTATTTGCTTTGGCGGTGACCTCACACAGCTGCTGCATGCTCTGCAGTCCTTGTGGAGCTTCAGAAATAACTCGGAGAATTGGAGGTGCTTAACAATGGCATTGGGTCAGTTCTATATACCAAGTGTCTATTTCTAGCTTAAAATTCATATACTTCAATAATTGCTTGCCACATCCAGGAGGTATTAAGTATCTCTCTTGGAAGACTGGGGTGAAAGTGGGGATTTATATGACAAATGCTTTCCTTTATAGCAAGCTTCCTTCTTTCCTAATGTATCAGCAGAATGATGTTGACGTAAGGAAAGGAAAGCTAAGTGCAAAGTGGTTTAGATCACAGTCAGTTGCACACTTACCTGGGAGTAAGTCTCATTGAACAGGATGCATCTCACTTGCAAGTAAACAAACACAGAAACGACAAGTAGTTTATTCTAACTTGATGGGGACAGGGAGCACCATTAAGCTGCAGGGCCTTTATTTATTAACATTGGGATAGTCATCTTAAGTTTTTGTGTCAGGTTACACTGCAATTTGTTGCCATTGAATCACAGGGCAAAATGCTGGGCCACATCATCTTAAAGGGAGATGTGAATTGGCCCCCACCCCTGTGCCTTGGCTCACTGACGGGGAGCAAGGCACTCACATTCCTTTCCAGGCTGCAATTTGAAAGCCTGCTTTTTTATACCCTCGTTGCTTTGTGGACGACTCACCGTGTAAAGCCTCCCAAGCAGCAGTACTTGAGGAGCACCACCATGCAGCGTGGATCCCTTGTGATGTGCTTGGCCATGGCAGCAGCAGGTCACAACCAACTCCATCTTCTGACCTCTTACCATGTGCTCCAGTGTCAGTCTGGCCTGTGCTGTGCAGGCACCCTCAGAGGAGACCATTGCTTCTCTGCATCGTGAAGCAGCTGGAGTTCTCCTTCCTGCCCCACTGCTGCTGTGCATTTGCTGCTCCTTTGCTCTCATTGACTGCTTGGAGGCTGCATTTTTTGTAAACAAGCTTCTTTTTCTTCTTCTTCTTTGATGATCACTCATAGCCAAGTAAGATTGTCTTCCATAAACACGGTTTTAATGGTGTGTCTGTAAGTCACTGTGGAGGCCAATTCTGGATCTACACATCCTTCCACAGTGGGGCGGGAGTTGATCATGGTTAGAGTTTGTCAAGCATGCCTTCCTCTTAGCATGTTTTTCCGTTTCATCTTGCGTTTGAGTGTCTTCAAAGCCCATGACACCTTTGGTAAAGGCTGTTCTCCATTTGGAGCACTCACAGGCCAGTGTTTCCCAATTCTCGGTGTTTATACAACATTTTTTTTTAGAATTGCCTTGAGAGAGTCTTTAAACCTCTTTTGTTGACCACCAGCGTTATGCATTCCATTTTTAAGTTTGGAATAGAGTACTCGTAGTTGCTTTGGAAGAAGATAATCAGGCATCCAAACAACAGGACCAGTCCAACAAAGTTGATGTTGAAGAATCATCGCTTCGACACTGGTGATCTTTGCTTCTTCCAGTACACTGGCATTAGTTTGCCTGTCTTCCCAAGTGATGTGTAAAAATTTTTGAAGACACCGTTGATGGAATCTTTCAAGGATTTGGAGATGGCTTTTATAAGTGGTCCACATTTCACAAGCATACAGTAAGGTTGGTAGTACAGTAGCTTTGTAAACAAGCATTGTGGTTTCTCTGCAAATGTCCCAGTCCTCAAACATTCTGCAGCACTATCATCATCAGGAACCCAGCCTGCAATGGTGCCTACCTGAGGGGTACCAGAACTGCATTCTGACATGTTCCAGCAGGGAAAAAAGCCCTGCTTTCAACTCCATTGGCATTTCCTCAAAAATGTCTAAGCTTTTCTTCACTTAATGGCCACAGATGCAATTTTGGTGGGGTGGGTTTTGCTCACCACTGCTCTGCAGTTTGGGGAAAGAAAGGACCTCACTTCAAACTTTTAACATTGCCTCTATGAGCAAAGGCACAAGACAAATAAGGGTGTTTGGTAAAAGTCAGTTCAAAACGTCAGTTCCCCCTGTCAATGTTATTTGAAATATTGGGTGCCTGTAGTAATTGCTGCAGTCAAATTAGTGCTTTGTCCATGTCTGAAGGGATGGCAGAACTGGATTTTGCCAGCCCTGAATTTGCCAGGTAGTATAAAAACAGACACGTGGAGTTTCTGACCCATCAGTGAAAGGTAAGAAGTAATTGGATAGCTGACTCTGTCCAAATCTCAACTCCTGTGTTTTATAGCTGATGTACGCCATTTTAGGAAACCTTTTGCTTTGAAGTTAATTAAATGCTTGAATTAAGACCCACAAGATGCTACTTGTGCGAAGAAATGAGACAGAGTCTGAAAATAATGATTCACTCATTTTGATCTGTACATTTTTCCTCTTTTAAATAGAAGCCCCAAAGATCCATTTTGTGGTACATGGCTGATCTTAATTTTTCCAGTAAATGGAGATTTTAAAGATCATTTGGGGAGTCTGCTTTTGAACTTTATCTCTTTTGCTGCATTATAAAACTTAAATGCCCTGTCCTCTTCAGCCAAAAACAGCAAAAAGCCTGTGGCACCTAAAAGACTAACATATTTATTAGGCCAGCTTCTCCCCAACCTGGTGCACTCCGAAATGTTGTTGGACACCCGGGATAGCACAGTTGGTAGAGCATGAAACTCCTAATGTCAGGGTTGTCATTTGGGCAAAATGATTCCTGCATTGCAGGGGGCTGGGCTAAATTATTGGGCCGTGGTCCCTCCCAACTCTACAGTTCTGTGACTACAAGTCCCATCACCCCTGACCGTGCACAGCAGACCTGATGGGCATCATGGTCCCAACTATATTTGGAAGGCACAAAGTCAGGGAAGGCAGTATTACTTTCCAAGCCATTTTATCGCTTCAACATTGGCATGTTGTTGTTGTTGTTTAGTCGTGTCCGACTCTTCGTGACCCCATGGACCAGAGAACGCCAGGCACCTCTGTCCTCCACTGCCTCCCGCAGTTTGGTTAAACTCATGCTGATAACCTCGAAAACACTATCCAACCATCTCGTCCTCTGTCGCCCCCTTCTCCTTGTGCCCTCCATCTTTCCCAACATCAGGGTCTTCTCCAGCGAGTCTTCTCTTCTCATGAGGTGGCCAAAGTACTGGAGCCTCAGCTTCACAATCTGTCCTTCCAGTGAGCACTCAGGGTTGATTTCCTTCAGTATGGAGAGGTTTGATCTTCTTGCAGTCCATGGGACTCTCAAGAGTCTCCTCCAGCACCATAATTCAAAAGCATCAATTCTTCAGCGATCAGCCTTCTTTATGGTCCAGCTCTCACTTCCATACATCACTACTGGGAAAACCATAGCTTTAACTATACGAACCTTTGTTGGCAAGGTGATGTCCCTACTTCTCAAGATGCTGTCTAGGCCTGTCATTGCCCTTCTCCCAAGAAGCAGGCGTCTTTTAATTTCGTGGCTGCTGTCACCATCTGCAGTGATCATTGAGCCCAAGAAAGTAAAATCTCTCGCTACCTCTATTTCTTCCCCTTCTATTTGCCAGGAGGTGATGGGACCAGTGGCCATGATCTTCGTTTTTTTGATGTTGAGCTTCAGACCATATTTTGCGCTCTCCTCTTTCACCCTCATTAACATTGGCATAGGGGACCACTTATAGATAGCGGGCCACATTCTTCCTTAAGCAACCTTCCAGAAGCCATATACCAGTGGGGAGTGGAGCCAGAAGAGCAAAGGCTGTGACAATAGTCTGCATCCCACCCAAAAGCCAGAGGTTTCTATATGCACAAACACACCTCTTTCCATCCTCTGTGTAGGATGGAAAGCATTATGAGGCATCATCACACCTCTGGGACGAAACACCTGAGGGAGAGGAGCAGGGCTCGTGAGAGAGGTGACCTGAGGAAAGCGTTGAGGGTATGATAGACAGCCATCCAAATCTGAGATTCTCCCATTCCTGCTTTAACCGGAGAGGCTCAGGATTGAATCTGGGATATCATGCGTGTAAATAACTCGGTAGAGCATGAGACTCTTAATTTCAGGGTTGTGGGTTTGAGCCCCATGTTGGGCAAAAGATTCCTGCTGTCAAGGCTTCTGTCAAGGCTTCAGGAATTCTATTCCTCCCTCATGGCAGCAAGAAGCAGAGAAAACAAAGCTGAGTCCTTTTTTAATGGGTTTATTCATTCATAATAGCAAGAGACAAAAGGTTGCAGCAAGCCCTGACACTGGCGTTGCTCCAACTGAGCCCCTTCCCTTCTTCCTAGCAAGAGCATTTCCCTTTACGGTGGCCACTCAGGGCCAAGTGTCTCTAAGACCTTTGTTCCTACACTCTTAACGAATGCCGAGTTCTAGGAGAAGGGGGGGGGTCAGGAATAATTTCCAGTGACAATGTGTCACCTGGCTGCCCTGCCTCTCTCTCCCTGTTCCCTTCTTCTAACACTTCTCAACTCATCTGCTTGTCTAAAGACACTTCCGCCCTTTGAAGGAGGTGGAGTTGCAAGCTTCATGGCCCCACCACGTGCGAGGCGGCTGGTGGCTGGGGGGATTCCCAGCTGCATCACCTCCTGGCCAGCTCTGGGGGTGTGGCCTGCCTTATTTAAAGCAGGACGTGGCTGGGGATCTCCCTCTTTGCCGCTTACTAGCTGTTCCTGCTCCTCCCCCCCCCCCCGTTTCTGTTTGTCCAACTCTGAGCTGTGACTTTTCTCAAACCCCTGTTGTAAATCAAGGCTGCATTCCTCTTCTACAGCATCAGGAGAAGGGGGGGGGTGCATCTCCACCATTCCTCCTTCTCCTCCTCCATCTCATCCCCTTGAATCCAATCCCTGACACCTGCATTGCAGGGAGTTGAACTAGATTGCCCTTGCGGTCTCTTCCAACTCTACAGTTCTATGAAATCACATTCCCTAGCATTGAGCTGAGGTCCCACCACAGAAAACGTTTCTGAAGCCCTGCTATGAAGGTGTTGTTTGATGCATCACTCAACTTTTAGAATGATGGAAGCAAAACCCCAGTGAGTTGGACTCAGACAATAGTATAAAGTAGTCATGACTTGCCTTGAATCCCGTTGACTTCACCCAACTTCATCTGGATCCAAGCCAATGATAAGAAGCGCAAATGTTTAAAATCCCTAGAGACACTCGCTGTGAGGATCACCAGGAAGTTAACAGGTGGCTGCTTTTAAGTACAGATGCTGAACGCCACCAGTGCAGATGGCTGTTCAGCAGAGCTGCTAAAAAAAAAAAAAGACCCACGTACATCTTTATTGAAGATTATGAATCCTTTTCCCATAGAGTATTAAACACAACTTCTCCTGGTTTGAACTGTAGAAAACAGAGTGTTTAAAGGTTAAATTGCATTCCAAATATATCTCCAACTTAGAGATTGCTGCTAGTTTTGATGGAAGAGGGAACTTTGAGCAGGAAAGAGTTTAAAAGTAAAAAGTTGCTTACTGCATTATGTGTAAGTTTAGCTGTCTGCTGTGAAATTATTAGAAAATAATTCAGCAAGTGGCAACTCAACCTCGGTGTAGGAAGTATATTACCCTCACCCACATCTGGGCGTGGTTAGGGATGGGGAAGAATTCAGTTCATTTCACATTTAATGGTGAACTAAAGGCAGCCATCATCTGGATTCCACACACCTCCAAATTTTACAATACAATTCTCCCATCAAGCACTGTGTACAAAATTGTGTCTATTAGGATAAAGTGTGCATATATAATTATAAATAACATAAAAAGTGCATATTAGGATGAATTGCTTTGCAAAAATGTGCGTATTAGGCAAAATTGCATACCCAAAATGGGCGTATTAGAAGACAACTGCTCTGTAATGCTGATGAATTTTTATGAGCATTTTTTCTCTTTCTTAATGCAAACTGATGTGGAAATGTGGAGAATTGAGCATAGGACTGGAAAAATGAGAAATGGAGAAATACTGAAATCGACAGATTTGCCCATTCTTAGGCAAGTTTATTAGTTTCTCTCTGTTTCTCATTTTTCCAATCTTAGGTTCAAATTCTTCACATTTCCACACCCCATGTATTTAACCGCATGTTGAATACCACTCCAGTCTCTCAGCAGTGTGAGATTCCAGGGGTTTGAGACATTTACCCAGGGTTTATGTTTCCTTTCAGAAATGAGGCACAGTAGACACTGTGGTGTCCTTATGATATATGGTTTCTTTACAGATATATACAACCTCAGCCTATGATGGAGGGGTTCACATTATCAACACCCCAAGAGAGTCTTGCTTCTCCCACAGCCTTAGATTCAAGCAGAAATCAGCCAGAAATCAATATCTCTCTCTCTCTCTCTCTCTCTCTCTCTCTCTCTCTCTCTCTCTCTGCCATTCCATCCTGCAGCTTTTTCCCTCTAGGTCATATAACAGCAAAACTGGCCTTGAAACTCAAGCTTTGTCTTTCTCACTATCTGAGAAGGAGGTTTGTAATCTGGCACAATCTCCCCTTTCCTTTGCTATCTTAATTGCCCACCACTTCTCCTTAATGGCTCATCGCCCATGCAATTACATCATCCGGCAGCCAGAGAATTTGGGGATGTGGGTGGGATAGAGAACTTGAAACTATGATATACTAAGAAGCTTCAGCTGCACTTGCTTTTCTCTCTTCCACTTTTGCTCTGAGGAGTCTGCATAGAAAGCCAAGAAGCTGTCTTATATTGTGTGAGACCATTGGTCCATCTACCTCGATACTGTCTATACTGATGTGTAGGGATGATCGCGGAGTGTGGGGAGTGGGGTCCAGAGGGAGCACACTCCCCACCCGCAGGCAGCCTCAGCCTGCCTGCACGCGTGACCTTGGGGTGCGGAGCACACATACCCCTCACAGATAAAGCCACGGCTGTCTGAACATCATTGCCTCTGTCTAACCTTTTGCGGTCTCAGTAGTCTGCGGTGTCGTGCCTGTAACCTTTGTCTCTGAGACCTTTTGTCTCCTTCATCATACACTGTGCAAGGGGAAAATGACGTGGGTGAGACAGGTGCCAAAATAACTTTGTACCACCCCACGATCTCGGGACTGGAAGATATATAAAGGTCACAGCCCAAAATGTATCCACCTGGTTTGCATATTTGTCTCAATAAAAGGAGGCTCCACAGGGCTGGCCGGCAGTTTGCATGCAGCCCACCTGTGCGCAGCTCACCTGCTTTATCAACTCCTGCCTCATGTCCATCACTTCACTGATGGGCAGCAGCTGTCCAAGATTTCAGACCAGGGTTCTCTACCTGAAGATGCTGGGCGTGGAACCTGGGATCTTCTGTGGGCAAAACAGCTGCTCTACAACTGAGCTAGTCATTCCCTTAAGAAACAGCTGAATTCACACCCCAGAGGAGAAGTTTTGGATTTTGGATAGCAATTGATATACCTACTTATTCTGTGGTGGGACAGATATAAAGAATGATTAGGTTGTTTGCATTGCATTGTAATGAACAATTCAAGCTCTTTTGAGTCCTAAGCCTCTTTCCATGCTGGGAATTTTCCATTGTCACCAGGAGAATGACTTTGATTTGAAATGTCATTTGGATGACCCTTATCTGAAACAAAACAGACATTCTAATTATCATTCCACAGTCACACTTCAGGCTCAAATGTCACTGGGCATATAGCTCACCTTTATGTGTGAAGAGTATCTTCTTGCTTGTGGTTTCATTTTCACTGACAGATCCGCTTCCAGCACCCGTCCTCAGGCTTGTCGATCAAAGTGCTTGAAATATCACACCATTTGCATCTTGCAGGAACTTTGGCAGAACTTCTAAAGTCTCCCCCCCTCCAAAAGTTCAAAATGTCAATGAGATAAATGTGGGAAGGCAAAAGGTGGACCTTCAGAAAATCATGAATGGAGAAAGCAAAAGATAATCTCTGTTCCCAATGGAACAATGGTCAGCTGCTCTAAGCTGTATCCCAGTACTGAATTCTCCCCCATAATATTTAGGGATGTGTATCACATGACTGAGCAACATCACATTGTGCATGTTCATGCTCTTTGCTGGTTTCGACAAAGGAGGTCACACAAAGCTTTGAAGGTGCCTGATTCATGTCAGCCGCAAGACTTGCGGTGATATTCTAGCCCTTGTGGAGAAACAGACCAATCAGACTCAGCTCTCCAGAGGTTTGGTCAAACCTGAGTCTGTCTGCACTATTTGGTATATCCCATAATATTTATCTCTTACAATGTTTATATACCACTTGATTGTAATAAAACCTCCAAGTGGTTTACAAAAAGAATAAAACAACAAAATTTACAGGTAGAAACCAAGGATGATGATGATGATGATAATAATAATAATAATAATAATAATAATAATAATAATAATAATTTATTTATATCCGGGCTCAGGGCGGCTAACACCAGTAAAATTACAATAAAAACATAATGGGGGGGGGGGACCAATTTAAAATACAGGTTAAAAATACAATTTAAAATGCAGCCTCATTTTAATAGTAGCCCATAGATCAAAACTATAAGGGGAGGGAAACATAAGGGTCAGACTGAGTCCAAACCAAAGGCCAGGCGGAATAGCTCTGTCTTGCAGGCCCTGCGGAAAGATGTCAAGTCCCACAGGGCCCTAGTCTCTTGTGACAGAGTGTTCCACCAAGTCGGGGCCAGTACTGAAAAAGCCCTGGCCCTATTTGAGACCAATCTAACCACCTTAGGACTTGGGACCTCCAAAGTGTTGTCATTTGTAGACCTTAAGGTCCTCCGCGGGGCATACCAGGAGACGTGGTCCCATAGGTACGTGGGTCCTAGATATAAAACTTACAAAAAATAATTAAAATATTTTTTTTATAATATTTTTATTAGTTTTATGAAATACAGAAAAAAGAATAAAGAGCATATTATAAAAGTAGAGAAAGAAAGTTACAAATTTTCTTGTTCTTTTTTCCAAATCTACTGGACTTCCCCGCGTCTTCCCAACCCTGCATTCTCTGTGATATATAACATCAGCAATTTGTTAACTTGTTTCAATACTTATTGTATCTTTCATTTTATCATGTTACCCAATTTCAAATATATTATAACCCAAATCATGTACGTTTTCATTTTAACACAATAAAGTTGTTTCATTATTCTATCTCTGACTTCTTGTACCTTAATTTCCATTTCTTTAGTTTAACATTACTGAAGCTAGAATTTCCTAAAAGGTGCGTTTTTTAACATTCATACAACTTATAATGTTTTTCCAGATAGTCCTTAAAATTTTTCCAGTCCTCCTCGATTGTTTCTTCTCCCAAGTCTCGGATTCTGCCAGTCATTTCGGCCAGTTCCATGTAGTCCATCAACTGCGTTTGCCATTCCTCCAGTGTGGGTAAATCTTGTGACTTCCAATATTTTGCAATCAAAATCCTTGCTGCTGTGGTGGCGTACATAAAAAAAGTTCTATCCTTCTTAAACACCCTCTGGTCCACCATGCCCAGGAGGAAGGCCTCTGGTTTCTTAGGTAAGGTAAATCTAAGTACCTTTTTTAATTCATTATGAATCATTTCCCAAAAGGCCTTCACCTTCGGGCAGGTCCACCAGAGGTGGAAGAATGTCCCTTCCGCCTCCTTACATTTCCAACATTTATTATCAGACAGGTGATATATCTTAGCAAGCTTGACTGGGGTCATGTACCACCGGTATATCATTTTCATAATGTTTTCCTTCAAGGCACTACATGCCGTAAATTTCATTCCGGTGTTCCATAACCTTTCCCAGTCTTCAAACATAATGTTATGCCCCAAGTCCTGCACCCACTTTATCATTGCGGATTTGACTGTCTCATCCTGAGTATTCCATTTAAGCAGCAGGTTATACATTCTCGAAAGTAGTTTACTTTTTGGTTCTAACAATTCTGTCTCTAGTTTCGATTTTTCCACCTGGAATCCAACCTTCTTATCTACTTTAAAGACCTCTTGAATTTGTGCATAATGCAACCAATCTCGCACCTTGTTTTTTAGTTTTTCCAAGCTCTGCAACCTCCAATTGTCTCCAATCTTTTCAATAATTTCCCCATATTTAGGCCAATTGGCTTCCATATTAGGTCTCTTACGTGCCTTGGCCTCCACCGGTGAGAGCCACCTCGGAGTCTTACTCTCCAATAAGTCTTTATATTTTGTCCAGACCATTAAAATTGCTCTCCTGACAATGTGGTTTTTAAACAGTTTGTGCACTTTAACCTTGTCATACCACAAATATGCATGCCACCCAAAAGCATTGTCAAACCCTTCCAGATCTAGGACATCAGTGTTTTCCAGTAAGATCCAATCTTTCAACCAGCAGAAGGCTGCGGATTCATAATATAACCTCAAGTCTGGCAGGGCAAATCCCCCTCTTTCTTTCGCATCAGTTAATATCTTAAACTTTATTCGGGGCTTTTTGCCCTGCCAAACAAACTTAGAGATATCCTTCTGCCACCTTCCAAAACATTCCACCTTGTCCACGATCTGTAGGGTCTGAAACAAAAATAACATTTTTGGCAATACGTTCATCTTTATAGCTGCTATTCGGCCCAACAAGGAAAGTTTCAATCTTGACCACGTTTCCAAATCTCTTTTGATTTCTGACCAACATTTCTCGTAGTTGTCTTTAAACAGATTCAAATTTTTGGAGGTCAGATACACCCCTAGGTATTTTACTTTTTTAACCACATTTAATTCTGTTTCTTTCACGAGCTCATCTGTTTCTGTAGTTGTCAAATTTTTTGCTAGAACCTTAGTTTTTTGCTTGTTCAACTTAAATCCCGCCACCCGACCAAAATCCGAAATTAATTCTAACACTCTTTTAGTACTAGAGACAGGCTCCTGCAATGTTAATACCAGGTCATCTGCAAATGCTTTCAATTTATATTGTTTCACTCCGACCTCAATTCCCTGTACCAACCGGTCCTTTCTAATCATGTTCAATAGCACCTCCAGAACTGAAATAAACAATAGGGGGGATAGGGGGCACCCCTGCCGTGTCCCTTTTTCAATTTTAAACTCCTCTGTCACCACATTATTTACTATCAATTTCGCTTTTTGTTCTGAATATATTGCTTCTATTCCATTTTCAAACCCCCGCCCCACTCCCATCCCTTCCAAATTTTTCTTCATAAACATCCAGGAAATGTTGTCAAAGGCTTTCTCTGCATCAATAAAGATTAGCACCGCTCTAGTGTTAAGCTTTGTTTGTAAAAGTTCCAAAATGTCAATAATGTTTCTTGTGTTGCCAAACAAATGCCTACCAGGGAGAAAGCCAGCCTGGTCCTTATGGATCACTTCATTAAGCACTTTTTTAAACCTACTTGCCAAAATGTCTGCAAAAATTTTGTAATCCACATTTAGGAGTGAGATGGGGCAGTAGTTCTTAAGCTGGGTCTTTTCAGTTTCTAGTTTGGGTATCAATGTGATGAAAGCTTCTTTCCACGTTTCCGGTGCCTTCCTCCCCTCCATAATCTGGTTACAAACCTCCAACAAAGGTTGTATCAAATAGTCCTTCAGAACCTTATAGTATTTGGAGGTAAGTCCATCAGGGCCTGGAGATTTGCCTAATTGGAGGTTCTGAATGGCGCTTTCAATTTCTTGCTGTGTGATATTACTATTCAGGATTGTTCTCATTTCCTGAGGTATTTTCTGTAATCCATTGGTTTTAAGAAATTGGTCCACCTCCGAATCTTTCTGTGGCCCTTGTGAATAAAGTTCTTTGAAATATCTCTGGAAGCACTTTCTAATTTCCTCGGGTTTCTGAACCATTCTCCCTTCAATCTCTAGATTTGTAACTGTATTAAGTTTTTGTCTCTTTTTCAACTGCCATGCTAGCAGTTTCCCACACTTATTTGCTGATTCAAAAGATATTTGTTTCATTTGTTTAATTCTCCATTCCACCTCTTGATTTATCAGTTTCAAATATTGTGCTTGGAAAAATTTCACTTCTCTCAGCACTTCCTTCGACTTGGGCCTAGATCTTAGTTTTTTTTCTCCATCTCTTATTTTTTCCAATATCTTCTCCTTCTTTTCATTCCAGAGCTTTTTCTTGATCGTGTTTTGTTGTATTAGAAACCCTCTCATAACTGCTTTACTTGCGTCCCAGAATATTCTTTTTTCCACAGTAGTATTTAAATTTATCTCAAAATAATCCTTTAAAGTTTTTTGGGCCTTCTTAACAATCTTCTCGTCCCTTAATAAGGTGTCATTCATTTTCCATCTGAAGGATCCGGTTGTATTTAGTCTCAATTCCATTTTCAAAGCATTATGGTCGGAGCAGGTTTTTGGGCAGATTTCCATCTTTCTAGTCTTGGGTGCCAGTCCTCTAGTTATCCATATTTGGTCGATTCGTGTCCATGTCAGATGAGCTTCAGAAAAGAAAGTCCCTTCTTTTCCTAGGGGGTTCTTAACCCTCCATATGTCAATTAAGTCCACATTGTCAGTCATTTCAAAAAAAGTTTTAGGTAGTCTGCCATCTTTCGTTATGTTAGCACTTTGCGACTTATCCATATTTACAGACACAACCCCATTCATATCACCCATCATGATGATGTTGTTGTAGTCTAGGTAATCCAGCATAATCTCATGCAGCTTCCTGAAAAATTCCGATTTTCCTTCATTTGGGGCGTATATTCCTAATATCAGAAATTTTTCTCCTTGTGTCTGAATTTCAATCGCCAAAATTCTGCCGTGTTCATCTTTAAATAAGAATTTCGGTGACAGGCTCTCCTTTGCATATATCACCACTCCTCTTTTCTTCACTTTGTCCGAAGAGATAAATTCTTGGCCTAGTCTTTTATTAATTAGCACTTTTCTGTGGAGCCTTGTCACATGCGTTTCTTGCAGGCAAATAATGTCCAATTGTTCTTTTTTCAAAATATGAAATACTTTTCTTCTTTTTTCCGGAGAGTTTCCGCCATTTATATTCCAACTAAGAAGCTGCAGAGACATCCTGGTCTAATTGGTGGGTCTACAGTGGGGTGTCTAGGTTTCCCTCCGATCCTGGAGGTGGTAATGCTGGTCCAGATCCAGACGGTGTAGGCTTTGGAGATGGTCCCGGTGGTGGTGGAGGCCAAGAAGCTGCAGCTCCTTTCTGGAGGTCCTCCTCGTGGTCGTGTAGGAACTTCTGTTGGTCCTCCGGTGTTTTAATTCTTACTTTCCTTCCTTTGTAGGTAAATGATAGTCCTTGCGGAAACTCCCACCTATAAGGGATTGTGTTGTATCTCAACAGTTTGGTCAAATCTGTATAAGTGGTCCTAAGATCCAAAAGGTGTTTAGGTATATCTCTGTAAATTTCAGCCTTTTTACCTTCTATCTCCAAAGATTTTTTGAAATGTAGGCCTAGTATCTTGTCTCTTTCCTCTCTCGATCTCAAAATAACCAAACAGTCTCTGGACTTGTCCTTCTTTATCAATTTTCCCAGTCTAAAGGCAGTCACAATTTTAAAGTCCTTATCTTCCTCTATCCCCCAGAATTTGGAGAACAAAAGTGTTAAAAATCCCTGTAGATTTCCTTCCTCCAATTCTGGGATAGCCCTTAATCTGAGATTATTTTCCTTACTTTTCAATTCAACCAATGACAGGTAGGCTTGTTGTTCCCCTACCTGTCTTTTCAGAGGCCTTACTTCCCCCCTAATCTCATCAACCTTTTTGTTCGCCTGTTCTGCTTTTTGACTAGCTTCCACAGCAAGTTTATAATTTTCAGTCGTTGCCCCTTGCAATTTTTCAATTGCCTGAGTATGATGAGAAACTTGCTCGGATAATTTACTAATAGAGGATGTAGCTTGGTCAATTTTTGATGATTGATTGTCCACTTTTTGGTTTAAAATTGCCAGTTGTTCCAAGATTTGTTTCAGGACTATTTCAGATCCTCCAGTTGCCATATCTTCTGCAGCAGGCTCTTCAATTTCCACCTCCTGTGCTGTCAGCACAGTTGGGACGGATGATCTTCGTTGATGAGATAGGGTTGTTTGAACAAGTTGCCCTGGTTTCTTTTCTTTTTCTTTAGCTTTAGCTGCTCTTGTTCTCCCTGTGCCGCTCATTCCACACCTGCCTCTGTTCAAGGTCAAATTTTCTTTTGTTTCATAAGTTAGACAAGTCCAGAGTGTAAACAATTTAACCACAGAGAATCACAATAAAGTACAGTTCCCAGGCCTCTATGTCTCCACAATCCTCTAGGTGGGGGTATTTCAAAGTTTCAAGGAAGGAGAGAACTCTTGTCCGCCATTGAAGTTCTTATAATCCCTATGTTAAGTCTTTAGTAGTTCCAGAGCACAAAAGGAAGTTTCCCCAGGCTTTCTTTTTCTTGAAGAAAGGCCACAAGGTGTCAAGAAAGGTCCCAGCAACAATGTTTAAACGTTAGTGTCTCAGTCTATGTATCAGTTTAAACTCCAATAACAGTATCAGCAGTTTGACAGTTCTCTTTTGCACACTGACAGCCCGATAGCTGGGTTGTCCCTTTTAACTCCACATAGCTCAAAATTAGGAAGAAGGTCCCAAAAAAAAGATCCACAAATTTTGCAAAGATTTCCTGCTTGTCTTTTCACTACAAAGTCTGTCAAATACACCCTCGTTTTACTTTTACAGTCCCTTTTAAGCGCTTCAGCGCTCTTCTGAGCAGTTGCTTTAATCTTGTTAGCAGGATCGGGAGACGGACTTCCTGTTACTCGCCTCCCGTTTTCAGCCGAATTTCAACCAAATTCCCAAGTTTTTCCGATGTTTAACTCCCCTTACTCACGGGTATGTAGCAGCCAATTTTGATGTTTTCAAGAAGAAAGGTCGGCGCTCATCAGCAGCAGCAGCACGGCTTTGCGTCCACAAAAAGAGTGATGAACTCACAGCGCCGCTCCCCCTTTCGCATTCCGGAGCCCCTTACGGAGCTCCTTCTTCGTTTCCGGGGGGGCTTTGGGCGCCCGCCGAGTCCCACGGCCGCAGGCTCACTCTGCCTGCGGTTTTTCTTAATGGGTCTCCGCTTTGCCGTAGCGGACGACCCTTTTTCGCGGAGCCCCTCTTCACTGAGTAAAGAGGACCGCCATTGCTGTTTTGCGCCGCCTCCGGAAGTCCATCCTGAGGTCCAAAAAAATAATAATAAATAATTAAAATAAACCCGTGAGCCCTCTGTTTGGATGGGCTTGTGTAAACAAAAATGCCCAAAAGAGAACAGTGAAAGGGCATATCTGATATCAATAAGCAGGGAGTTCCAAAGTTTGGAACTAAAATATTGATTTCATACAAGTGCAGAATGAGTATTATACGACACCTATAACAGTGCCCATTTTACAGATGGAAGTGGTTGAGTGGGAATATACAGTGTAAGGCTATATTTATGGTATAGTGATTAGATTGTTGGACCAGGAACATAGAGACCCCAGCTCAGATCCCTGCATAGCCATGAAGCTCAGTTGGTGGCTTTGCACAAGTCACAACCTCTCAGCCTGACCTTACCTCAGAGGGCTTTGTATGGATAAAATGATGGAGGAAGAACCATGTACTGAGCTTCTTTCAGGAAAGGTTTGGTATAAACACAATAAATACAATATATAAATTAAGTGATGAATAAGGGGATTCCAAGTAAGCATTTATAGTATTGGACAGGGAATCCCATTGATCAAGGGATGAACGTTTGCTGGACTTGCTCTTAGTAGCTTTGAAGGACTTGCAATTCTTTGATAGTTAAGGTTCTAGCATCTACCAAACAGGTTCAAAGTCAAAACATTTATGAGTGCAAAACGATGCTGTAAAAGTGGCTTTGCTCCACTGTAAATTTCTGAAGGGCCATTTCATCACCTCTCAATCTCTTTCTCCCTCTTCAGTAGTTTGAAGAACTGTTTTATCGTTTATATACCTTTGTTTATATTTAAGTAGTATATATAGTTTATACATTATGCCTGCTTGCCAGCAAATCTGTAGACACTGGATATTATGTGTACAGATAAAGGATAAGAATTATGGATTTCATGGCAAAGCTGTGTTTTGATAACTTTGGCTTACTTGAGGAAATAAAGCTTGACTTGGGTATATTGCAATTGAAAAAGGATTTGCTATTCAAAGTTTTGCTTGAAACGATAGTCTGGGTCATCAATCTGCTTTTGCTTAACATCTTTACGCTTAGGAACATAGGGAGCTGCCTTGTTCCAAGTCAGACCATTGGACCATCTAGTCCAGTACTGTCCACACTGACCGACAGCTGCTCTATAGGGTTTCAGACAGGAGGCATTTGGGGGTTTGCAGCCAAAATCACAAATTCATGTTCTGCTAGACAAGCACGGGGCTAGTGCACAGAGAGTTCTTGAACTTCCTAGAGAAGTTGCCCTCTTCCAGCATTTGTGGAAGACCCGGCTCCAGCTTCATCGCTCCTTCTGATTGAGGATCTTCCGGCAGCGCCTGTATTGGCTGCCACTGTGGCCTCCGCGTCTGCCCAGGATCGCACCATCAGCCGGGTGCTCAACTGGGTGTGGAGGGGGTGGCCACAAGGGCCTTTTGCATCGGAGTTCCAGCCCTTCGCAACCAGACAACATGAACTCTCAGCTCATCGCGGCTGTCTGCTGTGGGGAGACCGCGTCGTGATTCCCCAGGGACTCCGTCAGCGCGTCCTGGAGGCTCTGCACGTTGGCCACCCGGGAATTGTCAAAATGAAGGCATTGGCTCGGTGTTACGTCTGGTGGCCTAATATGGACGATGCCATCACTGCCTGGGTGTCCGCCTGTCAAGCGTGCCAAGAGTCGAGGCCTGCACCACCGGCAGCTAAGGGACACACCTGGGAGATGCCAAAGACACCCTGGTCGAGGGTGCACATCGATCTGGCTGGCCCCTTTCACGGCCGGACCTTTATGGTAATGGTGGATGCCTATTCCAAATGGCTGGAGGTTGCCCTGATGCCCTCCACCACTGCAGAAGCCGTCATCCGGGTGCTGCGAGGCCTGTTTGCAACGCATGGGTGTCCTGATGTCCTTGTCTCTGACAACGGACCACAGTTCACGTCAGGCATGTTTGAGCGGTATCTTTTGGGACTGGGCATCCGCCATGCCCTAACGGCACCCTTTCATCCATCCAGCAACGGGCAAGCGGAAAGAATGGTGCGCTCGGCAAAAGAGGCACTGGCGCGCTTGGACCGGGGAGACTGGCATGAGCGGGTCGCCGAATACTTGTTCGTGCAACACATCACCCCTCATGCGGCCACAGGGCGGAGTCCTGCTGAACTGCTTATGGGCCGCCGCCTCAGGTCACCGCTCGACCGGCTACACCCGGACTTTGCCGTGGCTGAACCCCCAGGCTGTGCCAACGCGCCACGGTCATTTGTCCCAGGAAACCAGGTCTTTGCCCGGAACTATGTGGGGGACATTCCTTGGGTGCCAGCCACAGTAGTGGGAGTCACTGGACCTCGCTCGTACCATGTGGCACTCGAAGACGGACGCTTGTGGCGACGGCACATAGACCAGCTTAGGCGCAGGGTTGGGGACTTGGACACTACCGTGGTGCCAACTGCGCTTGCGGCTCAAGAAGAGACATGTACAGACGGCGAGGCCCCACCTACACCTCCCTCGCAAACTGCCAGCGTGGAGCCGAACCAAGCCGCTTCAGAGGGTCTGCCAGACTTACCACAGACTCAGACCACTCCACCCACAGCAGCGGATCCAGGGGAGTTGGTTCCAACGCCACCTAGGGTCGCACCACAGCCTCAGCAAGAACTGGGTGGCCCTCCGGACTTGGCTACCAGTCCCCGGTGGTCTGGCAGAGTTCCCAAGCGCCCAACTTATTTAAAGGACTATGTTGTTGGACAGGTATCACTGTTGGTCTAAGTATGGGAAATGTAACCGATATGCTTTTGTGCCTAATTGAACCATTACGCGTAGTGCTGTATATAAGGAAACCATTACGATTGTAACTAACGCCTTATCTCGGTGGGGAGGGGTGTTATGTAGTGAAGTTTCACCCTGGGCCAGCAGGGGGATACTGTATATAGTTTTCACTCAGGTCTGTAGATAGTTTTCACTCAGGTCCGCGTCAGTTATTTTAGGCGGGAACTCTGGGCTGTTGTTGTTACAATGTTGACAGCCGGCTGCCTATAAAAGCAGGCCGGCTGAGCTGTTTGCAGTCAGTTCTATTCCAGCTTACAAAATAAAGAGCTACTTGGAGAAATCGCTGTGCCGTCTGTTATGTCAACCCACAACCTA
Organism: Podarcis gaigeae; assembly: GCF_964106915.1. NCBI lineage: Eukaryota > Metazoa > Chordata > Lepidosauria > Squamata > Lacertidae > Podarcis > Podarcis gaigeae. Next base: position 72,684,055 of record NC_139685.1, read on the forward strand.
ACAGAGAGGTTGAAGGGCCACTTGTCATGGATCCTTTAGCTTTTGGTTACCAGACGTCCCCATTTCCTAGAAATAGTCCCCAGATTTACAGATCTGTCCCCGGACAAAATCTGTCCCCAAAATGTCCCTGGATTTCTTTTTATGTCCCTGGATTTATATTTTAAGTGTTATAGATGTATTAGTAGGGAATTGATGTTGCGTGATTGGTTCAACGGCACAATACACATCATATGGGGACTTCCGGCATGACCCAAATTGAGCCGGGAGTGAGAGCTCCTGGCCACCAAGCCGACTGCCCAGCGGTAATCCAGGGCCAGTAAAAACCCTGGAGCCAACACAGGGAGAAGGAGGCAGTGGCGTAGCGTGGGGGGTGCAGGGGGGCCGGCCGCACCGGGCGCAAAATCTGGGGGTTAGGGTTAGGGGGCACAAATCCACGGGTTAGGGGGCACAAATTACTTGCCTTGCCCCAGGTGCTGACAACCCACGCTACGCCACTGGAAGGAGGAGAGGAGAAGGAAAAGAAAAAGAGAAAGAGGAAGGAGAAGAAAGAGGGGAGCCCCGACCTTTCCGCGCCGCTGCTGCCGCTGCTGAGGAAAAGTAAGAGCACCGGGAGGGCAAGGACACATGGCCAAGCCCAGGCCCAACCTGAGCCTACTCCATGGTGGCTACTGCTCCAAGAGAGCAGACCAGGGCCATGCGACAGAGGAGACTACAGAAGAAAAGATATTACTTTTTTAAAAAACAAAACAAAACATTTTTAAATAACTTTTTTTTTCTCTTTTCAAAAAAAAAAGTGTCTCCAGATTCTTTGGGAAAAATCTGGTAACCTTACTTTAGCTATGATTCCTGTATTGCAGGGGGTTGCACTAGATAATCCCCAGGGTCCCTTCCAACTCTACAGTTCTCTGATACTACGATTAAGCAGGCTTCCCCCTGAAGACCTTCCCCAAAGTGTAGACCTTGTGGAGATGGAGACAAGGGGTAGAAGATGTCAGCAGTTGAGCAAGCATCCCCCCACTTTTCCTCCATGTCTCATTAATCATGTGGGGGAAAGGATGCCTCAACAGGGCTGCTGCTTAAGGCATTCTCGTTATCGTCTCATTATTGCATCCATTAAGTTTTATGCAGTTTTGACAGAACCAGTATTCAAACAGCGTCCAAATATTTGTGTTCTCAACCAGGTTCCATACTCCCTATCCATTCTATTGGTCATTAATCTTCCCTGGTTTTAATCCGAACGCTTGAGCTAAATGCGGCTCTGGTGAAACAGGGGAGTTTTGAAAATGCTCCATTTGGATAACAACATCTGGACCCAGCCAGCAAGGAGGAATACACTGGGAGTGGGGGGAACCTAGGGCTTCATAAAATATGTATGCATCTTCATCCTCAAGCACTCTGAATGCATATAAGGTATATTTCAGTATGAAACCAATACTTTAAATAATTCAGGACTGTAATCCGCAGGATATTTGTGCACACTTACATCTAGGAAGACAAGAAGCTGTATTACACTGAGTCAGACCACTGGTCTGGCTAGCTCACCTTTGCCAGCACTGGCTGGAAGCTCTTCTCCAGAGTTTCAGAATGGCGTCTCTCCAAGCCCCACCTGGAGATGCTGAATGAATGAATTGATTTATTATGGCCGCAGACCAGAAATACAGACATATACAGTGATAGAGAACATGTAAACTCTGTGAGCTAGAGCACGGTAAATAATACAGATATAAAACAGTTAAAATAGGGAGGTTAAGTCCTTAACCACTTATTTAAAATATAATAATAATAATAATAATAATAATAATAATAATAATAATAATTTTTTATTTATACCCCACCTTCCCCAGCCAAGGCCGGGCTCAGAGCGGCTTACAAGCAATAATAAAAACAAGATGAATGATTACAACTTAAAAACAAAAATAAAATACAACATTAAAATAATGGAGCATTAAAATATTAAAATGTAGCCTCATTGCAGGAGAAGGAAAAGAAAGAAAGAGGAGGGGAAAAAAAGAGAGAGAGAGGGAGGGAATCAAATTGGCTCCAAGCCAAAGACCAGGCGGAACAACTCTGTCTTACAGGCCCTGCGGAAAGAAATCAGATCCTGCAGGGCCCTGGTCTCATGAGGCAGAGCGTTCCACCAGACCGGAGCCAGAGTTGAAAAGGCCCTGGCTCTGGTTGAAGCCAATCTAACTTCCTTAGGGCCCGGGACCACAAGGGTGTTGCTATTTATGGACCTTGAGGCTCTCCGTGGGGCATACCAGGAGAGGCGGTCCCGTAGGTACGAGGGTCCTAGGCCGTGAAGGGCTTTAAAGGTCAAAAGCAGCACTTTAAATCTGACCCTGTACTCCACCGGGAGCCAGTGAGGCATCTAATCATAAGCCTGCATTTTTTATCAAAGCTTATATATTGCAATCAAGGCTTGTATTTAAAAATGAGCTTAAAAAAAGGATTTTCAAATGTTTCATGCCAGGCAGAAAGAACCTTGGCAAGAGGTTTTTCTCCTAAGACAAGGGGGCCCCATTGATTTATAGTAGAAAAACAATTCTCAAAGTCATAAAAAGGGAGAATTACATATGCTGCCCTTGCAGACTGAGAAAACACAATTAAAGGCAAGGGTAAATAGTAAAATAATACCAATGTGCCTCCCAGTAAAATGATGCCATGGGCCTCTCGTTAAACCTTGAGCTGTATTTTCTAAGGCCAAGAGCAGTGGAAAAAAGGCAACTGGCTTGGCTGGAGAAGAAGCTTCTTTCTATTTTATTTTGAGGCTGGAAAGGAGGGTGAAAGGGGAGGTGTACACTGAAGAGGTTTATTTTAAAAGCTGTTTTTTACTGAGTTCCTTTTTACTTTACAAAGGCTTTATTCTTTTAAAAGGCTACCTATGATAAATGAATGAAATATATTAGCTTAAATACATTGGCTTAAATGTAATTATGCAAAGGATTTAAGGAATGCTAGATTCTTATTTCATATGGTTGTAAGAGTTGTATTTATCCTGAAATTAAGTCAGCCACCAGCCTAGCCCCCCTGCCAGACAGAAGACGCCATCCAAGCAGTCTTGATATATGGTTGTCAGGCATTTGTTTAGAAACTTTCAAATGAAGGAAATCTTTCAATATTGATGTGAAACTCAAGATCCTTGACATCTGTTGAACATAAAAATGTAAGATTAAACATTTGTTTTAGAAGGCAATAGGGCAAGGAGGGCAAGAGGTGAGCTGGTAATTAAGATTCCATGTAAGATATATTATTACTTATTTGTCACATATATAGCTCTTTGTCTCCCTTATAAGGGCAAGGAAGTGGGTGTATCTTTTGTGGGTGTATCTTTTGTGATTGGTTCTACCAAACAGCCAATAGGAATTTCAACCAGGCTGATTGGACAGAGGCAGCCACAGGAGGAGCAAAGGGGGCTGGATTAAGGGAATATAAGTGCTGGCCAGGATGGCAAGAGGCCAGGCCAGAGCTTGGTAACCATATACCACTGAGCCTCTCATTTATTTGTCTGACAAATAAATTATTATTTTAATTTCTCTATTGCTGCGTTGAATATTTCATTCCAGCTAAGCGTTATCCACAAGCAGAGGTGCTACATTTTATGGTGCCACTGTGACTCGGATAAGTGGTCTGCTGGAACGCAGCCCCTTCGCCCTACTGGGCAGGGTACAAGAGAGAGGACCACTGCTTACCCAGCGCGCACTGGTAAATTTTTCCAGGGGGAACGCAGAAGACTCGTCTGTCTGATACCCTGCTCATTGGCGGCGACGGACCGGGGGAAACAGGGAACCAACCAAGGGTAAGTGCACAAAGGGATTTTTGGCCCTCCAATTAATTAGGAGGAAGAGAAGTCTTGATCAAACTTCTGCGTCTCAGTAAGGGGAAACTGAGTACGCTAGGTGGTTGGGTACATCAGATGTTGGTCTGGTGGAGGAAAAGGGAAAATTGGGAGGTAGAGTGTGGTGAAGTATCCAGCGCATTGTATGTGTGAGAAAGTACAGAGCAATCTGTAGCTGACCTGAGTGTGGAGTGGGTAGTACTTCGGTTCCCAGTGAGGCGACTCCATCTGGGCAAGGAAACTCACGAAGTGTGTGTGCGAGTGACTGAGTGGATACTTCACAGGGCCATACAATGGGAGTTGGGGGTTCAAAGGGGGAAAATACACCTCTTGAGTGTATGTTAAATAATTTTAAGAAAGCCTTCTCAGGGGCATATGGAGTCAAAATGACGCCAGAGCGCTTGAGAACGTTATGTGAACTAGAATGGCCGAAACAAAATACTGAATGGCCATCTCAGGGAACTTTTGATATAAATTTAGTAAGCAAACTTTGGTCTAACATCGCCAAAGAAACTGGAGGGTGCCCAGAACAATTTCCATATATAGATTCCTGGCTGAGCACATTAAATAAAAATCCTCCATGGATAAGGGAATGCAAAGTCAAACGATGCAAATTATTGGCTATAAAAGCTGAAGCTAGGAAAGGAATCTTGCCAAATAAACTCAAACCCATTTTTGAGGGACCAGAGGAAGAGGTGCTTCCACCTCCACCCTATGCTCCACATCGAAGGGAGCTTAATTCAAACACTCCACCAGTTGTAACCCCAAGGCAAGAAAGTGGAATGAATAATGGGAGTGGAGTCACAGAGCTTGATTCCTTGATAGATTATGATAAATATCTTCAGGAGGCATTGGAGTCCTATAATAAAGCCCAAGCAGAAGTGGTTATTCCACCTGTGACTCCTAATAGACCTGCATCTAAAGTCTCCTTTAGTGGAACAACTGATTGCCCACCCCAAACCCCTGTACATCCAAGTCCTAGAGAAATATTACAGAAGTTACAGGGAGACCTTAATCGGTCAGCAAGCAATACAGCCAGGCGTATAAAGCTGCTAAAAGAACGCCTTGGGACAAATACCATCCCCTATGATTTGAGGCCCCTAGAGCAAAGCGAAGAGAAAGATCACGTAGTAGCCCCTCTTAGAAGAGTATTTGATGCACTTGAGGAGCCTGCGCTGGTTAACGGGCAACCCGGACCACGGCCACCTCGAACTTCGACCCTGCAATATATTCCATTCACAACTACAGATTTGATGAATTGGAAAACACACACCCCATCTTTTGCAGAAAAACCTCAGGCTATGATGGACTTGGTGACTTCAATAGTAAATACTCATAGCCCTACTTGGACAGATTGTCGCCAGCTCCTAAATACTCTTTTCACCACTGAGGAAAGGAGAGACATAATTGAAAAGGCACAGATATATTTGCGTGAGCAGGCCAGAGTGGGAAATATTTTTAATATTGACCGTCATCTCCAAGACAACTTTCCCTTGGAAGATCCTAATTGGGATCCAAACAATGGAATTCACCTGGCCAGACTTACCACCTACCGCCAGACACTTGTGCAAGGTATCCGCAGGGCATGCCAGAAGCCCACTAATATGTCTAAAGTCTCAGAAGTAGAACAGAAACCAAATGAGAGTCCAGGAGACTTTTTAGAGAGGCTGCAAGAAGCCTATCGTATATGGACTCCTTTTGACCCTGAAGCCCCTGAAAACAGCAGAATGATTACTGCTACATTTGTGGCCCAGTGCGCTTCTGACATTCGTAAGAAAATTCAGAAATCAGAAGGATGGGAAGGGATGCTGATGAGCCAAATTATGGCCATTGCACGCCGAGTTTATCGGAATAGGGATGAGGCTGAGAAGCAAGAGAAGAAGAAGTGGCAGAAGGAAAAAATGGTAATGCTAGCCACAGCAGTGAAGCAAGACCACCGCCCCTTAAATGGAGGGAGAGGGCGAGGAAGGAATCCACCACTGGGAAGGAATCAATGTGCAAATTGCAAGAAGGAGGGTCATTGGAAGCGGGAGTGTCCTGAACCCCTGAGGTTGGAAGAAGTAGGCCCAGGCCCAGGCTCCGGCCCAAGAAACCCAGGAAACGGGATTGGGATGGGTAGATGTGTTACCCATAACACTGTTTCGTGTTCGGTGTGCACCCACAAAAAGACTTAAGTTGTCACCTTTTGAGCTCCTGTATGGGAGACCGCCCTCCTTTGTTCAGGATATTCCAGCTGACCTTAAACAAATAGGAGATCATGTGACACAGGGACAAGTGCAATCTCTCTCCCGTGTTTTTGTTTCTCTTAACAGGTGGGCCCTCGAACGCACGCCGTGCAGCATTGCCGAGCCGATTCATCAGTTCCAGGCTGGCGATAGCGTATGGGTGAAAGAGTGGAAACGTGATCCACTTGCACCAAAGTGGCGTGGACCTTACACCGTCTTGCTCTCTACTCCAACAGCGGTGAAGGTAGCTGAGGTGACCCCCTGGATTCATCACTCTCGTTTGAAGAAGTCCGAAGGCAGTTGGACGTGCAAAGGTGACCCCTCTAATCCTTTAAAACTAACTCTCTCCAAAAACCCCTGTATCTAGCCCTACCGGGAACGGGCTAGGTCACGGGCAACATTTGACGACCGGCCTGCTGCAGCCACAACCTGGAAGCTGGCTGACCTGCGCACGCCTGAAGCTTGAGGAGCGTCTAAACCAGCGATTGTGAACGGAAAGATTCTCTAATACAATTGATTGACTGCCCCCTTGTGGAACAATTATAAGTGATATTACTCATTGGGGATCCTCGGGATATATGTTTTGGTCTTGGTGGTTCCCCATTTCTGTCACTGGGGGAATTATATTGGGGCTAATAATTATTTGCTATCACAATAAGGTAATCTTTTGTGGAAGGAATGCATATACTAGACATCAACATGATTTTATTATTAATCCTGATCCCTTGGGAAGGGGAAGGGTCCTTGAATCTGACCAAATTGGCTAAATATGGATTCAGCCATGACCACAATATGTGGGTAGGTTTAGCTGAAATGGTAGCCAATGTTGCAAATAGGACCAATTGCCTTGTTTGCTCTCTTGGGCCAGATGATTCAGAGGGAGGTATGCCCTTATTACCGATACCATTAGATGCCATTGGTATGGTAAGCGAAATGCCACACCAAACAGAAATACAGAATTTCCCCGGATGGAACTCAACTAAACCATTACGAGTTATACCTGTACAAGGGGAATTCTGTGTACATAAATCATCAGATGCAGCTGATTCTCCCATGATAGGCTCTTCTCATTGTCACTATACTTGGGATTATATTAAGAATAGTCATACCTGGGCACACGGTACTACCTATCGAACTCGGAATACCTTGCCCTGTGCACCTCCTTTTATTCACGCATGGAAAGTGGTGTGGAACATAACTGTGACAGAAAAAGGCAATCTAACATACTGCACTGTGAACTCTCTACCTCTTTTGGTATTTCGCCTTCTGTACTCCACGTACCAAAAACCTCAGACCCGATGGTTGTGGTGGATATGTGGAGAATGGGCATACAAAAAGCTCCCTTCCAAATGGAGTGGGACTTGTTTCTTGGGTTGGGTATTACCACCAATGTGGATTATGCCCACTAGTTCGGCCAGGCGAACACGAAGGAATGCTGATATTTCTCATATAGCAGGAGGAAGTACCCAAAGTTGGAGCGGTACTGATGATTGGCCGCCAGAGCGCATTATAGCCTATTATGATCCTGCCTCCTGGAATCCTGGTGAGCTCATACAAGGGGCACGGGATCCTATTTATAATCTAAACAGAATAATTCGATTGCAAGCAGTAGTGGAACTTGTAACCAATGCAACGGCCCAGAGTTTGAGACTTATTGCACAACAGTTGGATGAAAGTAGAGCCGCCATTTTGCAGCTGAAAATGGGAATGGATTATGTACTTGCCAGGCAGGGAGGCCTATGTGGAGTCTTGAACTTGACAGGGAATGCCTGTTGCTTTAACATTTCAGATAATGGTGAGGCAATCCGTGTGTTGGCCACAAAGATGGAGAATATAGCACATGTCCCAGTACAAACATGGGAAGGATGGGATATGGGATGGCTCACCAATTGGTTACCTAATGTCACAGGACTCAAAGGGATACTATTGTCTTGCTTGTTTTTCTTGACAGTAGTGGTAATGGTTTTGTGTATGATGCCATGTATCATTTCATGTTTTAGAAGTACAATTAGCAAGATGGTTTCAAATGAAACTCTACCTCATATCATGGCCCTATACAGAGCTTTACCTCAGGAATATGATGAAGGTCAAGCTATCAAGGACACTTGGGATGAAGGTCCTTGAGCTTGAAAGGGGGGAATGAGGCATCTAATCATAAGCCTGCATTTTTTATCAAAGCTTATATATTGCAATCAAGGCTTGTATTTAAAAATGAGCTTAAAAAAAGGATTTTCAAATGTTTCATGCCAGGCAGAAAGAACCTTGGCAAGAGGTTTTTCTCCTAAGACAAGGGGGCCCCATTGATTTATAGTAGAAAAACAATTCTCAAAGTCATAAAAAGGGAGAATTACATATGCTGCCCTTGCAGACTGAGAAAACACAATTAAAGGCAAGGGTAAATAGTAAAATAATACCAATGTGCCTCCCAGTAAAATGATGCCATGGGCCTCTCGTTAAACCTTGAGCTGTATTTTCTAAGGCCAAGAGCAGTGGAAAAAAGGCAACTGGCTTGGCTGGAGAAGAAGCTTCTTTCTATTTTATTTTGAGGCTGGAAAGGAGGGTGAAAGGGGAGGTGTACACTGAAGAGGTTTATTTTAAAAGCTGTTTTTTACTGAGTTCCTTTTTACTTTACAAAGGCTTTATTCTTTTAAAAGGCTACCTATGATAAATGAATGAAATATATTAGCTTAAATACATTGGTTTAAATGTAATTATGCAAAGGATTTAAGGAATGCTAGATTCTTATTTCATATGGTTGTAAGAGTTGTATTTATCCTGAAATTAAGTCAGCCACCAGCCTAGCCCCCCTGCCAGACAGAAGACGCCATCCAAGCAGTCTTGATATATGGTTGTCAGGCATTTGTTTAGAAACTTTCAAATGAAGGAAATCTTTCAATATTGATGTGAAACTCAAGATCCTTGACATCTGTTGAACATAAAAATGTAAGATTAAACATTTGTTTTAGAAGGCAATAGGGCAAGGAGGGCAAGAGGTGAGCTGGTAATTAAGATTCCATGTAAGATATATTATTACTTATTTGTCACATATATAGCTCTTTGTCTCCCTTATAAGGGCAAGGAAGTGGGTGTATCTTTTCTGGGTGTATCTTTTGTGATTGGTTCTACCAAACAGCCAATAGGAATTTCAACCAGGCTGATTGGACAGAGGCAGCCACAGGAGGAGCAAAGGGGGCTGGATTAAGGGAATATAAGTGCTGGCCAGGATGGCAAGAGGCCAGGCCAGAGCTTGGTAACCATATACCACTGAGCCTCTCATTTATTTGTCTGACAAATAAATTATTATTTTAATTTCTCTATTGCTGCGTTGAATATTTCATTCCAGCTAAGCGTTAACCACAAGCAGAGGTGCTACACCAGTGCAGTTTGAAAAGCACTGGGTGAATATGCTCCCATGGCAGAGACCCCGTGAGGAGCCTCGCTGCAGCATTCTGCACCCGCTGGAGTTTCTGGGACAGCTTCAAGGGCAGCCCCGCATAGAGCGAATTACAGTAGTCAAGCCTGGAGATGACCGTCGCATGGATCACTGTGGCCAGGTCAGGGCGGGAAAGGTAAGGGACCAACCAATATGCATGTTAAGACATTGAGTATTAGATTTGTTCAGAGTTTGTCTCAGTTTTATAGCCGCAGCACAAAATTTGGCCACTTTTAAGGTAATTTCTGGTTCTCTGTTAGATATTTTAAGCAATGGTCATCAGATCTGCTTGGGGTTCATTGCATGATTGGAGTGACAAATATCGAACGTATGTCCCTATAGTAATGGAAATAAAATAGGACATGGGTAACAGTTTCAGCTGGAGATGCTGGAGTTTTGAACCTGGCACCTTCTGCATGTAAAACAGATGTTCTGTCACCAAATTAGGAACTTTCCCCTACAGTTTTTCAGTGCATCTGTTTACCCAGATGCTGAATCTGGAAATCTGCACAGAACACAGCAAATCTATTTTTATACATGAAAAAACAAGAATAACTTAAAACAGATACTGCTTTCTTAAAGACTAACAAATTTACTATGGCATACATGTCAAAACTACAGTCTACTTCATCAGATCAGGATGATGCTCCCTGGCAGCAGATGGACAACCTGTCTCAGCAAACCAAAGCTGATGAAATTACTCAAGCGAAAGGGTAATCTGTGAATGGGAACCTAACTCATTCTTCACTTCCCCAGAGTCGTGACCCTTCAACTATCATTGTCCCCCAAAAGATACATAATCATAATAGTACAGAGGATGAATTTGGTTAAATCAAAGCAATCAAGCTTTGATTAATAAATGGGTACCTTGTTAATTTTGCAATGCGTACCAGTGTCTACTTTGCAACAGAGCATAAATCTGCCTGACACATTAATTGGATCTCACTTCATTGCTTTCCGATTTGTCTTCCCTTCCTGCCACCGATCTTAATTATATCCTGAAAACCGGATCCCCCAATTTTTTATGACGTGTGTGTGAACTTCAGACAGGACTGTGAGCCTCATGAAACCACACTAACTCTTCAAAACTGGTGTGTTAATACTCTCAGGTAAGAAAAAATCTCTGGAATAAGTTTCTGGAATAAGCGCTCTACATGGGACTGCCTTTGAAGGTGACCCGGAAACTGCAATTAATCCAGATTGCAGCAGCTAGACTGGTGACTGGGAGTGGCCACCGGCTATTGGGGTAATTAGGCGTGAATCCCAACACCGGCACCACATAACACTGGTTCTGAGAGATCTGCATTGGCTCCCAGTATGTTTCTGAGCACAATTCAAAGTGCTGTTGCTGACCTTTAAAGCCCTAAATGGCCTTGGTCCTGTATACCTGAAGGAGCGTCTCCACCCCCATCGTTCAGCCTGGACACTGAGATCCAGTGCCAAGGGCCTTCTGGCGGTTTCCTCATTGCTAGAAGTGAGGTTACAGGGAACCAAACAGAGGGCCTTCTCGGTAGTGGCACTCGCCCTCCCATCAGATGTTAAGGAAATAAGAAGCTATCCTATTTTTCACCAACATAACTAAGCCAGAGTTTTCTGACTGGTGTATGGGGAAGCATACGAACCTGATCTTTGGAGATTTCATAAGTAAACAATTTTTAACTTACTAAACGTGGTCTTTTTCCCACAGCACTTCCTCAAGATTCCAAGTGCGGCCCAAAAAGGTTGGCAAATCCTGTTATAGATCTACATTTTACCAAAACGTAGTTAAACTTTGAAGGGAAGTATACAATTTAGAGGGGGAAATTTAGCCCACAGAACACAACACTGGACATCACTCCTATATTATCAGAAGCTATCAGTTAAACCAGAAAACAAAAAGCTTTTTTGTGCCACTGCCCTTTGCAATCAGATTTTTTTCTAGAAGCAAATAATACAAAAATGAGTGCTAAACTTCAACTATATCCTGCAACACATTCTGTCATTGACTCAGTTTGATGTAGTTTGTTTCTGCATACATACTAGGGAAGGACCTTAGCTCAGTTCTAAAACTTCAACTTTACATAGAGAAGGTTCTAGATTCAATTCCCAGCATCTTCAGGTAGGAGTAGGAAACACTCCTTATCTGAAACCCTGTAGAGCTGCTGGTGGTCAGTGTAACCAGTACTGAGCTACATTTATCCCATTTATATAGGGTCATTATATTTGAAAAACTAAGTTTATTATAATCCACTCATCATATCAATCTAACATGATAATAGCAAGTCAGAGACAATAAATTAGACCAGATTTATGGTACAGAGAAATCTCGGGCAAAGACAAATGTGTTCATTCGGTTCAAAATAACAATGCTACGAGCGATGTACAAATAGCTTGGTCTCTAAATGTCAAGTGACAGATTAATTCATAAATGAATATTTAAGTCAAGCAGTCATTGACTTCATTTTTCCTACAAACCATAATTGAAGTGCATTACATGTTTTTAACTGCAAGCATCAAATAAAATAATTGCATAATAAGAATGAAATTACTTTCAGGAGTGATTAATTGAGGCTGCTTTTAAATGTGTGGAAATCTAAATGCAAAAAATAATAATGTAAAAAAATGTAGGGCAAGCAGGTCTGTGCAGCAACATCCGTTGGGGCAGAGAAGTATGGGTTATGTAGTCCTCATACTTGTGGGAATCTGTGTTCACTGGCATGAGCACCCATCTCTTGATTATGAAATGCTTTTAAAGACCTATCCATTTTCTCTATGCCATGCATAAATTTATGAACTCCTATCAAAAAACTATGGCAATATACACATTGTGGTTTAAAACACATTAAGCTCAGTTCCTCTTGCCCACTGCATTTCACCTTCCCTTTGGACATCGCTGTACATACTAGAGAGAGGACGTTACCTTTAAAAAAATAATAATTTATCTTTCAATTTTACAAACATCAAATAAAAACAGAAAACAATACATATATCCCCTTTGACTTCTCTCCCCCTTTTTGTGGATCCTTATGTTATATTCCCCCCACCAGGGGTGGAGGATGGGGGCCCAGGTGTCATCACTGAGGGGGGTGACAAAATGCCGGGCGGCATTCACCGCGGGGCCTGCAGCGCACCCAAGCCACGCATCTCTCCTGGGAGTGACATGGTGGCTTGGGCGCTCACAGGGTCTGCGCTGCCCCAAACGGTCCGTCCACTGCATTCCCCTCAGCTGTAGGGCAGCTGAGGGGGAGGAGGCAGGCGACACCTTGGAGGCCCTGCTGAGTGTCCTCCCTTGGCTGGCCCCGCCCCTGCGGGAGGGCAGCCCCGCCCACGCGCACAAGGCATGCGCACCGCCCCAGGTGCCAGATTAGCTTGCTCCTCTGCTGCCCCTCGCATCTCCTTTATAATTCCAATTTTTAATAAATCCTTAAATATTCTTTAGTTCTAATTTTTAACTACAAGTTTTAAATCAATCTTGCTAATGAACTTAATTGTTTGCAATAATTTTTCCAATAAGTTATATACTTTCCCTGTTCTTAATTGAAAGTTGGCTCTTCCTGGTTTCTAAGTCTTCCTGTTAGGGACGCAGGTGGCGCTGTGGTCTAAACCACAGAGCCTAGGGCTTGCCGATCAGAAGGTCAGTGGTTCAAATCCCCGCGATGGGGTGAGCTCCCGTTGTTCGGTCCCAGCTCCTGCCCACCTAGCAGTTCAAAAGCACGCCAAATGCAAGTAGATAAATAGGTACCGCTCCAGTGGGAAGGTAAACAGCATTTCCGTGCGCTGCTCTGGTTCGTCAGAAGCAGCTTAGTCATGCTGGCCACATGACCCGGAAGCTGTCTGTGGACAAACGCCAGCTCCCTCGGCCTATAGAGCGAGATGAGCACGCAACCCCAGAGTCATCCGCGACTGGACCTAACGGTCAGGGGTACCTTTACCTTTAAAGTCTTCCTGTTAATTTTGCCATTTCAGCATAGTCCGTTAATTTTATATACCATTCTTCTTTGGTCAGGACCTGAATTTCTTCTGTCTCTGAGCTAGCAGCATCCCTGTTGTGCATTACTTGTTGGGGTCCCCCACTGCAGCTGCCCCCCCCCCCCCCGCAGCTGCAAATTCTTATTCATGAAACGGCCATCTGCTCACTTGTACAGCCTGGTAGTGTACATAGCTCAGCTTAACTGTGGTGTGAATGCAACCTATGCTTTCATAAAGGATGGAAGCTGGTTTGCAGGAAAGCTGAATTTCTCAAGAAACTACAGGATAGATATGGATTGTGGCTAACATCATGTGTACATGCAGCTTCACACACCAGCGGTGGGAATACTCTGGAGCCAGGGTAAACGGTTATGTGTACACTGCCTCAGAAAGAGCAATCAGGAAGACAGGAAATGAACCCAGACAAATGCAAATTCACAAACATGGAACAGAAAGAAATGCAAGAAGCAATTTATCAACTTTGTCAAGAGCAGTATGCAAATCAATGGGAACAGAGCAGAAAGCAATCACATACTTTTCAGCCAGTAGATTGTTAGAAAGCTTACTAGGTGTTGAATGTAAATATATGTATACAACATTACAAGTTTGAACAACTGGAGATATTTATAACTAATCAATCAATAATACAGCATGCAGACAGAGATCAAGATGGACACCTCAGTTTCTGATCCAGGACAGAAGAACCTTGGCTGGTAAATGTATAATCACAATATGAGATTACTAGTAAGCCTCTTTTCAGAGAAATTCTTGTACTGAACAGTATATAAAGCTTACCCAAAAGACGTCATCTGTTGATGCCGTCGGTGACTTGGCTGTCCCAGAAGACTATAGGATCAATGGCACTGAGTTATTAAGCAAGCTGAAGCAACTCCAAATTAACAGGCTTCAGGGACCAAGTGGGATTTGTTGGCAGCGTTAATGGAAAGGTCGGCAGAAACCTGAACGGCAATGGGATGTTTATTTCACATTAAGAATTTGCTGCCATTGCATAGTTAGTCTAGAAGACAAATTATAACGTGGAAGCAAATTTCATTGAAGACAGGGAAAAATTCAAGCTGCAGGTGTTACCATTAAACTGATCTACAGTGAATCCACACCTTCCCATATTACACATTTATGATGTCAAATTCATGTTTATAGCAGAGGTGAGCCAAATGGAAGCATTTTTCATGAATTGTTTTAGAAGCTGCAAAAAGCTCATTTTCTTTTGGTAATTGGGGGAAGTGGTTGCCGCAAAAGGTGGAGGGGGCAGTTAAGAGTGATGGCAATTCTACCCATGAAACATTGCTCTCAGTTGGAATTGGCTTCGTATATTTGTCACAAAGCCAGATTTGATTGGCAATATGGCATTGTGATTTCACCACATTCTCTACATAATGTCCTATTGACTCAGATCACTCCCCAGGAAGGAGTCTTGGGTTTAAACAATCAGAAAAAAGAGACTGTTGATTTGGAGTGAGAAGCAAATAACAAATGGGATTTAAAGGGTTTCTCTTTTCTCTTTTCTTTTTGAGGGGGGCACCAAAAATATAATTTGTATCTCTGAGGCCTGTTCACACATACATAGGCCAACTTGATTTTGTTTTCACGATGCCTTGCTGTTGAGGGCATGAACTGACTCCACTGAAAATAATTGCATCTTAGGTAGTATTGAAGTTATATCTGTGCTATTAAATTGTTGATGACCCATTCGCACAGGAAAGCCATTTCTTGATGTTGCAGTCATCAAGCAGTGAATACGCCTAATGAGTTGTGCTCATGCTTAGTAAGTTCCCATTCATTGTTATGGTCTGCTGCTCAGGTGTAACTCCCTGATGTATTCAAAACAAAACAAAATCCTTCCAGTAGCACCTTAAAGACCAACTAAGTCAGTTCTTGGTATGAGCTTTCGTGTGCATGCACACTTCTTCAGATACACACTCCAAAAATGAAGGGGAAATGTGTGTGTGTCCTATGGGGCGAATACAGGCTTTCGCTGAAGTCTGGAGAGCAAGAGGGGTCGGTGCGCTTGACCCCTCTCGCTCTCCAGGCTTCTGGAAGCTCTGCGCAACCCTCGGGAGACCGGCACGACTTTGCACCGGTCTCCCGAGGGCTGCGCAGAGCTGCCTGCAGTCCCGGGCTTTGCACAGCTCTGCGCAGCCCCAGGGAGCCCGGTGCAAAGTCGTGCCGTGCTCCTGGGGGCTGCGCAGAGCTGCCTGCAGTCCCGGGCTACGCGCAGCTCTGCGCAGCCCCAGAGAGCCTGGTGCGACTTCCCACCGGGCTCCCTAGGCTTGCAGATAGCAGGCTGTTCTCGGGGTTGGGGTCGGGGGAAGCTCAGGCTTCGCCTGCGCTAGCCCCGCTCCTGGGGGGGAAATATATTTTTTTCTTTATTCCCCCCCCCCAAAAAAAAACCTAGGTGAGGTGCGTCCTATGGGGCGGTGCGCCCTATGGGGCGAAAAATACGGTAGATTACACAGTGGCATAAGCTAGCTTTTCCTCTACAGTGGTACCTTGGGTTACAGACGCTTCAGGTTACAGACTCCACTAACCCAGAAATAGTACCTCAGGTTAAGAACTTTGCTTCAGGATGAGAACAGAAATCGCGCGGCGGTGGCGGGGCGGCAGTGGGAGGCCCCATTAGCTAAAGTGGTACCACAGGTTAAGAACAGTTTCAAGTTAAGAACGGACCTCCAGAACGAATTAAGTTCTTAACCCGAGTTACCACTGTACTGCAGCTGAAGAATGCTACAGGTGTGATCCACAATGCCTTCTGACGTGGGGACGGCCACACGTGCTCAGCCAAAATGGATGGGGGCAGTTTCATGAAAAGCTTCATGAGAATTGAAAGGGTTGCCCCCATCATGGCAGGTTTTCTTTTTCAGAGATCACTGTGAAGTGGGGGGGGGGGTGCACTTGTTTGACTCTAGATGGTTCCTGAATAGGCAGGCCCCCTGATAACACCCAGTGCAGGAAGCCTTGCCCTCATTCTAATGGGCTTGATTTGCACTCAGGGATATCGACACATAGCTAAATTTGAATGATCACATAGTTTTGTAAAGGAAACAATACACCACCAAGCAGTGCTGTTGGGGAATGCAGACACCATACCTTGTCTCCACGATTCATGCACCTCACCAGCAGTGGCATGGCGCTGGGGAAGGACCACAGGGGCAGTTGCTCCCAGTGCGAAATTGTTAGGGGCACAAAATTTCAACACCTGATGCTGCCTCAATACAGCTGCACACTTCTGTCATAGGGCCCCATTGAAAACAGCTTGTCCATGTGAACCAGGAGGTGGGCTCTCCAGGTTGCAATCTCCCAGGCAGTTGAATGCACATGTGTACAGCTGTTGCCCTCCTTCCCTGTGACCCCGGGAGCTGGCAACCCATGCTACACCACTGCTCACCAGACGTGTTTTGTACCCTGCCTCAAATGTGTCCTTAATAAGTGACATATTCTGCATATTACTGTACAAAGAAAGAGATCACTTCCATTGCTCCACCCACTTTTGTTTATGACTCCACCCATCAATCATATGAGGACCCCAGAAGGAAAGTGGCCTTTGGGTTGAAAAAGGTATTCTCTATCTTTGGTTGGATGACGTTCTGCTTTTCATTATTTTCTTTCTTTCTTTCTTTCTTTCTTTCTTTCTTTCTTTCTTTCTTTCTTTCTTTCTTTCAACTAGGTATAATCCACACTCCCATAAAATATTTCAAGGCTGTTTTATATGGAGAGAGAAAGGAGAGAGAGAGAGAGGGAGGGAGAGAGGGAGAGGGGGAGAGAGTCAGTTTTTAAATATGTATAAAATATAATTAAAATATCAGTGAAATGCCAGTAAATACTAGTTGGTTAAAAAGAAAAATAAGCCGTATTGTGAAGACCTGCTTATATTCTGAAAAGTGTGTCTGAAAGGAGGCAAGGTCAGTTCTTGTTGAACTTCTAGAGTCGGGAGTTCCACAGGGCAGGATCTGCCACACCAAAAGTTTTGAGGAATCAAGGCATATACAGTATGAGCTGCTCATCAGGTTGTTTCTTCCTCTCTTTTATTTCAAAATAAAAGCTTCCTTTCCTTGGTGATGCACAGAGGCATCTGATTTTAATAACCGCACAATTCTCAAATTGTAGAATTTCTGCCAAGTCCTCTCTTAAACTGTCTGTTGCATTATTATGATTTTTCTCCTTCAAAGAGCCCGCTAGAGCATTGGCACTTCCAAATTTGTATTTTTCCTATATGTCTCCACTAGTAAGCTGGCATTTTTATGAGGTCATAAAAAATAACAAAATAATTTTTGTACTGGCTATCTTGGCAAATAAGATCAGATCTCTCTTGAAAGTATTATGTAGCATATTTTAAATCTTATGGTTTTATTGTTGGGTTTTTCAATGCGTATATTTTAACATTGCGCAATGAACATATTTTATGATGCCTGGAATTGGTTCGTAATAGCCAAGAGGTAACAATAAATTGCTTTGACTGGATGCAGACTCTTGAAACTGTTTAATAGGACTGAGTCATCGATGCTGGGGGAGGCAGCTTAAAGCCCACTAGAAGGACCCAACCTATCAGTTTCTGTGTTTATTTCATTTCAGTTCTGCCTCTTTTTTTGTAGAGTTCAGGATGGCTTGCAGAGAGCTCCCAGGTAGTCTCTAATCCAGGAATTAGCCAAAGCCAGACCTACTTAGTTTCAGCAAGCTTTAACTTTTATATCTTTTATAACTGTATATTCCATTGTTGCAATGTGCCGTGGGGCCTTATAGTAAAGAGCGGATAACAAGTCTTGCAAATAAATAATTTTTGCGGCAACATCTGTCTTCAGGCCATACATAGGAGCAGCACTGGTGTCCACCTCTGTTCACCAGCGAAGGAGTCCTGCTGCTGCAAACAGCAGTGTAAAAGATGTACAATGAAGGATTCCAGTACAGCTGTTGCACTGGCCGAAGCTGCTTGTAAAACTGCTGGTTCTTCTTGTGCAATCTGCTTGCCCAACAATCTTCATTATTGTAACTCTGTCATCTCTGAAGAAGTGTGCATGCACACGAAAGCTCATACCAAGAACTGACTTAGTTGGTCTTTAAGGTGCTATTGGAAGGAATTTTTTTTTGTTTTGATCTCTTGCACAGTAGCTGCTGCTTTTTGTCGAACAGCTGGATTTTGTGCAATCCGATGCACAACAATCTTTGTATTTGTGTTATCCCTTGCACAGCAGCTGATGCTTGTGCAATCTGTTGCACACACAAAAATCTTTTTCAGTGTCCCCAAAGTTCTGTCAGTGCAACAAGTATACCATTAGGTAACTTTAACTTAGCACTGCATTGGATACCACCTATTTGTTTATTTGTTTATTTACAAAAGTACTGATAAATACTAATCTAGATTATATATGCAATTGCCTAGATTAGCTAGCAATATCTAAAAAGGCTTGGTTTCCCCTCTTCATGAGTAGCATGTGACTTGATCCATTCATTTGCGATGTATCTTCTCATCAAAATTTTAGTATTGTGAAATCTCTTTTGTTGCTGCTCACTGGTTGCAGGAATTACTGAGGAATTATGTGGACCCTGTGGGAGGTCTGACAGATGGAAGATGCAGCATCAAATCAGGAAGCTGAGGCCAATGAGTTCCATGGCCCAATTCAACCCTACAATCTTCTCACTGATGGAAATTGTTGATAATTTCAGCTACCTTTGATGGGCATTTACTCTGTGGTCCTTCAATTTCTTGGGAAAAAATTGTTATTGATTGCCAAGAGGTCTCTGTCCTCTTCTTTTTTTGGGGGGGGGGCCCTCTACATTTGCTGATTGAAATGCTTGATCCAAATATACTCAAGTTCTAAGACATTTGAGAAACTACTATTTAGTACTTATGTTATTATCCTTTCGTCACTGAAGCCAACACACAATCTCTTCTCTAAACTACAAACGGCCCTTCAACAATGCAATCTGGCAAATTTGTCAGAATGGGAGAGCACGTTGATAATCTCCTTTGAATGGCTGGTGGGCCTGTTAGTGCCTTCCATTCCACTGAATCTCCTGCTCTTGAAGTTCTCAGAGCAATCACTTCCAATAAATGTTGGAAAGTGTGAGGATCAGGTCAGCATTTTGAAATGTGACCCAGAAAAGGCTTCTTTTACCTTTATCTTAAGACTTCATCTAGTTGTTGTTGTTGTTGTTGTTGTTGTTGTTGTTCAAATGCCCCCAATGTATCTCTTTTATCCCCAATTTCCATGTTACCCTAAACTCCAGCAGTGCCCTAGTTCACCTAGTTCCAAAGATCAAATCAAGTAGTCATGTTTTACAAAGGGGATAAATGGCCCAGGCGCCGACTGGGCAGTGAAGAATCATTGCTAGCAACAGGAATGGGCAGGTGAAAGAGAGTTGGTTTGTTAAAGAGAAGGGTCTGGTCATGAGAGAAGCCACTGCTGTGCACCATTAACTCCTCAAAATACAGAGGTCTGCCATATTTCCATTACTTTACGTAAGCCTCCCCCCCCCCCGCCGCCCCATTATTTTAAAGTGCTATAAAATAAATTAAAGCATCCAAATTCAAAATGGTGATTACCCAGACGGAAGGATTACCCATGCAGGTGTGAAAGCTGGGATGTACAAAAGCGAAGTGAAGTTACCTGTGAGTTTATGGCTGATTAACTCTCTGTTTCTTCCGGCCATACAAATGAATCACCAACTTAGCATCACACTTCAGCAAATGCACACCAGAGTTGTGGTATGTCAAGTGGAAGAGAATGGAAGGCAACAGGAACTTCAATAGAGCCTGGAACTTTGACTTGCTGAAGAAGGAGGCATGTATAGAAAACCAGATAGCTGAACCCAGCAGTTGCCAAACTTTTGGGGCCTATGGCAGCATTTCCAAAACACACACAAGCCACAATCAAGTACACACAACAACTTATTTCACTGTCAAGTCTAACTGCAATGGAGGGAGGATCTACAGGCATAAGGGAAAGCCTCTGAGGGTACCATGTTGGCAACCTATGATTTTACCATGCTATTAAGATATACTGACTGGAAATGCAGACACATCAAAGGCAAGAGCTGCTGGAATATTTGTAACAGCAAACACAGAAGACTGGCTCTCATCTATGCTCACCACATAATGACTGGGTCAGAAGCCTACAGGGTTAAAACTGGAGGACTTGCACTGGAAGAATGGCAGATGCAACTGATAGACTATATGGAACTTGCAGAAATGACTGGCAGAATCCGAGACCTGGGAGAGGAAGCAGTGGAAGAGGACTGGAAGAAATTTAAGGACTATTTACAAAAACATTGCAAACTGTATGAGTGTTAAGAAAGATGCAAGAGTGTAAATAACATGGCACCACTAAGCTAGTTGAAAAGATTATGAACATAAGTGAAATCTAAGAAAAGTTTTGGATAAACATTATGTCTAAATTAAGTATTTAAGGTCTGGATAAAAGTATCTAAAGCTAGGGACACAATATTGGAAAATTATAAAATAAGAATTGAAATAAGGTGATAATTTGCTGGTTAAAGTTTTATAAACCAGGAACACAGGAACGAGAGATGTGAGGAAGTCCAAAAAGCGAAGAAAATATGTTTATTGTTTAATTGATGTAAGTGTTTTTTCTTTTTTGTTGTTCTTTTGTTTTTTTTCCTCTTTACTGTACTAAGAAAATCTTTAATAAATATTTTTTTAAAAAAAAAACTGGAGGACTTGCGGTGATCTCTACAATGACTCCGGTCAGCACAGCTGCGGTTTGGAACATCTTCCTCAACAGAAGTGTCTTGCCAGGTGGGGCAAAGCCATTATACAATCTTCCTAGCAGGTGAATTGCACTTGCTTACTGGGAGGGAACGGGGAAGGGGTGAGGTGGAAGGGAGATCAGCATATTCCAAATGTTGGCTCCCCAACCCATGAGCTGCGTCTGTGCCTCAATATGAAAAGATTCTACTCACCAAAGAGGGTCAATGGCTCTCTGTAACAGGAAAGGCTTTAGCCTTCCATCCCATTTGAATCTCACTGAAACTCGATCATCTGTCTGTTGCCTTTCATGCAGAGGTTTTGAAAGACTGCATGAAAAGTCTGCATTTAAATTCTGCACATTTTATAGACACTTTTAATGTAAAACACACACTTCTTAAACTGGAAATACACACACTGGGATGCTTTTGCATGCATTCACCCATCCATAACATGCAAATTTAGTATGCATCTTTCATGGTAAATACATAGTTGTGTGTACTTTTTCTACACTGTAAAATCCAGAGATGCGCATAATTCACCTGGGAGCTTTGTTCCAGTTTGCAATCGTGCTCAAGCTCACTGGATCAGGCTGGTCTACTATGAAAAGTGAGCAATTGATTTGCATAGAGTAAGGGCTGGTGGTGGCAAAAGCAGCATTAATCTATGTGAAGAACAAACACAGTGTTTTAATCCACCCCCACCCCCAAATCAGTGTGAGTTACATACTTGGGGGAAGTAATTTCACTCAGTGCACAGTTAAACTATGGAACTAACTGCCACATGAGGCAGTAATGGCCACCAAACAAACTCAGGAAAAGGCTATCAATGGCTGTTAGCCATGGTGGCTGTGCTCTGCCTGGAGGCAGAAATGCTTCTGAATACCAGTTGCTAGAGAGCACAGAAGGCGGAAATGGTCTTGTGCGAAAATCCTGCTTGTGGGTTTGCCATGGGCATCTATGGTTGGCCAGTGTGAGAAGGAGATGCTGGACAAAATGAGCCATTGCTATGATCCAGCAGGCTATTCTTTTGTGCTGATGTTCCCTGGGATTAAAACCCACACATGTAATTAAAAACAAAATATTTCCCCTCCTCTCCACTCAAGGTCAGGGCACTCCTCTAGTCAATTTCTTTACAAAAAGAAAACAAAATACATTTTTAAAATGCAGCATTTTGGGCCACCTGCGTTCACAAAATGATTCAGAACTTTAGGGAGCACCTGGCCTGACTTGAGACCCTTTGTAAATGGCAAGGTCCAACTCAGGAATACGAAAACCTCACCTAAATCACCCCCATTTGCCTTGCAATCTGGCACACAACCGATGGACGCACCTAGTACATGCAGCATTGACAAGCATTGCAATTGCATTCATGACGATCTGAAGCTTCTGTTTCTGGCATTCAGTGCAGTCCCCTGAAAAGACTTGTATACCCCTTACAGATGCCCGTAAAGTCCTTCCTTCCAGTTCTGGCTCAAGGTAACATATGCTTACCTTATGGAACTTAATGGAGCCAGCAAATTAGATGTGGATCAATGTAAATTACCAGTTTACAAATACAGGGCATGGAATGTAAACTCCATTTTTCATGTTGGGAAGTAGCCCGTTTCTCGTTAACAAGCATATGGATTTTAAGACCTGGGCTAAATGAGCTTTGTCAAGCTTTTCCGGACCTAAGCCTCTGCACAGAGCTGCTGGGCAGTTTCAGTTTTTAATCCACATCCCTCTCTCCTTTCGTGCTTGTCTAATAACGCCAAAGGAGTGGAGGCATTTAATAAACCGTGTTTGAATTGGAGTGATTCAATTAGGCTACACTTTTTTAATCTGTATGCACTTTGGACAGAAATTTTAGTCACTGCTGATTAAACATATTGGTTAAATAAGGAAAGCAGAGATGTCTGGTTTGAAAACTCTGAGAGCTTGGCGGCATTTACATGGGGGGCTCCCCCCTTCTCCTTGTCAATGGTAATGCAAGAAATTAAAGATCTTAGGAACACTCCATGGCATAACCACTCAAACCTTTCTTGCTTCTTCCTCATTAATTTCTCCTCAGTTTAAGGTTTTTTTGGGGGGAGGGGGAGACGAAAGGAAGATCTCAGTAGCATCTCTGAAAACAGACGTAGCCTACATAAAATGATTCCCATCACATTTTCTTCCAAACTAGTTACTGTAACTCACCTACTAGCTAAAGACAGAGCTCTGTAGGGAGGAATGTAGGAATCTGCTTTATATGAAATCGGACCACGAGTCCACCTAGCTCAATATTGTCTGCACTGGAGTTGGGGAATCTGCAGCCCTTCAGATGTCATTGAGCTCTAAGTCCCATCATTCAGACACTGGCCAAGATGGGTGGTGTTGATGTGTGTTGGAGCCCAACAACAACATTTAGAAGTCCCCAGGTTATACACCCATAGCCTATGCTGATGGGCAGTGTAATCCCAACATTCTTCAGCTAAACTTAATGCATCTGGACACCAAGTGTGGACTTTATTTTAAAGAAAATACATTCAACATCTGTGCAAGAAATGTGTATACTAGGGGAAAGTGTACCAAAAGATCTTTACATTAGTGAAAGTTGCATGCAAGAATTCATTGCGTTAAGAAAAATTGTGTATGTTCTTTTAATTAATATAAGGATCTTGGTGTACACTTTCCCCATGTATATTAAGCTTTGTATAGTTTTTTGTTGGAGAACTGGATCACAAAATCTCACAGGATAACTGCATCCTCTTTAGTGCAGCTGGACAGCTCAGTTGGTTAGAGCATGATGCTGCTATTGCCAAGGTTGCAGGTTCAATCCCCATAAGGGATGGTTGCATATTCCTGTATTGCAGGGAGTTGGACCTGATGATCCTCAGGGTCCCTTCCAACTCTTGTGATTCTATGATTATTTTGGGAAGTCTGAATTCACTGAGCAGGCATGAAAATGTGAAGGAAACCAAATTTCCTCTGGCATCCCCAGAGTCACTTTAGCAGAACAAGGAAACAAGCAAAATGTCTGTGGCAGCTTGTCAACCCAGTGTATTCTAGGGATGAGCGTATTCCACAAAACCATTTTAAGCAATCATTTCATTTCTATGTTGCATTCTGCTGGCCTTTCACCAAGAGCAGAGGATTTCAACAGGTTTACAATAATTTGTTAAATGTATTTTAAGTGCCTATTAAACTTGTTATGGTGTCCAAGGTAGGGTGAAGAGAGACAGAGAGAAGATTCTATACAAGTTTAAATTGCTGTATTGAGTTAGGTCCACTTGACTTAATTAAAAAGTACATTTATTTGGTTTATTTATTTAGTGCTTTAGAGTAACATATTTCGCTGCTGGTGGTTTCAATAGGCTGAATGGGGATTTTCTATTTATTTAGGTTGATATCCAACTGTGACCACCCACAAACGGACTTCCACTTGCACGTGCTGCAACATACCTGGTAGGTAAGAAGGAGCCTTCCAGCATGCCCAGACACTTCCAATATGACCACTTAAAGGTGGGCTTCCTGCTCCCTCCCAGCTGGCCAAGCAGCCCTGCTTCACCACCGTCCCTTCTGCTGCATACCTTATCATGCATGGGGGCAGCAAACACACCCTCCGCCTGGAAGCTGCAGGTAGCGTCTGCTGGGATTGCATGGTGACAGCCTAATGAACAGGCACAGTGGTGATTCACATTGAGATAACCAGAACATTTACAAATATGGGTATTATTTAGTGATATCTGGCATCCTTTGCAAAGGTCTTCAAATGTAATTATGACTTCAGTTGCTGTGCATGGCATTAATACCAGCTCCTTTGCTGTTGTGGTTTGATGAGTATGAAAACATGCCCAACATGTTTCTATAACTGAATATCTTGCAGTGAGACGGTCTTCTGTTTCAGCGCTACTGAGTCATGTCTTCATGACTCATTTCATCATAGAGTTCTGTATTTCCAGAACATCAAGATAAACCCTTCCCCTGTTTTTTGCACACAGCCTACCAAAGTTTTTCGGGAGACAGGAAGGCTTGCTCACAACTTTGTGATCCTTTGGTTGACCCTAACAAAGAAAATGCATTTAAAAAACTCTCTCTCTCTCTCTCTCTCTCTCTCTCTCCCTCCCTCCCTCCCTCCCTCTCCCCCCTCCCTCCCCGCCTCTCTCTCTATATATATTCTGATGGACGAACACAGCACAGCTCCCTGAAATTCTTGTGTGATTTGGAGAATGTTTTATTTATCTGTCCAGTATGGGGATCTATGAACTGGAGGGAAATTATATTTACTAACTGAAGATGGGACTTAACCGGTGAGGAGGTCTTAGATGCCTTTCAAAGATTAGGCAATTCAGCACATAAGAACTCAAGAAGACCCTGCTGGATGAGGCCAATGGGCCATCTAGCTCAACATCCAGTTCTCACAGGGACCAACCAAAAGCCACCAAGAAGCCACCAAGCAGAATCTCACTGCAGCAGCATTCTCCCCTCCTGTGGTTTCCAGCAACTGCAAATCAGAAGGAGCCACTGATAAAGTTATCTGCCATGAATTTGTCTAATTCTCTTTTAAAGCCATCTGAAATGTCTCTGAGTGTACTCAGTAAATAACTCTCTAGTTTTGCTGCTAAAGAGTAGTAGTAAATATTTGGGTAGTGCTCCAGAAATGTCCTCCTGACACATGCTGCCGCTGGATGGTCTACCGTAGGGGAAAAGTAGGGCAATGGCGAGGTCAAGATTGCACAGATGCATCAGTAGGAGTGCTGCATTGGCTCCACTGGCGTGTCTGTGCTGTCCAGGCACCCACCATAAAACATGCCAGCAGAGGGATCTTCCTTTAGGTAAATAGCTATGCAGGCTCAGTAGCAGGGTAAAGGCTCAGGGGTCACAGTTCAGGAGTTCAATGGCAAGGCAAGAAATTCAGAACTGAATGGAAGAATGGAAGATGCCCCAACAAGTTTACACACCCTGTCCACCAAGCTTTTAATGACACTCACTTGCGAGACTCATTCGCCTTGTGGGAATGTCAAGATTGCAAAAATCTGCCCAGAGTGGATTGCTCTGTTCCCATCTGTAAAGGTGGCTCCTGGTTCTAGGTGGCAAGACTGAAACCTCCTGTTTAGTTACTGATGCCTCTGGTTTTGCCTCCCCACTCAGCTGACCCAAAGCCCTCTCCAGCCCCACTGAGGCTCTCCACTGAGCAGGAAGGATGGGGGAGACCTAGTGTCTCTGCTCCTGTCTTCTGAAGTGGCTGAAGCTTCAACCCTGGTTCCCACCATTCATCTCTCTCCCAGTTCTTCTTTCTCTTTCTCCTCCTGCATCAGAGCCCACCAATCCAAAACTCAACTTGACAGCATTGTGGGGCTCATGACATGTGCAGCCCCAACTGGCCTCACCCCAGTGCCATTCAGGTAAACCATAGTGAAGCTGCTGTCAAGAAGTTGGCTCCACAGCTCCCCTGTACCACACCGACCACAAATGACTGACTGTGTTTTGAATAGAGTTGGAGACACAACCCAAGTAACTGTTGAATGGTTACTTTAAATGTAAAAGTTCATCATTGTTCCACCTGATGTATATGTCTTTAAGGGGCCAGAGCAAGGGCCAGAGCAAAATAATGAGATCCAGCTTTACAGCTGTGAAACATAGCAGGTCTGCTGAGTTGCATTGATTAAGCTGTGTCAGCAATTGGGTGTAGTATATAAGGAGCAGCACCTAGCTTTCCCATTACCCTGGGGGATGGGTTGGTGGTTGGGTCATGTTTGTTTGTTGATGTACTTAGAGTTTGGGTGTAATCTTCGATACCTCCCTTTCCATGGAGGCGCAGATTGCAGCTATAACAAAGGCGGCATTTTTCCATCTCTGCCAAGCTAAGCAGTTGGCTCCTTACCTCTCTCGCCCTGACCTAGCCACTGTGATCCACACGACGGTCACCTCCAGACTGGATTATTGTAACTCGCTCTACGTGGGGCTGCCCTTGAGACTGACCCAGAAACTCCAGCGGGTGCAGAATGCTGCAGCGAGACTCCTTACGAGGTCTTCGCTGTGAGATCACATTCACCCGTTGCTATACCAGCTGCACTGGCTCCCGGTGGAGTACAGGATCAGATTTAAGGTGCTGGTTTTAACCTTTAAAGCTCTATACGGCCTAGGACCCTCATACCTACGGGACCGCATCTCCTGGTATGCCCCACAGAGAAATTTACGGTCTTCAAATAAAAACATCTTGAAGGTCCCAGGCCACAGAGAAGTTAGGCTGGCCTCAACGAGAGCCAGGGCTTTTTCGGCTGTGGCTCCGATCTGGTGGAACACTCTGTCACAAGAGACCAGGGCCCTGCGGGACTTGACATCTTTCCACAGGGCCTGCAAGACAGAGCTGTTCCACCAGGCCTTTGGCAAGGGCACAGCCTGACTCCCTCCCTCGGCAATCTTCGCGGAGCTCTGGCCCAATGGCTGCCAGTGGCTTGAATTAATTAATTTTATGATGAATGATTTTAGAGTGTTGTTTATGCTGTACTTTTGTACTGTTTTATTGTTGTTAGCCGCCCTGAGCCCGGCTAAGGCTGGGGAGGGCGGGATATAAATAAAATTTATTATTTTTATTATTATTATTAGTGTAAAAGGAGTTTTTGTTTTTGTAATTAAAACCTTGTTTAAGTACTTTTTGAGTCCCTTTTTAATGCATGGTCTCCCCAGCAAGTTCTCTGCAGCGTTACTATACTGCAAATATCCAACAGTAACTACCATATTTCATATTTACAAAAATAAAATAAAAGAATAGAGAGAGACCGCTAGTCTTGCTTCCTTGTTCACATAGCCCCAGAGGCATCCTGCAGCCTGTCTTGCACCTAGTTTCATTTATTTGTGTATTTTAAAATTTACCCCTATTCTTATTAATGGAGAAGAAACATTTTCAATCTTTCCTTCTTTTTAAAAAAAAAACAATTGGGTAAGAGACAAACTTTAGTCCAGAAGACATGGATCACGTCAGAATTTGCAAAATCTAAGTCCCCCAAGCACCACTAATCATAAATGACTGCAAAGGGCTCATCTCAGCATAAAATAATCTCTGGTTATATCTATATTAGAAGCTATATAATTGTAAATGTATTTCACCTATTATCTTCATAGCTGCATTCCGAGCCTACTTAGAGTTTGCGTCGCCTCCGACAAAGCTTTGCTCCTCGGTCAGTTCAGAAGATCGACCACGTACATCCCACACATATTGCAAAATCTTACTAGCGAGCGGCTGGACATGGAGGCTTCCTTGAAATTGTTTGTACTCCAAAAAAGTAATGATAGGAACATTAAAAATACATAAATAAGAATGCAACGAGGCGAGATATGACTGCATTACTAGAGAGTGAGTTATGAGTTGAAGACAAGTGACTGTGAGATGAGATTGGAAAAGAGATATGGAGTCAAATCGTCACATGGGGGGGGGGGGGAGGAAACTGCCTTTGCTTGCAGGAGAAAATTGGCAATTTTCTGAGGCATGGATACAATTTTCCATAACTGGGACGTATGCATCAAAATAACTCTGCAGCTTACTGACCTTGGCAATACAAAAGAAAGAATTGTGAGTGTCTGCGTAAACTACTTTTGAATTGCAGTCTTTGATATTCATAGTACGAAACAGAAAAGATTTCCTCAACCAGGACAACATGCATTACAAGTTTTCTTCTGTGGACAAATGGAATACTAAGAAAACTGTAAGCGTCCATAAGACAAAATGGTCCAATTTGAACTCTTCCCCTGTCTCCAAAAACAGCCACCAATGGATGACTTGGAATTTGCATTGAAGATCAGAAAGCACTTATAACTCACCTGGCAACTATAAACATCTTATCCCACCTTCCCCATAAGCTTCCACTTGAACCATAATTCACATGGAGCAGTTGGTGTTAAGCACGTAAGAAAGGATGCATCCATCAGTTTACCATTCCCACCACACTGACATGTGTTCCATCCCATTTCTGAATTAATCAGCTACTTCCTAATCCACATTAAAAATCTACCTTTAAATGCATATTGCACTTCCTCACAAAATTACCCATTTCTATGTGTATTTTTGTTTCAGAATACTCAAGCACCCCTGAAAGAACAACCCCCAAAACTGCTTGAAGAATTTAGCTCCCTGCCTCTGAAGATTGGCAGAGGAGGGACTTCTCAACCAATTTCAAGACTGAAGTCATCTCAGTGCAGCAATGATGTAGAAAGCAAATTTCATAATA
Source organism: Podarcis gaigeae (assembly GCF_964106915.1). Lineage (NCBI taxonomy): Eukaryota > Metazoa > Chordata > Lepidosauria > Squamata > Lacertidae > Podarcis > Podarcis gaigeae. The sequence continues at coordinate 72,713,404 of NC_139685.1, forward strand.
GGGATTGCTAGGAAAAAGATTGAAAAGGAAACAGGCAGTATCATCATCATTGGCTGTAGCTCAGTAGTAGAGCTTCTGTCTCACATGCAGAAGGCAACAAATTCAATCCCTGGTGTCTACATGTAGGGTTGTGAATGACTCTCTGTCTAACATCCTGGAAAGCCACACATGTCCCTACTGAAATTCATTTTAATCGTTTTGTTAGTTTGGGCCCAGTTCTCCAATCTGTTAAGGTCACTTTGAATCCTAATACCCATCAGAATTATACTTTCTGTGCCCTCCTTCACTTCCTTCACTCAGGTAGGAAGGTTCCTTCTACTGAGTCACACCTTCTACTGTGAACACCAGCCTTTCCCCAACCTAGAGCCTTCCAGATATTTTGGACTATAACTCCCATCATTTCTCACCATTGGCCATGCCTGGCTAGGGCTGGTCAGAGTTGTAGTCAAGTGATGTTAAGAGGTCAGCAGGCTGGGGAAGGCTACTCTTCACTGTTTGGCAATGCCTCTCCAGGTTTCTGGAGCCTTTCCTGGAAATGACCGAGACTGAACCTTACAAAGCATTTGCTCTATCAATGAGTCATGACCCTTTGCCTTATATTATCTTAATGAACAGTCCTTGATTCTTTTTGTCGGTAGATCCCTCGGCTTGTCTCCACATCCTGTGGTCAGTGCCACTTTTCAGGGTCACACCTCAGAAAGTTGACTAATAGATTAACCATTACAGGCAGGGCTCCTCCTCTGTCTCTTCTTCTCCAGGCACCTTTAACAGATGAGCAGTGATTTTAATCACTGTCAGGCAAAGGCGGCCATAAACAATCCAAGAGATACATCTTCCCTGACATGACCCTTATTCGCTTCAAATAAAAAGTCACTGCCCTTGATTAACATTGTGCTGCTGAATTTGATGTCCCCGTAGCGACATTGATCAAGGTTTAGAACAAGATGGAAAGTTCAGCCCTATGAATATATTTTTTTCTCCTTCCACGCCATTTACTTGGCTTCTGAAAAACAGGCCTGAAGTGCAGTTAAGAGGACCCATTCCTTTCAAGTACAGCAGTCTGGTTAGGGAGACAGATTAATGGTAGAGTCCGGAGAAAGAGCAGAGGATCTGTCTTTCCTTTTTGGGTGATATGAGCTGCTTTGGGAAAGGCAATGATTGTCTGCAAAACTAACTAACTAAATAAATAAAGTAAGTTTCCAAATATCCAACCCCACTTATGCCACGCTGGAGGGGTTGTGGCCAGAGATGTAAAGGTAAAGGGACCCCTGACCATTAGGTCCAGTCATGGCCAACTCTGGGGTTGCAGCGCTCATCTCGCTTTATTGGCCGAGGGAGCCGGCGTACAGCTTCCAGGTCATGTGGCCAGCATGACTAAGCCACTTCTGGCGAACCAGAGCAGCGCACTGAAACGCCATTTACCTTCCTGCTGGAGCGGTACCTATTTATCTACTTGCACTTCATGCTTTCGAACTGCTAGGTTGGCAGGAGCAGGGACCGAGCCACAGGAGCTCACCCCGTTGCGGGGATTCAAACTGCCGACCTTCTGATCAGCAAGCCTTTGGCTCTGTGGTTTAACCCACAGCGCCACCTGTGTTCTTCTAATGTAAGCCAAACTTTGCTTCAGAAACTGGACTCCTGTCCATCACTGCAGCCGAGAGCAGAGGATCTGGCCACCGCCCATACGGCATTCGAGCGGCACCGGTGGCAAACCGCTGTGTTGCATGCATGCGCTGTACATGGTGATGCTGCATGTGTGCCCTACATAGCAACGCCACGCATGCGTCGTATGTAGCGACGGCATACATGCGTTGTATGTAGCGGCGCAATGGGTGAGCAGCCGACGGTTTGCCCTGCCCCAGGTATCGGTTAGCCTTCGTTTGCCCCTGATTACCACATCAGCTTCAGGCTGGTACAGCAATTGTCTTGTCAAACCACTCTGAGACCTGTATCTACAGACCCCAAGAATCTTTGGGGGAAGCCATGGCTATTTAAAATGGTATGGTAATGCTTTACATGTGTGCTGCAGATGGGCCCTATTTAGGTCTGCAGGCTGGAGATACCCCTAGGTATTTGAATTTCCACAGAAATTCAAACTAGCAGAGGCCAACTACCATCTGCATGGTTAGAAAGTGTCTGAACAGAGCTTACATCAGACCTGACACCAACTTCTCTGTAGTTAGCTACCTTGCACCATACAAAATCCTAAATGGAAGATGTCCCAGCTAGGGATGGGCAATTCTGACAATAATTATGTCTCTTGGCATCTTTTTTTTTCCCATTCTCAGATTCAGCTCTCTACATTTCCACTCCTGTTTCCAATTTTGATAAGTCCTTATGAAAATTCATCAACATTTCTGTGTGAATTTCTCCTAATATTCATATTTTTGCATGCAATTTTCACTAATCTTTGCCAAGCGATTTCCCCTAATATAATGCAAATCTAAGCACACTTTGCTTTAGTGTACGCATCTCATTACATATCACTAGGCTGGGGGACTGCATTGCAAAACTCAGAGAAATGTGAATTTCAAGGGACACCTGTGTTTCGGTTTACATATTGCTTCAGAAAGTGAAAATTACATAGGTTGGACTATAAATGCAAACTAAATCTAAATTCTCTCCCCATCTCTAGTTCAAACTTTAATACATGCCGGAAGAACGAAGAAGGTTGCCAATCAATTACACCGTTATCTGATCCACAGACGACAAACTGACCTTGAAGCTTCCTTTGAGATTTGTGGCCCAGGAGATAATGACCAAGGGTGGCTGATAGACTATGCAGCAACACAGTATATGAATCTCTGTTGAATTTACTCCCAGTAGCAGTATATCACTCTAGTGCCTGAAGTACTACTTATTCTAGCACCTTTACCTCCGATGGCATTATAAGCACTTTATCTTTTTCCGTATCATTAAGGGAGAGAGCTCTCGCAGAGTGGCAGGAAACAATTTACACTTTCTGACAGAAATATATATATATATACACGATGGGAAACAAATAGAAGGCCAGCCACCAAGACTTCAAGAAGCCTTGCAAAATGACTGAGAGCAGAGAGCTTTTTAGGCTGGTATTTTGGTTGAGCTGGATGCAAAGCAAACCCAGCTATTCTAATCTGTTATATTCCCAGAGGATTGTTATACTTTGTATTTTGCTCTACCTGTCTTCTGCTTTAACCTGGAGAGTTTCTTAAACTGATTTCAGAATTGCTTCATTTATTGTTTGCAGCAGTTTTCAAGTCTGCCTCTTCTTCTTTTTTGCATTAATGTTTCTGATGTGCATTCAGGACCTATCTGCACTGCTTAAACAACAAGCAAAGAGGAATCTTGATGTGATTGCATCAAGATTCCAATGTGCATGTTGATTTGATTAGAGCTGAGTCCAAAAGGAGTCTGCTCCGTGCTACAGATTTGACATATTGATGACTTCAGGACCTGAAGCACAAACAGTACAAGGTTTTAGGGTAAATTTCCTGTTGGGTTGGCCTGTTTACCAACTAGGAGCCACAAAAAGGCAACATGCCCTCACTCTGATTAGGCTTCATGACAATGCTACAGAATGAAGCCTAATCAGAGTGAAGGTAGTGCTTACTGCCCTCACTCTGGAGCCTAGTGAATAAGCAAAAATTATGTCAGCCAGCAGCTGGAGCTCTCCATGACTGTCATTGCCCCCTGCCATTATAACAATGAAACAGGCAGTAGCAGGAAAAGAAGCGGGGGAAAGGAGCTATGGGGGCTGATTCATGAATTTTTTTACCCCATCCCTGAAGCCTTAACTTAGAGCCCCTGCTTCAGAGGTTCAACCTTCATGTTTGGCAGTATTTGATCTTGGGGAAGTATTCCATGAAACCAAGTATGTAAATAATGCCTTGTTTTTTACATCATGACAACAAAGGTAAAAAGGTGGATTCCTTGTTCTCTTGCCCTGCATGAGTCAGTGTCAACACACACAACACTACTAGAGTACTCGAAGGATCTATGTTTCCAACATGTGGTTGCCTGTAAACAAGGGGTTGCCAAACTTTTATGGCTAGTGGGAACACTTGGAATTTTAAGAAATTGCCATGGACACCAGTCACAAAATGGCTATTATAGGAGCAAGGCATAACACAAAATAGCTGCTGTAGGGGTATGGCATAATGGCTTCAGTGTAGAAGAGTCTGAGCAAGTGTAAACTAGAACTGAGCAGGAAGAACAAACAGTCTCTTTTTATCCTGGACTGGCTGGATACAGAGGAACGGTAGGAGGAACTGGCTGGGGAACCACCAAGGAAAGAAGGCTCAGAACCCAGGGATTGGTGGTGGGACAATAATGAGTGGTCAGAGGGAGAAGACTAGGAAGAGGTGTCAGAGGTGGAAGGGGTAACAGGGCTTAGTAAACTGGGAGAGTCAATGGCAGAGAGAAGTCAAGAATCAGAAGCTGAAGCTGGCTAGTGGGAGGTCAAGAGGCAGAGATGAATCAGTCGGGTGAAGAGTCTTGGGTGTCTCCCCCTGCTGCTGTGACAAGCTGGCCTCCCCATTGTCTCGCAGAACCAGGAGAGGCATGAAAAGGATGGAAGAGAGATTGGCTGCACACAGGCATAGTCTCCAATTGCTTGGGGAAAGCCCTGGAAAGAAGGAGACATGGACAGCTGTGGGGAGGCAGGGACCTTCAGTCTTGGCAACTGATTTCATGGAGTAAGACCTGATGTGCTCATTAGGCCTGACACTCAGCCAAGTCTGTGGAGATCATGTTTTTGCTAATAAAGAATTAATTCCAACTTTGAACTGTGTAATCTACTGACCAGCACACTGTTGTGACACTCATGCCCACCATGCAGAGGGTGGTCAAGTGGGTACATTTGTCTTGGCCCCCATTGGATGCCTGCTGGACTTACACTGCCATGCCAAGAACAAGACTCCCATCCCAAGCCTCAGACTAGCTCTGCACAGGCCTCATCTTACATACTGCATATTTTTCAGAGGATGTGTATTGAGACCTTTCGTTGACACCACAGGAGGTACTGAGGTACTGGTGAGTGCAATGGTGCCTGCATGCACTACATTGCTGGTCCCTGCTGTATCCTAACATCTTCAGCAAAAGAACTTCTCCAAGGTGTCCTCACACCATCAGAAGAGCAGCAGGTGGCTACTGAGGAGAGGACCTCACCAGTGGCAGCACAAGATGATGAAATGTTCTCACCAGGGAATCTTGCAGGTGTCTACTCTGATGTCATAGTGGTGGAGGACAAATGCCTTTAATCAGAAGATCCTGCGGGATCAGGCTAGTGATCCATCTACTCCAGTCTCCTGCTCTCATAGCAGCCAACCAGATGCCTATGGGAAACCCACAACAGAATCCAAGCACAAGGGCGGTTTCCAGCAACTGGAAGCATTCATAAACACTACTGCCTCTGACCATGGAGGCAGGATGCGACCATTATTTCCCCCCAGGCTTTGTGATTGTTTCATTAAATTACTTTCACCATCCAGGGTTTTATGATACCGTTTTAGAATTCCTGTGATTTAATATATATCATTTCTACATCTTAACTTCTTTTATTCTGTTTTCATATGTTTGCCTGTGTGTGTTTGGCAAGATGCCTCTGGGGAATTGCTGAAAGGGCATGGTAGGAATCTCTCAAACAAGCCAAACTGGTTTTGTGCTCTGTGCGTTTTACATTTTTAATGTCATTTTAAAGAAAGCTCATTGCCGTGTAGGGTATTCCTCCAGGTCCCAAGCAGAAGCTAAGGACTTTGCCCCATCACTACCGAGGGCTTTCAGTGGAAAATATCACCAGCTGAACCTGAGACCTCATACATCCTCTCTCCCCTGGGAAGCTTATCACACCACAGTTCTCTTTACCCATTGCCACTGGGCATAAAGATTGTTTTATTCTCAAAGGCCTTTTAGGTTGAGATCCCCTGTTGTCTAGGATGGTTTTACAGCTGCTCTGTATTTTTACTATGCTTATTGTCTCATGGGGTTTGTATCCTTTTTTTTGGGGGGGGGAATTGTGTGTCACCTTGGATTATTTTATGGAACAGATACATCTTTTTAAATAAATACAATGTTGGCTACTGCCTTAAATGGGTTTTAAAGGGATTAGATTAATACAGGGAGCATATAAGGCTATAGTGCCATACCAAGCAAGAAGCCCCACTGAATTCCAGGGGGCTAATTTCCCAGTACTCATGTGTAAGTTTGCACTGTCTGCATATCAATGGCTATTAGCCGGGAGAGCCAAGTTGCGGCGCTCAGTCTTTTTGAGCCTGGAGGCACGTTTGGAGCTCCAAGAAAGTGTTGTGGCCACCATGCCATCTCCGTTCCACAGAAGGAAAACTAGCAATGCTGAGGACACACATGCTTTCCAGAACACACAAAACCTCTATACACACACACACACACACACACACACATTAAAACACAGAAAAATCAGGGGTTCCCACCAAAAAAGAAGCACACATACACCCCAACCAAACAATGAGGAAAAACTTCCGTAAAATAAGTTCTCTAAAATTAAAAATTGGGAGGGGTTGGAGGTCTTAGCGGGCACCAAGGAGGACACCTGGGGGCACTGTAATGCCCATGTCAACCACATTGGGGATCCTAGGATAAATGTTGTTGTTTAGTCATTTAGTCGTGTCCGACTCTTCATGACTCCATGGACCAGAGCACGCCAGGCACTCCTGTCTTCCACTGCCTCCTGCAGTGCTAATTACTAAACAATATGGTCAAGTCAACGGGGAGGACAGTTACCTTCCTGCCGTCTTTCTGAGCTTCCTGGAGCCATCTGGGATCTCTACCTGTCAGGGTCTGAACAGAGGAGGAATGGTGGAGACCGCCTCCCCAGCCTGACCCTTCCAGCGAAGAAGGAGACAGTTCAGAATTACAACAGGAGTTTGAGGGGAGGTCACAGCTCATAGGCAGATGAGGGGGAAAGTTGGGAAATAATGAAAGAAGAGGAAGAGGAAACCCCAGGGGGGGAGGGGATGACAGCTGACAGACACAGTGTCTTTAGAAAGCATTCCAGATCCCAGCTGTCCCAGAACACAGTGAGCCTTGAAAGTAGGAGAGCAAAGAGCTCAAAGGCAGAGGGCACTTCTCAGCATCCATAGGGATGGTGCATGAGGAAGTGGGAGATATGGAGAGGGTGGAGATTCACTTGGGATAATGCCATTAGCCAAGAGGCTGGGTTCCACAACCTCTCTGTGTAAATACAAAATAAAAAACAGATGGTAAGAAACATTCCTTGTCTTGGTACTTTCCTGGGACTGGCTGTGGGAGTTGCTGGCATCCAGCTGACACACTACCAAATAAGCCATTTCCTTTTGGGAATGCTGCTTATCCTGGCATTTGACACTTGGGGTGTCTGTTTTTAGGATCCAGCTTATTTCTGTGATTGCTACACATGCACACACATACAAACTGTTTTTCATATAGGATTTCGATTAGCATCATAGAATTGTAGAGTTGAAAGCTCCCCAAGGGCTTATCCAACCCCTTACAATATAGGACTCTACATGGAGCATCCATGACAGTTTAGCCACTGCAGATAACAGGTAGTTGAGTTACAAGGGCCATTGATCCTATCCAGCAGCGAACTCATTTACTGCACACCAATTCAGCGTCCAACAGGCATTTCCACTCTGACTGGCAGAGGGCCATATTGCATTGCAAACTGCTTCCAGAACTCTTGAATCTCAGAAATGTTTTGCGAGCATGAAGGCGGAGGGATGTAGTTTTGGGAACAAATTTCCGATGGCCCACTGGCTTCATGGGGACAGTGCCATTGACCTCATTTCCCAAATTCCTCCCTGTGCTATTGTTGCCTTCTCTTGCAGTCTACAGGGATATCTGATTATTCCTCTGCCGCACTGCTGGCTTCATGAACAGCTTTCAGCCTCTCCGTTCTCAAGAGGCAGTGGAGTTAGTTTCAGATCTTTGCTTTCTGCAAGGTCGCAATCTCCTGCGGTTCCATAGGCTGAATTTATCTTTCTTCGTGCATGCTGAAAAGCAAAAAAATAAAATAAAAATAAATTATAAAAAATGAAGAGAGGTGACTTCCAACTGCACATTAGAAAGAAAATTACAATAATCACCTGGACAATTGAAGTGGAATGCTAGCAGCCACAAATTATTCCAGCACAATGAGCTACCTTGGGGCAAGCTGCTCTGCATTCAGGTAATCATATAATAAAATTAGCCCACAACAAAGAATTGGCTGATTGGATTATTACCTGTCACCCCAACCTCCAAGCGGTGAGAGACTTCAGGGTTCCAGGTGGTTCTCATGAGTTTGGTTTCCATGGAAAGAAGGTCAGCAGAGACTGTGGTAGCTTTAAGATACATGGTTTTCTTTACATATGCCGTATTTTCCCATGTACAAGACATTGTTTTTTGCTTTAAAAAAATAGTCAAAAATCTGGGGTCATCTTTTACATGGATAGTGAATGCACAGGGCTTTGGGTTTGGATTTGGGTTTTGATGTGGGCAGCTCGGGCTCAGGCTCAGGCTCTGATGTGGGTGGCCTGGGCTTGGGTTTGAGTTTGGGCTCTGGCTCTGGCCCAATTTATTTTGTGTTCAAAAAAGTAGGGGTCTATACATCCTGTGAATAAGATGGGGAGCTTGTGCCATTAGCACCCCAACAGATCTGGCTTCTCTTATTAGTCACAGCTTTGAATCTAGCACAGAGAAAACATGTCACTGTGTCTCCAGCTTCCATCCTGCTTCCAGCTCCACTCACTCTGTCTAGCTATTGTTCTCCTACCTAGCAGGCTGAAAGCCTGCAGGGCACCATTCCTTAGCTGTAACTATTGCAACCTAGTTCATTCTTTTGAGGTGGTGATCAGGACCTTAAGGTCATTGTCTTACAAAGAAACTTGTTTGACATAGGTTCCCATATGGGTTGTGCTCCTACCTGAGCCAAAACAGGACATCCCAGGATCCAATCAGAAGCCAGGGCGGCTTCTGTAATTCTGGGATCCCCTGCTCAAAGTGGGACAGTTGAGGGGTATACATTATATCAGAATAAATCCCCTCCATTCTTCCAGTTTCATTCCTAACAATGCTTTCCGTCAGAAACAACGTACAGAAAGACTTAAACCGAGTTACCATAATTTGCTTTAGATATTGCCTTTTAAACACAGAAGCACCCAGATGTGCAATTGTGCAAGAACTTGAGTAACTTTATAAGTTCATTCCAAACAGAAATCCCTAGAGAGGAAGGAGAGTTCATTCATCCACTAGATCAGGCTCCATTTCCTTTTATTCGCCACCCTCAGTCCCTGCTCCCAAGCCAAAATATTTCACCCTTCATGACAGAGGTCAGAAAGCATAGACTGCAATTCTATTAACTTCAGCTTCTAATATGTCCATGTCTGAACTAAAAGTATGGATTTCTTAAAAAAAATAAAAATCTAATCTGAACCATTTGCCAACTTTTAGATGGCCAATGAGGAAACAGGGTGACTCGGGAGAAAGCAATGGTCCAGGAGAACGTGAGTCAGCAATTCTGGAGGTCATGCATGGGAGATGCAGAATAAAAACCAAGAGTCTGCTGGAGATGCAAGACTTTCCTTAAAGCCTTGGAAATGGGGGGGGGGGGTTGTGCCAGGAAGGGCTGGAAAAAAATGTATCTAACAGGCAAAATTTCTGTACGGAGCAGTCTAGTCTCTCCAAGGAAAACCCTTTACTCCAGAGCCTTATGTGCATTTTGAAGCATGCAGGGACCTCCCAAAATGTAGCTGCCTTGATCCCCTGCAGTGGAAGGGAAGAATTTAGAATGCATTTGTTATTGCCAACATGCTTCAAACACTAGAAACTTGGCAATATCTATTCTACAATCCTGTATTGGGTTCATAAGAGCTTAACTTGCTGCACCAAGACAGCCTGCATTAACACGGCTGTTTAATCTGTTTCCATGACTTCTCCCTATTTATTAATTTCACATTATATCTGAGCTTTCACACAACATAAAAGCCACTTCTGCAAGCATAGCGGAATGTAGTGCAAGTTTAATGCTCGTATCCATGTTATTTGCTTCCAGAAAAAAAATCTGTTTGCAAATATAAAGGAAACGAGTGCTACACTTATGCAATGTTCCACTAGAGTTCTGCTGTACTCCACTATACTTTTCAAAGGGGCTTTTACATCATATGAAAGCTCAAATAAAATGTGGGAATTAACAGTTAGAGAAACATCAAAACTGAATAAACTGTCATGTGAATGCAGCTATAGAAATATAGAAAGCACTCTTCTCACATCCAACTTTGTTCCTGTAATTAAACTTTACACCAAGGCATATTAATCTTCAGTTATTTCCCCTTCCCTCCATCTCCCTGGGCTCAACTTTCTTCCTATCCACAGGTCTTCGGAAATTCACCCCAGTGCTTTGGTTTCCTATATCAATGTCAATAGCTCCTGTCTTTCACTTCCAATACTTAATTCAGCAAATTGATATGAGCCTTCAGAGAACAATTTTGCCAGCTTTGCATGTTCTTCTTCAACTTATTTTCTCGGGTTTAGAAAGTAAGCAGTTAAGCCAGAGCGGAAAGTTATGGATTTTAGGGAACATTTGCTACAGTGTCGAACAGCTTTGGCAATAAAGGGGGTGGGTTTGATTGCTCCAAAATCGTTTGCATATTTGGAAAGCATTACCCTCACTCTCAATTGACTTCATTTCCTCTGTGACATCAGTATGCAGTTTGCAGTCATTCTATGTTTGTAGTAATTCTACAAACATAGTCAATAAAGAAAATGGCAAGATTGAATGCATTGCCCTTGGCTGTACTAGAGGGACGATTCCAACAGATTCCACACGAAAAACGCTTATGTCCCTGTGGAGATGGCAATACCGAATCAGTACTTATAAAGACTTGAGGAATGAGATTATCACCCCTCTTTTATTGTCCATTCTGGGTCGCCCAACCACTGCCACAGTGTCCTTTCTCTTGGCAGATCAAGATGAGCAGGTGACAGCAAAGTTTGCAAGGTTTCTAATTGGGGCAATCAGAATAGGACCAACTATTTGACTATTGATTCAAACCCCTAAAATTTACTTTATATAATTGACTTTTTATTTGTATATCCTACTGTTGTTTTATTGCTATAGCCAATGGCTGACACAAATGAAGATTCATTCTTTCATTCATTCAAAATGGCAGGGGCTGGTTAATTCACTGCCTTAGAATTGCTGGATAACAAGGGTAAAATCATGGTACATGCCATAGCAGTGAAAACCTCCCCTTCTATGCAGCTCTTTAAAGATGCAGGTGCCTTTTCAAGGTCCCAGAGCTGCTAGTAATTCTATGCTTCCACAACCAGAGCTCTTGGAAGTCTCTGTCCTCAAGTCTGCTTCTTCAACTTTCCCTTCCCATGGGTTCCTGCATTTCTCTCCACTGCCTGCTCTTGACATTTTCTTCAAATAACCCTCTATTTGGGGTCTTTGGATCTTAGACTACTTGTCTTCTGGGATCTCAACCAAATAAGCCATTTCCTTTTGGCGCTTGGCTTTTGACACTGGAGGGGGTCTGCTTTTTTAGGCTCCATCTCATTTCTGCAATTGTAAGTTGTTTTAAACTGCTTTCCATAATTGGATTTCAATTAGAATTATAGCATCATAGAACTGTAGAGTTAGCAGGGGTCCCCAGGATTCTCTGGTCGAAGCCCCTGCAATGCAGGAATCTCAGCTAAAGCAATCATGACAGATGGCCATCCAACCTCTGCTTAAAAACCTCCAAGGAAGGCGAGTCCACCACCTCCCGAGGGAGACCGTTCCATTGTCAAACAGCTCTTACTCTCAGAAAGTTCTTTCTGATGTTTAGTTGGAGAAAACAAGCTTTCTTGTCGCTTCTAGTCATGAAGAGCAATCATGGTTGCATTATATGCAGGGGACGGGGCTACTGTGCTTCTATTATTGACATCTATTTTTGTTCCTGCTTCCTGGGTAACAGGGTAATCTAACTCATTCACAAGGATAGGTAATTGCTAACCTCAGTGACACTGACTTTGCTGCACTCATTTTACCCACTGCAGCATGAAGTACTAGCACAGCGCTGAAATCTGTCCTCCAATTTCTTAAAAGTTTCCTTCTACTTTCCTGCCCTCATTCTCAGGGCACTTAAGAATTTCATTGAGTGAAGGGTTTTGAGATTTCCTAATTGTTGTGAGGTGGCAGAAGGTGGTGGGTATGGGGTTTTTTTTGGGGGGGGGGTCCTACTAAATGTTTTTTTTCAGAACTATGCAGCTTCCCCAACTGTCTGCACTTCCTAATCTGGGAAAATAAATTCCCATGGCAATAATAATAATAATAATAATAATAATAATAATAATAATAATAATAATTTATTATTGATACCCCACCCATCTGGCTGAGTTTCCCCAGCAACTCTGGGCGGTTCCCAATCGAGTGTTAAAAACTATACAGCATTAAATATTAAAAACTTTCCTAAACAGGGCTGCCTTCAGATGTCTTTTAAAAAATAGGATAGCAGCTTATTTCCTTGACATCTGATGGGAGTGCGTTCCACAGGGCGCGTGCCACTACTGAGAAGGCCCTCTGCCTGGTTCCTTGCAACCTCACTTCTCACAATGGGGGAACCGCCAGAAGGCCCTCGGCACTGGACCTCAGTGTCTGGGCTGAACTATGCGGGTGGAGACGCTCCTTCAGGTATACTGGGCCGAGGCCATTTAAGGCTTTAAAGGTCACCTCGTGATCTTCTTCCCTGTTCTTTGACTGAAGCGTGGGCACCTAGGAATGCTGCAGAGTGCAGACCACTGGTGAGGAGGAAGGACACTCCTGAACACCTCTCAGCCACCTCAAAAATAAGCCTAGCACAACAAAAACCCTTGCACCCCAACCATAAACATTTCACCAAAATGTTCTCTTCCCTTTGATAATTCTTGGAACTTCCCCTCCCCCTCCATTAATTCAGGGATGGGGACCTATCTCCTTCCAGATGTTGTTGTTGGGTCACAGCTCCCATAATCCTTTATCTTTGTTCATGGCAACTGGAGGACGATGGGAATTGGAGTAACGACAATTGGAGAACTACAGATTCCCCATCCCTCCATTAATTGATGGTGAATGGTGAAAAGGGGTAAAGATTTTTTTTTTTTTTGCATAGGGCTATTAAATACCCATTCACAATGCTCAAATCAGTTGCCTGCATTATACAACCCACCCACCCCCACCTCTTTTCACTCTCCCATGGCAGGAAAATCAATGAGTTTTTGGAAAACTCCCCAAACCCACAGAAACAGGGGGTCCATCTCAAAACCAAGTAAGCAAGGTTCTGGGCTTCGGGGAGGAGGTGTGAGGCTCTGATGGGGTCCTAGAGTCCTCCTACTTCTTTCTCAAAGCCTAGCACTTTAGCACCTTTGGGAAAGAGCTGAGAGGGCTCCAGGATTCTGTAATAATAATAATAATAATAATAATAATAATAATAATAATAATAATAATATATTTATACCCTGCCCATCTGGCTGGGTATCCCCAGCCACTCTGGGCAGCTCCCAACAAAATATTAAAAATTTGATAAAACATCAAACATTAAAAACTTCCCTAAACAGGGCTGCCTTCAGATGTCTTCTAAAAGTCAGTTGTTTATTTCCTTGACATCTGATAGGAGGACGTTCCACAGGGCAGGCGCCACTACCAAGAAGGCCCTCTGCCTGGTTCCCTGTAACCTGACTTCTCGCAGTGAGGGAACCACCAGAAGGCCCTCGCAGCTGGCCCTCAGTGTTCGGGCTGAATGATGGGGGTGGAGACGCTCCTTCAGGTATACTGCGAGAGGACACCTTCTTACCTGCATTTGGGAAGGCAGCACAAGTAGTGGAGGTGGTGGCACCAAATTTTGGGCTCACACAAGGCACCATATTACCCAGGTTCTAAGTAGTGGTTCCGTCTTTAAGCTGGTGTTAACACCTTTCTCCAAGAAATGACAGACTAGCTGCTATTGTTGCTGTTGATGGTATGTTAAGTTATGTTTATTATGTAAGTGGAAAACAATAAAATACTTATTAAAAATATGTACAAAGGAGCTATACTTTGCCACAAACAACTTTTGCCGCAATACATGCGAGAATATTTGGGCACTCTGCACTTACCAAGAGATACTCTAATCATCATTACTGCTCCCCACAAGTTCAGAGGATGAGCACTGGCAGTCAGCAATTAGTTCTTCCAGAGCTGGCTTAAATAAAGTCCAGCTGCTGCAGCTTGTTAAACGCACAATTTAATCACTGGCCTACGAAAGATACCCAAGGTACAAGCATAATTACCGTCTCCATCTCCTCCAAGAAAGATAGCAATCTGACTGCCTAATCTCTGAAAAAGTTGTAAAACCATCATCATAAATTGGCGAGTAATTTATGAAGGTGTCCAAATAATGGGAAATAATCAAGAAGAGATTAGAATGATGTAGAACTGCTAAATACCACTTTACAAAATAAAAATGAGAGCAAAGCAGCACGGCTTACCAAATTAATAGGACAAATTATGCACCACCATGTTTTTGAGCCTTCGTCTGCTCTAGACGCTGCTGAATATTATAGCTGTGAGCAGAGGGCTCATCAATGCAATGGGCTGAATTGACATTTTGGGGCTGAATTGACTTCTAATGGAGAAAGTAAAGGTTCCGCAGCTGAGAAAGTGAAGTTGCAGGAGAGGAAAGCCTACACCGTGCACACCATCTGGGATCAGGGACCACAGGAGCCACAGGTAATGAATGAATGGTGGCAGCTGCATGTGTCTTGTGTTATGTGTGCATTAGGAAGTGGGAGGAATTCAGTCCAGTTCACATTTATAGGTGGGCCTACCCAATTCTCACTTTCTGTATGCAGGCGGAAAATGTGAACTGCAACATGGCCATCCTACAAATGTTGCAGTTTTCCAATTTTGGCAGTGCAGTTCTCCAGACTAGTAACATGTACAAAAATGGATATACCAGTGCAAATTGTCTCTATATTGGTGAAAATAACATATGCTAATAGGTTATACGACAGGATTTCACTTTGCAAAAAATGTGTATGCATAGAAAGATGTCTATATGAAGAGAAAGTCACTCTAAAATGGCTTTTCTGGGGGATTTAACAACAACTTGCAAACTGATGTGGAAATGTGTATATGTACATAACTAATTTTAAAACTAGAAAAACAGAGAGCTGAGAGGAACCTAAATGGCCTTGGTCCAGCATATCTGAAGAGGCTTCTCCACCCCCATCATTCTGCCCGGACACTGAGGTCCAGTGCCGAGGGCCTTCTGGTGGTTCCCTCACTGTGAGAAGCCAAGTTACAGGGAACCAGAGAGAGGGCCTTTTCGGTAGTGGCACCCACCCTGTGGAACGCCCTCCCATCAGATGTGAAAGAGAACAACAACTACTATACTTTTAGAAGACATCTGAAGGCAGTACTGTTTAGGGAAGCTTTTAATGTTTAATAGACTATTGTATTTTAATATTCTGTTGGAAGCCGCCCAGAGTGGCTGGGGAAACCCAGCCAAATGGGTGGGGTATAAATAAATCATCATCATCATCATCATTATTAATTTAATTGACAGATTTGTCCACCCCAATGCGGATGCAACTGGAGCAAGTTATGAACTTCATAAGGTGTGTAGTGCAGTCCCCACAAAAGAGCCAGTTTCAAGCATCCTTCACTGGCAGCAATTATTATGAAATTCAGAACCAGTATAGTTTACTCTGATTGACTTAACTCCCTTGCATGTGATTCAGCTTCTTGGGAAAGGGCCATAGCACAGTGGAAGAGCATCTCCACGTAGGGCTGGGAGAGGACCCTGCCTGAAATTTTGCTGAACCACTGCCAAGCAGTGTAAACAAACCAGCACTAGTTGGACCACTGCTCTGACTTGATATAAGGCAACTTTTTGCATTCCACAGGCATAAGGTAGCACTGACTGCTGAAAAAGTAGAGAATGGAAGAAAGTTGGTTGCAGATACAGAAGGGGAAGACAGCCACGTCTGATTCACTTTGTCCAATATTGTGCACAAGCTTGAGCCAGCCCTGCTGACAAGACCAACAGTTTGCTAAATGTGCAGTGGAAGGTTAAATAGACCATGCATTCTCCTCTAGTCAGGGATAATTATAAAAGTGCAGGGAGAAACATGCTGCTTTGTGGTATAACAAAAAAACAACAACTAATGCTGGCTTTAAGAAAGGACAGAACCTCCTTGTGTAGATGAATGGTCCTCTCCATGGAAGAAGGGCCCCAGTATAAGAACACAAATTAGGCACAAAGTACTTTTCAAATGGAGAGATTTGTTCCAACAAGAACCCTTTCACCTAGTAAGAGAACCAGTGTGGTGTAGTGGCTAAAGTGCTGTACTGGACCAGGAAAACCCAGATTCAAATCCCCACTCAGACATGAAAACTCCTTGGGTGACTTCAGGCCAGTTATGAACTGTCAGGCTAACTACCTAAGCTAAGCATTTTGGAACACTGAAAATGCAACACATGCTTCAGTTTCTAGAGAATGGTGTGCAAGTTCTGTTATGTACAATGGAACTTAAAGGAAATCGCTCCGAAAGAAGATACTGGAGCACTCAAAATGGTTTGTCCATGTACACAGAGTCATAGAATCATAGAATTGTAAAGTTGGAAGGGATTCCAAAGGTAAAATAGTAAATGCACAGAAAATAGTAAAATAGTGCCTCTAGCTGAAAGGCATCACAGGGAGATTTCCATTGATCATTGCAATGCATCTATCATCATCGTCGTCGTCTTAGAAGGGGGCTGTGACTATCATGAAGGCACATGCCACTTCTGAATTTGCCACTACATTACTGAATAGGACATGGGTAGGCAAACTAAGGCCCGGGGGCCAGATCCGGCCCAATCACCTTCTAAATCCGGCCTGCGGACGGTCCAAGAATCAACATGTTTTTACATGAGTAGAATGTGTGCTTTTATTTAAAAAGCATCTCTGGGTTATTTGTGGGGCATAGGAATTACGGTAATTCCCCCCCCAAAAAATGTAGTCTGCCCCCCCCACAAGGTCTGAGGGACAGTGGACCGGCCCCCTGATGAAAAAGTTTGCTGACTCCTGGGATAGGAATCCATGGGCTCCATAGGCTCCCTATGCTGTTATGACACAGAAAAAGCTAAGTATGCGTGGAGTTGGAAACGTTCTCTGAGATTCATATTCTTCATGCAAGACTTAATGAATTGAGTGTTTATTGATTCAGCTGAGTAATGCACACCCTCCTTGCATAGCAAACCACTTTTCCAGGGAAAGAATGCATCCATTTGCCTGCTAAGTATGCAGAGGCACTCAACAACAACAACAAAAAAAGGGTTACAAATCCATATTGGAATATAGCCCAGAGAGCAGCACAGGATGTCTAACATTGTGCGACTCTGAGATATTGAGTTTGATAGCAAATTTATTTATACAGTGCTTGATCTGTGTAGTTCTGCTCAAGCAATCGGCTTTAGCCTCTCCTGCGCTGCAGCAAGCCTGAGGAAGAGATCAAAGTGTTCTGCTGATGGACCTCATTAAGCAATCTCTGCTCTCATGCAGAAGTGTACAGAGAGCCTAGCTTGCCATGAGGAAGTGGCAGCAAGATGGAGGTGTGCAGATAATGCATGCTTCCTGATAAAGGAACAGATTTGTTGGATGGGGTCAGCCACAAATTCTTACAAGAACCATTAACTTGAATTCTGCATTAGGATATGGGTTTGAAAGAGAGAGAAAATGTATAAAAGAACTCCCCCCCCCAAAAAAAAAAAAACCAGAGTCCTTTTTTGTTGGGGATAATTCAGATGAAAATTCTCAGCTGTCAAAAAAGGTTATTTATGTGTATGCCACTACTGCGGCCCGTGTTTTGTTAGCTCAAAGGAGGAAAATGTGTGAGGTCTCAACTAAAGAAGAATGGCAACTTAAACTGATGGAATATGTGCACTTGCGGACCTAACATATAGAATAAGAGTATAAGAAGAACATACTTTTAAAGAAGATAGGAAAATGTTTATTGAATATATGGGGGGGAATTGTGTACATTTGAAAACTTTGGCAGCATTAAGATAAATTCAACAGTGTAAATAAGTTTTGATGGATGTAATAATGGAATACTGAATGGTTTAGCTTATGTAAAATATGCAGGGATTTATGATATGCAAAATGAACCATGGAAAGAGACTAAGGGAAGTCACTGATATGTTAAGGTTGTTTAAATTAATATTCTAAAATGTAAAACAGAACATTTAATAAAACAACAACAACAATCTTTATTACGGTCCAGAGACCAACAAAACATTACAAATCAATACAGAGTTCATACAGCCTACCTCCAGGTTAATCAAGCACTTTGTTTGGAATATAGGGCTCATTTGTTCTTGCAACCACCGATAAAAACTTTGCCACTGCCAAAGTTCTAGCTTTTGTCCGGTCTTCCAGTAGGAACCTGACATAGTGAGCCTCTGACTTTCCCGGGAAAGGCACCAGCAAGGGTAGTATCAGTTCAGCCCTGGCCTGCTCATACTTTGCACAATGTAACAAAATATGATTTATGGAATCGATGTCTTGAGCACACGAGCAAAGTCTGTCCTGGTAGGGAAAGCGTGTTCTCCTTCATGGAGAGCACGTGTTGCGGTGGGGGCCACCAGGACACTCCAAAGTTGGGGGCGGGCTAACTGATCATTGGCCACTGATGCGATTGGGGCTTCCCTTGTTGTTGGGATGAAATTAATGTTGCCATTTATTGATTGACAGCCAGAAATGCTAAAATTCCTTGCACGAGGCTAGGGCTTCCTCTTTTCGCCCGTGCAGCGAATTGATCACAGCGAAGGGAGACGGTTGTATTTTTTTACAAATTACCTTGTGTCTTTGGCCTGCTTTAATTGCGTTAGCTTCTATTTAATTGATACTTTATTTTTTTTTTTTTTCAAAATAATTTTTATTCAGTTTTCCATCCATAACAAAGAAGACAAGACAATAAAGAAAACATACAACACGTATAATTTCAGGCTCTTAATTTCATGATCCTTACTCTCCCGACTTCCTCATACCTCCCCTTTCTGCATTCTCATGTCGAATTAGTTAATTAACAAATCCCTCCCTTATTTTCAAATTGATTATACAAATTGTTCAAATTCTTCCACTTGACCATTATCGCTATTAACCCCTATTTTTCTCATTCAACATCAATCTAGCATTCACTGATTTTTGAATATTTCTTTAAATAGTCTTTAAATTTTTTCCAATCTTCTTCCGCCGTTGCTCTTCCCTGGTCTCGAATTCTGCTCGTCATCTCTGCCAAGCCCATGTAGTCCATCACTTTCATCTGCCACTCTTCCACGGTGGGTAAATCTTGTGTCTTCCAGTACTTTGCTATAAGAATTCTTGCTGCTGTTGTAGCATACATAAAAAAGGTTCTATCCTTCTTTACAACCAATTGGCCGACTATGCCCAGGAGAAAGGCCTCTGGTTTCTTAGAGAAAGTGTACCTAAGTACTTTTTTCAGTTCATTATAGATCAGTTCCCAGAAAGCCTTAATCCTTGGGCACGTCCACCAAAGGTGAAAGAATGTTCCCTCCCTTTCTTTACACTTCCAACATTTGTTCTCGGGCGAATGATAGATTTTCGCAAGCTTGACTGGGGTTATGTACCACCTATAAATCATTTTCATAATATTTTCTCTCAAGGCACTACATGCCGTAAATTTCATCCCGGTGGTCCATAACTTTTCCCAGTCAGCAAACATTATGTCATGACCAATATCCTGCGCCCATTTAATCATTGCAGATTTAACCATTTCATCTTGTGTATTCCATTTCAACAGCAAGTTATACATTTTTGACAAGTTCTTGGTACTAGGTTCTAACAATTCAGTTTCTAGTTTTGATTTTTCCACCTGGAAGCCGACTTTCCTGTCTAGTTTAAAAGCTTCCATTATCTGATAATAATGCAGCCAATCTCTCACTTTCCCTTTTAACTTCTCAAAACTTTGCAATTTCAGTCTGTCTCCTTCTTGTTCCAAAATTTCCCAATATCTCGGCCAGTTAGCCTCCATGTTTAGTTTTTTAATAGCTTTTGCCTCCATTGGCGACAACCACCTTGGTATTTAATTGATATTTTAGTCCTATTAAATTTTCTTTTTCCTGTGTAATATTTTCTTTTACTCTGCTTTCCCCTTTGGTCTTTTAATTCCCCCCTACCCCGCCTTCCCCCCCAGCTTACCTTAATGTTGAAGCCTCGGCCTGGCCTTGGGCGGCTGCTTTTAGGCCTTTATCGGCGGCGCCTGGTGCCTCTGGCCTTGCCAGGCCCTTAGGAGGCCTTGCTGTGAGCTCCCCCCGCCCTATTCCTTAAAGGGCCTTGTTAGCCTGGCAGGCCTTCCCTGCGAAGCAGGGCGACCTGGTGTCTGCCAGGGCTGCAGGGAGGCAGGCGTGGCCTAATTGGGGCCTGGGAGCAGGCCCCCTTGTGATCGCCACCTTCCCTGCTTCTTTTTGGCGGGAGCGCCATTTTTGAGGCCTACTTTGCTCTCGTAGGCCGTTCTCGGGCACTGCAGCACTTGTTTTTATTGCATTATTTTAGGCTGACATTGCAGCCTGTGTAATTTAATTGCAAAGAGAATATTTTAGAGACGAGCCATTGTGGCTTAGTGGCTAGAGTGCAGGACTGGGTCCTGGGAGACAGGGTTCATATACCTCACTTAGCCATTGTTATAACAAACCAAACAAACAAACAAACAAACAAACAAAAAATTGGGTTTCTTGAGGGGGTGCCTCCCTCTAAAAGGGCAAGCAGGGGTACCTGGACTGCCTCAAGTCTGTTACCTCATTGGAAACATTTATATCTGGCCTAGCAGGTGATCCTAGGGCTTTGCTCAAGAATTTGATAGCCTCTGGCAGCAATTTCCGGCCTGAATAGCGTCCCCATGTGGTGCACAAAGCATTGGTTTCACCGGTTCCTCACATTGTTTAGTTTTTTGCAGACTATGACAGGGCCTTTGCAGATGCCTCCAGAACTTGTCTCTCCTGCAGAGGATGACTTGCTGATGCCCCAGGTGCCTTCTTCCAGAAGGAAGCTGTTCGGAGGCGGCAGTCCAGGAGGAGCGCAAAAAGGAGCAGGGATGATGCTTACACTTCCTCACAGGTACTTCATTCCTGGGCTCTGATGACGATTAAGACGTCACCTTGGACCTCTATGGGGTCAGGGTGAGGCTGTCCCAGGTCTTTAAGGATCATCCTGATTAGCTCAGCGGGTCAGCACGTGGTGCCAGTAATGCCTAGGTTGCAGGATTGGTCCCTGTATGGGACAGCTGCATGCTTCCTCGTTCTACCTGGACAAAAGCCGGGTTGCAGGGGGCCGGGCAGAGGGCCTTCTCAGTGGTGGCACCTGTCCTGTGGAGAGCCCTCCCACCAGATGTCAACTACCAGACATTTAGAAGACATCGGAAGGCAGCCTTATTTAGGGAAGCTTTTAATGTCTGATGCATTACTGTATTTTAATATTTTGTTGGAAGCCACCCAGGGGAAGCCCAGCTAGATGGGCGGGGTATATTTATTTATTATATTATTATTATTATTATTATTATTATTATTATTATTAAGTAGACTAGAAGATTGTTGGTGTCCCTTCCAACTCTACGATTCTATAAGTAGCAATTCACTATGATGGGAATGTTAGACGCAGGGCTGCCATCATCCCCACAGCTTGCTGGGATCGCAGGGATGGGGAGATGTGGACCACTTGCGCAGCTCCACATTTCAAATGGAAATTCCCTGAGCAGTAGAACCTGAAACTGGTGTGCAGGAAGCTGGCCCGGTGGCAGCTTTATTGTTTAAGGGTTTCTGGATAGCGTCAGCCCTGTAAATTTTACACATCATGGTGGCAGCACAAGGCGCCCCCTGCCCAAGCGGGGGCTGGGAGCTGGCAAGCAATAGCTCCTTATCTCTGGCCCATATTCCCATAAAATTATCTCCCTTGAAAGCCTGGCTAAAAGGTATCTAGATGGGTCAGCGACTTTGTGCTTGTGGGAAGGGTTTTCTCAAGGTTTAGGATTCCTCTGGCTTTTTTAGCCAGTGGCTCGAAATACAGCAAATCAAAAGTCAGTTAGAGAGCCACCTAAGGTAGCCAGAAAGAAGGTTAGGAAGCATTGGAACGTATGGTGGGACCCCTAAGAAAGCCCCATATAATTCCATCTGATCCTTATTTATCGCATCCCAAAGACACCTCAGTGAATGACGCTATCCTTAAGGAATTGTTTCGCGAAGTTCACGTCTTTGGGGCAGGCGGTTGAGCTCACCACAAAATTGGAAGAGGTGCCTTGTTGGCAATATGCTATATTGAATTGACTGTTAGGTTGCTGCTGGTTCACCCACGATTTTAAGTGGTTGGGCTTAATTGGGATGGGGCTCCTTATATTGATAAGGTGATGCCGATGGGTTGCGCAATAGACTGTGCAGCGCTCAAGTCCTTTAGCGCCTTTCTGGATTGAACAGTGTGAGTCTATACTCATTTAACTGGGGGTACCAGTTTTTGGATTATTTTACTGGCTGGTTCATGTGACACCAGCCTCTGTAGGCTTGCTAGACACCCTTTATTCCTCTGAGGAGCTGGGTGTTTCATAGGCAGAAACGTATTTGGGGGTTAGCTGGATACCGTTGCTCAAACATCTGCTTGCCTGTGGTGAAGCTGTTTGCCTTCAAGGAAGTTATTCTTGTTATACTTCTTCTGAAGCAAGTGTTGCTTTGTCAAATCCTATCATTTGCTAGGTCAGTTAAATTTTGCACGCAGGGTGGTTGCTCCAGGCTGCCCCTTCCGTTCCTGCTTGGCCAGGTTGTCTCATGGCCTGGGGTCCCTTCTTCATCATGTACACTGGCCTTGAGCCTGGCAGGGCAAGCCAAACATTATTTAGCGATCCAGAGGGATATTGTTGCTCAAACATACCACTTGCCTATGGAGAAGCTGTCTGCCTGGAATGAAGTTATTTTGTAATACTTCTTATGAAGTAAGTGATGCTTCATCAGATCCGATTTTCCTGGGTCATTTAATTAATCTTGCATGCAGATTGGTTGTCCCAGGCTGCCCCTTCCGTTCCTACTTGGCCAGGCTGTCTGCGGCCCAAGGTCCCCTTACCTTCGTGTACGCTTACATGGCAGGATACCTTGAACCTGCACAGCGATTTTCAGGTTCATGCTGATGCTGCTGGATCTTTGGCCTTTGGTTTTTATTTCAGGTGCTGCTGGTGTGCAAAGCCATGGCCTCAAGCCTAGTGTGGTGAGGCTACCATGTGACCTAACTTTGCTTGAGTTTTCCCCATTGTAGTAGCAGTTCACATCTGGACCAGGAGTTCAGTGACCGTCAGATCTGCTTTTGGTCAGATAACCAGGCAGTGGTGAGCATCTTGGCAGAACAGTCCACATGCTCCAGCAGAGTCTCTGCCCCTCCACTCATGCTTTTGAGCTGTACTGCTTAAGGTTTAATATTGTGCTTGCTGCTCACCTGTTTACGGGATCCTCTAATGATATTGCTGACACTCTATCCCATTTTCAAATGGAGTGCTTCAGATCCTGGGCTCCAGACACTCAGCTGTTGCCGGACTTTTCCGGACCACCTGTTGCACTTTGACAACAATTAGTAATTACAGGGAGTAGCAGCTTCCATTCCCTTCTGCTTTTTAGCTCTTATGAGAAGGCCTGGACTGATTTCTTAGGGTTTTAGTTAACAGCCCTTGGCCTTCAGAGGAACTTGCCCCCATACGCTGAGCAGATCCTGCAGGATTTGGCCCACCTGCTACAGATTGGATGTGCTGAAAAAACTATCAGAATTCAGTCCGCTGCAATGTCTGTTATAGTGAAGCTTAATTTTCAGAGACCCTTGAAAAAGGTTTGTCGTGCACAGGGCCTTGGACGGTTGGAATAGGCTCCAACTTCATAGGA
Source organism: Podarcis gaigeae (assembly GCF_964106915.1). NCBI lineage: Eukaryota > Metazoa > Chordata > Lepidosauria > Squamata > Lacertidae > Podarcis > Podarcis gaigeae. The sequence continues at coordinate 72,737,285 of NC_139685.1, forward strand.
TGGCGCACCTCTTCCAATTGGGCCAAGTGGCCAGGACACTCAGGATCCAACCGACGGCCATTTCCTTTTTCTGCAAAGCCTTTTTTAATAAAGACCCTTGCGCCAAATTTGTGGTGCGCAAGGCTGGGGTAGGCTGGGCACTCCATCCCCTGTGGTAAGGAAGCCTATAACTTTTGATTTGCTGACCAGCATGTGCTTAAAGTTGAGGAGCATTTGCTGGTTCAAATATGTAGCACGGCTTTTTTCAGCCGCCTTTTCTTTAGCCTTTTTGGCGCCCTGAGGGTAGGTGAGGTGGTATTGGAGTTCACCTGCGGCAGAGTGTCAAGGGAACTGCTTTTGCAGGACGTAACTTTATCCCCTTCGGAGGTGGTCCTGTTTATCTGGAATTCGAAGACAGACCAGTTAGGCAGGGGTGCCACTCTTAGGCTGCCTGCCACTGGGAATAAGGGTCCTTGCCCGGTTGAAGATACCTCCAGGTATTTGGATCTCAGGCCACAGGGGGAGGGTCCATTCCTTATTCATGAGGATGGCGCCCCATTGGCTAGGCATCAATTTGCTAAGGTGATGCGGAAAGCGATTGCAGCTTGTGGTTTGAAAGCAGCAGGTTACGCCCCTCATTCTTTCCGCAATGGTGCTGCCACTACAGCAGCTCATTGGGGACTGTCTGTAGAAAGAATTAAGAACATGGGCCTTTGGAAGTCCAATGCATTTTGTGGATATGTGCATAGACATCGTTGATCACCCATACTTCATTTTGCTTGTCTTCTCTTAGGTGTGGCTGCTGATCGCATTGTGGGCCACAGCATTGTCTACTGGGCCGGTAACAGAGCAAGGGAGTCTAGACTTGGACTCAGTCTTGGCCTTCCTCAACACGCGCAAGTGTCTTGGCTGTCCAGGCATGGAATGCTGTGGGCCGAATTGCTTCCCCTTGTTCGGAAGCATGTGAGGTTGGAGGGGCCCCCTACAGCTATCGTGCTGCAGTTAGGGGGAAATGATCTGCCCGCCACGGACTGTTGTTCTTTACGTTTTACAGTTCAAAAGGACCTGGCTGAATTGGCAGAGTTTTTACTGGGTGTGAAAGTTTTTTGGTCCCAGTTGCTGCAGAGGCGCACCTGGCGTGGCAGTCGCTGTCCAGCTGCCACTGAAGGAGCCAGAAAGCGCGTTAATAAGGTGGCAATGAAAACAGTCATTGCTCATGGTGGTTCCGTGATTGCGCACCCCAATATCACCTTCAAGGAGGCCGTCCTTTTCAGGGACGATGGTGTGCATCTTTCCCCGTTGGGAAATGACACAAGGTTAAATTCTGTTGTGTTGGGTTTGAAGGTGGGGTTGCAGCTGTGAGTGGTTGGCGGCGAGCTTGAGTGCTCGGTGGCGGTTAAGCATTGGTTTATGGTTTGGTTGGTTGAGGGGCATGGATTGGCTGTGCCTGCCCCTCTAATACTGCTGCTGCAAGGGATTCCGTTAAAGGAATTGGGGGCTAACTATTGCTTGTCCACTCTGTCAAGGGGGCTCGGGCCATAGCAATGAGCTCCTGGTTGCATTTGGGGTGAGGGCAGGTTCCCTGCTCCGCGTAGCCCCCAAGTGTATTCCCCCATTCTGACTTTCGCATCATGCGGAATGTCAGTCTGTCCCCCATGGTGGGGGCAGATAGTCGCAACCAATGCCTGGTTGCATTTGGGGTGAGGGCAGGTTCCCTGCTCTGCGTAACCCCCAAGTGTATTCCCCCATTCTGACTTTCGCATCGTGCGGAATGTCAGTCTGTTCCCCATGGTGGGGGCAGATAGTCGCAACCAATGCCTAAGCAACCACTCACAAATTTGTATTTTAATAAAGTTGTGGCCAAAATTATGCCAAAAACCTTAAACAAAAATTCTGTGTGATGTGTGAGTTATTGGGGTGGACCTGGGGACCTCGACACGCAAAGCGTGTTCTCCTTCATGGAGAGCACGTGTTGCGGTGGGGGCCACCAGGACACTCCAAAGTTGGGGGCGGGCTAACTGATCGTTGGCCACTGATGCGATTGGGGCTTCCCTTGTTGTTGGGAAGAAATTAATGTTGCCATTTATTGATTGACAGCCAGAAATGCTAAAACTCCTTGCACGAGGCTAGGGCTTCCTCTTTTCGCCCGTGCAGCGGATTGCCCGTCCCTCCCTCCCTAGAATAGGGTTGTTCGCTTTGACCTTGCTATGCCTGTCATGGGGTCGTCTGCTTTGGAGCGGGGGCCTGGTAGGAATTTTGTCCATCTGGCTGATTGGCTGGGGCCATTTGGTTTTTGCCTACTGCGTAGCAAATCGTCACAACTTGTAAGGTTGTGGTTAGGCATTGGTTTATGGTTTGGTTGGTTGAGGGGCATGGATTGGCTGTGCCTGCCCCTCTAATGCTGCTGCTGCAAGGGATTCCGTTAAAGGAATTGGGGGCTAACTATTGCTTGTCCACTCTGTCAAGGGGGCTCGGGCCATAGCAATGAGCTCCTGGTTGCATTTGGGGTGAGGGCAGGTTCCCTGCTCCGCGTAACCCCCAAGTGTATTCCCCCATTCTGACTTTCGCATCGTGCGGAATGTCAGTCTGTCCCCCATGGTGGGGGCAGATAGTTGCAACCAATGCCTAAGCAACCACTCACAAATTTGTATTTTAATAAAGTTGTGGCCAAAATTATGCCAAAAACCTTAAACAAAAATTCTGTGTGATGTGTGAGTTATTGGGGTGGACCTGGGGACCTCGACACGCAACACCTCTCAACCTACCATCTAGCACTGCAGAGGGGAAGACATTCAGTCTGGCCTTGGTGAAAAGCCTTCGATAGTTAGGTACTGTCAGGTTTTTGATGTAAGATGTTAACTCAAAGACATACCCATATTGAACTCCTGCTGCCAGTGGACTACAGACTGCGTGTGACCGAGATCGCAAGTCACTGTGTGCATTGTCCCATAATCTTTGCTTTAAGACCTTTTGAGCGCCTTCATAGCCCAGGTAATACAGTTGGGGGGGAGACAGACAAATAGAGGTGGCTTTTTTTGCCATGGTTTTCTGCCATTTGCTGACAAATTCCTCATTTGTCAAATGTTGGTACAGACCCTTCCCTAGATTAAACACTGAAATCCTGAGCCAATGTCTTAGGGCAGCCCACCACGCTCTAGCTGAAATTGGGCATTCACCAGCTTCCAACAGAAGTACGGAGTTGGGGACGCAGTTAGGTACCTGCAACAGAGATCGTATAAATTTTGCCTGAAAGCCATCTAGTTTGGCAGGTCCCCATTATGCCAGACATTTGCTGCATACAGGAGTTGGGAAATGGGCTTTGCGTTGAAAACCCTTAAGGCTGCTGGAACATATTTGCCGCCCTTTGTGAAGAAGAATCTATGTATGGCTAGCTTTGTAATCTCTGCCTTTTGAAGGGAGGTTTGCCAATGGTGCTTCCAAGATCTTGTATGATGGAATGTGAGCCCTAGGTAACTGAAGTATTTTACCTGTTCAAGGTTATGGCCATCCAGCACCCATTTAGACTGGGAGAATCTTCTTTCGAAGACTAAGATTTTAGATTTTCATAATTAATGGATAAACCATTTCCAGAACAGTAATCAGAAAATTTCCTCAACAGATAATTCAAGCCCGGCCTGGAGCGCGAGATGATGGCTGCGTCATCAGCATACAACAACAAAGGGGTCCTTCTCATTCCTATTTTTGGAATGTGTGCATCTGGGTCCATTAAGTTCTCTTCTAGGTCATTTAAGAATAGACAAAACAATGTGGGGGCCAAAATACAACCCTGTCTCACCCTAGTCATCTCGATGCTGTTCGATAGCTGTCCCTGTCGACCGCATCGGACCTGCAGTTTGGTTCCATTGTACAGGGCTTTTATAAGAAAAAGAAGTCGTTTGTCCTGCAAGATCAGACTCAATTTGGACCATAGCTGGGATCTGGGGATGGAGTCAAATGCTGATTTCAGGTCCATAAAGGCCACAAAGAGTTTACCCTGTAGGTGTCTGGTATACTTCTCAGCTAGGAAGGACAGCATTAGACAGTGGTCTGTTGTTGAATGATTCTCACGGAAAGCTGCCTGGGCGTCAGATAGTATATTATGTTCATTTAGAAAAGTTGTCAATTTGCTACTGAGGAAATGGGCATACAGTTTCCCAATTATTGAAAGCAGGCTAATAGGCCTATAATTGGAAGGTACATTTGGGTGGCCTCTCTTAAAGATTGGAACTACTATAGCATGTTTCCAGCTATATGGTACCTTACCAGAGTTATTTACTACCGTAAAGAGTGCTGCCAGAAGCGGAGCCCACCAGTGCTGGTTTGATGTAATCAACTCAGCTGGGATAAAGTCTTTCCCCGGAGCCTTTCCACTCTTCAGATTCCCTATTAATGTATGGACTTCCTCCACAGTAACCGGCCTCCAATTAGGGAGCAGTGACAATTGTGCCCTGTCATCCTCCTGTAAACTGGAAGGGAGGTTTGGATTTTCCATAAATATATTTCTGAAGTGGTTCTTCCAAACCTGAGCTGGAATGACACAGCTGGGGGCTGAGGAACTATTTTTCATTGAGTCGGAGACCAGTTGCCAAAAGAGTTTAGTTTTATTGTTTAGTGAGGCATTCAATAATAGGGACCAGGAATTTTGTTCGGACTGCCTTTTTTTTGAGGCCAAAAGGGCTTTGTTTTTTTTTTTTTATAATAATTTTTTATTGTTTTTACAAAAAAAAAAAAAAAAAAAAACAGGGAACAAGGGTATAGGAAAAACAAACAAATCACAAACAAATACATAAAACATGACTTCCCCATACCTCCCCTTCTCTGCATCATTATTTTATAATATGTCAGCAACCCTTCAGTCAATTTCTCTATATATTCTCATTAAGTTTCCCCCTTTAATTTACGATTTACAGCTGTAGTTCTTTGTTTCTAGCCTCTCGACATCTTAACCGTCCGATATTTTACAATAGTTCTTAAGGTATACTTTAAATTTTCTCCAATCTTCCTCCACCGCCTCCTTCCTCTGGTCACGGATTCTGCCGGTCATCTCTGCCAATCCCATATATTCGATCACCTTCATCTGCCATTCCTCCAGAGTGGGTAGTTCTTGCATCTTCCAATACTTTGCTAAAAGAATTCTTGCTGCCGTGGTTGCATACATAAAAAAAGTCTTATCCTTCTTCGGTACCAATTGGCCCACCATGCCCAAAAGAAAAGCCTCTGGTTTCTTTGAAAACGTCCATTTAAGGACTTTCTTAATTTCGTTATAGATCATTTCCCAGTAGGCCTTAATTTTTGGGCAGGTCCACCAAAGGTGATAGAAAGTTCCTTCAGCTTCCTTACATTTCCAACATTTGTTATTGGGCAAATGATAGATCTTAGCAAGCTTGACTGGAGTCATGTACCACCTGTAAATCATTTTCATAATATTTTCTTTCAAAGCAGTACATGCTGTGAATTTCAAACCGGTGGTCCATAACTGTTCCCAGTCAGCAAACATAATGTCATGACCAACATCTTGTGCCCATTTAATCATAGCTGATTTTACCGTTTCATCCTGTACATTCCATTTCAGCAGCAGGTTATACATTCTGGATAAATTTTTTGTATTGGGTTCTAACAGTTCCGTTTCTAGCTTTGACTTTTCACTCTGGAATCCTACTTTCCTGTCCAGCTTAAACACTTCATTTATTTGGTGATAATGTAGCCAATCTCTAACTCTATGTTTTAATTTTTCATAACTCTTTAATTTAAACTTTTCTCCATCCTTTTCTAACATTTCATCATATTTTAACCAATTTGAGTCCATGTTGAGTTTTTTAACTGCTTTTGCTTCCATTGGTGATAACCATCTGGGGGTTTTATTTTCCATTAAATCTTTGTACCTGATCCAGACATTATACAATGCCTTCCGTACCATATGGTTTTTAAAACTCTTATGCACTTTCACCTTGTCATACCACAGATACGCATGCCAGCCGAGGTTATTATCATAACCTTCTAGATCTAAGATGTCTGTGTCCTCAAGAAGTAGCCATTGTTTTAGCCAGCAAAAAGCTGCTGCCTCATAGTAGAGCCTCAAGTCCGGCAGGGCAAATCCCCCTCTATCTTTTGCGTCTGTTAAGATCTTAAACTTAATTCTGGGCTTTTTGCCCTGCCAGACAAATTTAGATATATCTTTTTGCCACCTCTTGAAACACTCCATCTTATCCAGAATTTGTAAAGTCTGAAACAGGAATAACACTCTCGGCAATACATTCATTTTGATAACAGCTATACGGCCTAACAAGGAAAGTTTCAGTCTAGACCATATATCTAGATCCCTTTTGACTTCTGTCCAGCATTTCTCATAATTGTCCTTAAATAAGTTAGCATTTTTTGATGTTAAGTTTACCCCCAGATATTTAACTTTTTTAACAATTTCCAAACCCGTTACGTTTTGAAATCTATCTTTTTCTTCCGGTATCAAATTTTTCCCCAACACTTTGGTTTTTTGTTTGTTCAATTTAAATCCTGCCACTTGACCAAATATCTCAATTAGGTCCAACACTCTTTTCGTACTCTCCTCTGGCTGTTGTAATGTTAAAACTAAGTCATCTGCAAATGCCCTTAATTTATAATGTTTCGCTCCGACCTGAATACCTTTAACCAGCGGGTCCATTCTAATCATGTTTAACAAAACCTCCAGGACAGATATAAACAGGAGGGGAGACATAGGGCATCCCTGTCGTGTACCCTTTTCTATTGATATATCATCCATCACCATACCATTCACGATTAATTTTGCTTTTTGTTCTGCATATATCGCACCTATACCATTTTGAAATCTTTGGCCTACCCCCATTCCCTGGAGATTCTTCATCATAAAACTCCAATTGATATTGTCAAAGGCTTTCTCCGCATCCACAAAGATCAAAACTGCCTTTTTGTTAATGTCCATTTCCAACAGTTCCAGAATGTCTAAAATATTTCTCACATTACTTGACATATATCTCCCTGGGAGAAAGCCTGTTTGGTCCTTATGAATCTCCCCTACTAGCACTCTGAGGCCAAAAGGGCTTTGTACTCCTTTTTGATTTTGAAATAAGATTGAGGTAAGTAGCTTAATCCAGCGTTTCTGTAGGCCAAATAGGCGTTCCTTAAGGCTTCCTTCTTTGTGTGGCACTCTTGGTCAAACCAACTGCGCCCTTTAGCAGTGCGTGGCTTGCCGGCTGAGTTTATGTTAACCGAGACCACATCCTGCAAGGACTCAATGAGATTTTCATAAGTTGTCAGGGAGGAGTCTATTGATAAATTGTTTATTATAATTGATCTTAACTTAATTGCAGTTTGTGAATTCAATCTATTCTCAACTGCAATTGCTATCTCAGGTGTCCATTTTTTCCTACGCAATGCTGGATCATTTGCTTTGTCTATATCCTCATGTTCTATGTGAGAGTGCTGAGTTGAATTTTGGCCAGTAGTGGAGATGATAAAAGGTAAGTGGTCACTTTCCGTCCTATTATCTATTGTGAATTTTTTAATTGATTCGAAGGCCTGTCTGTTAATGGGACAGTAGTCTACTGTGCTGGCCCCATTTGAATTTATGAATGTGTACTCGCCTTCTCTGTCCCCGGGGAATGCCCCATTAGCAATGATCAGATCGAGACTTGTTTGTAAAAAAAGCCAGGCAGAATCCAGCATAGTTGATTTGGCAATCTTTCGAATGTCTACGTGGGGGTGGGTTTAGCAAGAGAGCGCTATTTTCCTTTAGATCTCTTAATATTGGGAATTTTATTTCCAGGCTATCATCATTTGAGCCTATTCTGGCATTCATATCTCCCATTAGGTAAAATGGCGAGCCAGGGTACCTAATTTGTAGGGAATAAAGGAAACTATGGATTTTACGCCACGTGCTCTCTATCTGTGTTTGCACTGTATATGGTGGAATATACACTGAAACAAGAATAATACTCTTGGATTCCATATGCAAGGTGATCCACATTTAATAAAAAATATGGGGGGGATATGGGTTTGAGCTGAATTGAATTAGTCGAAAGCCCTGATCACTTGCATTCATGCAGTTGTTTTAGACTTTTGCATGGGGATAACAAAGTAGGAAGGTATTAACTGTTCTCCTAAAATATAGCATGTTTACATACCTGTCATTGCTACTGGATAAGAATGCAATTCCCTAAGGCAGGGAAATAATTATAGCACCTCCATTCCTAAGCCCCACAAATAGGCATCTCCCTTAAATGGGAGATTGAGAGAAGGACCTCCTCTGCAGAAAGGATTAGACTAATTCATGCAGGTAAAGACTCTCAGTGGCTACAAGCCATGGTAGACATGTTCCACCTCTGCTGGTGGAGGCAGTATGGATTTGAATACTGGTTGTTGGGTATCACAAGTAGGGAGAGTGTTAGCACACTCAGGTCCTGCTGGCAGGCTTCCCATAGGCTCACTTGCCCTCAGTGAGTCAGTTGGGGTCCAGACATTGGGAAGACAGGCGAACTAATGCCAGTGTACTGGAAGAAACAAATATTGCTAGTGTCGAAGCAATGATTCTTCAACATCAACTTCATTGGACCGGTCATGTGGTTTGGATGACTGATGATCATCTTCCAAAGCAACTACTCTATTCCCAACTTAAAAATGGAAAGTGTAATGCTGGTGGTCAACAAAATAGGTTTAAAGATTCTCTCAAGGCAAATCTAAACAAAATGTACTATAAACACTGACAACTGGGAAACACTGGCCTGCGAGCACTCCAGTTGGAGAACAGCCTTTACCAAAGGTGTCATGGGCTTTGAAGACACTCGAACTCAGGACACAAAGGAGAAATCTGCTAAGAGTAAGGCACACTTGGCAATCCCTCACTGTGATCAACTCCTGCCTGGCAACCTATGTCTCCACTGTGGAAAGATGTGTCGATCCAGAATTGGCCTCCACAATCACTTACAGACTCACTGTTAAGACTGTGTTTATGGAAGACAATCTTATTCAGCTATGAGGGATCACCAAAGAAGAAGAAGAGACATTAATGGAGGAAAAAGGTTCCCCCCCCCCACTGGGAGCTGTCCATAGTGCTGCAGCTCTTTTACCTGGCCGATTCGATCCAGACTCTTGTAGTCACTAGCTCTCTGTCAACCTCCATCAACTCTAATACGAACCTCTACTCCCAATAAACCTTATTCTGCAGCCCCTATATGGTTCCCCTCAGTTCCTAAAGGCTTTATTGTGTTCTACAAGCTTTGACCCAGCCATGGCCAAAAAAGGAGATCCTGCAGACCTTCTGGAGCTTTAAAACCAGCACCTGGAGGTACTTCTTTATGCAGCACATCATTAGACTATGGAACTCACTTCCACAAGAGGCAGAAATTACCACCAACCAAGCTGGATTTAAAAGAGAATTAGACAAATTCATTGAGAGGGCTATTGGTGGTCATAGTTGGAGGCAGCAATGCTTATGGATAACAGTTGCTGGAAGCCACAGGAGGCGACAAGGCTCCTGTGCTCAGATCCTGCTTGCTGGTTTCCCATAGCATCTGTCTGGCCACTGTGAGAACAAGAGGCTGGGATAAATGGACCACTGGTCTGATCCAGCGGGCCCTTCTTATGTTCTTATGCGCATCAATTGCCATCTTCTTTTCAATATTTGGCAGAAGAAGTTTGTCTAATTAAATCCAATCTCTGCTAGGAAGGAGCATTATTCTTCTCCTTAAAAAGAAATCATCTAAATAATAGGGTGTGATTCTAATTATTATAACAGGATGCAGAATGCTGACTAAATTTGGGAGTTAATTATTCACAAAATAAATGCTGCCGTTCTTCCCTCAAATGAGAAGTGGGGAGAATGTATTTTGTGGCTCAGAGGTTCAGCTAATACCAGCACAGTCTCTATATTTACCGATGTGTAGCTCATGTAACAGTTAAATGAGTTCCAATCAATTCTCCCTCACAAGCTGCATGCACAAATTTTAACTAGCAAATTAGAGAGATGACATCTAACACCTCCCCTGGGAGAGCAGAAATCCCCTGCAGAAGGCGATCAATTTATTCTTTGCCAATTGTCTGAAGAAATGTTAAACTAATACTTGTGTGGGGTAATTTCTTCCTATCCTTTTCTGTACAAGGAATTATTTCCCCTAAAGCTGAACATTAATTACTGAACAAACACAACAACAGAACAAACCAAATTTCTACTATTCTATGTAGAGGGTTTCCCGCATTGGCAGGGTGTGTGTGTGTGTGTGTGTGAGAGAGAGAGAGAGAGAGAGAGAGAGAGAGAGATTAGTTTTTCCCCAGTTTCCTCCATATGTTCTGGACTTCATCTCCTTTCTGACCATTGGCTATGCTGATGGGAGCTAATGGGAGCTTCAGGGTACCATGTTGGGGAAGGTGGTCTAGATTATATCTGAGATTGCTTCTATGATTGTATGTGGTTCTCCCTATACCAACCTCGTGCAGAGAGCAGGAGAGAGAGAGGGAAAGGGGCTGGTACTTTGAGTGTGTTTCAGGTGTTGCAGAGACAGCTGCATTGTGTGCATGCTGCAGGCATTATGGAGTGGGGAACTATGGGGAGAGAATATTGCTTGATAGTAGAGCAGGTGCTTTGCATTCAGTAGGTCCCAAGTTCCATTCTGTTGCCTTTCCCAGAGCTACAATTCCCAGAGTGGTTTAATAGTGAATCTCTCTTCCCAGGGAACTCTGGGAATTGTCGAACAGGAATAAGACTCTCCTAACAACTCTCAGTATCCTTAACAAACCTCAAGTCCCAGAATCCTTTGGCGAAGAAGCCATGACTGGTTGCAGTGGTATCACATGCTTTGATAGCCTTTGATGACCACTTCATTTCTTATTTTTATGACAGCTTCAAGGACATGCTGAAGAGTGTTCTTCACTGACCTTTGTGTCCTTTTACTAATTCTCTGGTTGAGTTCATAACTGCCATTATATCCCCAATGAAGCCCACTCTGAAATATCTGTTCTTTTTTGGGCTGACAAACCTGCTGCAGATGAGAATTAAAGTCTTGCTTTTGGGTCCCATAATTAAAAGAATGGATTCCCACACACACACCCTTAAGATGTTCTTCTTTCATACTTCTCTCTGTCAGAAGAATTCAGTCATAAGAAGAACCTGCCTTAAACCAAATCAGACCATTGGTCTACGTAACTCAGTACCAAGGATAGCCAATGTGGTCTTCTCCAAATGCTGTTAAACTGTTTATTTACAATTACATTTATATGCCACCTTTTCCTCCAAAGAGATCAAGGTGGTGCTTCTCTTCTTCCATTTCATCTTCACAACAACCCTGTGAGGTAGGGCTAGGCCAGGCTTCCTCAACCTTGGCCCTCCAGATGTTTTTGGCCTACAACTCCTATGATCTCTAGCTAGCAGGACCAGTGGTCAGGGATGATGGGAACTGTAGTCTCAAAACACCTGGAGGGCCAAGGTTGAGGAAGCCTGGGCTGGGCTAAGAGATGGTGACAGGCCCATGGTCACCCACTGAGTTTCATGGCTGAGTGGGGATGTTGTAGTGCTGTAACACCGTCCACAAGGCATATCTTCACTTCCATGTGTGGAAGGGAAGAGCATGAACACACCCACATCCACCCAAGACCAGGGTCATCTCAAGCTGTGAACCAAGCCTATGCAATGTTCATAGGCCCTATCCATGAATTCCAATGCATGTGTGTGTGTGTGTGTGTGTGTGTGTGTCCTGGGTGGGGCCATAAGGGGCAAGCATCCATATCCACAGGTATATCACATGAGCGAGCCTCGTGTGGAAGAGCAACAACAATGGAAGCCAGCCCCATTGAAGTCAGTGTGGCTTACTTTTAGTTAAACATGGTTACTCTTGGGCTATACATCTAAGCGCTTTTACATTAACTGGGCTGTGGATCTAATGGCTTTTTCACATGTGTGACACTGGGAGAAATATCTTCCCGTACCATGCAATAAATTCAACAAGCATCCCAAGGCTTCTCGCTATCTATGTAATGGAAGACTTATAAAATGCCACAGAGAGATAAAACGTCCCAACGCCACGGATCCATTTCAACAGCAGGTATACGAAACATATCTTTGCACACTTTGCCCAGTACTCAGGGATCTATTACGATAAAAGGCTGTGCATAAATATTGGGAGATATCATCTATTGGCTTCTAATTTAGCCTGTAGACTTCAATATATTACTACTTCCATTATTTAGCACACTCATTCTTGGAGTGTCTTGAGCAATTTTCTCCAACACTGGGGCCCATTTTACATTTTATTTAATCTACTTCTTCATTTTTGGCTGGTTCCTAAGCCCGTGTATGAAACTAATGACTATTACGGGATGTCAGTCACTGGTGGAAGGATTTTCTCTCTATGTTTTCCATGAATATTTTGTCCAATTAATTCCATCTGGTAGTGTCAAATAGCTTACATCCCCCCCTCTCATCGCTTAGCCGTCTTATTTTTCTTTGCTTCACTGATCCAGAAGTAATCCAATATAATAGCCCAGCACTACCCCCCACTCCCAGGCATATATCCACCTTCTCCTCCCTTGTGATTATATTTTAAAGCCTGCCCCGTGCACAGTTCAATACTGCTCATCTAAATGGAATAATAAATCACAAGTAGATGAATGTCAGTTGTGCGAGTTTTCAATGATATGCAAAGGCAGCTCTCAATTTATTTTGATTTTATGGGGCGGAGAGGAGGGGAACCCCTATACCTCTCATGTTCTAATATACTCATACCGGTCAACATGACTTACATCATTTAAAATCAAAATATAACAATGAACCGTAAAGTCACACTATAACAATCACAAAATACTAATAGAACAACAGAACTAGCAAACTCGACATGGGCTAGAAAAGGAGAGGAGACACAGTTTCCTACTAAAAGCAACTCAGAGAAGTTCAGTGCCTACCATGTTTATTGAAGCCTTCATTAACCAGTGAATGGGGGAAAAACCAGGAGACCACTTTCGAAAAATGTCTCCATACTTCACTTGAGGGTTGTTGGGGTCTTGTTTTTTGTGAGTTTTGCAGTTATAATGAAAACTGTCACCTATTTGCTTCCTTTCTCCCCAGTAGCTCTCTCTTGCCTTCGCTTTCCATGGGTGATGCCATCATGCAGCCAAACTTAGTTGGATGCCCAACAATTCTGACTTTGCACTCTGAGCAACTCAAAAGCTGCCCCCCAAGAGGCTAGGCACCATTGCAAATGATTCATCCAAACCAGATGTGCTTTCTCATAAGACCCGTTTAAAATCACAGTTCTCTCTAATTTCCTTCTTAATCTCTTTTGATTGGTGATGGTTTGGAGAAACACTGGAAAATCCAACAGGAGGGGTTCCCCCCTCCCTTTGCCACCTCTTGTTTTGACAACTGTCATGGAAAGTGATTGTTCCCAATTTAATGCAACCCAATTGTGCAGTGTGAGGAACATATGCTTACTAGTCCGGTGCAAAATGCATCTGCTCTCGAAGCATGCTTGTGTCATCTTTCATCATCCAAACGGGGAACTGATCAAAAGTTCAGAGCTCTGCACATAACCTGGGGGCGCTCACCTTCTCCTTCATATTTCTGCTCCTCATTCGACACGGCAGACAAGGCGGCTCAGCCACCTACAAAAACCAGCGGTGACTGTTCATTAATTACACCTTAGTAGCTCTTACACTGCACTTCGCAGCGGGAGGGCAGCACCTCCAGAGCCAAGCCAAATCCATTGAGTGTTTGCAGGTGATCAGACGAACATACACTAATTCCTCTTCTCTTTATGCTCACATCTGCACCATGTATTTAAAGCACCCCCAGATCACATATAAAAGCATGTGATCGCCATCCACCCAAAAAAATTATCCGGGGAACTGTAGATTCTCTCTCACACAACTACAGTTCCCAACAGAATTCCCAGTTACAGTACCCAGGTTTCCTTGGGGGAAGCTATGTACTTTAAATGCCCAGTGGATGTACTTACCTCTAGGTTAGATGACCACAGAGCATTGCACGTGGGGCTGGCTCTCAGGACATTTTGGAAAACTTCAGCTAGTGCAGAATACAGTGGCCAGGGCAAGATGGTTGAGCATATAATGTCAATCCTGGCCTGACCGCAAGAAGAAGAAGAAGAAGAGTTTGGATTTGATATCTCGCCTTTCACTCCCTTTAAGGAGTCTCAAAGCGGTTAACATTCTCCTTTCCCTTCCTCCCCCACAACAAACACTCTGTGAGGTGAGTGGGGCTGAGAGACTTCAAGGAAGTGTGACTGGCCCAAGGTCACCCAGCAGCTGCATGTGGAGGAGCGGAGACGCGAACCCGGTTACCCAGGATTACGAGACTACCGCTCTTAACCACTACACCACACTGGCTCGCAAATGATAGCAATTACCATATTTACTCAAATCTAATGCTCACCTTTTTTTGGCCAAATTATGTTGCAAAAATCAAGGTGCACTTTAGATTCAATGGCACATTTACGTTCGCCAGCAAAAAAATAAACTGGTTTCAAGGTTCTGGAAATTGAGGTGCACATTAGATTTAATGGCACATTAGACTTGAGTAAATACGGTAGTTTCTAGGCCCAATTCAAAGTGCTGGCTTGGACCTATAAAGCCTTAAATGGCTCAGGACTGCAATACCTCAAGGGCCACCTCTCCGCATATGAACTGACCTGGATGCTGCAAACATCATCTGAGACCCTTCTTCATGTGCCTCCTTCACGAGAGGTAGAGGGGGGGGATAGCAACACAAGAACAGGACCTTTTCTGTGGTGGCTCCCCACTTGTGGAATGCTCTCCCCAAGGAGGCCCACCTGGTGCCTTCGTTACATATCTTTAAGCTCAAGGCGAAAACATTCCTCTTCTCCCAGGTCTTTGGCCAATTAAACAATCTATGGCGTTTTGAGCTGGGTGGGTGGGTAGTATTTTTGTTTGTTAATAAAATCTGTGAGAGACAGAGAGAGAGAGAGAACCATCCTGTGATCCTTGGATGTGGGTGTGATGCATTGCTTTCACACGCATACATTTAAGGTATATTTAAAGCACACTACTTCTCACAGAGAACCCAAGGAACTAAAGTATTTTTTTTATTTTTTAAAAAAATATTGCAAAACAGTTTACATAAAACAGCACAGACAAAAAAAGAAAGAACAGTACTTCCATAACAACTACACACACACTAACAACAAATCTTCTAACTTCACACACACTTTTGACTTCGGATTCACCTTATTGTGCTTTCTACATATTCTTAGCCTATATGCACTTCCTGGGAACTAAAGTATTTTTAAGTGCACTGGGAATTGTAGCTCTTTGAGGGATGAAGTCCAATTGCCAGAAATCTTTTTTTTGGGGGGGGGGCGTTTCATGTGCTTAAAATGTGCTTAAAATGTATGGTATATATGCAGCTTTACTGTTTGGAGATGGCTATCATTCTTCTCCCCTCCAGGCTAAACAGACCCAACTCCTTTGTCCATTCCTCACACAGCTTGGTTTGTTACAACCACTATAATACTTTTCGACTGTTTCCATCCATGTCTGTAATATGGACTCTTGATTCTTATCAGCTTATCTCCAGTTGATTTATTGATGAGGTAAGCAACACCCTAGCGTCTATTTAAGGGGGGGGGAGAGAGGCTGTTGGGGATTATAAGTCATTCATCTTAAACTGCAGTTCAGCGACATCAACTCACTAGCTTAAACACACACACACACCAAAAAAGAAAAATACCCCTGTGGCTAACCTTCTTCATATTACAGTTATTTCAAGAACATCAATAAAATGAAAAACAAGTGGGCTGGTGTTCAATTTGTTTTCTAAGGGTAGTAAAAAGAAGGAGGCAGGAGAGGCGTTGCTGCTTCAAACGTTACATTTGTAGAGACTCTCAGAAACAGCATGGCTATCATCCATGTTACTAGATATTTTTTGTGCGTGAATAGTAAGAACTTCATCATCATCCTTTTTTTATTTGTATGCCGCATTTCCACAGTTAAAAAACAATGCTCAGGGCAGCTTACAGCATGACAAGATCTACATAATTACAAAAGTCATAAACAATAAATAAACCACATCCAAAAAAATACACAACCAAATGGGAAACAATTTCCACAGAAATCAACATCTAAAACTGAGACTACAGCATTAATATCACAGTTTAAAATGACATAGGTAAAAAATAACAGCAATTTAAACAAACAAAAACAAAACAAAATGGAGCCCTTTCTGCCCAGCAGCAGCAGCGGCAGTGGCAGAGCCCATCAGGCCCCGCCCTGGGCCAGGTGGTGAGTGGCAGGACTGGGACCCTCAGGTGCTGAGCAAGGGAGTCTTCCTCTTGCCAAAAGCCTGCTGGATCCGGTCAATGACCCATCTAGTCCAGCATCCTGTTCTCACAGTGGCCAACCAGATGCCTGTGGAGAAACCTGCAAGCAGGACTTGAACACAACCACTTTCACCTTTCGTGTGGTTTCTAACAACTGTTATGCAGAAGCATCGCTGCCTCCAACTGTGGAGGCAAAGTGCAGCCATCGTGGCTGATAGCCTCTCCTCTCTGGATTTGTTTAATTTGCTTTTACCGCCATTTATGGGTGTCATTGCCTCCTGTGGGAGTGAGTTCCATATGTTAACTATGTGCTGTACGAAGTACTTCCTTTTATTTGTCCTGAATCTTCCTTCCTTCAGCTTCTTTGGATGACCACAAGTTCAAATACATGAGGGGGGGGGGAAGGAACCATTTCTTCATGCATTTTCCCCATGCCATGTCTTATTTTAGAAGCCTCTATCATGTCACCTTCTAAACTAAAAAGTCCCAAATGCTGCATCCTTTCATCACAGGACATTGTAGGAATGCCTGCCCATTATAACCACCTTTCTGCATTTTATTTCATCACCCCAACCATTCATGGTCAAGAAGAAGAAGAAAAAGAGTTTGGATTTGATATCCCGCTTTATCACTACCCTAAGGAGTCTCAAAGGGACCGGCTGGCACTGTGGGTTAAACCACAGAGCCTAGGACTTGCCGATCAGAAGGTTGGCGGTTTGAATCCCCGCAACGGGGTGAGCTCCTGTTGCTCAGTCCCTGCTCCTGCCAACCTAGCAGTTCGAAAGCACGTCAAAGTGCAAGCAGATAAATAGGTACCACTCCGGCGGGAAGGTAAACAGTGTTTCCGTGCGCTGCTCTGGTTCGCCAGAAGCGGCTTAGTCATGCTGGCCACATGACCCAGAAGCTGTACGCTGGCTCCCTCAGCCAGTAAAACAAAATGAGCGCCGCAACCCCAGAGTCGGTCATGACTGGACCTAACGGTCAGGGGTCCCTTTACCTTTAAGGAGTCTCAAAGCGGCTAACATTCTCCTTTCCCTTCCTCCCCCACAAGAAATACCCTGTGAGGTGAGTGAGTCTGAGAGACTTCAAAGAAGTGTGACTAGCCCAAGGTCACCCAGCAGCTGCATGTGGAGGAGCAGGGAAGCGAACCCAGTTCACCAAATTAGGAGTCTACCACTCCTAACCACTACACCACGCTGGCTCTCTGCACTCTGTTAATGCACTCTTGCAGGAGGGAGTGGTCCCAGCCATCCTCAAAGAGGCAGCGATCTAACCACTCCTGAAAATACCCACCCTAGACTTCATTGATTTGCAGTAACTACGCCAAGGTTGCAAATACCCTGTTTTTACAGAAAGTGATTGAAAGGATCCCCAAGGACCTGCTCTGCAGAGAGAAGGCTTAAGGCACCAGGCCCACTGGCAGACCAACTCCATGTTGTAAAGATGTCTGCAAACAGGGCATAAAGGCTGGCAACATCGACCCCACTATGTGGGAATCCCTTGCAGACAAATGCAGTGCCTGGATATAGGCGGTCAAGTTGTGTATGCATAACACTGACCAGAGGAGGAATGACCACTGGGAGGAGTGCAGAGAGCAAAATCTACAGCAGCACAACCAGACACCTTCATTTGCCCCCACTGCAACAAAACATGTCTCTCCCATATTGGTCTCTACAGCTACAACAGACACTGCAACCTTCCAATAATTTGACTTCCCCCCGCTCAAAGGCATGCTCCATTGCTTCCCAAGACAGACGGATGCCAAGAACAGCAACAATTGAGAGAGAGGGACAACAATGGCAAGTAAGTTTGGCTGAAAACAGTTGTTGTTGTTTAGTCGTTTTGACATATCCGACTCTTCGTGACCCCATGGACCAGAGCACGCCAGGCACTCCTGTCTTCCACTGCCTCCCGCAGTTTGGTCAAACTCATGCTGGTAGCTTCAAGAACACTGTCCAACCATCTCATCCTCTGTCATTCCCTTCTTCTCCTAGTGACCTCAATCTTTCCCAACATCAGGGTCGTTTCCAGGGAGTCTTCTCTTCTCATGAGGTGGCCAAAGTATTGGCGCCTCAGCTTCAGGATCTGTCCTTCCAGTGAGCACTCAGGGCTGATTTCCTTCAGAATGGATTGGTTTGATCTTCTTGCAATCCATGGGACTCTCAAGAGTCTCCTCCAGCACCATAATTCAAAAGCCTTCTTTATGGTCCAGCTCTCACTTCCATACATCACTACTGGAAAAACCATGGCTTTAACTATATGGGCCTTTGTTGGCAAGGTGATGCCTCTGCTTTTTGAGATGCTGTCTAGGTTTGTCATTGCTTTTCATCCAAGAAGCAGGCGTCTTTTAATTTCGTGACAGTTACCTTGACCCATTTCACCACGAGCACCAGGTTGGTGACTCTCATCCCAAGGCAAACTTAACTCAAAGATGAGACCACTGTGCCCACCCTAGAGAGCTGCAAACAAAATGACCCCTGGAAGCAGGCAACCAGGCTATTGCCATGTGGAGCTTTGGAGAGAGGATACTTGTCTCGAGCCAGCCAGTTACTTGCTTTTTGCCTGTGCAATCAGGAGCTGCAAAAACACATCCAGGCTTTCAGCGATAGAGGTGGCCTCTTTAAAAGGGGGGAAAGAAATAACATAAAATGCTTGGAGCGGCTGAAGAATAGCAGCCTCCCCTGCCACAGCAATGACTGAAAGAACGGACCCTCGTCCTGCTGCTCTTTCTCCTCGCACATAACTCTCTGAGCTCTCAATTATTGACACAGCACAACAACACCTACACTCAGGCTTCCAAGAACTTTGCTCAAAAAGACCCTATTATTTAGGAGTCATGGGTAGGCCCCATCAAGTAAACACTGTTCCTGGGGGTTTCAAGCCCTTGGAAAGACTGAATGGTTTGCCAGCAGTATTCCACACACACCCCCCACAAACCCCTTTGATTTGAAATTGGCCTTCAGGCACGATTTGCTTGCAAGACATGCATGAAACTCAGAATTATTTTTTTAACCAGTTCTTACATGTAACCTGTAGAACCGTAAGAACATTCCTGCTGGGTTAGGCCAGGGGCTATATAGTCCTGCATCCTGTTCTCACAGTGGCTAACTAGATGCCTGTGGGAAGCCTGCAAGTAGGATTCGAGCAGAAGAACCCTTTCTCCTCCTGTGGCTTCCAGCAACTGGTATTCAGAAGCATCGCTGCAGAGCATAGTCATCAGGGTTAGCAGCCATAGGGAGCTGCATTACATTGTTTCTTGCCTGAAAGGACTATAACTTGACTGCATAAAATGGCTGCTGTAGCTTAGCCTTCGTATTCTGGCACAGATGTAATCCTCCACCCACTTGCAAACTGTGAAGTTGTGGGTGAACATATCAGATGACACAGCGATTCTTCAAACAGCTCTTGTTTATTCACAGGCCAGAACAGCACTGAACTGAAGGGTTCAGTCAGCCTGCTTATATAGAGCTCCAGTACAATGTAACTGTAACAATTTTCTAAAACTATCCAATCACTGAACATCACTTTTGATCCCTTATTTGCATAATAATAATAATAATAATAATAATAATAATAATAATAATAATAATTTATTATTTGTACGCCGCCCATCTGGCTGGGTTTCCCCAGTCACTCTGGGCAGCTTCCAACAAAGATGAAAAATACACTAAAATGTCACATATTAAAAACTTCCCTGAACAGGGCTGCCTTCAGATGTCTTCTGAATGTCAGGGAGTTGTTTATCGCTTTGACATCTGATGGGAGGGCGTTCCACAGGGCGGGCGCCACTACCGAGAAGGCCCTCTGCCTGGTTCCCTGTAACTTGGCCTCTCGCAGTGAGGGAACCGCCAGAAGGCCCTCGGAATGATGGGGGAGGAGACGCTCCTTCAGATATACTAGACTGAGGCCATTTAGGGCTTTAAAGGTCAGCACCAACTATCTACCAACTATCTACAGTATCCCACTGCTAGCCCAGGGTGAGAACTTCAGTACACAACACAAACCGCCATTTCCAAACTGGTACATTTCTGGGAGCCTACACACCTTCTTCTGTCTAGCATTGTGATGGGTCTGGAAGCGTTTCGCAAGAAATACCTCTGCACACTCAGAGATATACTTACAGTCTTTATTGACATATTATGTACAAGTTACAGAACATAGCTTCATGCATCCGAGACCTCGGTAACAAATCCAGGAAGTCAGGACTTTCTGCTCCTCTCCAACAGAGGAGCTTGGGAAGCCCCAGACGCCTCTTTCGTTCCCTGCATTTTAACCCCCTCCTGTCCTGTGCTGAAGGAATGGGCACTGACTCTCCCTCTGTTCCTGAACTAGTTGAGTGGTTTTGCTGCTCTCCAGAATCCGGGAGCATTCTCACTGCTTGAGTTCCTTCTGCGGGCTTGTCCTCCCCTCCCTCTCCTGTCTTGTCTAAAGGCTCCTGTTCCTCCCCCTCCCTCAGCTCCAGGGCATTCCCTGGCAGCCCTATGACAGGCATGCATCCATCTTTCCTCCCTGTCCTTGTTTGCATTAAACATGGTTCAGTATTTGGCACAAATGGATGCTCTCCATGGTAATGCCAACCAGATTCACGTGTTACTACAGTTTACAAGGGACATTCCCAGGGAAACCAAAATACTTGTTTACAAAGCTTTGTACTACCAATCTTACTGTATGCTTGTGAAACATGGACAACTTATAAAAGCTATCTCCAACTTCTTGAAAGATTCCATCAATGGTGTCTCTGAAAAATTTTACACATCACTTGGGAAGATGGGTGAACTAATGCCAGTGTACTGGAAGAAGCAAAGATCACCAGTGTTGAAGCAATGATTCTTCAACATCAACTTCGTTGGACTGGTCCTGTTATCCAGATGCCTCATTATCATCTTCCAAAGCAACTACTCTATTCTGAACTTAAGAATGGAAAGCAAAATGTCGTTGGACAACAGTGGAATGTTAAACATTTCTTTGTCTCAGTGAAAAGAAACTATTTGACAGCACATGGAATAACATGGCGTTATTCTCAGCAACGTGTTCCCAAGCTGGGTCAAGTTCTCACCCAGTAGCAGAATAAATGTGCATAAACATGATGTCAGCACATTATCATCTAATTTAATTTATAGCTCCAAGGCCAATGTGACAATATAATTATACGCCATTTAGGCCCAAGAGAGAGCACTTTATATGCTCACCCATTCCACTTGTATAGAAAAAGTGGGACTTACGTTACGGTACGTTTCTGTGCCAGCTCGTCCAACGAGGGCCTGCGATTTGTAAAGGCTGCTGCAGGAATGCCAAACGATGCATGAATGGTTTTTCTAACAAAAGGCCAATCAAATGTAATTAGCAACAGAGAATCCTAGTGGCAATCGAAGGCAGAAAACCTGGTATCCAGTTGATGTGAATGGGCAGGGAACAGCCCTTAATTTGAAAGAGAGAGGAGAAAGAGAAACCATTAAAAAAATATCTAGAAGCTACATCATTCTACCAGTTGACATTCATAACAGCTGCCTGCAAGTCTGTGCATTGGTGCTCCGTTGGTGCTCCTCAAGGCTGAAGAGTGAAGGAAAAGGAGACAGCAACGTTTTCCAAGCATGGCTCTGCTGCCAGTTGCCCATTTGCTCCTCCTGACTCAGCTACAAAGGCTTTTGGATTCAGAAGCCACTGTTGATGTGTGACTAGCAACCCTAATCTTCTGTGGCTTCTTAGACTCTGTCTATGTCACCCTCTCCATCGACCAAAGGTTACCCGCCATATGCAACCTTCGTGCATTTAAAGGGGTAGATTGTGTTGCATAATTTTGTGGCCTCCCATACGCCATTTTACAAACATTTGATTCCTCCCTCTGCTCTTGGGGGGGGGGGGTAACAAAGGCCCCTTTCCAGCACCTGCCCTTTTTGCTGCGGCATCTTCAAGACACAACCACCTTTCATCTAGAAAGCACACCTTCCCCATCTAATCCACAAGGGAAGCAATTAAATTTAATGAGGCTCGTCTCTTAAACAAAGACATTTCTTCCTTTCTTTTTCCCCACAAAGGAAGGCAGATAGAGTGAGACAGAGGAAGGATCCCTTCTTAGTCCACCGAAGAGGGACCAGACAGGCTCGACAGCATTTCCACGTTGGTTCAACTGCTTTCTCGAGAATGTTGCTTCCATGCCCTCCGTTTTCTAATTATCTTCTAACAAAGCCTCAAAAGTTCACAAAGGAGCAGAATGGAACGAGCCTGCTCAGAGCATCACCATTTTAGTTAACATCCCCGAAGACAAACTTAAAAAGCATATTCTATGTGCAGGTGAGGTGAATTTGCAAAATGTTCTTGGAAGTACAGCTGGTACTTGGGGTATTAGGTGTGTGTGTGTTTCAAAAAGGGAAAATAGCAAGATTTTCATTGCTATAGTCTTGGTACTAGACCCTGCCATGTGACATGGAGTGGTGGTGGTGATGGGGCAAGACTGGCAGGGTGAGGAGAACCCAGAGGAGGATGTCAGCAGCTGCTTGGCATCCTCAGGACTTGGGTCAGGAGACCTCAGCACCCCAGCAGCACAGGGAAGAATCAGAGGACCTGGTAGACAAGGAGCCAATGGGAGAGCAGGAAGACAGCAGGGAACACAAGGAACACAGGGAAGAAGAGATCACACAGCCCTGCAGCACAGAGGGGGCTAGGACCCTGGAAGAACATGACTCCCAGCCTCCATGGTTTCCAAGGGCCAGGAGGAGAATTAGGGGGCAGAAGAGCTGGGGTAGCCAGGAAGAAAAAGTGCATGATTGAAAGCACATGATCTGCTGGCATTCATCAGTCAGTAGAACATGAAGAAGGAGGAGGAGGAGGAGGAGAAAAAGAAGAGGAGGAGTTTGGATTTGATATCCCGCTTTATCACCACCCTAAGGAGTCTCAAAGCGGCTATCAATCTCCTTTCCTTTTCTCTCCCACAACAAACACCCTGTGAGGTGAGTGAAGCTGGGAGACTTCAGAGAAGTGTGATTAGCCCAAGGTCACCCAGCAGCTGCATGTGGAGGAGCGGAGACGCGAACCCGGTTCACCAGATTACGAATCTACCTCTCTTAACCACTACAACACACTGGCTCTCACTCTAAGGGTCATTGAGCCCCACATTGGGAAAACAGATTCCTGCATTGCAGGGGGTTGGACTAGATGACCCTTGTGCTCCCTTCCAACTCTATGATTCTATGACTTACCACAACAGTCAATGAAGAGCCAGACCAGCACTTAGAACCACTGAAGCCAAGACCTAGGCAGTGAGTCTCTGTTCAGCAGCTAAGGACTATATAAGAGGAGAGGCTGCAGGCACTCAGGGCCACCACAACTTTCCATGATGCTTAAGGTGAGAGTCGCCATGGCAGGGGACATTGGAGACTGGCAGAGGCAATAACGATGGAGGGGAGCAAGGAGAGCATCCCTTGAACAGTGGAGGAGCATATGGATCACGCTGGGGATCTGCTGTGAAACTGGATGCTGAGGGGAGGTGAAGGCAAGAGGCGCTTTCGCTGACCACTTGGAACTACCAAGGGCAGAGGACTGCAGCGTAGCTAACTGGTATATCGGAGCCACCAGCCCTGGTTTTGGGTCTGAGAACATCTTTGGAGTCTGTGCGGTAACTCTTAGTAACTACTGGTAACTATTCTTCCAGCTCTTGAGCTTGGGGTTGCCAAGTTTCAGGGTCCAAATCTGAGGTCTATGGGTGGCCCCGGTAATATCACTGGGGGAGGTCCCTGGTGATGTCATAGGGCTGAAGCCTGGAGATGGAGGTTAACTGGGAGAGGGGAGTGAAGGGGGGCAGATTCCCAGATGCTATCATTTGCAACCAGCTCGTGCCAGCCTGAAGTTTGCAGCTGCATACCTAGTCTTAACATCTGTCTGCCTGTCTGTATCTATCTACCGTCTATCTATCTATCTATCTCTATCTATCTATCTATCTATCTATCTATCTATCATCTATCATCTATCTATCTATCTATCTATCTATCATCTATCTATCTATTATCTATCTATCTATCTATCTATCTATCATCTATCTATCATCTATATCTATCTATCTATCTATCTATCTATCTATCTATATCTATCTATCTATCTATCTATCTATCTATCTATCTATCATCTATCATCTATCTAGATGAATGCACTCTCACACACCTGTGGAGTCAAGCTCTCCACCTGGCAAATGTGGAGGTCTGGCCACCCAACTTGAGCTGGAGCCTCTCTCCCTGCTTCTCCAGAAATCCTTTCCTCTTGGTGATTACATTTGCAGCGCTGTCATTTCAAACCCAGTAAAGGGTTAGGAGGCATCTGAAAAAGAAAGAGGGGGGAAAGAGGTTTGGGGAAGACCAAGATGGATGTATCTAAGGAGACAAAGGAAAACTAAAAAAAGAAGATAATGAAAGATGTGGCCGTGAGCAAAGGGTCTCTGCTTACACCATTAGTTTTGTCATCTCAGTAAAATAACTATGATGTGTGATCTTCTAATAATTGTTTCCTTTATTGGAGGCTTCCAAGGCCAGCACTGCTAGGATACAGATTGTTATTTCTTCAGTTTAATTATTTGTCCTGTCATCGGGGAGGTTGCGGGGAGAAGAGTGGTTGCTTGAATTTTCTTTTAATGATCAGTTCCTTTTTCTTTTCCTTTTTCGAAACAAGACACACCAAGACAGCAGCAATTACACGCAACATGTCAAAAAGGCTTAAGAGAACTGAAGCCAATTCTGGGAAGAGTCCTGCAACCTTTGCAGCACTGGGGTGGTGTCTTTTGAATAGGATTCTTACAAAGGCAATCCCAAAGGTGTTAATCAGATTTGGGAAAATCCTGAAGTTGCCCCTTTGGATAGATTCGGGTGCTTCTCCAAACCGAGGCAAAATCTTTTGGAAGTGTTTTGGGGTTATTAGGAGAGAATGAGACTCTTAATCTCAGGGCAAAAGATTTCTGCATTGCAGGGAGTTAGACTAGAGGATTCCTGTGGGCCCTTCCAACTCCACAATTCTGCGATTCTAACCTGCCATTGTTTTATTATATATGTAATATTAACAGGACATCGTTATAGGCCTCTGGGGACACATAGCAGCTTTTGATACTTTTGTTTAAAAACTGAAGCGACTCAAAAGTTAAATGTAATTAAATAGACATTTGGTGCTTCTGCAGTGGGCAGGTGGGATTGTTGACTGTTGATTGAAATCAATAAAATATTTGTGAGGAGGACAGCCCCAACATAAGTATCAGTATTCCCTGACATACACGATATCTGTTTAATAAATCAACCATCTTAGTTTCAAATTCATCTGTCTGTAGCGCTGGTGTCTGTCTTAAATCTAAGCTTACTACACAACACAGTTTGGAAGCATTCTGGGTGAATTGGTGGCAACGGGAAATGATAGAAGCCCTCAGCCTGCGATGATGATGAAGAAGAAGATGAAGATGATCATTCTTAAAATTGGTACACCACCCTCCGTCCGAATATCACAAGATGGTTCACAACTTAAAAATGCAAAATGAAGACATAAAATACATAATAAAACTAAAATTAAAACAAACCAGTAGTCCCCCCAACCAGGGGCGTTGGAAGGGGGACAGTGTTGGCAGGCTGCCCCAGATGCCCTCCCAGAGGGGAGTGATATTCGGCGTGCCACCCGCCCGCGACTCCCAAGCCTACCCCAAGCCGTCGGGGAAGGAGGGGAGCTGTGCCACTTTGCCGATGACATTCGCCCCTTTCCCCATCATTTTGACAGCTGGGGGGGGGGGCTTGGGAGTTGCGGGCGTTTACCTGCTGCACCGAATGCAGTGATGTGATAGGATAATTGATTATTTTGAAAACTGTATTCAAGTTGACCAAATGCTTTGTATTGTACTGGCTGGTGTAGAGTGGTGAGGGGTGCTGATTTGCAGCTGGTTGATTATCATTTAAAAATAAAAAGGAAGCAAAGATATTGTGGACAAGTTTTTATTCCATCGTCCCAGTCGCTGCACAAACTCGGTTGGCGAAGCAAGTCCAACAGAAGGAAGAAATGAGCTGTACTTCAGAGGACCCCAGGTTGGCTACCCCAGTCTTGCTTAGCGACCGGTGATCTGGCCATGTTATTTTCCAGGCACTTTTCAGTCTCTGGGTTGGCCAGACCTTCTAATGGCTGTGTTAAAGGCTCACACAGTTGCCTCAGTTTCCCCAGGCACACCCCTTTCCCCCAGGTCACCATCTCACTTGCCCTGCTTTGCACCCTCCTTGAGCGCTTTCGCCTAGTTAGAACACTCCTTGCTTGCTTGGATGGCAGGAAGGAAGGTATATTTGATTGCATGTGCACACTTGTGGAGTAGACTTGACATTTGCTCCTCTGCTCACTCTTGCTTCTTGCCCCACCTATCCCTGGCATGCCCCCCCCAAAGCTTGCCTAGGAAGGAATGTGGCCCTGAAGCTGAAAAGGGTCCCCCACTCCTGGCTTTAACATAACAATGATTTCCTTAAAAAAGCAAAAGCATTGTTGTCTTTAAACTGAGGTTCATTGCAGTGAATTAACTTCTCAGGGCAAAGTCAGTACTAAAGGATAGCTTAGCAATTAGGATATCCTCGCAAATAAGAGAACTTCTAGGTCTGAAGAGGTTAACGGACCATCTTGTGAGCAGGTTGGGTTGGTGGGGATTCCTCCATTTCTGGCCCCGACCAGCCTGTCAGTAAGGGCACAGTAAGGAACCTGTGCGTTGGTGCGTTTTGCAGTGAATTACCCAGCACACTTCCCACGCTACTGCTAAATTGCTCACCTCTGATCCACTACAGCATTGCTCTTTCCTTTGGTTTTAAATTGCCGCTAATTAAGCCAAGCACTCAAGCACAATCTTTAGCCTTAAACATCTGCAATTCTTTTCGCCAGTCGCATCAAGGTGGCACTCAGCAGGCTAAGACAAACATGAACAAACTGAATTGCAGTGAATGATTAGATGAAGGAGAATCATAGAATACCTAGATAGGGCTGGGGTACTGTTTTAAGGGGGATTTTTGGGTGTTGTTGTTGTTAATCTTGGGTATCTTTATTTTTAGATCTCACGATTTATGTGGAAATTGTTCAGTTTGGCTGTGTACTTTCTGATGAGTTTCATTTTTTGTTACGTTTGTAATTGTGTAACTCTTTTCATGTTGTAAGCCTCTTTGAGTATGGTTTTGACCATGGGGAAACGGCACACACATAAAATGATGGTGATAGTATTTTTAATTGTGGAGACTTGGGAAAAGGGGCTCTTACCCCTCTGTCCCAATGCATTCATTCACCCTACATATTTACTGTTTATATTAGAGTGAAATCTGCAGAAAGTGGGGGGCAGCCCTGAAAAAATCTGCATCAAATGAGTTTCAAAACCAATGTCTGTTTTTCGCCACTTATCAGAGATAATGTCAAACCAGAGAACTGCAGACTTGAAAAACTACCGGTACACCAAGTTTTTTCTTCAGAGAGGATTCTGCTATATTGATACATTAACCTGATCTATGGATTTGTGGTGGTTTTCCCCCCCTTTTGCATCTGTTTGATTGACCTAATGTTATTCTTGATTTTATGCCACGATGCTTTCTTCTAAATGTTGGTGGTGTGTATTGCAAATTCATACATATATAAACTTGCCTGTGCCAGCGTATGACTGTTGCAATAAAAGAGATCATTTTCAATTATAAAGGCAAAAGATCAGGGATGATCTTTTGAGAGATGATCAGCTCACCGAGATCAGAAGGAATGGCCACATCTGACAGGCTGTCAATAAGACTTGTCCAATGCGTTCTGCCACATGTCCAGCCAACTGAAAGAAACAGCCACATCATGAAGAATGCATGCCAGGACTTTTAAAGCCTGTTGGAAACAGGATCTCGTGTAGGGAAGGCAGCCAAAAGGAAACACAGTTCTTCCATCCAAAACTCTGTAATATGTAATAACCTGCCAAAAGGGAAGTGGCACAAACAGCATCTTTGGAGCTGGGGGCCAAGGAAGCAGTTTACCCTTTTGCCTGTTGTCTGCATTCATGACATGACAAGATTGTCTTTCAGTGGCTGAATCTCCAAGGGAAAAGGACAGAAGTTCTTAGGCAAATCACATTTTGGGGCAATTTAGGAACAGTACAATGACTTTGTGATAAAGAGATACATGGCTATGCTGAAACCAGTAGCATCCCATTGACGTACTTGCGAAGGAAGTAGGATTGCAAGAAGCAGAGTTGATATGCAGCTTATTAATGGCCTGATATGGTTTTGAGAATTAATGAACTGTAGGGAAATATGAAGCACTGAAAGCAGATCTGGAGTCTGGCTCATTTGCATCTTCTGAGGACTAAAAAAAAGTGGATTATAGCATGTTTTTTTATATATCTCTGTATTTGATTACAGAGACTTATTTTTGTATAATTCTACAGTGCATATTCCTTCATTACATTAATTGGATGGCCTGTTACATATTGCAAAGATCCCCCGCCCCCCGCTCCTGAACAGAGATTTTCCCATTAAAGTAGAACTCACTCGGAAAAGACAATTTTCTTGATGAACTGAATAATTTACTGTGTGTAGTTCTTCATTGCCTTCAGTTTGCAAACTTGCCGGATTGCCGACTTACTGTCACTTTTGCAGTGATCATTTATTCAGACATGCCGATTTTGTTTACCCCCTAGCCAAGTTTTCTTTAAAAAATAAATTCTCGGGGGAGACAAGATCTATAGCAGTATGGGAAGATTGCACAGAGCAGGGATGACTAAGAGTAGACTGACCTTTAAGTACTTCCCAACCAAGCTGCATGGTTTTGGCATAAGAGTGACATCTTCTCAGCCACTTACCAGGGAGAAAGTCTGCAAAGACTGGAGGAGGCGCAGCTTTTCCTGAATCCCAGCAGTGCGTACAGGGTGGCCTTAGCAGTTATGGGAGCTGAGAAATGATGCTGCATCTTTTGCCAGTGTGATTGGCTACCAGAGTGCTCAGGTTATGGCCTTGAGACATTGATCCGCTCCATGATGCAACAGCCAGGAGAGACAAAGGAGTCTTTGAAGAAGAGATCTGGTCAGTTGCTGTTTCAGGACAGCAGCCCTTTCGGGGAACATCCTGCCTTGAACCCATCTCCTGCTGGACATACCAGGTAACTGCCCATGCCTGACTGCTTAACGCAGGGGTCGGCAAGGCTTACTGGGCATGGGCCAGATCACTCCTGTGGAGATCCTCCATGGGTCAGACTGACACAGCACGACGCCAGAAATCCCGTCTGTGCATGTCCGTGGTGCCGGAAATCACTTCTGTGAATGCCCAGATGCTGAAAATCATGCCTGCGCAGAAGCAATTTTCAGCACCTGGGCATGTGCAGATGTGATTTCTTGTGTCTGGGCATGTGCAGAAGTGATTTCCAGAGCCGTGGTTTAGCACAGAGTGTGTGGACTCACCGAGCGGGCAGCTTGGTTCGGGGGCGGCTCGTGAGTCGGTTAAATGGCCTCCATGGACTGCTTCTGGCCCATGGGCCTTAAGTTGCCAACCCCGGCTTAAAGCAATGGGGAATCAAATTCACTGACATATGTGATGGTGGAGGTCCACATGCCCTTTGGGGGAAACATTTGAGGGCCGCATACCACAGTGAGTGAAAAGTAGGTGGAACTAGCATTGGTGGTGGGCCACTCATTTGCCCCCTCCACTACTTCCCCCTGGCATATAACAGCTGAATCAGAAACAAAAAGATCCCACTTACATTAATATGACCTCCCCCTCCCCAAAGCCTACATGTCACATGGGGATGGGACAACTTTCTGCTGGTGGCAGTGCATTTGGAGTGGAGGGGAGGTCAATCCTTCCCTCCACAGTTGTCCTGAAAGTTGGTGGTGGTCTCATTCATGCAAATGGGGACTGGTTTTGTGATAAGTTTAGCTAAGGACCATTGGCTGTGACACCAGAAACCACATTTAACCCATGAGACAGCATTTCGCCTGTACCAGTGATGGCCAGACTTGGCCCCCCAGCTGTTTTGGGACTACAGTTCCCATTATCCCTGACCACTGGTCCTGTTAGCTAGGGATGATGGGAGTTGTAGTCCCAAAACAGCTGGGGAACCAAGTCTGGCGATCACTGCCCTATACCCTGCTTTAAAAGGTCAAATGAATTTGTGGAGAGCTGGCCATTAACCATGCCAAATGCATATCAGAGGCAGTTATAACTCTGTGTTCCAGTTCCCAAGTGGTGAGGTAGAAATTATCGCTGAGGCCAGCGTCACTACTTAAGAGCATGACCTGACTACAAAACTTGTAAGGACCAATTTAGGAGGAGCTCAAAGCTGAATGCTAGAATGAAAAGTAACTCTTGATAAGGTACAAGGAGGGATCTGCACATTTTGCAGAAAAATTGGTTGAATAAGTGTTTCCAAGGACTGTGGTTAGAAGAAGAGATGGTGAGATGCAGAAGGTGGTTGACTAGAGGATGGAAAAACTAAGATGATATATAATCCCTGTATGCGCTATATATAGAATCCCTTTTGGACTCTGGCTGGTAGTGCATTACTGAATAAAGTCTGCCTAACTGGCAATTTGATGTGAGCTTCCACACACAAAAGTAATTTTGCTCCAAAGTGGCATACAAAAAGGGGAACTGCTTTTGTATTCATGCCCCTGCTTGGGTGCTTCTCAGAAGCATCTTACAAGTCTCTGTCAGAAACAAGATGCTGGGCTGCAGGGTTCTTCAAACGTTTTGATGAAAATGGAGGTTGCTGCCCCCCAATGAAGCCATGCTAATTGTGTGCCACTTGGAGGAAGGTTCTTCACATTTGGGAAATATTTTTGGGGGTATTAGGGGGTACGTACTGGGTTGCATGAATGCTAATATGCCCCTTACCTTTGTGACTGGCAAAATGCTTAAAAATGCGAGGAGTGGGTCCAGACTAAATTAGCTGACTGTAGTTCCCACTGAAATCAGTCGGACATAAGTCATGATTAATTTGCCTCATTCATTTCAATGGGACCTAAACTCAACTCACTTTAGTCTAGATCCTACCCACTGTGTCACCATACATGTAATATGTAGGGAGCCCAATGTTGATCCACCATTAGTTTTGAGGTCTACTTTAGACATCAACTTCAGTAGGTGCAGAAGTCACCCAGGCATCAAATCTAACTATTTGGACTGTGTGACTCTCTAAGGTTGAAGTAATTCAGCTTTAGTCTTTGTCTGAAGTTTTCCTCCCATTTATTTTTAAATTTCTGTCCCCCATTCTCTGCCACAGTGGCACTCAAAGTGATGAACAGCATAAGAAACAACCAAATGAATCACAATCATGAAAGCAATTTGGAAAACAATTGCCGCAACATTAAAACATATCCAAGGAAACATCCAAAAATATCAGCAGAGAAGGAAAACCCAATCCAAATGTGCTTAGCCAGCACAAGGCACCATTTGGGTGTCTATGTACCAACTGTAGTTTGTAATAGAGGCAGACCCAGAATCCTATTGTGGACCTGCTGAAGTTATCACATCTGATAATGAATTTTGTCACTGGGACATGTATTTGTGATGGGTGTCTATTTCTTTCCTACAGAAACTCAGTGATAATTTAAGGCATACACTGAAATTGAATATTAGGCATGTCAGCTGTCAAGGAGACAGAGTTTGTCATAAGCAGTGAAAGATGTTCTTGGGGCACTGTCAGACCTGACTGAGCATCAATAGCATTTTGATCCTTACTTTTTGGTTATTTGCATTGTAGGTGCAATATAGATGGAGACAATTTAGAGTG
Organism: Podarcis gaigeae; assembly: GCF_964106915.1. NCBI lineage: Eukaryota > Metazoa > Chordata > Lepidosauria > Squamata > Lacertidae > Podarcis > Podarcis gaigeae. The sequence goes on from NC_139685.1 coordinate 72,769,285, forward strand.
ATCTACATTTAAGAACGGAATAGGATCAAAGGCCCATCTAGTTCAGCATCCTATTCTCACAGTGGTTAAGTGGTTATCTATGGGCTGCCCATAGGGAAGACCTGAGTGTAATTGGTCCTCAGAGGCACACTGCCTCCTTCAAAAGCATACTGATATGCAATGATGCATTGATACCCCACATGTCCACCAACAAGCTCAGAACGTCTTATGTAGGGTTCCTACATCATCTCCCATCTAGGTAGTTAGACTCATTTAGATTCAGCTGCAGAATTTTGTTGTGTTTCTTCAACCTACATAGTAAGCCAGTGTGGTGTAGTGGTTAAGAGCGGTAGACTCGTAATCTGGTAAACCGGGTTCGCGTCTCCGCTCCTCCACATGCAGCTGCTGGGTGATCTTGGGCTAGTCACACTTCTTTGAAGTCTCTCAGCCCCACTCACCTTACCGAGTGTTTGTTGTGGGGGAGGAAGGGAAAGGAGGTTGTTAGCCGCTTTGAGACTCCTTTGGGTAGTGATAAAACAGGCTACCAAATTCAAACTCTTCCTCTTCTTCTAAGGAACCCCAGATTCCACCATCCCTTAACATAGTGATCTTAGAAATTGATTCCTTAGCCTTGAAATGTACAAATGCCAACTTCTGTGACTCCTAGTTCTGCATGGGCATTGCACAAGCACATTTGCACAGAACTGAGATCTTGTTCACTGTATTGGCACAGATTTTCACACTCAGATGGGCGAGCCAAGGGTTAGGCAAGAGCGTAAGGAGAAGGAGAGGGAGCAATTTCCTTCTTGTCTTCCAAGACTCCAACTGACATGTCAATATAAAATAATTTGACAGCCCAGCTGCCAAATTTAAGTGCAATATCAGAGAACGGGGTTGGTATGAGAGGATATTTTAAACAACAGAAAAGTTGAACATTATGAGCCGTACTTCAAATTCCAAGGTTAAATAAGTTTATTGAGAGTTAGCGGTTACGACGGTATATCAGATACCTTGTAATCCAAAGCTACACCTACACATTTGCCTCTAAATTCTCACATGTGTCAGTTTCCATGTCTCTACACATTCCATCACCGGTTCTTCTATTTCTAATAATAATAATATTAATAATAATAATATAATTATAATAATACAAAAGGCAATGTCAACCACCAAGTTGTGCTTCATACTCCACCAGAAATGAAGAATCCAGTTGGCAAAAAGAAAACAATTAAAAAAGAGAAAAACTTTGTTCAAGTCATCATCGTTGAAACAGAATCATCATTAACACTACTAGAAACAAAAAAGGAAAGAAAATGCGAGTTAAAGGAATTGTTATTTTTTTTTAATCATCTTGGTTAAAAATCCACATATCATAATGAAGATGACTCAAAGTTAAAATTGTCTCATTACCCGGGCCACACATCCAAGCATATTGGCTAGTTACATGATTACACTGTAACAAAAGCAATACAGGTTTTATGGTCTACCATTTCCAGGAATCCCACCTATAAATATACCTGCCAACCTAATGTTTCTTGCATGCATTAAGGATTTGCTTTCCACCCTTCAGAGTTGACTGTCTCCCATTCCCCCACCACGGTTCTTACAATACAATTTTTTGGGGAGGGGAGCCGATTAACATTATCATTATTTTATGCTCTTGGGGGAAATACAAAGGTCAGCATGACGGACCTCCATTTAACATAAGAATTGCCATGTGTCTTTTGGAAAGGGAAACTGCGGACTGTTTAATGACTTTAATAGAGTCTTGGGCTGCATGCACATTGAAACTGCTTCATTATTCTTTTCTCCCCCATGCCAGATGAATACAAGTCGGCAGGTACGCATACAAAAAGAAACAAGGAAGGAAATAGAAAACCCCTCGAAGGTTGAAGCCTAGTGAATTAGAAGGAATCCATCGCTTTAAATTCACTTAGAGCCTGTACCGGAGAAATGTGTTTCTTCTGAGAACCTCTCCTCACTCTCGTCTGATATTCCTCCGGCTTTTCTCTCTTGACTAGAGGTTTCTTTTCCGGCGCCTTCATCTTCCAAGACACGACAGGCGAGTTGACGGCGGCCGTGCCGTAGACCTTCTGATATTTGGTCGAAGCCACGTAAGAAGCTTTCACAGTAAGGACCACGGCATTCATCAGGTTTTTAGCTGCTTGGATGAGGGAGGTGGCACTGTCGAGCTAGGGAAAAGGAGAGGAAGCAACAGGAGGGTTATTGCCAGACTGGGTTGGAGGAACGTAATGCTCACTGAGCGGAGATGGTTGTCTTGCTGAAGAGGGTATTGTGCATAAACAACCTCTGTGTAAAAGACATACAGACTGATATATGCCATTATGTCATTCATACACATGGAGCTGCCTTCGCACAGCGTGAATAATGGATGTTTCCCAACGTTTTTA